>NC_138056.1:65125091-66325091 GCF_964194185.1 Rhinolophus hipposideros | reverse complement strand
CTCTGAAACTAATATGTCTGGAGATGCTTCCTGTTTTAATTACCATTAAGCTGGTACCTGATGATGAATTCCCAACTTTTCTTATCTTGGTCACAAAATCTCTATATACTGTAACCACCTGTCCTCACTCCAGGCGTATCAGTTTATTAAGTCTACTCAGTAGACTACTCATATACCTGCAGTTCTCCACCGGAATATATACACTTAAGGGTCTTTTGCATTCTTCAGTGGACTATGGGCAACCAAAAGCACTGTCTCAGGCTCATCAATCTGGCTTCTTCCCCATAATCCCTTATATACCACACTGGACTGGCACGGGGTCATCTGAGGAGCTGTTTCCTTCTACAGGACACCAGACTCTCAGGTACTACACCACAAAAAAGAAGCTTCTCACATAGCAGCTAGTAGTAAGATTAGGAAACAAGAGCATGGATGAAAGACTTGCCTAACTTCTTTTTTTCTTTCTGACCTTTTCTCTGAAGGATGGTACATTCAAAGTAATAATCTTAAAAATATATATTTTTAAATGTATAAAAAATAGTTTTGTTACATCTTAAAAATGTATACAAAATAATTTCCTCATCTTAATAAAGAACATTAATTGTGCCGGGCATCGTGCTAAAATGTCTTACTTAATCCTGTATCATTCTTGTAAATAGGTATCAATACCCTATCAATTTAATGAGTGATTTCAGGACTTCGGGAGATAATTAACTTTTCTAATGTCACACAGCCAGTATATGGTAAAACTGGTATTCACACGCAAGTACGTCTGACTCCAAGTCAATATCTTTAGGTGTTCTGATCAAATGTAAAAGGAGGAATAACTGACTCACCCATACCTATAACCCCATGAAAAAAAAAATCCAGTAAAATAAAATGAACAAATGAAACAAACATAAAAACTGAAAACTTTGAGTCCATAAGTTTTAGTATTATATATCAATCGTCTGTTGCTAGAATTTGTAATGCATGTATGGGGATAATAATAGTACAGAATATCTACCAGCAAATACGTAGTGGAAATTAATGTGATTTTTTTTTTTTTTTTTTTTTTAGAGTTTCAGGGAAAGGATGTACACGTATAGACATAAATAAATCCCTTGATTTGGAATTCAAATTTCTATATTAAGCCACTCTGTATCGGAAATATCTAGAGAGGTTTTTGTTTCTCATGGTAAATTTCAACTCATAAAATGTATAGAACTGGAAGTGGTCCCAAGGAAAGACCTTTAAAGATGGACATTTTGTATTGCTTCTGTGACCTGGGTTGAAGGAGTCATTACCTCATCACATGTGGTCATTTATAGCATGCAGTTTCTTTTCTTTCTTTCTTTTTTAAAATCATTATATACATTTCAGATAGATATAGATATAAATATAGATATAGATATACCAGGAGTGTCAGAAATAAACTTTTTAAGAGATGTTATGTATTACTTTTCGAAGTTGAATTGAATTACGTAAAAATGTGTAGTATGACGTTAGCTCAAAAGATCGTGCTAACCAAATGAATGCTAGTGTCATTCATTGTATTACAATTTTAATCATGTTTTCCTTTCTTAAAATGTGTATAAATTGTTTGGCACTGTGTGTGTGTGTGTGTGTGTGTGTGTGTGTGTGTGTTCTTTGTCCATTAATCTATTGGTAGAAACAGGTTGTTTCAATATCTTGACTATTGTAAATAATGCTTCAATGAACATAAGGGTGAATATCTCTTTCTGAATTAGTATTTCCATGTTCTTCAGACAAATACCTAGAAGTGGAATAGCTGGATCATATACAGTTCTATTCTTAATTTTTTGAAGAATATCCATACTGTTTTCCATAGTGACTGCACCAATTTACAATCCCACCAGCAATGTATGAGGGTTCACTTTTTTCCACATCTTTTCCAATACTTGTTATTTCTTGTTTTTTTCATAATGGCCATTCTAACAGGTGTGAGGTGATATATCATTGTAGTTTTGATTTGCAGCTCTCTAATTATTAGTAATGTTGAACATCTTTCATGTGCCCTTTGGAGTCTGTGTGTCTTCTTTGGAAAAATATTCAGGTCCTCTGCTCATTTTTTAATGGTTTGTTTGTTTTTGTTGAAGAATAATATGAATTCTTTTTATATTTTGGATATTAACCCCATATCAGATATATGATTCATATATATCTTTTCCCATTCAGTAGGTTGCCCTTTTATTTTAATGATGCTTTCCTTTGCTGTGCAGAAGTTTTTAGTTTGATGTTGTCCTACTTGTTTGTTTCCATAGCATGCAATTTCTTTCAACTGAGTGGGGTCTGGAGTTCCAGTGGCTGCTGCAAATGATCACTGTGATTGCAATGAGGAATACAGAGATTGTGAGGTGAGCTGGCTTCTTCTGATTGAATAGGACACCACTGAGCAAATACACATATATTTAATACAAGTATTTAAGGCCCTATGCCATATATATAAACTGTATCTATCTATCTATCTAACTTATCTATCTATCTATCTATCTATCTATACATATATATACACTATATAGATATATATTATATAGATATTTATATATTATATATAGTATATATAGATCTATATATATCATATATACTATATATAGTATATATAGATATAGATCTATATCTATATAGTATATATAGTATATATATAAATACTATATATAGTATATACTATATAGCATATATAGTACATATATATGTATATATGTATATACACACACACACACACACACACACACATATATGGCATAGGGCCTTAAATACTCGGCTTTACCTTGTTTCTCTACTTCCTGAACTCAACTGTACTAGTAGGTTTAGACTACTTTCAGTCCCTAAAAAATTCTCTTATAACTGACAGCTATTGACTGAGACAACAATAAATCAGACACAGAAATCAATTCGAGGAGTTAAAGAAATATAAAATAATTTGAATCTCTGAACTTTCCAAGTCTCTTATGAGAGAGTCAAACTCTATGGAAAGAGTTAGGCTCTCAGAATCATAATAGGAACATTTGAGTGAGTTACAATAAATATAAATCTCACAAATATACATCCCATTAATGTCCCCTTGCCTATAGAAGTAGCTGCTCTTCATCTATTTGGAAAGAAAGCCATGACTTACTTGAAAACACTGAAATTATATTACATGTATTAGTCAGAGTCTAGTGAGGAACTAGAAACCCTAGCAATTACTTGAACAAAGAGAATTTTATACAAATAATTGCTAAGTAGGACTAAAGTTGTTACCCAGGTAACTGAAAGGATAAAATAAGAAGTCTAAGATAATATAAAGGTAGCAACTGTTGGGCAGAATTACTGTCCCTAAATCTGAGGGAACAAAAGAAGTAGTTGAAATTAAAACTTAGAAACTTATAAAACGGGGCCTGAGAATCTGGTTTCCCAGATCTCTGAAAAAGGGACACTGACCATTTGTGGCTAGTATGTCGAAATGGGTGCCTGATAAGCTAGTTGTGACAGTTTGGGAAAAATTACAAACTACATGCAGCTACTGTTACTATGAGGAACTGATAGATATATAATAGAAGAAAGCCAATAATTTAGGAAGACAAAAATGAAATACTGGAGTACATTTTTTTTTATATGTGACCTATTGACCCACTATATATCTAAATCACCCTGGAGATCCACCAAGTAAATGTTAGTCTAGCCTTCTGTGGGGATAGAGCCAGGAGTGCAGTTTCCAGGCTCTCTGCCTCACATGGAATGGTGCTGGCTCAGGTAGTAAATGGCCATCAACTGTGATTGGATGGCCATCAGCTGTGGCTAGTTGGTCATCAGCTGCAACCAGTGAGTCATTGGCCACTAATATAACTGCTGTGGCTACACCAGCAGCAAATGAGGGCTAGCAAGAAGATGGTGGCTGAGCTAGCAAGCACGGATTGCAGTTAGCATGGTGGGTTGCAGCTAGCAAGTGGGATTGGTTGGTTGGCAAAAAAGCGGATGGCAGGTTGCCGATCATGTGAATCCTGCTTCCTGTGTCTCCAACCCAGACGCCAGCGAGAGTATAATAGTATGACTCCTATCTGTGACTCCGTGGGTGTTCCTTTTTGGCCTCACCATATCCTGCGTTCTTATGTGGGGATCGGGAGCTGAGACCTCGCCTGACACCCAGCATGACACCTTCTGTCATGCAGGGCGGCCTGCGGGGTCTCTGGTCCCGCCCCACATAAGAAAGCAGGACATGGTGAGGCCAAACAGGAACACCCACGGAGCCATAGATAGGGGAGTCAAACCAATATATTCTCACCGGCGGCATCCACCTCTCTGCAATCTGCTCTTGCTAGCCCCCATTTCCTCTGCTAGCATAGCCACAGCAGTTATATTAGTGGCCAATGGCTTACAGGTTACAGCTGATGGCCATTTACTACCCCAGCCAGCACCTTTCTATGTGAAGCCGAGAGACTGGAAACTGCTTTTTGGGGCTTTGTCCCCACCTTCCCAAAGGGATTTCTCTCCTTTTACCAAGATAGGTATACATTTTACACTAGGGAATTAGAACCTTGAATTTCAAGGATTACCATATAGTGGCTCGGGGTCTCCCATGTGACTGAGATTTACCAGTCTAAGTAAGAGTGTATATGGGCTAGGTGATAAATGGAGTTTGGCTTGAGTTCAGGTCCTATAGCAGGTCTGTAAAACAACCCTCTATTTTCATCATTTTTTATTACAGAATGGGAACAGACAAACTTGGCACCTAACAGAATTCCCACATTGGTTCCCTCACTTGTAGAATGAAGATACTACTGCTTGTTAATTCTGAACTTCCCCACTATACCCAAATAAACAAAATTGAATCTCCTAAGCTCTGGTACACAATAGATATTAGTGTCATCAGAAGTCTTGGAGAATGTAAGGTGGTGAATTCTATCATGTCTCCATTTAAGTAGTAGAAGATACATTGGTGTTGTGAAGAGAAGACAGATCGGTCTTGGAGAATGAATTATTTTAACCTTGATCAGGTGGTTAAATGCAGTTGGAGCTGGTGTTCCCCTTGTGGTCTCTTCATTCCAACTAATCAACATTCTTTTGACTACTGGTAAGCATTTTTCAATGTGCAAATTATTTTTATTTCCTGTCATAACAAGCATATAGAGTTTAAGGTCAGCAGTATAGCTCTGGTTCTCTCTTGATACTCTCTCTATCCTATAGAATATTATATTGGTTCACTGTATTGATAACATTGTGTTAACTGAATTTGGTAAGCAGAAATACTCTAAGTGCCTGTACATGTATACATATATATGCTAGAGAATAGGAGGTAAACCCCACAAAAACTCAGAGTGTCACCTCAATGTTAAACAGTACTCTGGGGATGTTGAGATAACATGCCAAAGTAAAACAAAAAAATGAAATTTATTTTGCACAACAGTTATTTCTTAGGTAAGGGATGGCAGGAATGTTGGTCATGGTGGCAATTGACATTGTGTGATTTTGAAATCAACAGTCCAGTGAGAACACCTTATTGAGTTCTTCTCATCCTTCCAGCATTTCAGCAATCACTGAAATCTTTTATTAAATTTCTTTCTGCTTGAAAAACAGTGATTTCTGTTACTGCAGTGCACCATGATGAATACTGAAATAGTTTTATATTGCTGCTACAAAAAATTACCCAAATTTAGCAGCTTAAAACAATATCCACTTATTATCTTATAGTTCTGGAAGATAGAAGTTGAAAATGAGTTTTACTGGGCTAAAATCAAAGTGTCAACAGACTGCATTCTTTCCTGGAGGCTCTAGAGAAAAATTCACTTTCTTTTTCCAACTTCCAGAGGCCGCATACAAGTACATTTCTTGACTAGTGTCTCTATTCCATCTTTGAGGTCAGCAATGGTCAGCCATGCCTTTTTCACATTGCTTCACTCTGATTTTAGCTTTCCAGCCTCTTTCTTTCACTTATACGGACTCTTAGGATTATATTAGGTTCACTCAGGTAATCAAGGATAATCACCCCATCTCAAGGTCATCTGATAAGTAATTTAATTCCTGTGACCTTAATTCCATCTGTGACCTTAACTTCCTCTTGCCATGTCACATAACACATTCACAGATTCCAGGGATTAGGACCTGGACATCTTTGAAGAACTATATTCTGTCTACTATACCTACCTTTTCTTTCACTCTGATCTATGAGAAAGAATTTCCTTAGAAACTGTTCTGGACTTCTGCTGAACTCCTTAAAGTAGTTACAGTGAATTTTACTGAACTTGAGAGATATACACTTGACCCTTGAACAACAGGATATTAGGGGCATAACTGAAAATACTTATATAACTTAAGTCAGTTCCTCTGCATACACACATTCCCAACCACGGATTGAAAATACGATTGACTCCTGAACAACAAGGGTATGAATTGTGTGAGTCAACTGTAGATGAGCACACATGCCCTATCTCCTGTATCCTCTAGGGCACTGCTCGGGTGCAAAGAGCATACATTGCACTATCTGTTGTTAAAATAAAAAACAAATGGAGACCAGCCTTGAAAATTCCCTGGACAGACAGAACCAGTTTAGTCATATACATAAAGCTTAATTTAGCTTACTTTGCAAGACTAACTTGACCTGGGTCATTTCTTGCTTATGCCTCTGGAAATCATAAGCAAAACTTGAACTGTTTCAAAAGGTTGATATGAGGTAATCACTGAAAACTCCAATATTACAACCAATCACTGTAAAGAATAAACCATCTCTGCTTTCTCATTGTATTAACTGCTTTATAATAATAACATACCCCTGAGCCTTATTCCATGTTTTGATCTGAGTGCTCCCGGTTTGCAATTACTAATTACTACTTCAGTTATTCATTAATTTCACTTCTGCTGTTTCTGAACTTTTGCCACCGTGCAAGATGGTACCTGGGGGAGGCATAAAGCTGTCTATTATAGACGAGGTCCATAATCCCAGGGCGCCTAATCCAGGTCAAGTGTTAACCAGATCTGTACCAGCATATCTAAAGTACATCACCTAAAAATAACTGTCAGTGATTAAGCGTTTTCTCTTCAACCATCTGTCTTCGCTATCTATATCTACATCGGTTCCGAATTCTGACAAAGAAAATAGAGGTATAATGTATTAACTTTGTCGTGTGCCAAAAGAAAATAGCTGCTATATATGTGGTTATAAGAAGTAGAGGTTGCACATTTAAAAATACTATCTAAAAATTGACACAGCAAATATATAAAGATTTTTTTCAAAAAATTAATTGCCAAGTCCATTGTGAGAGACTTCGTAGTAGTCTGTTAACATAAATATATTTTTTTTAAAAAATGACAAGGTCATTACATGAGACGTACATAAGTCTTTTGGGTTCTGTACCCAATTTCAATGTGTGGGAGTATGCTTAGGACACCAATTCAGCTTAATTTTGACACTATTTACTGGGATATAGCATCAGGTTCCACAGGTTAAGGGTTCAGTCCCACCTACCTACCCCCAATTCAGATGCCCGTTTGCAAGCCTTGTTGTACCTCTGACCAAGGGGGCATAAGTCAAAAGTTCCCAAAACTCCTTTTTGAGTTTGATTAATTTGCTAAAGCAGCACACAGAACTCAGAGAAACATTTTACTTACTAGATTACTGGTTTACTATAAAAAGATATAACTCAGGAACAGCCAGATGGAGGAGATGCATAGGGAAAGGTATAGGGAAAGGTATCTGCTCTCTCTGAGATACCACTCTCACAGCACCTCCGCATGTTCACTAACCCAGAAGCTCTCCATACTCCATCATTCTGGGTTGCAGTGGAGATGTCATACATAGATAGGATTGATTAAACTATTGGCCATTGATGATTCCTTCAACCTCCAGCCTTTCACCCCTCTACCTCAGGTCTAGTAGTGGTACTGAAATTTCTAACACACCAATCACAGGGTTAGTTCCCCTGTCAACCAGCCCCCATCATTTGGTGACTTAGAGGCAATCCAAAAGTCACCTCATTAACATAACAAAAGACATCGTTATCTCCCTCTCCACTTGGGAAATTCCAAGGGTTTGAAGATCTGTGTTAGTCACTTGGAAGACTAAATATAAATTTCTTATTATAAATCACAATATTACAATAAATATCTCTAGTTACCTGGTATGTGTATCATCTACACTTTAAAAGTTTGTTCTATGCATATTTCTTTTAGGATAAATACTACCAAAAATGCATTGCCTAATTCTGTGTATAAGGAAATAATATGAAGTTTACTACTTACTATAACATTTACTTGATTCATTTTTATAGTAACTATGATGAATTAATTTATTGAACAGTTTGATAAAGAGCCTTTGAGTGACTTCTTTGCTGACCTATATACTTAATTTTCTGAATAAATTTCTTACATGTTTGCTTTGTCAATTTCTAGATTTGCATAAAAGGGCAAATAGCCTTTTTGCAAAACATAATTATTAAATAAAATATGAGAGTTGCCATTTCCAAAGTTATGTTGTTACACTAAATAACATTTTAAAATTATATTTATTATTGCTCTCTGACTTCATCTACATTTAAATCATCCATATTGTTTTGGCATCAATAAACATTTCAATATTTTTTTCAAGTGTAGTCTATTTTATTTATGAAATTTGTTAGTTAGCCATGCCAGAAGCTCTATCGATTTATGCCCCCTCCCAAACCTAGTTAAATCTCACTACATTTTTATCATTGACTTAGATCCTCCATGTGGGGACAGAGCCAGGAATGCAATTCCTAAGCTCTCAGCCTCACGTGGAAAGGTGCTGGCTCAGGTAGTAAATGGCCATCAACTGTGATTGGATGTCCATCAGCTGTGGCTAGTTGGCCGTCAGCTGTAACCAGTGAGCCATTGGCCACTAATATAACTGCCATGGCTATGCTAGCAGAAAATGGGGGCTAGCAAAAAGATGGTGGCTGGCAAGCGCTGATTGCAGTTAGCACAATGGAGTGCGGGTTACGGATTGCAGAGAAGTGGACAGCAAGTTGCGAATAGTGTGGCTCCTGCTTCCTGAGTCTCCAACCCAGCTGCCAGCAAGGCTATAGTCCTATGACTCCCCTTCTCTATCTCCGTGGGTGTTCCTTTTTGGCCTCACTATATCCTGCGTTTTTATGCGGGGAGTGAGAGCTGAGACCCCACATGACAACCTGTGTTACACTCCATCTAGAAAGAGTTTTCTGATATTGTTTAGACTTCCTTGGGTGCCCCTTCTATGCAACGGCACAACGTTTTCTTATCATTTGCCCTTGTTTTTGACACATCTTGTTAATCTATCTCTTCCACCAGAAGGTAATTTCTCCCAGGGCAAAAGTAGCATGTAAATCCGCTCACCATTTTATCCTCGGTGCCTAGAAATGGATTACATATTGTGTTGCATTTATACCAATCAATGCACGAGATTTAGTAAATTTCTTAAGCTTTTCAGATATTCGTCACCAACTTAGTGATTCATAATGGAGATATGCACTATCAGGTAGTATTGTAGCAATACAATGGTGCATTTTAGTTTCTGCCGACCAATTTTAGTTGAACTGACAACCAGCAAGATTTATTTTTTAATGGACACATTTATATTAATATCAAAAAGGAAGACAGCAATGTTTCATTAACTTCTCATCTTTGATGTTAATTTGGATGTAACGTGGTGGTAGGAACTTTTACGCTTTCCTCAGGAAACCAAAGATAAAGCTTCATGATTTCAATGAACCAGGCAAAGTAGCAAGTGGAGAGCTAAGATGCTCTTTCCTCGGGTTATTGTGTTTTTATTCTTGTCATTATAACAAAAGCATGACTCACTCACTAACTCCTGGTCATTTCCAAGTATAGAACAATATGCAATTCCTAATATTCAGCTCACAGTTTGAAATGCCGGTTGCTTCCAGCTGAAGTTAATTAGTATTGGTAATATATTCAGCAACTTTGTCAAATGTACTTTTTCTCATTCCTTTTCAAATCAGCTACACCAGGGAGCAAGAAAATTGGCGACCATCTTAGAATGCCGCCAGCCTTAATACCTTTCAAGTTTCCTATTTTATATTTTAGAAGTAGCCTTGTTCTTCAAGAAACTTGCTTTGTGGGTAAATAATGTGAAATAAGTATGGATTCTATAATGCAGCAACAACTTATTTCAATTCAGAGAAAATCTGCCAATTTTCCCAGAGAATTTTTCTTTATACAAAAGCACTCTGCTTACTTTCTCTCCTAACAATGACAACAAACTTATAAAAAGTGATCTGTGACATGTCATTTAGGACTATGTTTAAACTACCCAAATCAAACTGTATCGGTGATGATAGCTTATAGCTTTATAACATGAGTGTCAGGTCAGTAGTTTCTATGGAAAGGTATATTTTTCTAGCTCCCTTCTTAATATTATGATTCAGGGAGTATTTTAAACTAAAACATGCTACTAAATTTCCTATTTATCTTTCTTACTTTAGGATTGCGAAATTTGCAATCTCCAAGTATAAAAGATTCTGT
This sequence comes from Rhinolophus hipposideros, assembly GCF_964194185.1. Classification (NCBI taxonomy): domain Eukaryota; kingdom Metazoa; phylum Chordata; class Mammalia; order Chiroptera; family Rhinolophidae; genus Rhinolophus; species Rhinolophus hipposideros. The sequence continues at coordinate 66,314,639 of NC_138056.1, read as the reverse complement.
GAATTTTTCAATTCTCTTATGTTTATTATGGCAAAATATTTAAAATGCTCAGAAAAACAAGAATTGAGATCTACAGATCTAAATGATACAAAAACTATTCAAATTTAAAAATGTGTTGAATTCTCTGTATAACTGAATTTTGTTTTGTTTTGTTTTCCTTTATTTCAAACACATATACTGAATGCTGAGGCATATTTAAATAAAATTAGATTCTGAGCATAGGAAAACTACTGTAAGTCACAGAGGTACACTGAACCATCACAAAATAATCTATTTATCAAACTGAGGGGTTTCTTTTCACAGGAGTAATATCATTAAAAAAGGGGCTTTGAATATTATTTTTGAATTATATATTGTAATATAAAATAACGAACAAGTGAAATCTTGGTTCATTTTTGTATCTTGTGAGGAAGATAATTTTAATTTGTCATATTTTTTTCTCCCCCACGTACTATAGAAATAGGGAACAACATAGGTATGGGAAAATTTGGGGCATCCAGAGACCTGGGGAAAAACAAACAGAATCACTACCATAAAGTTAAGGTAATACAAAGTACCATTGAAGAGTTCTTACTATATATTTGATGGATTTAAAATAAAAGCTTATTTTTTCTTATTTGGGTATGTAACCAAATAAAAATATTTTCATTAAGAAAAAGAAATCTGACACATGAGTCAAAGTTGCAGATTCTGAGACATTCTAGTGTAGGTATCTTTTGGGTTCCTGGATAAATTTCAGTGTTGGGGGCATTCCTCCCATACCAACAAACAATTCTCAGACAACAGCAGAGGTCTAAGAATTCAACTAAATTCTGAAACTATCCTCCCAGGGATAGCATCAGATTCTACAGGTTGAGGATTCACTTCTACAAAATTGCTCCCTCCACACCTCTTCACCACCCCCCACCCCTAACATATTTAGATGCCAGTTTTGAGCCCAAACTCCTACCTGGGCTCCTGATCAACAGGCTTGTTGTGTGGGGTGACCTGCAGGGTCTCAGCTCCCGCTCCCCACATAAGAACGCAGGATGTGGCTAGGCCAAAAAGGAACACTCATGGAGCCATAGGTAGGGGAGTCATACCACTATATTCTATCTGACAGCTGGGTTGGAGACACAGGAAGCAGGAGTCACACTGTCTGCAAGCCGTCCTAACTGCAATTTGTGCTTGCTAGCCACCATCATCGTCTTGCTAGCCCCCATTTTTTGCTAGCGTAGCCACAGCAGTTATATTAGTGGCCAATGGCTCACTGGTTACAGCTGACGGCCAACTAGCCACAGCTGATGGCCATCCAATCACAGTTGATGGCCATTTACTACCTGAGCCAGCACCTTTCCACGTGAGGCTGAAAGCCTGGAAACTGCACTCCTGGCTCTGTCCTCACAAGGCTATAGATAAGAGTTTCCAAGAACCCCCTCCAACTCAGAATGCCAATTACAAGTCTAGCTTGTTACTCGTACTTCTGACCTACTAGCTATAAATCAGAGATTCACGTAATCCTCTCTTGGGTTCAATTAATTTGCTAACCTGGCTTGCGGTATTCCGAGAAACATGTTACTAGATCACTGGTTTACTATGAAAGGATATAACTCAAGAAAAGCCCATGGAAGAGATGCACAGGGCAAGGCATGTGGGAAGGGATATAGAGCACACCACTCTCCCTAAATTTCCACATGTTCATCAACCTAAAAGCTCCCCAATCCTGTCCTTTTGGGTTTTTATGGAGGCTTCATTACATAGGCACGACTGACTAAATTGTTGACCATTGGTGATTAAATTCCATTACCAGCCTCTCTCCCTCCCCAGAAGTCTGGGGATGGGACTAGAATTTCCAACCCATTAATCACATGGTTGGTTCCACTAGCAACCAGTTTCCATTCTCTGGTGCTTTAGAAAAGTTTCCTCATTAGCATAATAAAAGATACATTTACTACTCTCAACACTCAGAAAATTCCAAGGATTTTGGGAGCTGTGAGTCAGAAATTGTGGATTAAGACCAAGTATACATTCTGAAATGTATTCTGAAATATATATTTCAGAATACCTTTGAAATAAATCATTTTAAATTCAGTGGAAAAAAGTAAGACACCAAAAGAGATTGTTCATAATGAAATCTCAATGTATTTTACTGCCATCTACTGGAAAGGGAGAGAATAACATGTTATGGGCGGGGGGGTGTGCTTTAAACGTATGACAGACATAACCAGTTAGAATAATAATACTATTCATAAAAGCAAAGTAACATACTTAGGAATAAATCTAAATCTAAGAAAAGATGCCCATACCTTTTGGGAAAATTTATGAAATGTTATTGAAAGTCTACTGTGGAAGATCTGGATAAAGGAAATATATCATTTTCATGAATTGAAAACAGTCAATTCTCTCCAAACTAATCTATAAATAAAATGTAATGCCAATCCAAAAAAATCCAAAAAAAATGCCAGACCAAATACATATTTCTTATAAATCACAGTGTTGCAAGATAAAATTTAAATGTAGGAGAAAAGTTTTTTGGCATTGGATAGATTTGTGATTAGTTTGGTTGATAGAAAACAAAACAGGAAGCAGATCATAAAGTAAATGATTTAATTTAGGTTGTGAACACAAAATACAGTGAATGCTGCTGCCAAGTACCATCCAATGGAAAGGCAGTGATCATCAATACAGAAAGGAGTGTGACAAACCCTACCTAACAGTGTGTGACAAGTTTCAACTTGTTTGGTGCAGTCAGTTGGGTGTGAGCTACAGTTGAGAGAAGGTGTGTGTTAAAGTGTGCCTTAAATCATCCTCCATCATGCCAACACTGTGTCACACTTTGCTTCTGGTATGACAATTTTTGTCAAATAAAAACATTATTGTGGGTCCTCCTCTACCTTATTCACCGGACCTGGCATCATTGGACTTCTGACTCTTCCCCAAAATCAAAATGATTTAGGACATCAAGGCAGCCACAATAGCGCAACTAAAGACACTCACGAAAAAGGACTTCTAGAACTGCTTCCGGTAATGGCAAGAATGATGGAATAAGTGTGTTCGAAGCAAGGGATATATGTATATGTATGTATGTGTATATATATATATATATATATATATATATATATATATATATATACATATTTAATGTATGTATATATATGTATGTATATATATACATATACATGTATATATATATTTAAACATTCACTGTATTGTTAGACAATACATCATACCACAATAAGTACAGTGGGAACTGCTACAGTGACAAAGCTGTGTTCAACTAAGAGTGTACTTCCTCAAGTGGGACTCCATCTGCCTCTTACCACTTTTTGGGACATGATAGTTTTGTTAAGGTAAAGTAAAAGACTCAGTCCACTACTGATTTGAACAACATTTTTTAACATGTGAAATTCCTGGAAACTAAAAAGTAGGAAACATAAATTATGTTGGTCTGAAAATAGGAACTAAAATAAACTCCACCTTTGTGTTCCTATCCAATACCTCACTGACTGTTTTATATTAACCCTGTTCCCTGAGGATGGCTGACATACATACACCATCACCTGTGAAGGGCTACGCTGAGACTCCTAAACTTGACTTCCCACTGCCTCTTCCTATGAAGGCCATTACTAATCCGAAGAGCTCGACTAATGAAGTTTAAAGTGACAGAGTCTTTTATAGAGTAATAAAACCTTTTAAGATGCACTTCAGGGGCTTCTACTCTTCCCAGTAACACAGTAAATATAATGAACATAAAAATTATCTTTGCAGCTGTTGTATGTGTCAGTAGCAATAATAAACTCTCAGCACTGCTAAAGACCAAAATAGCATCTGGTATTTTGATTCACCCAATTGAATCACATGGAGTTTAAACATTTACCATGTTACAAGTTTGTTTATTGACTTACAAGATTTTTATAAGATAATGTGAAATCCTGTGGAACACTTAGTTAGCATGGACCCATTCTTCGCACCCCACAGGCTCATACACACTACCAAAAGGGTTCTCACGTTGTGGCTTCAAGGAGAGATTTAGCATAACACAGTAAAGAGCACTGAGTAAAAGAAAGAAATCAGAGGGTGGATTTTTATAATTTGTAAGGACATGATGATTTCTATCACAATATTAATAAGCAAAGTCAATAAACTTTTTCTAACCTTTAACTTTCAGATCTGCAGGTATTATCTTGATAATGACTATAGACATTTATTAAGATCACCGATGGTGTCTATTTTTCACACAACAGATCTTGAATCAAAATTTAAGACATAATGCAGTTTTTGTAAATCATAAGTTTTAGGGTTTTTTTGTAATTTTTTTTTCCCAACAAAAACAAAAAACAAATCCAGTTATGAAGCTTACAGTTTGATGGACACCTTTTAAAAATCATGAAAACCCATTTCTGCAGTCCACGTTCCCTGTTTACAGATTTTCATGTTTTCTTCACATTCCTACTTTACAACACTGGGAACTATGAGACAGAATGTTTTCCACATCATGAATTTAGCATGGTCTAGTAATCATCATATAGTATCGAACAGCTCTAATTACATCCACATGTTTAATATCTAGAAAATATTCTTAGTTTAAAAGTAAATACTTTTCTTGAAATTTTTATTCATATTTATATGAATAAATATGCCATTTATATTAAAAAACAGAATTTAACCAAAGATTTTTGCTAGCACTATGTGCTAGCACTATGCTGAGCTTAAGAAGTTCAAAATCAAATAAACATGGTTCCTGGGATCTAAAAGAAAACGATGCCTTTGAACGAAAGAGGTAAATGAAAGTACAGAACTCTTTCTTTTCCAGCACTCTCTCTGAACATGAGTCCCCATTAGTATTTGCTTAAGATTGTTAAACAGAGATAAAGTTTTTATAGTAAATGTGAATCAGGACATCACAGAATTTCATTTTAAACCCAGATGATGCATTTCAAAAGAGAGATACAGCAAAGTGAACAAAGAATGAAAGAACTTACTTTCTTCTCGCCATTAGAGAAGGCATGTACTTTGCTCAGTACCTGCCTGCCTCCACCCTTTTTCCACCCTCAAAAAAGCTAAAGCCAAAACGTTTTTGCCTCTTGGATTTCATTTGTTTTTTTTATTAATGTCATGGGTTTGAAGACAATGTTCTTCAGTGATATGTCAGTGCTTGGTGTGTTCCAACTGCTGCTTTGATAGTGCTTATGTTATATGTCCAAAGGATTGTTCTTTCGGCATGAGGTAGCCATGACTGCTATTGTTACTCTTTGTCAGGATTTACTGATTTGGAATATTTTTGTTAAGAAGAATTAGAAGAATTTAACATCTAACATAAATTCATCTATGGGTGTCCAGAGGCTATCTTGCATGTCTATTCTTTTCATATATATATAGGAATTGATCATTGTCTCTGGAAAATAAGTTAAACAATGAGCAAAAATGGTTTACAAGTGTTTACAGAGCAAGAAGGAATAACAGCTGACTAGAAAGAGGATACCAGCTTCCATGAGGTCATCACCGGAGAGTACGGACTTTGAAATACAGGAGGGACTTAGGTTTCCAGGTGAAAGAAAGTTTGCTGATAAAGATAAAAGACTTTGTCCTTCCTGACTGTCCACCCGTCTTGAATAATAAACGTGCCATCCTGCTTAGTGGATAACAAATGAATAAAATCATAACACATAACATGCTGCATAAGTTGCTATAGAGTCCCTTACCACCATGCAAGCTAAGTGACTGCTCATTTTTATTATGAGACTTGGAAAAAAAGTTTTAAAAAACTGGTGAATATGCCACCTCTAACCATATATTTAGCAAAGCAATGACTTTAAGAGCATTGGTAGAAATGTATGTGAGGCTCAACATACTTGGCCTCTTCTTACAATTCAGTAAGTTCTGTAAGAAAGAGACAAGCTGCTTGCTTGACTTAATGTGGGGGAAAAGAATAAGAATTTAAACATCTTTTTGCCTGCAGCCCAAAATCCAAGACAACTGATCACCTGATAATCATAAATTTTGCAGAACTGAAAAATCAATTTTTTTTTTCTCATCGTGAAGCTAGTGCATTCAAAAACCAAGAGTCAAAAAAAAACAGAATAAAATCTGGATTCAAGGAGGCCTTAAAAAATGGATCTGAACTGCCAGGCATCTCTCAAATACTTTATTGCCCAGCAGAAATAATTTACTCATCATCTAAGATGTAGCAGGTGAGCAGGGGCTGATCTGTTATGCTTCACCTTAGACTGAGAGATTGTGTGGAGCCCTGAGGCGTACAATTAAAACATTGACTCTGTAAAAGCAGATGCAGTTTAAGTAGTCCTTACTCTATTATAGGTCTGCCTTGGTATCTAGCCCAGTTTATGACCAGAAATTAAATTAGCCAACAAGTAACTACAGGAAATCCCAGCAAAATATAGGGACTTTAATTGCTCAGCAAAGATGTCCATCTCGAGATCTTCATAATTGTCCATATAAGACGTGTGCTTTCAATGTCATGGAATTCCTAAAAAGAGAAATATGTCTCTAGCCCTACTGATTCAAGGTTATGGGGGAGAAGAGAATATGGATATTTGCCCAGAAGTCAGGACGTGAAGCAAGCAATGGATGACTAGGGACTAACTCCACGGCTAGGGAAATTAGTCATTATTTCTGTCCAACAAAATTTGGAATATGATGCATTACAGTGTTATCTTGTTGTAGTCAATCTTCAACAATGTTCCCTAGTGAACCACTTCTTCCAGTGTTCACACCCTTATATAGTCCCTTGTATACTTAATCTGGATGTTCCTGTGACTAGCTTTAACTAAGAGAATTCAACGGTAGTGATGCTGTGACAATTCTGACCCTAAGCTTTAAGAAAACCAGAAAAGCCTTCCAGAGAGCCCTGAGCCAGCATGGAAGAATTCCATTTACCTCACTGGAGAGGCCCCTGGGAGAGACTGTGTGGAAAGACCAAGGAGAGAGACCATGTGAACAGAGATGCACCCCTACGTGGAAAGGGAGAGTCCAGCTGTCCTAGCATAGCAGTGTAACTCCACATGAATGCAGCCATCAGACTGCAACCGCAAGAGAGAAAACAAGAGACCCATAGAACAGTGGAATAGTGATTGTTTTAAGCCACTGAGTGTTGGGGTGGTTTTGTAGGCATCAATAAATAACTGGAATAGAAGTTGTCATCTTCTTTAGTTAAAAAAAAAAAAATTCTGAATAAGTGTTATTACTGTGGTTAGCCCATTTACCACCCCATAGTATATGGAAGGTCTTGGAATAAGTTTAAATTAATCATTTTAGCATAGACTATGGACTGTGTGAAGCCACATCTAGACAAGACTGATTTAAATGCTCACCACCCATTGATCCTGGATCTGGAGCTGAATGCAGTATCTGCATATGAGTCGGGGTTGTGAAAAAAAATTATTAGACCATTATGGTTTTATATGGAATAGTTGTAATATGAGGAAGCATTCTTGAAACGACTTGTATGAGGAAAAAGAATGCATATCAGATGGAGGGGAAGATATGTATTTGCTGGTTTTTTCCTAGAATCACTTTCCTACTTTATCTGGTAACAGAAACTTCTTTGATGGGGAAACTATTGCATGTGGTTTGGTAGTACAGATGCCATCCTAACACCTCCACAGAATCCTGAGCTTCCAAGGAAGACTCTGTAGGAGTTGCTCATCTGCTTGCATACCATGTAGTGAGAGTCTGAGAGAGAGCCTGGATCAGACAGAGAAATGTATTGAAGAGATAAGGAGGGAGAGGGAGAGGTAAAGAGGGAGGGGGGGCGGGAAGGAGGGAGGGGAGGAGAGAGAGAGAGAGAGAGAGAGAGAGAGAGAGAGAGAGAGAGAGAGAGAGAGATTCCTGACAATATTATTTAAGCATCTGAACAGGTGGCATGTAACCTGTAGCTTTCCCAGGAAAATGAGCCAGTAAATTCTTCTTTTTTATCTTACTATATTATTGTTATTATTTGCTATTGAGTTATTTTTCTGTCATTTGTCATTCAAGGAATATGACTAACGTCATTTCTGCAAAATTTTACTATATTTTTCTCAAATATCAATTATAATTGTTATACTAGACAAGTGAAACATAAAAAGTTGGAACCTTCTCCTTTTCCTGGGAGAGGTATTACAGAGGGTCATATCCAATGTCACAATTCTCCAACAGAATTTTGCACAGTATTTCCTCCACTCCCCAACTATGTCTCAGGGAGAGTCTGACTTTCCAGGGTGTATTTCATCGTGGCCCTACTTCAGGTAGGCTGTCTGGAGGCGTGTGCATCAAAGACAGTACCATGGGCCCAAGAACAGGGGCTTATTCACTTTAAAACAGGAAGTCATGTGAGGTAACCTAGGCTGCAGTGTGGGAGTGAAATCACTAGTTGCCAAGAAGAAAGTATTGAAAGCTTTTTCCCAAGGCCTAGGAGATTAAACCAAGCCAACTCTTGTGCCCTGAAGTCACAAGAGGCCAACTCTTGTGCCCTGAAGTCACAACAGGGTGATGAGCAGAGCTCTAAAAGCGGGATAGTAAAAGCTAGTCATGAATTAAAATGGGTAAATCACCATAATAAGATCAGAAGATGTGAAGGTCCTACCCAAAGGAATCTTGCTGAAAATGACTTTTGCTTCCTTGATGTGTGTGTATGTGTGTGTGTACATGTACTTGCACAAAGATTGAAAGAAGACATCGTAAAAATGGTCACAAACAAAAAAGTGGGACCTTTTAATAACTGCCTTATTAAAATCTGCATCCTTTGACTTTACTTTTTAAACAGGTATTTTCAAACATGTGCTCCAGGAAAACAACATATTACATGCTCCCTTAGAGAGCTACAGTAGACACAATAACATTAAAGATGGTGAGAAATTCTATACTACAGAGATTATTTAACATATGTTAAACTGAGATTAGTCAACTCATTTAGCACATATTAAATCTCAGAGAATCAGTCTGTCAGCACTCACTTTGGTAAAATAAATTGGGTGATTGAACACTTCCCGTGAAATTGCCATGCTTTTTATAACTTACTCCAAATCATCTTTAGAGACTTTTCTCCTATTCTATACCTTCATAAAAATACTGGTCAGGCTGCAATGGTCCACTCTGAAATCCTGAATGGCATGTACACTATTATGCTTTTGTGTATTTCTTACGCCCAGTAATAGCCTTTGCCCATCCTTTAATTGAGCTCAAAAAAACCACTTTCTTTGTGAATTCTTTCCTAATTCCCCATTAAAAACTGTGATGTTTCTTTCTCTAAATTTTTGAAGCAGTGCTTAGATCTCTTTGAAGCACTAATTTGACCTAACATTAACATTATTTGTTACAAAATCTTTGTGGGCAGGATTATAATTAAATTATCTTTACCCTAAATTATTTTATACCCTGATCCCTAGCAGAGTAACATGATTATATGAGGAAATACACAAATATGTTGAATTAAGTTGATCATACAAAGTCATATTTACATGTTTGCTAAAGGGGGGGCAATGCACAATGATGATGTAAGAAAGAAATCATGTGTGGTGGTAAAAATATAATGATGGGTGACTGTATCTAGGTAAAGAAACTTTTCACTATTTTATATCAGATAAAAATATGATGCCATGGACTCAAGGTTAATCAAGATGGCTTACTGCTACTCCCTTGAGATAATCTGGCATCATCTCTTCATACTGTACTTTTTCAAAGCAGAAAATGTGAAAATGACATTTTCGATGTGTTTAAATATCAGGAAGTCTCCAGTGCAATCTCTGGCTCTCAAATTCTTCATTCCTTAATGCCTTTATAGAAATAATGAGTCACCTGGGCTTCCGATGTAATACATCCCTTCCATCAATATAATAATAAAAAAAAAGTTTTCCGTCAAAATTAATGGGGACTCTTACATTGATTTGTATGCAAAAATCCAATAAGAATGATTATGCCTATACCTGAGAAAAAGACATTGTCACAGCAAGGTGGCACGGAAAAAAAAATCCTCAGGTGTTTGGAGGCAGACAGTCCTGAACTGAAATCATGTCCCATTACTTACCAGCTATATACTACTCGGGTAGTTACATAACTCTCTAAACCTACTTTATTTATATAATGAGATAATAACACTTCTTTTATAGTATTCTTACATAAATTAAATGATAGTTTATATATAAATGCCTTACGTCTAGTTTACTTAATGCCAGATATTTTCTATATATGGAAATTTGATTTCTTGTTCCTAAAAGACATAAACTTATGACTCATAAAGCCTAGGGGTATGTGGAGTCTAATAATATTTTCTTGAGAATCTGTCTCCATTATGTAAGTCATCATGAATTGGGAAATTAATAAATATTTTTTTTTCTGTCTTTAGGGGCAAATACATAATCTGACAATTATCAAATCATCAAAAAGAGTAAAGAAGATGTAATGATAATAGAAGTAATTATTGAGTTGTTTTGAGTAATATGAAAGCATAAGGAGTAACATGATTAAATCAGGAAACGTATTTGGAGCATAAAGAGTAACATGATTATATGTTGGGATTATAGAGGATAAATTTCACTTTTCTACTTGTCTCTTGAACTAAATAAGAGATACAACAAGGAAGAAAATAAATGAAAGTGAGAAAATATATTTTTGTTACTGATAACAATGTGTGGTTTTAGTGGGCTTGGTAACTGAATCCTACAGTTAGACAGTATTAGTCATAAAAGCTATTATCACCTCAGAGTATTAAAAGAAAGAGACTTTAATGCTCTGCTTATGAATTGACCCAGATCAGTGATGACCACATGCTCTCAACTGGCAGCCTGAACCCCAGAGAAGGAAGGGAAAAACTGGACCACACAAGCCAAGCTCATTCTTCCAAAATTTTACCAAGTGAGAAAATCTCTTAGCTTCCTTGGGTGGAAACAGTAGAGAGAAGAAAAAGGCAAGAGTAACTAACTAGTGTTCTCACCACATTAGAGTGGAGAAGTATTTTTTTCCATAAAAGTAGTTAATCTATTTTAGATAGGATGACCATATATCTATGTTAGACAGCACTTTCCTGGTTTACACCTGTTTTCCCTGTAATAATTAGACCTGCAATTATTAATTGTGTTTCTTTTCACTCTCAAAAGTTTGTTTTAATAAATAATTTTGTTTGACAACTCATGTGATCATAATATCAGGGGATAAAACAGATTTGTCTGGAGGTAGAGATTATGGCACAGTCTTTGGGAAAGAATAAGAATTACTGAGACTAAAAGAGAAGAGATGGGCTTATAGGTAAGAGAAAATGGGGAGAGGAAATACAAGTGTCTGGAAAGCATAGAGAGAATACTTGGATAAAAAAGAGTGGTTTGTACAGAAATCATAAAAACATATATGCTGCTGGAGCATCAGATATAAAGCTGAAATGGTAAGAGACTGAATTCAGATTCCTATTGCTGGGGAGCATGGGGGTTCCGGGATCCTTTGCTACATTACAGGTTTATATAGCACAGTTTAAACTATTGATTTTCATATTCAACATAATTCCACTATCTGGCTTTTAAAGACCTTCACAAAAAGTTGTCTAACAATGGATATATTATAACCGATTTCTCCTGTTCTTCACCATATACATAATACACATGTGCACACAAACACACATACACACGTGTGTGTGTGTGTGTGTGCGAGTGTGTGTGTGTATATCTTGTTTCCTGGATAAGCGGAAAGAATATTTTAAGACTCTTAAAACATACTGTCAAATACTTTGCATTGTTTGAAAATGTTTTTCTCTGGGACAATTTTAAAATTCATAATGTATTTAAGCAAGATATACTCAGTTGAAGAGTTCATTCAATATTATTAAAAATTGTTTTCTCATAGACAAAAACACCAAATACTCAAGTACATGTCTTTACACATTAAGACAAATTGTCATATGTGTAGATAATTTCTATACTTATTTTTGGCATGTTTGTTAATTGAATTATAAAATTCAGTGATATTTTTTCTATGCTTGATTGCGAAAGAAATTTCCATAAAATTCAGAAAACTAAAAAACATACATAATTTTTATTTCTATACAAAATTATGTCTTTAGATCAAATTTCATCTTTCACATTTACCAAGTAGTAAATTCCACCATAATATATTTAATAGTTTACCAGCTAGAAATGGAAGGATACTTCTTACTTTCAGATCATTCTATATTGTCTCAATTTATATCACCTGAATACTAGTAATCTACTAGATATTTTATGTATGTTTTCATTTTACTATTCACAGCAATCGTATGAGAAACGTGTCCTAAGTTTACATATGAGAAATTTGAGACTCAAGGATGGATAAGATAATATTTAGCCAAAATCATGCTGCCAGTAATGAATTAACAGAGCTCAAATTTAAATTCAAGTCTGCTGAAAAATCCAATTATCTTTTGACTACACCACATTGCCTCTTTTACATTTCCATGCTTTTTATTAGACTCAAAAAGTGGAACAATTATAGTGGTTCATTTGACCATTATCTAAGCTTTACTATTTTTAATTATTTTTTTTATTTTTCAATTTTAGTTGACATTCAATATTATTTTATATTAGGTGTACAGCACAATGGTTTGACCTTCATATAAATTATGAAGTGAGTCCCCCCCAATAAGCCACCTAGCATTATACATAATTATTACAATATTATTGACTATATTCCCTATACTGTACTTAATATCCCCATGACTATTTTGTAACTACCAATTTGTATTTCTTAATCCCTTCACATTTTTTACCCAGTTCCACCCCGCAATTTCCCTCCCATCTGGCAACCATCAGTTTGTTCTCTGTATCTGTAAGTCCATTTCTGTTTTGTTTTTGTTTATTTTGTTTTTTTAGATTCCACATATAAGTGAGATCATATGGTATTTATCTATCTCTGTATGACTTATTTCACTTAGCATAATATCCTTTAGGTCCATTCGTGTTGTTGCAAATGGTAAGATTTTATTCTTTTTTCATGGCTGAGTAATATTCTATTGTATATATGTACCACTTCTTCTTTATCCAATTGTCCTTTGATGGACATTTTGGTTGCTTCCATATTTTGGATATTGTAAATAGCAACTGCAGCGAACTAGGGGTGTGTATATCTTTTTGAACTAGCTATTTTTAAAGTGCTCAACTTAGGGGACAGTCGTATCAGGTAGAAGAGATCAAGTGATGATTTAATGATAATCATCTTAGAATCAGCTGTGAACCTCTGAAGAGTAAAGAAACTATAACTTCCCATTCCCAGCAAGCTTTGTTCCTCTAATAGTTTGTAACCTCCTGTACAGAAACCAACTAAAAGAGGAAGAAATGTTTTAATTGTTTATTTTTTACTCCTCTAAAGCTTTGATGTTTGTCTTCCAGTGTCTGTACGGTTACCTACATTACTAAATCATTATTTAGAGTGGTACAAAATCATTCCTCTTTGCTCACTCCTTTTTATTTTCGCTTCATTTTAGTCAATGAATCTTTTGGCAGAGGAAGGAGTCAGAGTCTCACCTACCACTGAGAATCCCGCCTCCTGCAAAATCCTAGTGTGGGAAAGGATGACTGAGGCTCCTAGTTTTATGAGGAACTAAGAGAAAAGTGGAGACTCATGCCTCCTTTCAGTATGCCAGAGAGGCAGAAAGACAAGACGTTGGACATGGCTGTGTAATGTACTTGGGCAGTTTCCCCAATTCTTGTCATAAAATAAAAACAATGGAATTACTCATGAACATCCGAAAATGAAGCAGAATTTTGAAGATATCTACACAGAAATACTATATTTATTGCAAGCCCAGGGGAAAATGGGGGTGGGTTGGGGGATTCTTAGCAGAGTCTATGAAGACTTTAAATGAGAGCCAAGATACCATCCACCCCCATTCAGATACATCAACATATATAAGCATCCCTAGAATGTATATGGATGCCTGAGAACATAGAGAAAGCTCCTGCTTCACTGACTTTTTTTAACCATTCACGGAATGGAGACCTTAAGCAAGAAATGCTACAGAAAAATAAGGAAACACTTACCTGTTTTGCTTTATACTTGAGTTTCTGCTTAAAATTGATAACCTACAATAAAGTATTTGTCAGGTGTTATATTAATCGTTATTATCTACATTTATTAAATTCAAGTTTAATAAATATAGGTGATATTCAACAGTGTAGACGAATTCTACAATGTAGATGAGTTAACTATTCTTGAGTAATTATGTTAAACATTTTTTTGTTTGTTTTTTGTTGTTGTTGTTGTTGTTGTTTTTTTAATTAATTTTATTGTGGTGACAATTGTTAGTAAATTTGCATAGATTTCAGGTGTACAATTCTGTATTACATCGTCTATAAATCCCATTGCGTGTTCACCACCCAGAGTCAGTTCTCCTTCCATCACCATATATTTGATCCCCTTTACCCTCATCACCCACCCCCCACCCCCTTACCCTCTGGTAACCACTAAATTATTGTCTGTGTCTATGAGTTTTTGTTTCTACTTTGTTTGTCTTGTTCTTTTTGGTTTATATACCACATATCAGTGAAATCATAGGGTTCTCTGCTTTTTCTGTCTGACTTATTTCACTTAGCATTATTCTCTCGAGATCCATCCATGTTGTCACAAATGCTCCTATATCATCTTTCCTTAACGCCGAATAGTATTCCATTGTGTATATGTACCACAACTTCTTTATCCATTCATCTATCGAAGGACATTTTGGTTGTTTCCATGTCTTGGCCACTGTAAACAAAGCTGCAATGAACATTGGAGCACACGTGTCTCTATAGAGAAATGCTTTTATATTTTTGGGGTATATACCCAGGAGAGCGATTGCTGGGTCATATGGTAATTCTATTCGTAATTTCTTGAGGAACCTCCACACTGCCTTCCATAGCGGCTGCACCAGTCTGCATTCCCACCAACAGTGTATGAGAGTTCCTTTTTCTCCACATTTTAAATTTATTATCTAATGTAATCCTCACAAAAATCTGTGAAGGTAAGTATTATTATAATTGCCAGGTTACTGATGAGGATGATGAGGCTTGGAGAGGACTAATATACTAAAGAAGGTTAGAAAAATTGCTTAAGGTCACAGAGATAATAAGAGGCAGAACTAGAGCTCAAATCCACATTTGTCTGCATCTAAAGTCAATGCCCTTAATCCCTGTACAGTGTCAATTTAATGCAGAGAGGAGACACTCCCTAAACATTTTCTAGAGATATAAAACTTGGTCTAAGTCCTTCAAGGAATGCAATTGCTCAGAGTAAATCTAAAAAGAAAACATGTGAAAGCTTGACCATCTCCTCTTCCGCATTTATATGTAACCCACACAGACACTACATCCATGTCATTGACATGACGGTTAAAGACCTTCCACCCCATGCTTTTTTAATGCAGTTTTATTTACTCTCCAAAATAATTAAATTGGAGTTAACTTGTTATACCTATGAGCTTCTTCTCCTTGAACGTTCTTCACTGTGCTCTGCAATGTTAGAAATGTATTCTGAAGCTGTTGTCCCAGGTAATTTTAATAGTAATTCTCTTTACTTCCATCATAAAAGACATTTGATTTCTGGAAAAAAAATATTTCTCATTAAATGCACCTTTATATTATGATTACTGTTCCAGCCTAACTGTCTGAATAGGAACTCAGGGGAGTTTTGTGATATGAATTGAATTGGGTAAGGAGGGATATTCACATCTGATCAGCAGGGAGTAAGGTGATTTATAAGATTAATGACAAGAGAAGGAGGGAAAGATCTGGGGGAAAGTTAGAGATTTCTGTACAGAGCATATTATGTGCAGAGGTAATTTAGGGATGTTCAATAGGCTAGGAGAAATTCAACTGTAGATCTCTGGAAAGAGGTCAAACCTAAAATTAAACATAGAAAGGAAGAAATGGGCAGATGCTCAGAGTCCAAAGTACAGAAAAATTTTCTGACACTCAAGTGTGGTGATAGGAAGATTATGGAAACTCCAAAGTCACTAAAATCGCGGCCCAACTTATCTGAGTCTCTTGTTTCCTATCATCTCTTCTACTAATATTCTTTATCAAATTTTCTCCCAACATCTTTAAAAAGTAAATCCTCTATTTCATATATGTGAAAAACCTTGCCAAGACAACAATGCTAGTATAAACTGCTTTTTATGATGGAGCAAAAGCAAAAATTATGTGAGCACCAGGAACGTAGAAAGAAATGAGACATAAATACTATTTTTTTAATATACCAAACTAGACTTAAAGCCGTATGTTTCTATAAAGACTTGTATTTCTACAAAGAATAGGAACATTTAAATTTTGTTGTATTTTTTAAAAATATCTACATATGTCAGGCCTTTCCTTTCTTGTGTTTTGGTTAACATGTGGTTACTTGAGAAGCAACTATATCTAATGCTAATTTAAATGACAGCTTAAGCATTTTCTTTCTGCTTCTTACCCTATTGAACTGACAATTCTTAAACCCTGATATCTCGATGTTTTAGGCTTTTATGCTCGAGTAAAATATCATTTGTTATATTACTAAACTTGACCAGCCACTGCAAACTGAGATTATTCCCATCCCTGTACTTTTGGTTTCTGTTCCTAATGAAGCATACAAGTTGGCTTCACCATGAATTAGCAGATGTGCCATTAACAATAGTGTTCAATTAATGCTAAAGTTTTCAATTTGCCTCATACCTAAAGCTATTATGGTTCCTTCTTAAATATTAATAATACTATGTGCTATTGTAATAGCTGCTACAGAAACTCAAAGGGAGGTGTTAGCTATTATTAGTTTAAATTATAACACTAAAGAAACTCAGGGGTTCAACTTAATGCCCTCCACTATATCCTGAAAGAAAAAAAATCTAAAACTCTGAAAATAGAACTGCAGAAAATGGAACTGAGGTGAGGAGAAGGGAAGTAAAGTTTTTTCTAAATGTTCTCTATTTTAACTTCATTTAAAGAGAGACTAAGATACTAACGTATTCCAAGCCTTAGAATGTTTAGCTATGCATGTAGAACAAAGAAACTGCCCTAGATGCAATGAGACAACTAGCAAGACAACTAGAAGGAAACTAAGTGTGCCTAATGTTTTCTCTTCTACATCTTTGTAGAAGCTCAATGAAAAATACAACCACATCTTATCTGAGACCTGCAAGGAGGAGATACACGGCATTGTCACAGTCCTTCTTGAGTAGTAGAGAAAAAGTGGTCTATAACTTGTATGTGTTTATTCTTTCGAGCTCAGTGCTTTTGAAAACCGATTATCCCACCTTCTTCCAAATAAGATTGAGAGGAAACCTAGATGAGAATTTCTGGTGGTACAGCAACCAAAAAGTG
Source organism: Rhinolophus hipposideros (assembly GCF_964194185.1). Lineage (NCBI taxonomy): Eukaryota > Metazoa > Chordata > Mammalia > Chiroptera > Rhinolophidae > Rhinolophus > Rhinolophus hipposideros. Next base: position 66,297,375 of record NC_138056.1, on the reverse strand, counting down.
TGACAAAGACCACAAGGAAAGTGAGGATTTGCTTGCTCCCTCTATCCTAATTAAAAATAATAATAAAGTCTAAAAGCCACAAAAATATTAAGGAAAATATCTTGGACATAGTCCCTATGTGGTCCTCTAATCTGATGAAAATCCTCACTTATTTCTCTCTCCATCTCACTCATGCTGTTCCTCCCATCTAGATTTCTCTTCATACCCCTCTTGTATCACTCATAACCAAACGCATGTTTTCTCTCTTTGGCAAAGCATCACCCACAAGAACTTCAAAAGTTCTGTCTGCCCTCTTTCTGCACTACTGTCCTTTTACAACTTGGTTTGTATTTTTCTCTGTTTAAATCATACCCCTGCTAGAGAATAAATATTTTGAAAACAAATGAATCCATCAGTGTCATAATAATTATGATCTCCATTACTCTGACTACTGTCATAAAGGAATATGGAGATGCCTAAACCAGCTACACACTGAGCTCTGAATCTTGACTCCTCTCTTGCTAACTATATGATTTTGGACAAACATCAAAATATTATTTCCTTCAGTGTCTCACTTATAAGCCCTAAGTAGGATCTTATGTGTAAAGTACTTAAAACACACAATAAGATCCTAAAGGATGTTAGAAGATATACGACTCATTCAGTTATTAAGGAAAGCACAGATGTGCCAATTTGCTCAACAGTAGGAGGCACCATTTATATTGCAGGTTACGCGAATAGCAGAATGGAGCTCTATTTTTATTCTGCACATAGATGTATCGTATTCACTCTTTTTTATCTTTTAGTGTGATTTGTTTGGCCCTGTACTAAGCTTTAAGAATATAATAAAGATGTAATTTCATTACCCTTCCATAAATTATCATCTATTATAAAAGGGAGTCTCACTTTATTACTATGGACATGAAATGTTCAATCCTCTCAATATTTAATGTAGGAGTTGAGTTCTTTATCCTGCAATCACTTTGTGGTATTTCTTTGCTGCCAATTATTAAGTTCAAAGTTTTGATAGAACCTGTCAGACAGACATGATCTGCCATCGTGTCTCATTCCTCCCTACCGATTAATCTATAAAGATAAACTGAACATGTAAAGCCATAGGACTCTCCAAGTCCAAACGTGAACCAACCTCCTAAAATGTAAAGCAGACTTGATTTTTTTTCCCAAAGCCCTTTCTCTCAGCTTTTCCTTATAAGTTGTAAGACATGCCTCTCACTGGCTAAACTTTGATTGAGAATTCATTTCTGCTTTAGCAGCTTTTTTTTTTCTTTTTTTTTTACTTTACATTTATTTGCCCTATGCCATCTCTTTCTTGTTCGTTCTTTATCTCCAAATAATAGCTTTCTTCAAACTGAGATAGGTACCTCAGGTGTGGTAACTAGTAACAGACTGCTGGTAGAGGAATCTTTTTGTGTGAGCACAAATGGTCATATAGAGTACAAAATATCCTTGCACAGTGACATATCACTGCTCAGTGCAAACAGCTAACATTGAGCCCATTCTTTTGAAACTATCTTTAGGTTTCAGTTATATCCGAACACCAATGTTTTGCCCCATTCAATATTTAATAGAGATATCATGTACCTACTGTACTTAAAGTCCAGAATCTACTAAGGCAAATGAGTGAGTGGGCAATTATTAATAGCATGTGCTTGAGTAGTAGATTAACTATGAATGCATTTGAATCTCTATTGGAACAATATTCAAGATGGACCACTGGAGCTCTCTGACATCAGAGTAAGACAATTCTCCATGTCCCACACCATGCCCTTCAAGTTTCTACTCTTGCTTAGCAGAAGTCAAATAGTGACTCTGTAATTCCATGGCATCCAGGAGAGATCCTCTCTCCTGCTGCACTGCAATACCCTACCCTGGCCACCACTTAATTTGCTTTGAGACCATTAAAATTAATCATGTTAGGCCTTTGTTCTTATTTTTACCAGTTGCCTTAAAAATAATAATCTCCCAATCAGAAAAGAAGATGTGATATATATACCTAATGGAATACTATTCTGCCATAAGAAAAGATGAAATAGTGCCATTTGCAACAACATGGATGGATCTTGAGAGTATAATGCTAAGCGAAATAAGTCAGACAGAAAAAGTAGAGAACCATATGATTTTACTGATATGTGGTATATAAAATTGAAAACAATAAAGGAACAAGACAAATAAATGAGAAACGAAAACTCAAATGCACAGACAATAGTTCAGTGGTTACCAGAGGGTAAGGGGTAAGGGGGTTGTAAATAAGGGTAAAAGGGATCAAATATATGGTTATGAAAGAAGAACTGACTTTGGGTGGTGAACACACAGTGTGATATATAAATGATGTATTACAGACTTGTACACCTGAAACCTATGTAACTTTACTAACAATTGTCACCCCAACAACTTTAATGAAAAAAAAGAACATTAATAAGGCAACAGACAAAATTTGAATATGGACTATGTATTATAGTATTGTATTATTTTTAAAATTTCTGATTTCAATCACTGTACAGTACCTATGTATGAGAAATGCCTAAATAAAAGGTCAAATCATGAGTATCAATCATCATCATCATCGTCATCATCTCCCAAATTACACCTATCACCCACATTCTAATCCTGACATAAATTATGCTATCACTTTTAACCGACCTACCACTATTCTTCACTTTCTAAAATCTCCCTGTATCCTGTGGAACTCATTGTCATATATCAGAAAAATCCACTTTATCTTCAACCTTTTCTCTGAATTTTTCCTTTGCTTTCTGAATGTTTCTTTTTCCTTTGCCTTCTAATTTGCCTTCTGATTTCCAAATCAGTTCTCTCAGAGGACTTTTCTTCCTTGTCAGATTTCTCAAGTGGAAGATGACTACACTCCTGATTGCTAGATGGTAGACAGGTGTGTCCCCTGGTCTTTATTGTCAATTTCAGACTATTCTTACCCCATCCTTCCTAAAACCCACAAACTGAATTTTACACTATAAGTCCATAACACTTGTTATTCCTCTTCACTGCACTTATTTGTAAGTTCTGGTTCTCACCAACTTGTGCTAGAAGATTTTATACCCCAACTCACTGTCACTTTCTCTAATACTACTCCTGTCATATTTTGGGTGCCTACATATTAAAATGTACCAGGGATTTTTGACTTCATTCAGGTAATGGAAGGCCAACAGATCAAGTGGCAATTGCCACTAAAAAAAAATAATAATAATAATTTGTTACCTATAGTTCTCAGGGGAAGATTGCATACCACACTAAGCAGGGCCACATAGGGAAGTACTAGAGTGGGTCATGAGGCAGAAGGAGGCAAGGGGGAAATCATGGGCCAGAGCCTTTATCAGAGGAAGGAATGGGCAGGACAGAATAGGTAAGCTGAGTAAGTATAGGATTGGATAATTTTAGTAATTTAAGTGGGCTTTGGGCAACAGCGGTGGTTCCTAGTTTCCGGTACCTAGCCCTGGGGTGATTTAGGGCAGAGGAAATATTGGTTTTGTGAGTCCATCATTAAAATCACTCCCTAGGATATACCAACAATTCTTTTAGCTTTCTTTCCTCGTACTTGTTTGACAAAATCCCTACTGCAGATACATGTATTTACACTACTCAACTGTACCTTGTCAGCTAAACATAGAGAAAAACACCACACGTGCTAATTAACATCACTTTAATTTTGTGATCATTATTCTGAAGACCATTATCTTATTACTATCAAGCAATTGTACTACATTATTCTAATTCAATCACTCTCCCAGCTCCCAGACAACTATTCCACAAGTCTCTCTTCAAATGTCCAAAACCATCTGCTTATGATCTGATCTCAGCTGATCATTTTGTTTTCTATTTCACTTCCACATTTTCCCAAGACCACATTTACCCAACCTTCCCTCGCATGTGTGCCGTCATTCTCTGCCTTTCCTCTGACTTCCTTTATGCTGTTATAAATAGCATAGATACTAGGTTAGACCTCCACTTCTGATTTTGAACTCTATCTCATCCCTTCTCCCCTAGTTAAGGTCACTGCTCCCACAATCTTCCCTTACTCTGATAAATCAACAGTTTCTCTCCCTCTCTACGGATCAGTTCTGTTATCACACAAACGTACTATAATTTCTGCACCTTTCTCTCACATCTCCCAAAAGAACTTTTCTATTTATTCAATTTCTTCTCCAGTTAACCTCACATTTTCCGGATTCCGTACAACAAAAGCCTTTGAAAGATTCTATACTTACTTTCTTCCAATTTGGCCCTTCTTGTTTTATCTTGAACCCAACTAATTTAGACATTTCTCTCCTGCCATTCCACTGGCATTTCTATTATTCAAGGTCGCCAAAAATCTCTGAGTGCTTATTCCAATAATTAAATCTGTTTTCATTTTATTTGACCCATTGGTAGCATTTGCCACCATTGACTATTCCTTCCCATGGGAGAAGGAAAACAAATTTCTTCTATTAGTTTCCTAAATGTAATAATCTCCTAATTCTGTTTCCTACCTGAATGGCTCTCTATTATCAGAACTTGTTGCTTATTCTCTTTCCTACATTATTTTTTCAGGTCAGAATGTTCTTGGTGTGAGTAGCTGTACAATTTCTCTTCTCTCTATACTCATTCCCTTTTTGATCTTACTCAATCTTATGGTTCTGAATAACATCTAATTACTGAGAAACCATCATATTTCTCAAACATGTCGATCCAGGCCAGAGTTCTCCCTGATCTCCAAACTTAGACAAAATATACAAGTAAATATAGTGTTGGCATCTCCATTTGGGGGTTATATATACATCTCAAATTTAACCCATTTAAAATGCATTCCTGATTTCCCCCTCAGAGTTTGCTTCTACTATAGTTTTTCCCCACCTGAATAAATGGCAGTACCATCATTCTTATTGTTCTGTCATAGAACAGTTTTCTTTCATATCTACTATTAACATCCCTGTTCCAAAACCATCCAGAATCTGACCATTGGTCTTCACTTCTACCACGATGTCTCATCTGGATAAATGAAATAGCCTCCTAATGCCTCCCTGCTTCTGTTCTCATCTCCCACAGTCTTCTATTTTCAACATAGAAACATAGCTGCCCGTGTCGCTCAAAATAAAAACAAATAGCTTGCAGTAGCCTACAAAGTCCTACAAAAGCTGTCCTGTTCCCTGAGTTCCCCAGTCTCATTTTTTCCTATCTTCCCTGCTGTTCACTCTGCTCCAACCACATTGTCCTTTCTGCTCTTCAAATATCTTAGACACACTCCTGCCTCGTGGCTTTGCATGTGTTTCTCTCTGTATCTAAAATGCTCTTTTCCCAGAGGTCCACATAGATCATTCTTTCACCTACTCTTGGTCTTTGATCAAATGGCTTCTTTTCAGTGAAGCTTCCCTAAATACCACATTTAAAATTATAGGCTTCTCCATCATTATATTACCCTTTTCTCTCCACTGTTGTTCTCCATAGTGCTTTGAATCATCCAATACACTGTATATTTTAAGAATTTATTTTATTTGTTTTTATGTCTTTTTGTACCCTCCTCTCCCCTCCCCAAAGATTTCACCTGAATGTGAATTCTTTGGGCACAGAAATTTTACTCTGCTGTCATTATTGAATCTCCAGTGCTCGATACAGTGCTGACTATACAGTAAGTTCGATTAATGTGTATTAAATGAATGTATATAAATCAAAAGGAGAAAGACCTCCATTTTTCCTTCCTTCAGATATTCAGAGATCCTTTATCTTTCTTCTCTGTGTCTTTTAAGTAATTCCTTATGTTATGAAATATTTTCTACTAATCATTAACACCTCACTAGGAATTTTTGTTCCCATGACATTTTTCTCTTAAATACCCAATGTTACTTAAAAATTTCAACAATATGTGCCACCTTAAATAGATATCAGGTGGTATAAAACTGATGGTAACCTCTTTTCTGTGCCCCTGGGTCCAGTCTTACCTGGACCCTCTGATCATCTCTTCTGCCTGTCCCCTGTGTACTTGCTAATGTTGTAACTTGTATAGTATAACTGAAAGAAAAATGGGGTGAGTGCATCATATTTAAACCCAGTTATGTAGGCACAGCTTTTGCCATCTTTGAAAGGACTTGGCTTGGCTTATAGACAGCTATTACCCACTTGGGTGATTTAGTCTTCTCTTTCAGCCACATAAAAATGCCACCTGCTACTCACTTGATTGAAGATAGAATGATGTGAGCATCTAGTGAAGAAGACAGAAAAATAACACAGCATTTGTGATTCATGTGTGTGTATTAATTCTCACTCTACTTCCTTCTTCTTTCTATCACTCTTCTTCACATCTCTTTCACAGCAGACTATGTTTACCCCAGTATTGAACCATTATGTTACTGTATTTTTATTTCATTCTGCACTATTTGTTCTCAAAATCTATATATCTATTTGGTTGCCTTTTCTCTGAAAAAATTATTGATAGCTAAGTCCACATCAGAGGTTTTCAGTAAGATACAGCACATTCTCCCAACAGTCTAAAGCAAAGATTTATAATGTCATTGTAGAATATCATTCAGATACCTGGCCCATTAAGTTGCAATTGATGCTTAACTAATGTGGTTTCTCTTGAAGTGCCTATCTTCTCCCAGCAAAGTACAGCAATATGCCAAAGAGATGGAGGCATGATGGGTGAGAGCTCGGCTTGAGATTGCTATATAGGAGAAAGGCTAACTAGAGTTCAAAGGAATTTTATATTCATATACAATCAGACCTGAAGCAGTAGACTTCCTTTCTAATTTAATCAGATTAAAAATTCTTACCTACATAAACTAAATCTCATAATTTCACTGCTATTTTTAACTAAAGAAACAGAAGAGAAAATAATATTTGGATTTATTAAAATGTAAAACAGTTACCTAGCAATAAAGAAATCATCATAAACTCTATTTTTCAGATCAAGTACAAAAAAAAAAAAAAAGAAAAACAAACGGAAAACTCTGCTTTGCCATTTGCCATTCTGGTTCATTTTTATATACCTATGTCCTCAGTTTTCAGAGATGACACTAATGAAAATGGTCCAGTTGTAATAATTCTCTTAAAATGCAGAATTAAATTTAAATGCAGCACCTAAAAACTAACTTCTTCCCTGCCCCAGACTACTGATTCCTCTTTGTTTTGGAGAAACAGAATGGGCACAATGAATAATAACCAGGACACAGGTATGAGGTTACAGGAGTTTGAATCCCAGCTCTGACACTAACCAGTTCTTTTACTCTGGACAAGTTCCTTAACCTCCCTGTGTCTTAGTGTTTTTCTTCTGATAATTAGGGATAATAAAAGCATATATGCCTCAGAGGTATTTTGTAGCGTTTAATCATTGAGCTCATAGAAAGCTCTAGGAGTATTAGCTGTTTTATTATTATTATTATTATTATTATTATTATTATTATTATTATTTCTTTGTTTCCTATTTTGATTAAGAGCAATGGTCATCTTTCAAGTTACCCAAGCTAAAATTTGGAAGGTCACATTTAATACCTCTCCTAAAATAATTTAGTTACCAAATACTATTTCCACCATAGTAAGAGGTCTCCTACCTGCCTCGCTCCTTTTCATTGTCTTTGTCATCATAGTAGTTTCTGTCTAAATTATATTTTTCCATATTATTGAATTAGACTCAATTGTTTTACCTCTATCCAATCTATCTGCCATCTACCTCTAACTTATCTTGCTAAAATATGAACTAATATCATGTTTCCCTCATTCTCTAAAATCTTTACTACTTCCCATTACCTACAGAAAAAGCTCTAAACTTTTAAAATGGTATTCTATGTCTTCTACAATCTGGTTGTAAGATACCCTTCAAAGTTTTGTGTTCTGGTGCAGACTCTACTCTCTTCACACCTGGATTTTAACAAACATTTCCATACATCTGTATCCTTCTTCATACAGCTTCCTCAACCTTCATTACTTTTATGCTTAACAAAATCCTATTCATTCTTTAAACCATATCTCAAATTTCCTTCAGGAAATACTTTCTGATCCAGATTAATAAACGTATTATCTATTTTCTTTCTTTATGATTTAACATTATTAAAGCAGCTACATTGTTTTGCCTTGTATACATTATTAATTTATATGGCTGTCTCCATATTCAATCATAAACTGCTTGACATCAGAAATTGTATCCTTTTCCAGTTTCTACCTTTAGCACCTTCCCCACTGCCTACCATGAAGATGTTCAATAAACGTTTGTTAAAAGGAATAACTGAATTTAATTCCAGAGGTATTTATTAATTACATTCATCAAGCATTCTGCTAAACAATAGAAATAAAACATGGAACAAGACTGAGTTCTTGCTCTTAGAGAGCTTATAGTAAAGTAACCTCAATTTTTTGAAGCAATCAGATCTGTGTGATTCTTAGTTTCTGAGATTATTCCACGCAGACACGCCTGACACTTGAAAAAGACCAAGGTAATCCATGAGGAGGAAAAGAGTCCATATTCGATCTAGCATAGAAAAAAAAAAATCAAATCCAGTCATATTCAGCATTAAGGACTGAATGTTTAGTCCCAGTAAACTAACAATAACTAATAATAAAATAGAACAATTATAATATACTATAATACATTTTTGTGAATATGGTCTCCCTCCTGTTCTCTCTCAAAATATCTTTTTTTTTACTTCTTCTTGTGATGATGTGAGAAGATATAATGCCTACATGATGAGATGAAGTGAGGTACTCAGAATAGCATGCAATTTAAAACTTATGAATTGTTTATGTATGGAATGTTTAATATGTTTGGAACACAGTTGACTGTAAATAACTAAAACAGTTGAAAGTAAAATCGCAGATCAAGGGGGATATTTGTATAGCAAGAAGATGACCATCTATAAGACAAGAAGAGGACCTAACCAAGAATGGAATCTGCTGGGACCTTGATCTTGGATTTCCTAACCTTCAAAACTGTGAGAAATAAATGCCTGTTGTTTAAGCCACCCAGTCTAAAATAGATAGCCTTACATTTTTCAGAATCAGTACCTGAGGATTGAGAGTCCTCCTTCAGTCTTCAATTGACCTATATCCCAATTCTAGGAAGAACTGGAGTACTTGTGGGGAATCTCAATAAGAACACACTTTCCATAGCTGTTTAAATCTAGATTACCAGAACAGATTAGCCTAAACTTTTACTGTATTCTCATAGTTCCTGGTCCATAACACTACATTTTTCATTGAGTCATTTCAAAAATATTGGAAAACACACAAAACAGAATTTACCCACTACCCATTGCTTTGTATTTGTTTAAGCTAATTTCTCTCCATCCACCACCAATACTCAGAAGTAAATTTATGAGGGCTCAGTATCTCCTAAGTTTATATTTTTAAAGCACTCACTTAATATGTTATCTTCTTCCATAAGCCTAAGAATTTTTAGTTTAATCTCTTCATCTACAGTACCTAGCATGGTGCCTCATAGGTATGTTGCGCTTAATACTAATCACTATCATCTCTTCAGTGTTTACTAAATGTTTGTTACTACACTAAGTATTTGAAATATACAAGTTTAATCTCACAAAAATATTGATAGATAGATGCCCCTGTAATTCCTATATTTTACAACAGATAACTAAAGATTAGAAAAGTTACGGGACGTGTTTTACTACTCGTGCGTGTTGAGTGCTGAATTCAAACAGTAAATCTAACTCAAGTAACCCTGTGTCGAAGCACTAAATTATATTTTTTCACCAACTATTCTTTTAAGAGAATAAGTGTATAAATCCCTTGTAAAGAAGGTTGAGGATATACGTAAAATTCTGTTTACTTCTGCCCTACATGTCCACTTTAAATCCATTAAATTTATAGAGAAAAATTAGTTTTGAAAACCCAACGAAACTTAAAGAATGCTAATTCTTAATAATCTCTGCTAATGGAAATAAGCTATGGAAAAATTGTACAGAACCCCAAAGTCATGTGTTTTTGCCTTTGAAGTTAATCACATGGCTTTGTATAGAATGTTTACCTTCCTAATTGCATATTACTTAGGCTAATACTGAAATGAGGATGTGCCCTGGAATAACATTCTTTTGATCCCCTCATGATAGAAAAATAGAAAGGTAAATTCAGTCCTTACTAGATATTCTAAAATTAAATATTTTCAGCATATAATCTTTAACATGGTATGTCCATTTGTGAATAACTGAACAATTTAGAAGCTAGCCTCCAAAAGTGATTAGGATTTGCTTTGGTGCTACATGTGGATTGATTAAATGTCTTTCCCATCTGAAACCAAGCAGCATATATTACCTTCACTGCACATTGGCACTTAATTATTCCTGATCTCAACTCTGCTAATTACTAGCAAATGCTCTTGAGATACTAATGCCAACTCAGCTTCTCTGTAAAACAGGAGGATAAGGGTATTTAGATGAGTTTGGTTTTTCCCTTGAGATTAGTATTAATTCTTAAAGTACTTCCAGAGAACCCCAGCTCTTGAGAATACAACAGAAAAATCACAAGAATAGAGACCCTCTAAGGTCCATTTCTAATGTGCCAGCAATTTTAAACTCAATGACACATTGTATTTAATGAATATTTTATTTTGGTGTGTGCATGTCTTAGTTCTTCAATTACCATGAGGTCAAGAACTGTTCTTGAGGTCAAGAACAGTACTTCACAAAGTTTACTGAATCCATGTTAAACATTCAATGAACATTTGCTGAAACAATGAATGAACAGACACTATTTCACAACTACCAGATCCAACTTACTCCTGAAGGATTAGAAACACAAGCTGGTGCATCTCAGGGGCATCAGGTTCACTACTGTAGGGGAAGGGGGTGTCAACAAAGAATACCTCCCAGTCCTCTGAACTCTATTAGTTCCTTCTGAGAAAGTTACTGCTTCATTAAACACACTATTTGTGCATAATTTTTCCTTCTGTAGCTGGCTAAAAGGTCTTTCCTTTTCATACCTCTGGCTGAATTCAAGACAACTTTTCTCTAGTTACTATATCTCCTGGGCTATATTCATTCATGTGAGATAGCAGATTTGATCTGTGCACACCCAGCCACCCACTTTCATGGCCCATGGGACACTCGTGCCTATTCCTACATTGCAGTTTGATATCTTGACTATGAATATAGTTGCAAGCAATGGATGTGGTCAAAAGCAACGACAGGAATTTGTGTGGGGGGGAAGCTACTTTAGAATATTAGGTAGTGCATAAGAAGGTGAAGTAGGGGGAGAGATGGTGCTAAGAGAGAAAGAATTTGCTTGAGGAAAATTAATTACTGAGGGAATGCTAGCTTGAATATTTTGTCAAGTTAAGTACATTTTTAATTTTTATTAAGTATATGATACATGATTTTATTTTGGTTTCTGACGTGTGTGTGTTTTAATGATTTATCTTGCCTACATTTTATTTTCTTAAATTGGAACACTTTGTACCTTTTTCTGGAGCACTATTGGTGACCAGGTATATCATTAATAATAATAATAATAAGCTATTTGTATAAGACTATCTAAGCCACAGTGATTTTTCTATATCATTACCTCCATTCAGTCCCTTTCCCTTTCCACATAGAAGCACATATACTCCGCCTCACCCACCATGGTGGTTATTCCTTAACAAAAGGATCTAGGAATGAATTGGTCTATATTGGGCACAAAAATTCATTGACCGAACCTGTGTGTGTGTGTGTGTGTGTGTGTGTGTATTCACCTTCCTATAGTCAGTTACTTCTCACGCTTTGAGCTTCAAAAGGTAATAACAAAGTGGTGTGTGTGAAGTGTGTATGTGGGTGTGCTCACTAGCTACTAATTATATGATCTGTGCTTTTCTTCTTTTGGATCCTAAATTTTTCTCTTGCTTCTTCAATCACTAAGGGAATAAGGGTATTTTTTATGAAGCTGATTGTAGTTCACTAAAAAAGATCTGATCTACAATAAAGATATTAAATCAAGAATTTTTCACCCTACAAATGATTTATTCAGTGTATTGCAAGTACTTAATTCATGCCAATTTACTTAACCCATTACATTTCAGGAACACACGAAAGTTTATATAAAGTGAACAACAGTATATTTAAGTTAGCAGCAGAATATATGGATCCCCAGGAAGTAATGAAATGGAGAGAAAAAATTAGAACATGTAATATTTTCTTTGGCTCTATCTGATGTATTTGAGATCCTGGTAATGTCATCCAGTGTTTATATTCTTGCTGAAAACTATAGGTTACTCGTCAATCATTTATTCAGCCATTCCCTTAAAAATTTGAGTTCCTATTATAACCTAGTTAGTTTTTAAATGTCTAACAGTCTCAGTAAGAAACACTAGCAATAAACAAAATTGCTTTCATAATCAATAACAGCAAACAAACAACACATATACACATATTGTAGCAGACAAAAAATATTACTGGACGTTGCTAGTCAACAGTAGTGTGGTTTCTTAATGATGCAGGAGTCTGAGCTTTGCTCTATTCATTTCTAGCGTTTGGTAAGTGTGTTATTACCTCTAGGCTTCAGCTTTCTTTATCCTTAAATTTTAAATTATATATTTACCTCAGAGCATTGTTGGAGGGCTAATTAAGCTAATGTTTGTAATCACTTAACATATTGCCTGGAACAGAACAGGTTCTCAATAATCAATAACTCTTTGTATAATTATTATGATGATTTTATCATTATTATTGCTATTATTTGTCTTATTTTGAATGATTTAAATTTTTTTCTATTTCTTTGACAGGCATGATCCAGCCTTCTTACACTCAGTCATTAGTCTTTGCAACTCAGTGGTCAGCATTTTCAGCTAGGTGATTTTTCATGCTCTAAATGGAGTCATTTATCAAAACTTACCAAATTTCTTCCTCATGTACAAAAAGAAGCCATCCTAGAATATCCTCTCTCCATTGAAATGTGCACTCAGGCAGTGACACAGAAATCAGTACAGCAGGAGCTAATGATCTGGTTCCATTAACAATTGCTCATTTGGGTGCTAAGTGACCTGAGACGAAGAGAAAATGCAATTTTGCCTGCCAATATAGTAAAAAAAAAAAATGGTTGCCATTACAGTTCTATGAAGATTATAATCAATGCTACTTTTTATTGGCTCAATTGAACTACATTGTAACCAATTAAATCCCTGTTTTGATGACATGGAGTAAAATGGAAGAGTCTAGTATCTTTCATGGCTTGTACAAAATTAGCTCGTGTACAGCAGCTTTAGCCTTAATGCCTTTTTAATGGCAGGAAGTAAACCTTGTTCACCTGACAAATTAAGCTGATCCTTAACCAATTTTGATCTCTGAACTAAAAAAGTGTTTAAAAGTTTTCATATTTTCAAAGAAGAAAATGGTTTCCTTCTGCCCATTTCTAAATTAAAGTTTGTTGTTGTTGTTGTTTCTTTAAATATATGGTGAAATTTTGTTTTATATGGAAATTGGCAACTTTGACTGAGATTTTATTTCAAACTGACTGTACTATGGACAAATAACTAAGAGCTTTGAAGCTGTCACACCTGTTTGTTATCCAGGAAGTTATATTTTTAAACATCCATGCAACATTTTATCTAATATTTGGATCTATTCATGCCAAAGTGTGATTTTCATTTCACAAGAATCATTTCACAAGAATTCTGTTCACATAGAACAGAAATGTGAGTATATAGAATGAAACTTTTGGTTTAAGTTAAGTTTCCAAAGCATTTGGGCTTTGTCTGATATTCACCATATTTTCAAATCAAACCACAATATTGCTTCTAAAAAGACATATACCCTGGAATCACATAAACCTAGTTAATTTGATATGACCCATGATGGTAATGTTTTATAAACTTCTCAGAAAGCTTTCATAACATAAAAAAGGTCAGATGTCACAAAATTATTCAGCTAGATCCATTTCTAGTTTCAAGCTTATGGAGAAGAGAAATTGAAATAAGAGAGAAATCTGTTTCTTCTATGTCATTTTCAACTTTTATTTGATTTTTTATTTTAAGCATTATTAAGCACTTGATAAAAGCTAGATATACAAAGATGACTAGGACACAATGATTTTCTTTCAAATGTTTACAGTCTTATCTTTCCTTCTACTGACAAACCAATTTTGCCTTTAATTGACTAGATATTGCTAAAGAGGAGTGAGGAAGTATTATCTAGCAGAAGGTGAATGGAGATAACTGGTTAGCTGTAAAGAATCTGTCATTAATATGAATACTATGGCTATTTTATTCAGCAGAATTTATGGCTGATTTGAAGGAATGTAGCCAAATCCTTTTATCAAAGACCTGCTAGGACAATGATGGTCAGGACCCTACTTAATTACTGACAAAGGAAACTATTCTGGTCTATGGAAGAATCTGAGAAATGGTTGGGGTAAGAATAACAAAATGAATGAATGAATGAATGAATGAATGAATAAGTAAATAAATAATTTTGTCTCTTAAGGAGATTTGTAATTCTAAATATGTCTCATTACTTTTATTAAGTTGTAGGCATGAGGAAAAACACGTGACACTTCCTTTTTTATTACAGGTTGAAATTAAAAGACTTAACACACACCCAGGAAGATATTAAGAGACCAATGGTAAATCAACATGGATTTATCCACATGTTAAGCTGAATAAATAGAAAGTAAAAACAAAACAAAATATAATACGTTATCTTAAAAATAAAAATATCCACAGAGAAATAGGTAGGATATACTCATAATATCCTGAGCTCTTCTCTGAATCTTCTAATAGCTTTCAATACCATGACAGGCTATATTGAAACGTGAGGGAAATGTTTGTGATTATGTAAATATTTTAACATATTTTAATTTATAAACTTTTCCATATGATTAAAGTAGCTTAAAAATGTTGCAATGTTTAAAAGTAGGTATATTAAAATCCACATTATTTTAAGTTTAAATATTTCATTTATATCAAAACAGAAAATTTTAATATTTTTATTGCCTTGGTTTTAGTAGATAGAAAATTATCAATAATATTTTTTTAAATCTACTTTTCTTCTTATTGAATTTTCAGTTGAGACAATTGCCATGTTTGATAATTTATTGTGATCAAATAATGATAACAAATTATTTTAAGTAATTTTATTACTTAATATCACTATACTGTTGGTTTTCAACAGTATACTGTTGGTCTCCGTTAATGAACATTTCAGTTTACAAATGCCATAAACCCGGAAGTAAATGCTTCGGTTTTTGAACACACCTTGGAGTCGAACATGTCACGTGACTTCAGCTGAGTGCAAGATCCTGAGGACTAGCTGTCGGCTATTTTCGAATGTTTCAGAACTTGAAGTCTTCCAGAACAGATTACGTTCAAAAACTAAGGTACCACTGTATATCTAAACTTGTGGGGTGCAACCAAGCTGATATTTAGAGGAAAATGTATAGCCTTAAAGGAAACAAGGCTAACAAATATTGAATCAATTATCTTTTTGTAATACATTAGAAAAAAAAAACAGAACAAATTCAGGCAAAGAAGGAGATAATAAAGAGAAGAGCAGTAAATAATGAAATAGAAAACAACATACAATAACAAGAATCAAAAGATGTCAAATGTCATTTACTTGGAAAGACTAATATAATTAAAAACAAACAAACAAATCTGTATTGAGGTTAAGCAAATAAAGCAGAGAGAAGGTTCCCATAAAAATGATAAAGTCTGGAGAAAAGGGAACGCTAGTGCACTGTTGGTGGGATTGCAGATTGGTGCAGCCTCTATGGAAAACAGTATGGAGGTATCTCAGAAATCTGAAAATGGAACTACCCTATGATCCAGTAATTCCACTCCTAGGCATCTATCCAGAGAAATCCAAAACTCCAATTCAAAAATCTGTATGCACTCCTATGTTTATTGCAGCACTTTACACAATAGCCAAGATATGGAAACAAACGAAATGCCCATCGGTAGATGACTGGATTAAGAAGCTGTGGTACATTTATACAATGGAGTATTACGCAGCCATAAAGAAGAAAGAAATCTTATCATTTGCAGCAACATGGATGGATCTAGAGAACATTATGTTAAGTGAAATAAGTCAGAAAGAGAAAGACAAGTACCATATGATCTCACTTATATATGGAATCTAAAGAAAAGACTATGTGAATGAACTAATCAGAAACAGTTTTGGGGACACAAAGAAAAAACCGAGAGTTGTTAGATGGGTGTGGGGGGGGGGTTGGGGATAAGGGGAAAGGTGAAGGGATTTGGAAGGAGCTGGTAACCACAAGATGGCCTCAGGGTTTTTTTGAAAATTAATTTGGGGAAGGTATTCAATAATGTTGTAAAGATTTTGTTGGGTATCCGATGGACATGCGTCCTATTTGGGAGACCACCTCAGGGATACTGTGGACACCTGATCATGGCATTGTACACCAGAAGCTAAACATTAATGAATGCCAACTATAATTTTATATATATAATGTGATGGTTCAGTGTGAGGTCGGAGGGATAGTGGATGGGGGGAGGGGGGTTCACAGTGTGAGGGATATAAATGATGAACGTCTAAGTATTACCTTGTTTTGTACACCTGAAACTAATAAATAAATTAATTAATTAATTAAAAAAAAATGATAAAGTCAGCAAATTTTTCAACAATATAAAAGTAGTTGAAAAATATTTTTAAATTGAAAAATAGATATACGAAACAAAATAAGCATCTTTGTGTTAATGAATTACAAAACACAAAATCTACATATCCCTATAAAAATTTAACTTGCCAAAATTGAGTTAAGAAGATATATACTCTATATAGTATAAATCATACTCTATATTTTTAAAAAATTGAGCTGAAGCTAAAAGTCTCCCCTTTAAAATGATATACAAGAACCTAGGAATTACACTCCAAAGAGAAGTGATTTCTTATATCCACCAAAAGACATGTACAAGAAGGTTTATCATACTTTTATTCACAAGAAACTCTAGAAGTAATTTAAGTACTGTATGACCACTAAAATGGGTAAATAGATAAGAGGTTGAGTATTCTAGGCCGAGAAAGCATGAGAACTGTGAGAAAATATGGTGCCTTCAACATCTGGAATAATTTTTTTTGACTAGAAGATGTATTAGGGAGAGAATAGAAAGTGAAGTATCCTAGCTGGAGAGTTGGGAAAAAAAAAAAAAACACATGCAGAAGAATCATAAATAACCATATTAAGGAGTTTGGACTTTTTACCAAGAAAGGCACTGACAAGTTTTAAGCAAAAAAGTAGTATGATCAGATGGATGTGTAGTTTAGAAGGAGACTGTGCTGCAGAGAATACTATGGATTGATACAGAAAGTATTGTTGTGGATTCAAGAGTATTCACATAATTGGCTCTTCACAGCATTCACAAATCTAATTTAACTTCTCAGAGAGGCTTTCCTTAATTTTTCTAAAATAGGTGCCACTTTCTTACCCACTAGAACTCAGTATCTTTCTTACTCTGACTTTTAAAGATTTTTATCACTTATTGAAATTACATTATTTATTTGTTTTCTACTTTCTTCTCTAAGATGTAAGATCCTCAAGAGCTGAACCTTTTAATGGTCTTTTTCTGGTTGAATCGCCAACACCAAGAACAGTGTTAGTACATAGTAAGTATTCAATAAATATATTATATAAATGATCCCCAAAACTGCATTACATTCTAGGTATAGTTAAGCTTTTATAGCTGAGAGTTTCATGCTATTTCCTCATCTACTGTGTAACAGCTCACATAGTTAATTCATACTTTTAATAAATGAAGACTGTAATACAGGCAACAATCATATACACATGTTATATACTATTTTATAATACATAAGGATATTATATGTCTATATTAACATTGAAGCCTATTAATATATATTAATATAGGCAAGTGACTGGACAAAGGTAAAAAGGGATTTCAACTATTTGAAAACAAGCTCATTCATGCAATAATCACTTAATTTTTTGGCTGACAATATATTTAAACGTTTATGTTCCAAAAGGAAAAGGGCTAATAAATATTGAGCCAATTATCTTTTTTAAGACTTTAGAAAAAGAACAACAGAACAAATTCAGGTAAAGAATGAGATAAGAAAGAGAAGAGCAGTAATTAATGAAATACAAAACAACATACAATGCTTTCTTTCTTTTTTTTTTTTTTTCCCCAGAAAGCAGGAGAAATTATCAGAGGGGATTTTGGTGCTCTTCTAATTCTCATCAGACCATCAAGGAAAAACTGACTGTCAAAATTGAAGTCAATTAAAAGTTCACAAGAACAGTGAACAAAAATGACCACTTCAGTTTAGAAATTGTGATAGGGAGCAAAAGGTTGGAAAAAGGTATATATGTCTCCCAGTAATCTGTATGAAGTCTTACGAATTCATACACAGAAGAGATGTTTTTTAAGAATGAGATTTTGAAGAGAAGATGGATTGCATTAGAAAGCTCCCATAACAACAACCCTGACTATATGATTAATAATAAACTGCAAATTGTATCAAGAAGGAGTAGGGGAATATGAATAAAGCACCATGTTTCCTTTATTCATTCAATAAGTATTTAAATGATGACTATATGACAGAAACTATGTTTAGTGCTATTGACAGAATGCCTCTATAGAGTGTATGATCTAATGGGGAATACAGAGAAGAACACATGCAATAAAAACACTGTATCACAAGCGTAGTGTGAGGGGAAGTTGGTGGCAATATAGTGCATGTATGTGGACCATCTAAGCTGGACCTGAAAGAAAGATATCCTTAGTATACAAGTTTATATGAGGACTTGAGGAATGAGTAGGAGTTACACTCATTGAAATGAGTAGGGGAAAGATTTCTAAGAGGACGTAATGACTTAAGCTTATACTCAGAAAATATGTTTTCAAGTGATCTTTCCCAAGATCTCAGATTGTTTTTAAACAACAATAGAATAAAAATAAAATGAATAGATTGCTTTAAAAAATTATAAAAGCCAATAGGGAATTGTTTATAGCTGGAGTCAGAGAAAGATCAAATAATGGAGGAAACTGATGATGGGGACAAGTTATTGAATACTGACAAGGAACATAGAGGAGGCTGTTTTTGTTTCTAACTCAAAGAGAAAAGTCTTCAGAATGGAAAGAAAAGAATAAAGCTGTCTTTGCCTAAGGGAAAAGAAACACAAGATTGGTGAAAATACATTAGGGAGACTTCCAGATTTATTAAATGCATTTGAATCTCCTAGCCCACTCTATATTCTGGTCAGTGCCACTAAGATTCAACAGAGCAAGTTACATGTGTGACTGCTCATTAAAAAATAACCTTCGGCTAGACAGACAATCTATTCAGCAAAATTAATCATACTGCCCTTAACAATGATCACATATTTCTATCTTTTGATACATTAACTAGGATTCCTGGCAGAGATACAGGGGTCAGGGAGATCTTGGTGGGTAGTGGGAGAGATTCACATAATTTTCACTTGGCATTTGCATATCTTTGTTTGAGAAGATAAGGGCATTTTTTCATTTGATTATTTACACTGATTAAAAGTTAGCAATTTTACTGTTTAGCAAAACAAATAAATCTGTGACATTATTTCTAATTTATGTAGTCAATTCTATGTACTTTTAAAAATTTTCTGCGAAGAGTACAACATAATGGTTATGTGTGCAATCTCCAGAATCAGAATGTTTGAGTTCAAACTCTAACTCTTCCACTTTTCCTATGACCTTCTACAAGTCACTTAACATCCAGTGAATCAATTTCCTCAACTGTAAAAATGATTTGATGGTGATAATTGTCAAGAACTATGAAGAGTCTGAAATTTTACCCAGCTTATAAGATGCCAAGTTAAAGTACAAGATTTTCATAGGTGCGGGCAGAAGACATGAGATTTTTGAGTCAAAGACAAAGGACTCGATTATTCATGGAACAGCAGGCAGTATGAACTTCATGCTCCCATAGTTTTCCCTTAATCCCCTGCCAAATACCTTAGGAGCAGTGTAGCAATGGGTCCAGATAAATGCTATGTACATACAAGCCTGTCACAGGAAATCTAAGCTTAGGAAACTTCCCAATCTTATCAGGGGTGTTGCTAGCAAATCTGACCAAGCTTTGCTAAAATGTAGACATTATCTTTATTATTCTAACCAGCACACATATCTCCCCTCTGCATATAAAGGAAACATCATGTCTATTTCTCAAGGCTGTCTTCTATACTAACATGCATGAAAAGGTAGTCTGGAACAAAAGCTGTCACTAGACACACAGAAATATGAGAGAACCATAGAGAACTATCTCCTAACAAATAACATGCATATCACATAGGTTTACTGAAAAGATTAAATAAGTTAATGGATGGAAATCATCTAAAACAGTGCCTGAAATAGACAATTGTATGTAAATGATATTATTATTGCAATAACCCAGGTTTGTCTGTATGTTACTTTGAGACATTGTGAAAGGCAAAGCACTCTTAAACATTCCCCAAATTGCAAATGCTATCAGAATTCTGAAATACAATATTCTCTCTGGAATATTACTTCTTTTATTTCTTCTGCTCAGATCTGTTTCCTTAAGAGAATATCTGAAATTAGCCTTGAATACACGACTGTATCCTTAATAATGATGATGGAAAAATATATACTGTTTTAGGTCAGCTCTTATTTTAAGCATTTAACGTACATTAGGACATTTCATTCTCAAAACAACCCTTTGAGATACTGTTATTTTTCTCATTTTTTAGGTGTTGAAGCTGAATCACAGAGAAGATAAATGACTTCCTCTTTGGTCAAACCACTGTTGATGTTAGCCATAGTGTTTTCAGGTGTATCCACTATACAATTATTCTTTCTTTTTCTTCTTTTTCTCCCTTTCTATACTCTACTCTGGAAGAAAGTCACAATGCACAGACCACACTTAATGAACATGACCTTATGTTCTACTTCCTTAAAGGTGGGTGATCTACATAAATTATTTGGATTTCTTTGAATGGAAGACTCGTCTATTCTCCCCCATTTATTTGTTTATTCAATAATTTATATCAACATGGTCCCATGGTTATTTATTTTATACTTTGTTTTGTAACCCAATACTACTTTATTTTGTTACTCACATTTTCGCAGCTTTGGTCATTGGGAGCTCTTTCAGTTGACTCCCATATCAGTGATACTTTGACATATCTTCATCGCTGTTGTTTTTATAAAGCATTTTCATACTTTATGGTACTACAAGATGCTCTAGACTCATCACATACATTTACTCCCCAATCATATAATCATCCATTTTTTCCAAGAAGCCCCGTTTCCTTTATTGGAGAATGGTATTAAAAAACACTATTTGGGTATTAGGTGTGCTTGTTGCTCCTGGAGAGTCATTGCATTTAAAATCTCTTAGCTAATAGAGCAAGGAGGCATTCTGACCACTATACTAACCCACATAAATACACATATTTCTAAATATTTCTGTATATCACCATTTGTATCTACATTAAGCTGAACATGAGTTAATACTGATGTCTGCAATGCGAATTGACTACCGCATGGTTTTCTTAGCCTCCTCTTGTTTGTCTATAACCTCCAACCCCATCAGTGAGAAACCTGGCTTCCATTATGTACCATAATTTATTTAATAGTTCAACTCCAGCATACATATACATACAATAGTTTCAGAAGCATGAACCTATGCTCCATAAGAAATAACTGTATCAACTAGAAGGCAATTTTTATATATACTTCCTTTTGCTCTTAGTTTTGCAGACTTTGTATTCAAAGTTACTTAGGTCAGCACCTATTCCTCCCAACACTTTAGTGAGTTTGTTGCATATATTTGTAATACATTTAGATTATTTTATTTTGTCATATTATGTTATTTCATCTTGAGATCCCCCTACCTCCTAAATAATTTTTAAAATTTGCATACATTAAAATTACTCTTTGTGCTATAAAGTTCTATGATTTCTGACAAATGCCTCTTTGTAGTCATAGATTACATGATCACATAGGATAGTTTGACTACACTAAAGAAATCCCATGTGGTTTACCTATTCAACCATTCCATAATTCCAAACCACTGGCAAGCCATGATCTGTTTATTGCCTTTTACGAAATATCATGTAATTGGAGTCATACAGTATGTAACTTTTTAAGACTGGGTTTTTTTTCACTTACCAATATGCATTTTTGATTTATTTAAATATTTTTTGTGTTGTGATAGCTCATTTGTGTTTCTAGCTAAATGTTTCATTGTATGGATATACTATAGTTTGCTATCCATTCACCTATTTAAGGATATCTTGATGGCTCTCAGGTTTGTGATTAAGAATAAAAGTGCTATAAATATTAAAATTCAGGTTTTTATGTAAACATATTTTTTTTTCAAATCATTAGTTAATTAACTAAGTGTGACTGCTAGATGATATGGTAAAACTGTACTCTACATCCTCACCAGCAATTGGTAATTGTCAGTATGTTAGATATTAGCCATTCTAATAGATGTCCAGAAGTATATTATTTAACTAATTTGCAATTATTTAATGCTAAATTATATTCAATATTTTCTCATATGCTTATTTACCATCCAAATATCTTCTTCAGTGACTTGTTGGTTTTTGCACATTTTTAGAATTTGAATTAAGTTTTTAAAATTCTCTGTATATTTGTGGTAAAATTATTCATCAGATATGTGTTTTGCAAGTATTTTTCTTTCAGTTGTAGTTGTCTTTTCATTCTGAAACAATTTTGGCAGAACAATTTTTTTTTAATTTATTACAATCCGTTTATCAATTGTTTTCCATGGATCACACTATGGGTGTTTTATTTTAAATCTAATCACTAAGCACTAGACTATCTTCCATATTTTCTTTTTGAATTTTCATAATTTTTCACTTTACATTTAAATCTATGATCTATTTTGACTTATTTTTTTGTGTAAGATGCAAGGTCTCTTTCTAGGCCCATTTGTTTTCTGTTTTGTTTTTTATTTGGATGTCTAATTGTTCCAGCACCATTTCTTGAAAATACCATCTTTTCTCCATTGAATCGCCTGTTTTTATTTGTATCAGATCAGTTGGCCTATTTCTAAGTTATTTTGTTCATTGATTTATGTGTCTCTTCTCTTGTCAATATCACATTATTCTTTAATTATTGTAGCCTTATGATAATCCTTGGTATTGGATAGTATAAGTCCTCCAGATTTCTTCTTTAGTATTGCATTGGCTATTCTAGCCATTTCCTTTCAATATAAACTTTACAACCACTTGGTCAAATTGCTTGCTTAGATTTTGATTTAGATTGTATTGTATACATAGACTAGTTGAGAAGAAGTGACATCTTCCATGAACATGGAATATCCATTTATTTAGATCTCTAACGTTTCATCAGTGTGTTACATTTTTTGATAAATAGGTCCTATACATACCTTTTCGTATTTAAGCCTAAGTATTTTATTATGGTGCTAGGTAGTATAAACACCATTTTTAATTTTAAATTATTATTATTCACTGTCTATATGTAACAAAGCAATTAATTTTTCTATATTAACAATGGAACATGCAACCTTGCTACACTTGCTTATTAGTTCCACAAGTGTTTTGTTGTTGATTGTGGTGTTTCTTTGGGATATTCTAGATAGATAATCATGTCATCTAGGAATAGAGACAGTTTTGTCTTCCTTTCCAATATGTAGTCCATTTATGTCCTTATCTTGACTTTTTAAAATTACCTAAGACTCCGAATGTAATATTGAATAGAACTGATGAAAAAAGAAATACAATCTTGCCTTACTCTCAGTCTTCAGGGGAAATAGTCCAGTTGTTCACCAATATGCATAATGTTTGCTATAGATTTTAAATACAGGTCCTTTGCCAGATTAAGAGTTTCCCTCTATCCCTAGTTTGCTGAGAGTTTTTGTCATGAATTGGTATTGGATTTTTGTCAGATGCTTTTTTCTGTATGAATTGATGTGATCATTTTATTTTTCTTCTTTAGTCTGTTAATGTGGTAGATTACAATGATTGATATTCAATTGTTGCATTGGCCTTACACACCTGAAATAAATCCTACTTGGAATAGTATATAATTCTTTCATATAATATTTAACTTGGATTGTTAATATTTTGTTGGGTATTTTTTGAAGAGAGATATCAGTCATTAGTTTTCCTTTCTTGTGATGCCTTTATCTGATTTTGATACTAGGGTAATGTTGTCCTACAGAATGAATTAGGAAGTGTTCCCTTCACTTCCAGTTTCTGGAAGAGATTGTGGAGACTTTCTTCATTAAATGTTTGGTAGAATTTAGTAGTGTAAACTTCTTGGCATGGTGATTTCCTTTTTATATAGTTATTAATTATCAACTTGATTTTTAAATAGCCATAGGGCTATTCAAGTGGTCTACTCCTTTGTGAATTTTGGTAATTTGTGTATCTCAAAGAATTGATCCAGTTCATCTAAATTATTAAATTTGTGAGCACACAGTTGTTCAGAGTATTTATTTATTATCATTTTAATGTCCATAGAATCAGTAATGAACTTTTTCATTTCCAATATTGATATTTGTGACTTATCTATATTTTTTTCATTAGCCTGGTGAAAAGTTTTTCC
Source organism: Rhinolophus hipposideros (assembly GCF_964194185.1). Classification (NCBI taxonomy): domain Eukaryota; kingdom Metazoa; phylum Chordata; class Mammalia; order Chiroptera; family Rhinolophidae; genus Rhinolophus; species Rhinolophus hipposideros. The sequence goes on along the minus strand of NC_138056.1, from coordinate 66,272,897 downwards.
ATTTTATTAATATTTTTAAAGTACCCTTGGTTGGTTGTTTTCCCTGCCCCACTCTGGAGAGTAGGTTTTGCTATGGAGAAGTCTCTAGAATATTTCATAGAGATTACTCTTTCCCTCCTCCTCTCATAGCCAAGGATCTTTCTCTGATTTTTACCATTAGAAACACTAGGTTTCCTGAAAATAAAACACAAAATTATAGGCAAAGAGCCCTAAGTTGTTGGCCACCAGAAGTTTTTCAATCTCAGGTTAGTCTATACCCAGCCTCCAGCAACTGGTCCAAATTATCATGTAAATACTGCTACCAGATAATTACTCCAGCAGTCTGCTCCAGATAAGCAGATCTCAACTGTGACTTTCTGGATTTGCCTGTTTATCTATTTTGGGGTGGCAATTTGACCTACAAAATCATTTCTCTGTTGTGTCCAAGCAAATCCATTACTTTTTTGCTTGTTTAGCTTCTTCTTGTCCTAAAAAATGGTAGTGACAACTTCCAGGCTCTTTCTGTGTTGAAGCTGCAGTTGGACTAAATAATTGATAAAAACTGCTATATAAAAGTAAACCAGGGAAATGTGGTAGAGAGAAAGTGCTTGTATTACCAAAAAAAAAAAAAAAAAAAAAGATAAGATCTCACATAAAATTCTTAAAAAGCAAGATGATAATATATAAAAAGGATTAAACAAAATTTAAATGAAACCTAATTAATTCAATTATTGTACTGAAAACATATAGATGGATTGATGCTAATCTAAGGAGAAGATATTAGTGGAATTCCACAAAGGTCTCCACTTGATTCTATCTTGTTTGTCTTCTAAATCACCAGTTGAGATACAGGTAAATCATTTTCATCACATTCACAAATAACAAGAAATCTGGAGAATATTTAATATATGAGATGACAAACTAAATGTCTCATATCTTGATATATTTAAAACATATTTAAACTCGCAAGTTGAATTTCAATAATATTTTTTAAAGGTTCTAAGAAATATTTTTTTTGGAAAGAGTTTCCAACTTTGAATTACAGAGTTGTGAGCCATAACAGTAATGGAATTATTTAAAGAGATTTAGACGTTTTAGTGGACATTTGGTTCGTTACCTATTGAAAGTTTGATGTGATCACTAGACAAGCTATTCTAACCATAGAGGTATTATGCACATATTGATACTCTCCACCTATGAGCTGATCTTACACATGGACAACTATTTTCAGTTCTGAAAAACATACAGTAAAGAAACTACAGGTGACGTCATCAAAATGCAGCGTGAGGTGAGCCTCTGTAAAGCTCCCCTGGAATTTACAACTAATTGAACAACAATAACTCCACAAAGGACACCCTGCACAGCAGACAGGCAAGATGAAGAGGCCCACTACTGAAATCACCTCCAGGTGGGCAAATCGGCGAGCAGGGGAGGAAGGAAGGGAGAAGTGTGGAGACAGAGCTGCGTAGGCATAAGACACAGACATAGCTCAGTACTCCAAGCTTGCTGCATCCCGGAACTACCACAGCTGAGGCAGAGGGAAGAACTTGGACTGCTAGGGCTTCGCTTATGGCCCACAGGGCTGAGGGGGCAGCATATAACAGGGCTGAACCCAACGCACACGGCAGAGACCTCAGAGAAAAGACTGAGGGAAGAAGGCTGAAAACGGTGGTTTAAGCCCTCACTGCCGAGCAGAGAGCGGAAGACTTAGGCACTGAGAGTAGCCCCCCATACCCTCCCAGAGCTCCACCACCAACTGCCCAGTGCTAGAAGTGGAACAGTAGCAGTGTCAGATCAAAAGAACAGAATATTTGTTGTTATGAGAACTATGGACTGCAGGCACAGTTTCGCAGCCCAACTAGTTCCGGCAAAAGGGAGGGAGCTGTGGAAGCGGACCTACTGTAGTAGTGGTCACTGCCATTGCTCTGGGCCACCACTCTACCCCTGGCCCCAACTCACTCCACCCCTGGCCCCACCTATCTGGGCAGAAACCTGCAGGAGGAAACACAACTGCTGAAACATACGGTTTCTGAATCTGGTGCAGAAAGAGCTTGGGAACTTCCAAAGCTCTCCGCATACCCACACGGACACTGCGCCTGGTGACCCAGGCGAACTATTAACAGAGGAGAAGCCCATCTCCCAGGGAATCCCCCCATTGTGTGAGAAGCTGGAATAGTGGAGAGAAAACATAACACTACTGTGTGAGAGAGAAAAAAAGGCTGCAGTCAGAGACAAAACAAAACATTCTACCAACAAGTACTGGAAAACAAAAGACAGACGTCTTCCTATCGACCTATTGCAGAAGCCACTCCTATAGATGACTAGGAAGAGAAATAACAAATCAGTAATTGCCATGAATAACCAAGCCAACATGACAGCTCAGAAATAAAGTGAAAAGTCTCCAGAAAAGGAACTTAAGGATATGGAAATGTGTGACTTAAATGACAGAGAATTCAAGATTGCAGTTCTGAAAAAACTCAACAAGATGCAAGAAAACACAAAAAATGTAGTTTAATGACCTCAGAAACACAATCAAAGAACAACATGAACATTTTACCAAAGAGATTGATATTTTAAAAAAGAACCAAATAGAACTTCTGGAGATTAAGAACTCAATAGAAGAAATTAAAAATGAAATAGCCAGCTCAGGTAGTAGAGTTGACCAGTTGGAGGAAAGAATCAGTGACATTGAAGATAGAAACCTGGAAATTACACGGGTGGAAGAAGAAAGAGACTTGAGACTTAAGAGAAATGAAAGAACACTACAACAATGTTCTGACTCCATTAGAAAGATCAATATAAGAATAATGGGCATACCAGAAGGAGAAGAAAGAGAGAAGGGAACAGAGAATATATTCAAACAAATTGTCGATGAGAGCTTCCCAAACCTGTGGACATAACAGGATCCTTGAATCCAAGAAGGAAATAGAACACCTAATTACCTCAATCCCAACGGGCCTTCTCCAAGGCACATTGTATTGAAGCTGTCTAAAATCAATGCCAAAGAAAGAATCATCAAGGCACCAAGGGAAAAGAAGACGGTAACCTACAAAGGAAAGCCCATTAGATTATCGTCAGATTTTTCAGCAGAAACTCTACAAGCCAGGAGGGAGTGGAACCAAATATTGAAACTATTGAAAGAGGGAAATTATGAGCCAAGACTATATACCCAGCAAAGAAATCCTTTAGATGTGAAGTATGAATAGAGACCGCTCCAGACATACAGAAACTGAGGGAATTTTCTAATACACGACATGCACTACAAGAAATACTAAAGGAGGCTATTCAACCGCCATCAACAGGGACAATTTGTGGCAACCAAAACATAAAAACGGGGAGAGTAAAGACCTGAACTGGAATATGGGAATGGAGAAAGTAAGTATGCTGAAGAAAATGGAATACTCTAAATATCAAACTTTCTTTTACATAAACTTAAGGGTAACCACTCAAAAAAAAAAAAAAATCCAGAACTGAAACATATACTGTAATAAAAGAAGAAACAGAGGGAAACATCACAGAATACCACCACACAGAAATGATAGACAACAACAAAAAGGCAAAGAAACAATGGAGACACAGCCTTACCAGAAAACTAAAGATAGAATGACAGGAAATCCTCACATATCAATAATCACCCTAAATGTAAATGGATTGAACTCACCAACAAAAAGGCACAGAGTAGCAGACTGGATCAGAAAACTAAACCCAACAATATGATGTCTACAAGAGACACATCTCAGCTACAAGGACAAGCATAGACTCAAAGTGAAAGGATGGAAATTGGCACTCCAAGCAAATGGTATCCAGAGAAAATCAGGTGTAGCCATAATGATATCAGATGAAAGAGACTTCAGGGTGAAAAAGATAACAAGAGACAAAGATGGACATTTCATAATGGTAAAAGGGACTATACAACAAGAAGACATAACAGTCCTCAATATTTATGCCCCCAATCAGGGAGCACCAAAATATACCAAGCAACTACTAACAGAACTAAAGGGAGAAATTGACCAAAACACAATTATACTAGGGGACTTAAATACATCATTGACAGCTATGGATAGATCATCCAAACAGAAAATAAATAACGAAATAGCAGCCCTAAATGACACATTAGATGAAATGGACATAATTGACATATATAGAGCACTTCATCCTAAAACATCAGACTATACATTATTTTCTAGTGTACATGGAAAATTCTCAAGGATAGACCATATATTGGGACATAAAATCAGCCTCAGCAATTTTAAGAAGATTGAAATCATACCAAGCATATTCTCTTATCACAAGGCTTTGAAATTGGTTATCAACTGCAAAAAACAAAGCAGGAAAAACACAAATACATGGGGATTAAACAACAGACTTTTAAAGAACGACTGGGTCAAAGAAGAAATTAGAGGAGAGATCAAAAGATACACAGAAACAAATGACAATGAAAATACATCCTACCAAAAGTTTTGGGATATACTAAAAACAGTTTTAAGAGGGAAATTTATATCATTAGAGGCCTATCCCAAGAAACAAGAAAAATTCCAAATAAATAACCTCATGTTACGACTTAAAGAACTAGAAAAAGAAGAACAACTGATACCCAAGGTCAGCAGAACAAAGGAAATAACAAAAATCAGAGCAGAAGTAAATGAAATAGAAAACAAAAAGACAATAGAAAAAATTAATGTGAGAAAAAGCTGGTTCTTTGAAAAGATTAACAAACTTGACAAACCCTTGGCTAGACTCACTAAGATAAAAAGAGAGAAGACACTAATTAACAAAATCAGAAATGAAAAAGGGGAAGTTATCACGGACACCACAGAAATACAAAGGATCATCCAAGAAAACTATGAAGGACTACATGCCACCAAATTCAATAACCTAGAAGAAATGGACAAGTTCTTAGAAACATAGCCTTCCCAGGCTGAACCATGAAGAACTGGAAAATCTAAACAGACTGATCACCAGTAACGAAATTGAATCAGTCATCCAAAACCTTCCCGAAAGCAAAAGTCCAGGACCAGATGGCTTCACTAGTGAATTCTACCAAACCTTCAAAGGGGATCTCATACCAATCCTGCTCAAACTCTTCCAAAAAATTGAAGAAGAGACAGTATTCCCTAATTCATTTTATGAGGCCAACATTACCCTGATACCAAAACCTGGTAAGGTCAACACAAAAAAAACTACAGAACAATATCTTTGATGAATACAGATGCAAAAATCCTAAACAAAATTTTAGCAAATCAAATACAATAATGCGTTAAAACGATTATTCATGAAAACCAAGTGGGGTTCATTCCCGGGGCACCAGGATGGTTCAACATCTGAAAATTCATCAATGTGATACATCATATAAACAAAATAAAGGACAAATATCATATGATTATATCAATTGATGCAGAAAAAGCATTTGACAAGATACAACATCCATTTATGATTAAAACACTTAATAAAATAGGTATAGAAGGAAAATACCTTAACGTAATAAAGGCCACATATGGCAAGCCCTCAGCTAATCTTATAATTAATGGTGAAAAACTGAAGCCCTTTGCTCTACATTCAGGAGCACAACAGGGCTCTCCTCTATCACCTCTGCTTTTCAACATAGTCTTGGAAGACCTTGCCAGAGCAATCAGGCAAGAGAAAGAAATAAAAGGCATCCAAATTGGGAATGAAGAAGTTAAATTATCACTCTTTGCAGACGATATGATGCTGTATATAGAAAACCCTAAACACTCCACCAAAAAGCTACTAGAAACAATCAACAAATACAGTAAAGTTGCTGGCTACAAAATCAACGTACAAAAGTCCATTGCATTCCTATATACTAACAATGAAATCTCAGAAAAAGATATACAAAAAACAATTCCTTTTGCAATTGCAGCAAAAAGAATAAAATACCTAGGAATAAACTTAACCAAGGATGTGAAGGATTTATATGCTGAAAACTATAAGACATTTTTGAAAGAAATTGAAGACACAAAGAAATGAAAAGACATTCCGTGCTCGTGGATTGGAAGAATCAACATACTTAAAATGGCCATATTACCCAAAGCAATATACAGATTTAATGCAATCCCCAGCAAAATCCCAATGGCATTTTTTAAAGAAATAAAACAAAAAATTATCAGATTTCTTTGGAACCACAAAAGACCACTAACAGCCAAAGAAATCTTAAGAAAATAGAACAATACTGGAGGTATCACACTCCCTGACTTTAGCTTATACTGCAGGGCTACAATAATAAAAACAGCATGGTATTTGCAGAAAAACAGACACATAGACCAATGGAATAGAATTGAGAACCCAGAAATAAAATCACATAAATATGAACAGATAATTTTTGACAAAGAAGCTAAAAACATACAATGGAGGAAAGACAGCCTCTTCAATAAATGGTGCTGGGAGAATTGGATAGCCACATGCAAAAGAATGAAACTGGACTGCTATTTGTCACCATGTACCAAAATTAATTCAAAATGTATCAAAGACTTAAGCATAAGACCTTACACAATAAACTGCATAGAAAAAAACATAGGTACTAAACTTATGGACCTTGGGTTCAAAGAGCATTTTATGAATTTGACTCCCAAGGCAATGGAAGTAAAAGCTAAAATAAACGAATGGGATTATATGAAACTGAAAAGCTTCTGCACAGCAAAAGAAACCATCAACAAAATAAAGAGGCAACCAACTGAATAGGAGAAGATTTTTGCAAACAGTGCCTCCAATAAGGGGCTAATATCCAAAATATACAAGGAACTCATGAAACTCAACAACAAAAAAACAAACAATCCAATTGAGAAATGGGCAGAGGACCTGAAGAGACATTTCTCCAAAGAGGACATACAAATGGCAAATAGACATATGAAAAAATGCTCAACATCACTAATCATCAGGGAAATTCAAATGAAAACCACAATGAGATATCACCTCACCCCAGTCAGAATGGCTATCATCAACAAACAAATAGTAACAAGTGTTGGAGGGCCTGTGGAGAAAAAGGAACCCTGATACACTGTTGGTGGGAATGCAGACTGGTGCATTCGCTATGGAAGGCAGTGTGGAGGTTCCTCCAAAAATTACAAATAGAATTACCATATGATTCAGCAATCCCTCTCCTGGGTATCCACCCAAAAAATCTGAAAACATTTATGTATAGAGACACGTGTGCTCCAATTTTCATTGCAGCTTTGTTTACTGTGGTCAAGACATGGAAACAACCAAAATATTGTTGGATAGATGAATGGATAAAGAAGTTGTGGTATATATACACAATGGAATACTATTCAGCGTTAAGGAAAGATGATATAGGAGCATTTGTGACAACACGGATGAATCTTGAGAGTATAATGCTAAGTGAAATAAGTCAGACAGAAAAAGCAGAGAACCGTATGATTTCACTGATATGTGGTATATAAACCAAAAACAACAAAAGAACAAGACAAACAAATGAGAAACAAAAACTCATAGACACAGACAGTAGTTTAGTGGTTACCAGAGGGTATGGGGGGAGGATGGTGGGAGATGAGGGTAAGGGGGATCAAATATATGGTGATGGAAGGAGAACTGACTCTGGGTGGTGAACACACAATGGGATTTATAGATGATGTAATACAGAATTGTACACCTGAAATCTATGTAATTTCACTAATAATTGTCACCCCAATAAATTTAAAAAAAAAGAAAAAAAGGAAGAAACTATAATATTCAGTGGAAAATGCTACAGTGGTGAAGAAAGGAAGCCATTCTTATGGGAAATGATGAGAAGTCTAGGATGCATAGTTTAGAGAAAATATGAAAGAAAAGTCATTGTAAATTTTCAAATATCTAAAAACATGAAAGCGTAAGAATGATCAGATGTGCTACTATTAGAAAAAGCTAGGAATTAAGTGCCATACGTAGGGAGAAATTTTTCATTTCTGTGTAAAAAAAACAAACATATAAACCAGGAATGTGCTGCATAGGAAATGCTGTGTTCTCTCATGCCAGAAATAAGAAACAAAAATGTTTTAGAGGAATTTAGGCATTGCATGAGTGATTACCCTAGTTTCCTAAAGATCTTTATTTATCCTAGATTTCATTAACCAATGAAAAATGTTAAAGATAAAATTTATTGATTAGCTTTAGACGACAGTTCAATATAAGTACCCTTAAGTCATGAAGAAAAACCAAGACTTATTTAATTGTGTGTAGACAATATGGCAAAGGCATACTAGTGCCATCTATTTCCTATTCTTTTATCTCCCACCCTGATAAAAAAATCAGAATGCTTTTATATTCTTCCCTTTTGTATGAATGCTCATCCAGTAGCTTCTTCTAGTAAGAATATAATAGGCTTCCTTCTTTCCTATCTAGGGAAATTTAAAGGATAGAAATGATGTGGTAGATTTCATTTCATGGAAATAATAACAACAATATTTCTTATCCCATATGTGCCTGTACTATGTGACATTGCTGCTTCCTTTTCAACAGGTAGAGTATATTTCCCCTTTCCGTTGAACTTGTACTGAAGAGTCTAACCAGTGAAGTAGGCAAGAAGAAGATATAAAAAGCAACAAACCTAGAAAAGAAGAAGTTGTCATAGACACGATGCAAAGGCAAGAGTGACCCCCATCCAACATTTGTTTTAGATTGTTGAGGCTGATGACGCCACACACATGCTAAGAGGGTGGGGAAAACTATATTACCTACATAAGCTGAGCTCTCTGGGAAGAGCAAGGAAGACCTATCAAGCAGTTCTAAAGGGGCTGGAGAGAAAGGAAAGAAATTGGTTCAGGGCTTTGATTGTAGTTAGTGGGTAGAGCCAGGGTAAGTGTTCCTACAGGAACAGAGGGAATTGTTTAATTTAAATCTCCCACTGACACTAAAGGAAGATTCCCTAAGACTTAAGGGACCAAGCTGTCTTCTCAGCTTTCCCACAGGTGGGACACAAAGGAAGACAAAGGAGTGAAGTTTAAAAGCTGTCACCAAATATCAAAAAGTGGAATCTGATTCCTCATTACAGAAGTAAAATAGTCTGTGTTTAAAATGACATAATCTCCTATGTAGAAAATACAAAGAATCTTAAAAATATATGTAAACTATTAGAACTAATAAGTGAGTTGAGCAAGGCTACAGAACAAAACAAAGCACAGAAATCATTTATTTTTCTATATGCTAGCAGTAAACAATCAGATATTGAAAGAAGTGATAAGAACATCCTTGTCTTGTTACTGATTTAAGGGCAAACATGTTCAGTCTTTAATCATCAAGTATGATGTTAGTTGAAAGATTTTCATAAATCTTTATTATTTTGAGGATGTTTTCTTCTATTCCCAATTTGCTGAAAGTTTTCATCAAAAATAGAAATTAGGTTTTGTCAGATGTTTTTTTCTTTATTTATTGAGATGATCCTTTTTTTTTCTTTTTTCAGTCTGTTAATATCATGAATTATATTGATTACTTTTTATAGATTAAGCCAACCTCACAACTTTGGAATAAACCTTCCTTGGTCATGATGTGTTCTTTTTTATATACTGTTGGATTAAACTTGATAAGTATTTTTAAAAATATTTTGTCTCTATAACCAAGTTTTCTTTTCTTGTAATATTTTTGTCGGGTTCAGTTATCAGAGTAACAACGGCCTCATAGACTGAGTTGAGAAATATTTCCTTCCCCTTAGTTTACTGGAAGAATTTGTATAAAATTGATATTATATCCTCTCTGAATATATTTCACAGCAATTACCAGTGAAGTCATATGGATCTGGCTTTTTTGGTGGAAGTAGGGAGGGAAGATTTTAAACTACAAGTAAAATATCTGTAATAAATATAGGCCTCTTCAAATTATCTGTTTTATCTTGAGTGAGCTTTGGTAGTTTGTTTCTTAAGGATTTTGTCCATGTCATCTATGCTGTCAAGTGTTTTGCTATAAAGTTTTTCACCATATTTTTCTGCTAGCATTTTAATTTATATGTGTTTAAGTGTCACCAGTCTCATTCTTCATACTTGTGTCTTCTCATTTTTTTCTCTGATCAGTCTGGATAATGTTTATCAATTTTATTTATCTTCCAAAATAATCAGCTTTTGATTTCTACTTACTTTGGATTTAATTTATGCTTCTCTTTATGTTTACGTAAGGTAGAAGTGTCAACATTATGTTTCCTGCTATAAATTTTCTTCTAAATAGTGCTTTAGCAGCATTCCATAACTTTTGTATTCAAGTTTTCATTTTATTCAGTTTAAAATGCATCTTATTTTATTGTTGATTTTTGTCTTTGATCCATTTGTTACTTAGAAATAAGTTAATTAGCTTCTAAATATTTAGGAACTGTCAAGTTATCTTTCTCATATTTACTTTTAATTTCTTTGTAGTCAGAGAACATATTTGTTAAGATTCGAATCCTTTCAAATTTATTGATACTTGTTTCCCAGCCCAGAATAGGGTCTATCTTGGCAAATATACGTGTACATGAAAATAATTTGTATTCTGTTCCTGTTGGCTGACAGTGTTATTCACGGCTTCCATGTCCTTGCTGACTTTCTATCATCTTGTTCTATAAAATGTTGAGAAAGAACGTTGAAATCTTTGGCTATAATTATTTATGTGTTTATTTCTCCTTGCTTTTCTATCAGTTTAATTTCAAGTTTTAAAATTTTGTTATTAGGTCCATAAACATTTAGAATTCTATTTCATTTCGATGAATTGACTTTAGCATTATGATATGACTTTTTAATCACTCAATCTGTTTCATATATTAATGTAGACATTCCAGCTTTCTTTTTATTATAGCTATTATGGTATATCTTTTCTATTCTTTTCTTAGAAAAGAGCAAATCTAACAGATTTTATTTTAATGTGGTTTCTAACTGAGCTGAATGTACAGAGAGCCATCCCGTCCCTCTACCTCTGCCCCACAGCTTCCTGTTATTAATGCCTGCATTAGTGTGGTGCATTTACTACAATTGGTGAATCAGTATTAACATCTTGTTAATTAAAGGTCATAGTTTACATTAGGGCTACATTAGTTTTCAATAGTTGCACATTAGTATACAACACTGTTTGTGTTGTATAGTTATATGAGTTTTGACAAATGTATCATGTCTTGTATAGGAGGCTCTGATAATTAAGTTCACAAATTTGTTGCAATGATGTTACTAACCTTTTTTGACATCAGAGGCATTATTCATTATGAATTTGTACCAACTGGACAACAGTTAACCAACAGTAACCAAGTTACTATTTGGAAGTACTGAAAGGCTGCGTGAAAAAGTTAGACAACCTGAAATTTTCACCAACAATTCATCGCTCTTGCCTCACGACAATGCACCAGCTCACATGGCACTGTCTGTGAGGGAATGTTTAGCCAGTAAACAGATCACTGTATTGGAACACCCTCCCTACTTTGATCTGGCCCTCAATGACTTTTTTCTTTACCCTAAAATAAAGGAAATACTGAAAGGAAGAAATTTGGATGACATTCAGGATATCAAGTGTAAAACAATGACAGCTTTGATGGACATTCCAGAAAGAGTTCCAAAATTGCTTTGAAGGGTGGGATGGGTGCATAGCTTCCCAAGGGGAGTACTTCAAAGGTGACCATAGTGATATTCAGCAACGAGTTATGTAGCATTTTTTGTAGGAAGAGTTCACGAACTTAATTGCCAGAACTCATATATAATTACACTATCATACTAAATACTTTTACTGACCTAAAAACCTCTGTGCTCAAACTACTCATACCTCCCTCTATATCCTTTCATTTTTATTCAATTTAAGTTTATATTTAAAGTGTTTTTCTGATAGAAAACATAGCATAGTATCTTTTTTCTTTTTAATTTCACTTGATAATCTATGCCTTTTAATTGGTACATATAATTTATTCTTAATATGGTTATAGTTATATTTAACTACTATCCTGCTGTTTATTTTCTACTTCTATCATCTGTTATTTCTTCGCTTCTTTTTTTTTTTCCTGTTTTTTTTCTGCCTGTTTGTACAAAATGTTTTATATATTTTTTATTTATATATTTTATTTTATATCCTATTTTACCTGCTTTGTTGCTTTATCAGCTTTAACTCTTTGAGGTATTATTTCAGCGATTATTTTCGGGTTTATAATTTACATCTTTAACTTACCCATGTCTAATTTAAAGTGATATAACACCACTTTAGATATAATATAAAACCATACAAGAGTACCTTTCCATTTCTTCTCTCCTGTCTTTATCCTAATTTTATCATACATGGTAATTCCACATACATTGTAGTTCTAATAACATTATAGTCATTATTTTCCATTTAAACCATCTATTATAATTTAAAGAGATTTAAATAAGAAAAAAAATGTATGCATGTTGTTACCATGTCCTGGGAGCTTCGTTTTTTTGGCATTGATCCAGATTTTCATCTGGTATCATTTTGCTCTTCCTTGGAGGACTTCTGTTAATAAGTCTTGTATTGAAGGTATACAATGAATGATCTCAGCTTTTATATCTCTGAAAGAGCCCTTATTTCTCCTTCATTATTGAAAGACATTCTTTCAGGGTTTAGAATTCTAGGTTGACTTTTTCTGTCTTCTTTCAATACTTTAAAGAAGTTTCACTGCTTTCTTCTGGGTTTTTATTGTTGCTTGTTTCAAACAAGAAGTTTGCTGTCATTATATTTGTACGTCAGTATGTAATATATACTTTATGTCTATCAATATTACATATTTTCTCTTTATCATGATTTTAGGCAATTTACTTATGTGTTTTCCTGTGGTTTTCTTTGTGTGCCTGAATGTGTGTGTCTGTGTGTGCATGCACACACATGTGCACTTGAGGTTCCTTTAGTTTCTTTTATGTGTATTTTATAATATTATCATCTCTGTAACTTATGAGACCATTATTTTCTTTTTATTTTTTTAATTTATTTTTCAATTATGATTGACATTCAAATATTATATTAGTTTCAGGCCATTATTTTCTTAAGGCTCCCCTGATTTCTCAGTTTCAGGCCTCCAAATACACATATCTTAAACCAACAGCTCACTGGAGCTTTTTTTTTTCTTCTGTGTTTCACTTTATTTACTTTTGATTGCTATCCTTCAAGTTCACTAATCATGTCATTTGTCATCTTTTGCTCCTAATTCCATCCAGTGTAATTTTCACCTCAAATATTATAGTGTTCATCTTTAAGAGGTTAACATGTCTTTTTAAAAATATAATCTACATTTCTAGCTGATACACTAGCTTTTACTTTAGCTCAGTGAATAATATATAGAATTAGAATAACTGTCCTAATTTCTTTATCTACTAATTCCATCATTTATGCCATTACTGGGTCAGTTGCAATTGATTGATTTCTTTCCCTTCTAATAGGTTTCTTTTTTTTTTTCACACTTCTTTGCATGCTTAATAATTTTTTATTAGATGTGAGTGAGACTATGAATTTTACCTCGATAAATATTAATTTTTTGTAATTGCATAAATATTATTGAGCTTTATTCTTAGACATAGTAAAACTACCTGGCAATGATTAGAATTTTTCTGGTCTTGCTTTTAAACTTTGTTATGTGGAAGTAAGTCAGTGTTTAACATAGGGCTAATTTTCTCCACTACTGAGGCAAAATTTTTCTCAATACTCCACTTGAGTACTTGTAAATTATGAGATTTTTCACTCTGGGTAGTAAAACCAGAACTGTTCCTGGATCAGCTTTGAATGGCTTTTCCACAGGCATGCACTAATCAGTTCTCAACTGAAGACAAGAGAGGAACCCTCTGCATATCTCTGGACAAGTCTCCCTTTGCAGCTTCCTCCACTTTAGTACTCTGTTTTGAGCACTCCAGCCACTTTGACCTCCTTGGTCTCCCATCTTCTTAACTGAAGGAGATCATTAGTCTCTGCCTTAGTTTCCTCTCCTGGTGCCATGGTTTGGAAACTCTCCAAGCAGTACACTGAACAATTAAAAAGTCTTACTTATTACTTTCTCATCTCTTAAGGACCACTTCCCTTCATTGCCTCATTACATTTGTAGTTTTATGTATTTTATTTGGATTTTTAGTTGTTTTGAGTAGAAGAGTATATCTGGACTCTATTACTCCATTTTGGCTGGAAGTAGAAGAAATAAATATGTATTTTTTTCATGTTGTATAATGAAATGTTTTATCATTTGGAAATCTGCATAACTGCAAACCAATGTTTTCCCAATGATCAAAGCATGATACATAAAAATAATGTATAAATAAAACATCCATTCAAATTGCAAGATAGATCAATTAATTTTTGTCTCACAGTACAAAAATTAATATATATGGTTTCAGCTTCCACAAAGTAAAACACCCAAAGTTATCTGAAAAGAGAATAAAATGTTTTTCTCTTTTTCAACTCTACATGTATGTGAGACCAGATTTCATTTGTATACTTCAGTAAAAACAAGATATAGCAATAGACTGACTTGGAAAAAGTATAAAATGTTGACACAAGTATAAAATAATGACACTCTTCTTACTACTTTTTTGTTTGTTTGTCTTGGAAAATAGAGTTATTTTTTTTTTCCTAAAAGTCTATTATTAGGGTTAACATGTAAGGAGTTTAGCATTGATTTAAATATATTCATAAATATATATGATTTTTAGAATTTCTCGGTTTTATTCAGAGAATATGTAGATATAGCCCATGTAAACAAAAACTCTTTTAAATCCTCAATGCTGTTTAAAAATGTAAAGTGTCCTGAGATCTCAAATTTTGACAATAACTACGCTGAAAAACTGAGAGTCTCTGACTAATCCTTTTCCCTAAGGCTGTTAAAAGAGAAGCAGGCAGCTTGCCTTTTGTTCACCTATTTCCTCCAAAGAACCTGTTAGAGCAGTATGTCTGCGTGTGTTACAAAAGGGTGATCTAGTAATATGAGTAATCATTCAATTAGATATGTGACTAGCAAGGTAAATTTAGTAATACTACATATAAAAGTAGGTCTAGCCAAGGTACAACACCTGTTACTTTTGTTTTACGGCACATTTTAAGTCAAACAATTACTACCTGAAATCTGAATATAAGAGTATTGTGTTCCTGTTTTCTCAGGGTGAGAAAAAATTCACAATATTCAGGAGAAGAAAAATCATTGAAATATATTGACACTCACTTCTACTTTATCTTTATTCCCTATAACAATGTTTGAGTATCACAACAGAAATACCCTCAGAACTCTATTTCACTGATTCAGGAAGTATTTATTTGGTATCAGTTATGATTGTAGGAATGCCAGGACAGAGTCCCTGCATTCAAGAAGCTTAAAACCTCATAGACTTTCAGAAAGTGATATAAAAAGCAGCAAAAAAATAGTATAATGCACGGAATTATGGCATAGAAAATCAGTATGGTTTAAGATTTAGATTAATCTTTAAAAATATGCCAGGAATAAACCCTCTTTCAATCACAGTCTTCAGGGATAAGTACCGTGACAAAAAATTCTGTCTTTTCATGACTTTAAAGAGTTACACACAATAAGAGTGTTGAAAATTGGCTTATTGATGGTTTGACCTCTTTTAGTTTTTAAGAAATGTGAAAACCCAGGAAATCTTCCTATTCTTCCAATTTAAATATTGTTCTGCTTCTGAAAATGTTTCCTAAAGTGATTTATTCCAAATCAAAAATGATAGTTAAGTCAAATATGAACTATTTAGGAAAAAGAATAAAAATATTTAGTGGCAAAATATTATTTTACTTTATATCACAGCTCAGTTCAGAGTACATATTCTACTGGTTAGTTAGTTAATGAGGAAAAAAAACAAGTTTACCTGTCAGGGAAATCAAGAGAATAAGCTCTGCATTTGATTGATTTATTTATTTTTATTTTTTATTTTTTTTAGTTTCTCTGGATTTAAAATAGGAAGAAAGTCATTTTACTTTTGGAGTTATCCTTAGCTCACTCAAATGATGTATTCCTTTCCTCATTAGGAAATAGCACACATCCAGTAATTCCTATGGGGACCTTATTTTTATTTTTCATCTTTTCACCGTGAAAGTTAAAAAAAAAAATGTTCCATCTCAGCCTCTAGTCTAATAAAATTGTGAGTGGCATCCACCTTTTATTTTATTTTATATTTTAGTAGCATAAGCAACAGGTTTTTGTAACTACCCAACTGTTTTTTTGATATTATAAAGATGCTATTGATTTCATTTGCACTGGGTATAATTGTGATTTTAATAATTATTTATCTTGAGTCTTAAAGATTTCATTCTCTAATTATCTAATATTATTTTGGAAGTTAATATTATTTTTTAATATTAATTGAATGTTCTTAGTGTTCTATACTTTATACTCATAGCCAAGTCCCTATTGCTTAATAACTTTATTCTAAAATAATACCTTATATACACAACCTGGTGAAACACCCCCCATATACTTATTGTTTTTATTCTAGTGTAATAGTCTACATTTGTTTCTAATTTTTAAAAATCATAGAAGTGTGGATCTTGCAAACTAACGGAATTACTGATACAGGAGAGTTAGCATGTCCCTAGGTAGACAGGGAGGTCCCTGGTGGAATAAACAAAGACCTTCATAAAACAAAGACATAAAACAAAGACTTCAGGTTTTGAAATCACTCCTTCGCTCCAGAACATAATGTAATAAGGCTTTGCGGTTCATCATAAAATTCATTTTGACCTGACAAAGGAGCTGATCTGATAGCTAAAGAGTGGGTTACTTTGCTAATTCCTTTAGGATGGGCAAGCAGAACAAACCTGGTAGACGAATTTCATTAGAATTTCATCGAAGAAGGCGCCAGTTCCCTTCTTCAAACAAGTTCCCTTCTCCAAACAGCTCCCCTTCCCCAAACAGGCAAGGGAAGGTATAAAAGTAAGAGCTTTTGCCTCAGTCATGGGGCACTCTCCATTCGGGACCCCCTCCCGCTCAGGAGCTGCAACCTCTTCTCCTGCCTCTAATAAACTATCCTCTTTTTAAAACTTTTTGCCTCTCCCTGGTCTGTGTTTCCATTCTTCAGCTTCACAAAACAAGATCCTGGCTCATATTCAGAAACTGCTGCCAGATCCAACATCACCTACATCACTACCCTCGAAATGTATTTTATACAAGAAGGGGATTTTTAATTCACATAAAAGGTGATTCAGTAATGTGAAAAGAGAAAAATATTACAAGCCTCTGAGAGAGATGAGTAAGATAGATGTCTGGGACTTACAAGGGCTACCCGGGTTGAAAATTTTCATCATAGAATCCTAAAATGTTAGACCAGAAACGGACTTTCAAGAGTATGCATTCCAAGAGGTAATTAATGTTTAGAAAAATTATTAAGAGACTTGCTTAGTAGAACATAACGAGTCTTTGGCAATGTTAATACTAGAACCTGGTTTCTATTCAAAATTTTGCTACATAGTAAATTAATTGGGCAAATCAGATTTGAAAAGCAAGTTTTTATTTAACTAAAAAGGAAACTGATGTACACAGCATATAGAGAAGTTTTCTAAAACAAAAATTGTTAATGATCATGGAGGAGGGTACAGTATACAATTAGATATATGATTCAAGCAGAGAATGTCAGAAGTTGTTCAAACTGAAGAAATTGCCATTGTTAAAGCCAAATTAAAAAGTCACATTGTCACTTGATTGTATTTAAATTAGCCTTTTTTCATCGTTGACAAGTAAGTTTAATCAAATAATTAAAATGATGTATTGTATGTTGCACTCAGTCACCTGATACTTTGGAAAAGAAAAAAGAAATAAGTAAGAATCAAGTGAAAACCATTCTCTACGCCAGTATTGAAGGTTGTCCTTGAGACATTCATTCTACCGTGAAGATTAGTGTAGGAGGAAAATCAGAAAATTCACCTTCCCTTCTTTATGGCTGGGGAATAGAGCTATCACTCCCACTGAAGTGAAGGTCTTTCCAAGGAAATGCAAGCAAAGCAACTGGATATGTCTTCAGGGTGGAGCAGGTCTCTCACTTGATCTTCTTGTGTTAAGTGCCATTTATACCTTGTCAACTCCCAAATTGTTACCTCTGCCCCAGAACTCTTAGCTGGACAAAAAAAAAACAAAAGAATCTAACTGCATATTCAGATTGCATATCTAACGTTGCAAAATCAACATGTCCAATAATGAACTTTTTTTTTTTAATCTCCCCTCGTATCTCTCACAGTCTTCCCTCATTATAGGAAATGTCAACCCCTTTCTTCCAGTTTCTCCGGTGAATGTTATCAGAGTCATCTTTGATTTTTCTCTTTTTCTTACATTCTACATCCAGTCAGTCAGAAAATTCTAACAAGTCTTTCTGTAAAATTCAATCAGAATCCACTTATTTCTTCCCATCCCTTTTCCAACACTACTTCCCTGGACTAAATCATCATCAGCTCTTGCGAAAATCATTGAAATAGGTCCTGAATTATACATTGGTGTCTTTGCAATTACCCTTCTCTAATCTATTGTTTTTGTTTCTTTGTTTACCACAGATGAAGTAATCTCCATTTGAAAAGGTAATTCGATCCTGCTGCTTCTCTCTTCAAAACTACAAAGCTTTCCCATCTCTAAAGGTAAAATCCTTTAAATCCTTACAATGTAACCATGTAACCATGTTACAATGTAATCAATGTAACCATGATTTAGTTAATCTTGCAGTCTCACTCAGCCTACCACATACCTCTATAAACCTCTCCTAACCTTTTTCTTTTCTTATTCACTTCTTTCCTTTTTTTTTTTTTTTTTTTTGGTCCCTGGTATACGACAAGAATGCTTTCATCTCAGTTCTTTTGTACTTGCTGGTTCTTATGCCTGAATCTTTTATCTCTTTTCTTTACCTTCTTCTAGTGTCTGCTCACAAGTCTCTTTGGTACTGGAGATATGGCAGATGATATAGATAGAGATAGAGATAGAGATAGAGATAGAGATAGAGATAGAGATAGAGATAGAGATAGAGATAGAGATGATAGAGATAGAGACACACACATATATAGATAGATATAGATAGATATGTATCTATCTGTATATATATGTGTATATATATAGATATAGATAGATAGATAGATTTGTACATATCTATCTATCTATCTATCTATCTATCTATCTATCTATCTATCTATATATATGCAACAGTAGGCCCTTGGCACTCTATCCTTTTTTTTTCTTCTATAGCCTTTATCACATGGTACATTTTTTAAATTTATTTATTGTTTTGTTTTTCACAGTTAATTTTTGCTCCAAAAGACGCATTAGAGCTGATTGTAGTACCACTATGTCTTATTTTTGGGGAAACATGGTAGCTCCATGAAGATAGGATTATGTCTATTTTATATACTCATATATATAAAGAGCCAGATAAAATACAGGACATGCAGTTAAACTTCAGCATCAAATGAAGTCAAATAACTTTTAGTATAAATATGTCCAAAATTTCACATACTTCTAATAAATCATTTGTTTAATTGAAATTCAAATTTAATGGAGCAGCTGCATTTTTCTTTGATAAATCTGGCAACCCCACCTGTATTTCCAATACTAAGTAACAGCAACTGGCATAGAGTAAGCACTCAGTAAATGCTTATTGAATTAATTAAAAAGTCAGTTATGTGACCATCAATGGTAGAAAACTATTAAAGTTTTCTTGGAAAAAACTAATTGGTATCCTTAGGGGCTTAGAGGAGCATGAGAATCAAGAACCTTCTCTACCTCTATCCTAGAGAAGTTTAAAGACCAAACGTTGGTAGAAGTAACCAGAATCTACATAATTAAGATTGAAGGATTAATAGTCAGATAAGGTACACAATCTCTCTCTCCTTTTTGGTAGCGTGCAAGACATTTTCAGTGTTAGCTAGCCTAACTCATATAATCTGGAAGGTACCTTGGCCAAGACTGTTGTCTGCTATGGTAAGAGGACAACAGCAGTAAAAGTTTATGGGTGGGCCACTAAGGAAGGGATATGGGAGACAGTCATAGAAAAGCATTTGCCAGAGAGAGTATCAGTCAAGGCAGGAAACTGGAAACTCACATGTTCCCAATGAAGGAGTCAGCATTTGAAGGTGAGACATGGCAGTGGACAGTTATGGTTGGATTATCACTATGACTCATTTAAATACTGTCTCTCTTTATTGAACCATTGTGGATTCCAAGTCATCTCCAGAGGACAGGAAGCAAAACACGGAGGAAAATGATGAAGACATGAAAAACAGAGCACACCCTCATTTCCATGTTATAAATTCCTGAACTGCAAGTCAAAGTAAAGGTAAAAGGAGAGAAAATGAATGAATAAGAATATGTTTATAGAAAAATAAAGCCATTTCCTATATTCCGTTGAGTTTAATATAGTCAATGTAAGTTAACTTTGGGACAGATGTGGAGGAGAAAGAGGAAAGTGAAAGCCAGAGTAATGAAGATTGAAAAATAGATGGAAAAGAACTTGAACATATCTGTTCGAGGAAGTTTAACTGTAATGCAAATGTCGCACATCCCAACCAGACTAAAAGATGCATAACACACCCCGTTAGCATTTAAGAAGTCTAAATATAATTATAATACAGATTAACTGTCCTACCAGAGCAGTTAAAGTGACAGAAAAGTGTAATTATAAGGAAATAATAAATGAGATATCATAAAGATGTACATGGTTAATTGCTAGATGATTTGTACAGACAATGGGTAGTTTTGAAGAGGGAAATATAAATTAGTCCATGGTAGATAAGGAATATGATGAGGGTGTGCAGTTTTACATGTGTAATTAGTAATAAAAATGATTTTAATAGACAGCATAGAGAGGAATCACATGTCAAGTACTCAAAGCTAGAGCAAAAGTGTAAGGTGAAAAATGTTATTAAAGTACTATGAAATCTTTTCTGTCTCCAGCTGACCCACAAATTAGTCTGAAAATGTGTCCCACTTCAACAAAACAAAACTGTGTTGAATAAACTTATAAACTTATATATATATACATATATATGTACATATATATATATAAATATATTTATATATACATTTTAAAATTACCAAAGGCCAAAAATTATAGCCACCATTAGCTTAAATCAGAGTGTTAAACAAACTGGATATTAAAGGTGTCCCTGGAGGAAAATAATATACTATCAGGAAAATAGAACTTGAGAGACTGACAGTAGCCTGAAGTGATTTTTAGGTCATGAGCATGCACATAGTTGTAGAGGTAAATCTGAGATCCCCACGTAAAGCTGGGATTCCTGAAGGACTACATCCTCATTATTAGCCAGCAACGTAAAAACTACAAGGAAAACTAGCTTTACTTCACATCCAGGAAAGACAATTAATAATAATAATAATAATAATAATAATAATAATAATAATATAATCGCCTCTGAAAATTTGCAATTATAAGACTCCACTTATCTGGATCTGAAAAATTGTAACCACAGAACCAGCTCAAAATGGTCCTATTCTGTTTATCAAGACACTGAATTACTTTTTAGAGGCAACAAACCAAAACCACAAGTCATGCAAGCCAAAGCATGTGCAGAGGAGAGAACTCTGACCTCCAGCTTACACCCAGAACCAATGTCTCTCTCTCTCTCTCTCTCTCTCTCTCTCTCTCTCTCTCTCTCTCTCTCTCTCTCTCTCTCTCTCTCTCTCTCACTCTCACACACACACACACACACACACACACACACACACACACACACACACACACCATGAAACCAATAGATAGGGACATAACTAGAACTTGAACACTGGAAACCTTTCAGAAACCAAGGGTCTGTTGTCCGTGAAAATCCCATGTTGATGCCCCTTTACCATAAGTGGTCAAGTTCCAAGGTCCTCCAATTGAAACTTGCCCCTCCAGCACTTCCACATACTGTTTCTCTTTAAACCCTTAAAAGCCCACACCCCAAATTCTGGGATTGGGGAGTTTGGGCTTTTGAGCTATAACTTTCCCATTCTCCTTGCTTTGCACTCTGCAAAAAAAGCAACTAATTTCTCCACTGTAATTCTTGATGTTTAGTGTTTTCCTCTGCTAGTGCCAGATAGACATACTCCTTTTATTCTGTAACAAAATAAATTTACATAACCCATACAAAAAGAAAAATCCAAGACACAATTATAATTGTTTTAAATATGCCATCTAGATATATGGACCACCCCAATAGATGTTATAATTTTTCCTCAAGCATCATACATGATTAAAAAATTCATAATGGGAATAGTCTATTATATTTACCCCAATTTTTATCTATTCTATTGTTTCTTATCTTTTTAAAGTTCCAAACATTTTTCTATTATTGTTTCTTTCTATTAGCAAAACTTTATTTAGATACTCTTATGTGGTAAGTCTCCTCACCTCTTACAAGCATAAAAAGATGCTAGTGATAACTTTGCTTAGTTTTCCTTTGACAATAGGACAGTTTTTATTTGAAAAAAACCACTTTGAAAATAGTTAAGAATGCCAAGAATGTTTGATTAAGAAAAAAGAGATTAATAAATGAGAGTTCTTAATCAATGAGATATTGAATTATAAAGATATGACTATATTTTAGTTATGATTTATATACACAAACTACTACACATGTGCATATGATTTTAGTGTGATATATTATATATAAAATTATATATATGAATGTATATTATATATTAACTTATTTATTCCTCAGAACAACCCTATAAGGAAGTTACTATTTTTATCTGTTTTCCACTTGAGGAAACAGGCACAGAGCAGAGAGATAATATCTGTTGAGTAAAAAATAAAGAAAATGTTATCATTTTTCTCTTGACAGAAAACTTTTGTCATTTTTTGCCTTTATTAGATTATACATTTCCAAATTGTTTCTATTGAGTATTGAGTACCTTTATAACTGAAAAAGTGTTTTCCAAAATTGTTTGTCAATGATGTATTGGGCAATTTTGAGCAAACTTCAGTGAAAACACCGATACAAGACAATTTGGAATATATATCAAAATGTAATAATTCAACTAAAATAAATATTTTATGTTACTAAACCATATAATTAAGCATTGAAACAATTACTAAGGAAAACATTGAAAATAATTGATATTACATTTAATAAAAGAAATGCCCATGATAACAGCAATCAAATTCCTCTCTTTACCAAAATTTACTATGATTTTCTTTACATTAAAATACAAAAGGAGTGAAGATAAAGTGAAACAAGTGTTAATATATACCTCTCAGTAAAATGAGTTAGGGTTATATTTTGGCAGTCTTGTTCTCTTACGGAAAAATTGTATTTAGAATACTCATATGTTTGATTAATTAATTTATTTCTGAGAATCCACCTTAGGGAATTCACTCTGCACAAAGCAAAAACTTTGTGCACAATAATGGTGATTATTGATATCAGGACCTAGCTTAAATAGTTTCTAAATTTTTAATTTTGCTATAAATTACATGATGACAAATTGATCTGTCTCAAGTAATGTTAAAATATTTTCCAAAATTCATGTTGATTATCTGGACAACATGAAAGTGAATCTTCCAAAAAGCCATATGGGCACGTAAAAAAAAAAAAAAAATCCTCCATTATTAACACCATCAGACATTTTACCTATTATATCATAACAGGAGCTATCTGTTCTGCTATCAGGTGATGACAATGAAACACTCACTTTTTCACACACAATAAAAGCTTCTTGCCTTTAGCCAGTTCCTAATGGACTTATGACCATTAGTTACCTGAATGTTTCTCTAGCCACACAACTTTCATAGCCTATCGCAAACACATGCAGTTTAGTTTATCTCTTACTATGGTTTGAATCTTTGTGCCCCCACCCCCAAATTCATATGTTGAAATCCTAACTCCCAAAGTTGATGGTATTAGTCGGTGGGGATTTTGGAAAGTGATTAGCTCATGAGTGGCTTTAGTGCTTTTATAAGAGATCCCACAGAGCTCCCTAGACCCTGCCACTATGTGAGGATACAATGAAGTCTGTGATCTGGAAGAGAGCCCTCTTTCCTTGACAATGCTAGCACCCTAATCTTGAACTTCCATCTTCCAGAATTCTGAGAAATAAATTTTTCTGTTTTGTAATTCAATTGTCTCTGGTATTTTACTATAGCAGCCAAGCAGACTAAGACACCTCTTAAGCACATACATACCTGTGGAACATACTCGTACAGACATACCTCTATGTGTATGGCTCCTTACTCTCTATTTGTGTAACTTCCAGAACATCTTATCTTTCATGTAAGACCCCCCCAGTGTTCCACAATATCTTATCTTTCTTGTAACACCCTCAATTGACCCATCAAATCCAACTTTACTATTTCTATAAATCCAAAAATATCCAAAATGGTATTACTTTAAATAAGAATACTTGCAAACCACCTAATGTCCAACTATAGGAAATATTTATTCAATCCAAGGTATATTCCTTTGAAAAAAATAAGCTATAATTACAAAAAGTAACAATTATGAAAATGTATATGAGCAAACATTTTATAATATAAAATAAAAAACTTAAATACAAATACACATACCAGTACATAACCACATACATACAAACATCAAATAAAATGTGCAGAGAAAAAATACTTTACCAAACAACAAATGGTAGTCAATTGGTGGTAGGTTAGACTATGGGTAAGTTCTCTTCAAACTTTCTGATTTTAAAAATTTACTTGATGATCGAGATTTATATTTATGATGGAAAACTAAAGTTAACAGAAAGACTTCCTTTCAAACTATTATTGCTCATTGACAGTACACTGGTCACTCAAGGTTTGAGAGGATCGACTCCCATTTTGAAAACAATTCTATTGCGGGTAAAATGCTATCAAACAGCATGGCAAGCTACCTAGAAATCATTCATGAAAGGAAGAGTCAGTTGATGTGGCAGCTTCATTGTTATCTTATTTTAAGAAATTGTCATGGCCAACCAACCTTCAACAACTGCTATACTGATTAGCAATCAGCTATGAACATTGATGCAATACCCTCCATCAGCAAAAAGATTATGACTCACTAAAGGCTCAAATAATGGTTAGCATTTTTTAGCAAGCATTTTTTAAATTAAGGTATTTTTTTTTAGTTTTATTATTTTTTTTTTAGGTATAATGCTGTTGCACATTTACTAGACTACAGTATAGTGTAAAAAAACTTTTATATGCACTGGGAAACCATAAAATTCACGTGACTCCCTATATTGTTATATTTATTTGGTGTTCTGAAACAAAACCCACAATATATCTGAAGTATCCCTGTAATTACTGTATATCCCATTGCACAAAATTCACAAATAAAGTTTTCTTATATTTTCAGAAATAAGACTTCAGAAGTATATTGCTATTTTAATGTCCATATTTTATGTATTATCCCTCTGAGAATCTTGAGGCCAGAAAGTAAAAAAATGAAAGACTTGCTTCTTTTCTTTTTTTTCTTTATTTCTTTTTTTTTTTTTAATATGGAACTCAGAGTACTTATGTGAAAAGTGAAAATTATGAAGGCCATATTTTTTGAGAGAAACTATAACCCCATGAAGGAAAAACTTCCCTAGACCAAGATAGCCTGAGTATACTAGCAATTTTTAGTTATCATACCTATCTAAAATCATATAGAATACATTTTTTGGTTGTTTGTATGTTTTTGTTATATTGTGCTTTGTTTTTAACTACAGGTAACAATAGGAATGCCAGATTGTAGAATCTCAGACCATTGGTATAAGAGATAGTACTAACTACCCCTTTTCTATGACTTCCCCCCACTACTACCTGGCATATTACCATCAACATTCTAGTAAATATTCTTAGGAGCCACTATTGGTTATCATTCTATCACTGACTCAAAAAAATAAATAAGTAAATTAAAATTTAATTTAGTACTATAAGATGGAAGAAGAAAATAATAGAGTCTTAACTTGCGTATTCTGAACAAGTTTTCCACAAGAAATAGTTGAAGGTTTATCCATAGGTTATGGATGGTGGTGACACAAAGAACAGTGAAAGGATAGATAGGCATTATGATCTAAATGTATTTGTACTGCTTCTCTTTTTACTGTGAGCCATATATGCATTCATAATGTTAGCTAGTGGTTAGCCTAATGAAACAAAAACCTGAGGAATTATGAATTATTTCTACTTTGTAGGGCTCTTCTACTTCTTGATGTTTGACGTCTTAGAAAATTAATCCCAATAGTTGATTCATACATAACAAGAGCACCTAAAATTTAATCTTAAAGTTATTTTCAAATACTAACATAGAATATACAGTAGGCTCTCTGTATCCACAGTTTCTGCATGCATGGACTCAACTAACTGTGGATTGAAAATATTGAAGAAAAAAAACATTACTTTGTTGCTGATGTGCACTCTGCAGTTAGGCTTATGATGGTTATTTCTGTACTAATCATGAACAGACTTTTTTCTCTTGTTATTATTTTCTAAACAATATAGTATAACAACTATTTACATAGCAGTAACATTTTGTTAGGTATTATAAGTAATCTAAAGATGATTTAAAGTATACACAAAGATGTATATAGGCTACGTGTAAATACTATGCCATTTTATATAAAGGACTTGAGTATCCATGGATTTTGGTATCTGTGGGTACTGGAACCAATCCCCTACAGATACCGAGGGGCAACTACAATATAAAACAGGCAAGGAGCTTGCACAAAATACAACAGAAAAAATAAATTTTGTGTAATTCCTCTTTCTGCAGCCCTTTGAGATGAAGAAAAAATAAATATGGGGGGGAAATGAAATTATGGAATATTTCCAAACCTATTGCTCCAACTCCATGGATAAACTATCATTTATGCATACAATAATAATCGTATTAACTGTGGCAAGCAGTATGAAATTGAGTAAGAATGCTGAAAAGTGGTATACTTCTCTTTTCATTGAGATTATGGAATGATGGGCAGAAATTAAGAGGAAGAAATTCAAAATGGCCCTACTAAAAAATTAAACAAACAAACACAAAAAAAAACAAATCCTGTTTGGGAGGATAAGGGTGCAAAATATAGGTGGAAACAAGGAGACATGGCAAAATCTGTTACTTGGTTGGGGCTCTGTGGGCTAAAAGTCTAACCCAAAGACTTTCCATTGCTCTGATTTCCATTTCCTCTAATCTGAAAGAGGAAAGACCTGGAGGTGAGCACTGATGAGATGAGAGACTCAAAACACAACTTTGGGAACCAAAATGAACTACTGATTCACAACAAGAATGATGTGAGCCAAGAGTCATTATATCACCTGACCTCTAACTGATATATGCAATCCCAGCAAAAGAAAGGAAGAGCCAAGCAAAAAATAATCTGCATCAGCAACAGTAACATTATCATAATTAACATTATTATTACTATCTTACACTAGCCAAAATTTAGAGAGAGCCAAAGTTTACTTATGCTAACTTTTTAAATTAAGTTTATTGGGGTGACAGTTGTTAGTAAAGTTACATAGATTTCAGGTGTACAATTCTGTAATACATCATCTATAAATCCTATTGTGTGTTCACCACCCAGAGTCAGTTCTCCTTCCATCACCATATATTTGATCCCCTTTACCCTCATCAACCAACCCCTTCTCCCCTTACCCTCTGGTAACCACTAAACTATTGTCTGTGTCTATGAGTTTTTGTTTCTCATTTGTTTGTCTTGTTCTTTTGTTGTTTTTGGTTTATACACCACACATCAGTGAAATCATATGGTTCTCTGCTTTTTCTGTCTGACTTATTTCACTTAGCATTATAATCTCAAGATTCATCCGTGTTGTCACAAACAGTCCTATTAAATCTTTTCTTACTGCCAAATAGTATTCCGTTGTGTATCTATGCGACCACTTCTTTATCCGTTTATCTATAGAAGGACATTTTGGTTGTTTCCATGTCTTGGCCACCGTAAATATGGCTGCAATGAACATTGGCTCACACTTGTCTTTATGGATGTTTTCAAATTTTTCGGTAGATACCCAAAAGAGGGATTGCTGGGTCATATGGTCATTCTATTCGTAATTTTTTGAGGAACCTCCACACTGCCTTCCACAGCAGCTGCACCAGTCTGCATTCCCACCAACAGTGGGAACACTTGTTACTATTTGTCTTGATGATAGTCATTCTAACTGGCGTGAGGTGATATCTCATTGCAGTTTTTATTAGCATTTCTCTCATGATTAGTCATGTTGAGTATTTTTTCATATGTCTATTTGCCATTTGTATGTCCTCTTTGGAGAAATGTCTCTTCAGGTCCTCTGTCCATTTTTCAATTGGGTTGTTTATTTTGTTGTTGTTGAGTTACATAAGTTTCTTGTATATTTTGGATATTAGCCCCTTACTGGAGGCACTGTTTGCAAAAATCTTCTCCCATTCAGTTGGTTGCCTCTTTATTTTGACAATGGTTCCTTTGCTGTGCAGAATCATTTAAGTTTCATATATTTTAGCTTTTACTTCCCTTGCCTTGGGAGTCAAATTCATAAAATGCTCTTTGAACCCAAGGTCCATAAGTTTAGTACCAATGTTTTCTTCTATGCAGTTTATTGTTTGACGTTTTATGCTTAAGTCTTTGATCCATTTTGAATTAATTTTGGTACATGATGACAGATAGCAGTCCCGTTTCATTCTTTTGCACGTGGCTTTCCAATTCTGCCAGCACCATTTATTGAAGAGGCTGTCTTTTCTCCATTGCATGTTTTTTGCTGCTTTGTCAAAAATTATCTATCCATATTTATGTGTTTTTAAATCTGGGTTCTCAATCCTATTCCATTCATCTATGTGTCTGTTTTTCTGCCAATACCATGCTGTTTTGATTATTGTTGCCCTGTAGTACAAGCTAAAGTCAGGGAGTATGATGTCTCCAGCATTGTTCTTTTTTTCTTAAGATTGCTTTTGCTATTAGTGGTCTTTTGTGGTTCCAAACAAATCTGATGATGTTTTGTTCTATTTCTTTAAAAAAATGCCATTGGGATTTTGATGGGGATTGCATTAAATCTGTATATTGCTTTGTGTAATACGGGCATTTTAACTATGTTGATTCTTCCAATCGATGAGCATGGAATGTCTTTCCATTTCTTTTTGCCTTCTTCAATTTATTTTAAAAATGTCTTATAGTTTCAGCATATAGGTCTTTCAAATCCTTGGTTAAGTTTATTTCTAGGTATTTTATTATTTTCGCTGCAATTGCAAAAGGAATTTTTTTTTTTTTTGTATTTCTTTTACTGAGATTTCGTTGTTAGTACATAGGAATGCAATGGACTTTTATACGTTGATTTTGTAGCCGGCAACTTTACTGTATTCGTTGATTGCTTCTAATAGCTTTTTGGAGTCTTTAGGGTTTTCTATATATAGCAGCATGTCATATACAAAGACTGACAATTTAAGTGTTTCATTCCCAATTTGGATGCCTGTTATTTCGTTCTCTTGCCTGATTAGTCTGGCAAAGACTTCCAACACTATGTTGAAAAGCAGAGGTGGTAGGAAACAGCCCTGTCATATTCCTGAACATAGAACAAAGGGCTTCAGTTTTTCACCATTAATTATATTAGCTGAGTGTTTGTCATATATGGCCTTTATTATGCTAAGTTACTTTCCTTCTATACCTATTTTATTAGGTGTTTTAATCATAAATGGATGTTGTATCTTGTCAAATGCTTTTTCTGGATTAATTCATATAATCATATGATTTTTGTCCTTTATTTTGTTTATGTGATGTATCACATTGATGGATTTGTGTATGTTGAACCATCCTTGTGCCCCTAGGATGAACCCCACTTTGTCATGATGAATAATCTTTTTAATGCATTGTTGCATTGGATTTGCTAGAATTTTGTTTAGGATTTTTGCATCTGTAATCATCAGAGATAGTGGTCTATAGTTTTCTTTTCTTGTGTTGTCCTTACCAGGTTTTGGTGTCAGAGTCATGTTGGCCTCATAAAATGAGTTAAGGAGTACTGACTCTTCTTCAATTTTTTGGAAGAGTTTGAGCAGGATTGGTATTAGATCTTCTTTGAACGTTTGTTAGAATTCACTAATGAAGCCATCTGGTCCCAGACTTTGCTTTTGGGAAGGTTTTGGATGACAGGTTCAATTTTGTTACGGGTGATCGGTCTGTTTAGATTTTCCTATTCTTCATGTTTCAGCCTAAGAAGGCTATGTGTTTCTAAGAACTTATCCATTTCTTCTAGGTTATTGAATTTGGTGGCATATGGACCTTCATATATTCTTGGATGGTCCTTTGTATTTCTGTGGCATCTGTTATAACTTCCACTTTTTCATTTCTGATTTTGTTTATTAGTGTCTTCTCTCTTTTTGTATCTTAGTGAGTCTAGCCAAGGGTTTGTCAATTTTGTTAATCTTTTCAAAGAATCAGCTCTTTGTCACATTAATTTTTTCTATTGTCTTTTTGTTCTCTATTTCATTTAGTACTACTCTGATTTTTATTATTTCCTTTCTTCTGCTGACCTTAGGTTTCATGTTCTTTTTCTAGTTCTTTAAAGAGCAATGGGAGGTTATTTACTCGGGATTTTTCTTGTTTCTTGACATAGCCTGTAATGATATAAATTTCCCTCTTAAAACTGTTTTTACTACATCTCAAAACTTTTGGTAGGATGTATTTTCATTGTCATTTGTTTCTATGTATCTTTTGATCTCTCCTCTAACTTTTTCTTTGACTCCATTTTTCTTTAAGAGTGTATTGTTTAATCTCCACGTATTTGTGTTTTTTCCTGCTTTCTTTTTGCAGTTGATATCCAATTTCAAACCTTTGTGAGCAGAGAATATGTTTGGTATGATTTCAATCTTCTTAAATTTGCTGAGGCTAGTTTTATGTTCCAATATATGGTCTATCCTTGAGAATGGTCCATGTACACTAGAAAAAAATGAATAGTTTGATGTTTTAGGATGAACTGCTCTATAAATGTCAATTATGTCCATTTCATCTAATGTGTCATTTAGGACTGCTATTGCATTATTTATATTCTGTTTGGATGATCGATCCATAGCTGTCAATGATGTATTTAAGTCCCCTAGTATAATAGTGTTTTGGTCAATTTCTCCCGTTAGTTCTGTTAGTAGTTGCTTGGTATATTTTGGTGCTCCTCGATTGGGGGCATAAATATTAATGACTGTTATGTCTTTTTGTTGTATAGTCCCCTTTACCATTATGAAATGTCCATCTTTGTCTCCTGTTACCTTTTTCATCCTGAAGTCTGTTTCATCTGATTTACTGATGTCTAGATACCATTTGCTTGGAGTGTCAAATTTCACCTTTCACTTTGAATCTATGCTTGTCCTTATAGCTGAGCTGTGTCTCTTGGAGAAAGCATATAATTGGGTTTTGTTTTTTGATCCAATCTGTTACTCTGTGCCTTTTTATTGGTGAATTCAGTTCATTTACATTTAGGGTGATTATTGATATGTGAGAATTTCCTATCATTCTATCTTTAAATTTCTGGTCAGACTGTGTCTCCATTGTTTCTTTGCCTTTTTGTTGTTGTCTATTATTTCTGTGTGGTGGTATTCTATGATGTTTCCCTCTGTTTCTCCTTTTATTACAGTATATATTTCAGTTCTGGGTTTTTGTTTTTGTTTTTTTTTTGAGTGATTACCATTAAGTTTATGTAAAAGAAAGTTTGATATTTAGAGTATTCCATTTTTGTCAGCATGCTTACTGCCTCCATTCTCACATTCCGGTTCAGGCCTTTACTCTCCCTCTTTTTAAGTTTTGCTTGCCACAAATTGTCCCAGTTGATGGTGGTCGAATAGCCTCCTTTAGTATTCCTTGTAGTGTAGGTCGTGTGTTAGAAAATTTCTTCAGCTTCTGTATGTCTGGAAAGGTCTTTATTCCTCCTTCATATCTAAAGGATATCTTTGCTGGGTATATTATTCTTGGCTTATAATTTCTCTCTTTCAATAGTTTGAATATTTGGTTCCACTCCCTCCTGGCTTGTAGTGTTTCTGCTGAAAAATCCAATGATAATCTAATAGGCTTTCCTTTGTAGGTTACCCTCTTCTTTTCCCTGGGTGCCTTGATGATTCTTTCTTTGTCATTAATTTTTGACAGCTTCAATACAATTTGCCTTGGAGAAGGTCTGTTGGGGTTGCGGTAATTAGGTGTTCTATTTGCTTCTTGGATTCGAGGATCCCGTTCTGTCCACAAATTTGGGAAGTTCTCATTGACTATTTGTTTGAATATACTCCGTTCCCTTCTCTCTTTCTTCTCCATCTGGTATGCCCATTATTCTTACATTGCACTTTCTGATGGAGTCATAAAGTTCTTGTAGAGTTCTTTCATTTCTTTAAATCTCAAGTCTCTTTCTTCTTCCATCTGTGTAATTTCCAGGTTTCTATCTTTGATGTCACTGATTTTTTCCTCCAGCTGGTCAACTCTACTACCTACGCTGGCTATTTCATTCTTAATTTCTTCTATTGAGTTCTTAATCTCCAGAAATTTTATTTGATTCTTTTTTAAAATTTCAATCTCTTTGGTAAAATGTTCATGTTGTTCATTGATTGTGTTTCTGAGTTCATTAAACTACCTTTCTGTGTTTTCTTGCATCTTGTTGAGTTTTTTCAGAACTGCAATCTTGAATTCTCTGTCATTTAAGTCACATATTTCCATATCTTTAAGTTCCTTTTCTGGAGACTTTTCACTTTCTTTCTGAGCTGTCTTATTGCCTTGGTTATTCATGGTAATTAATGATTTATTATTTCTCTTCCTAGATATCTACAGGAGTAGGTTCTGCAACAGGTTGATAGGAAGAGGTCTTTCTTTTGTTTTCCAGTACTTGTTGGTAGAATGTTTTATTTTCTCTCTGACTGCAGCCTTTTTTGCTCTCTCACACTGTAGTGTTATGTTTTCTCTCCACTATTCCAGCTTCTCACACAATGTGGGGACTCCCTGGAAGGCGGGAGTTCGCCTGGGTTATAGGGCGCTGCCTCTCTGTGGGGATGCGAAGAGCTTTTGATGTTCCGAAGCTCTTCTCGCACCAGATTCAGAACCCATGTGTTTCAGCAGTTCTGTTTAGTCCTGCAGGGATCCATTCAGATAGGTGGGGATAGGGGCCAGGGTTGTGAGAGGTGTCCCAGAGCAATGGCGGAGACCACCACCACAGCCAGTCCTGCTTCCACTGCTCCCTTCCCTTTGCCAGAACTAGTTGGGCTGTGAATCTGTGTCTGCGGACAACAGTTCTCACAACTGCAAATATTCTGTTTTGTTGATCTGACATGGCTACTGTTCTACTTCTAGCACTGGGCAGGTGGGGGAGAGGTGAGCTCTGGGAAGATAGGGAGGGGGCAGCCAGTCTCAGCGCCTAAGGCTTCTGTTCTCTGTGGCAGTGAGGGCTTAAACCACCATTTTCAGCCTTCTTCCCTCTGTCTTTGCTCCGAGGTCCCTGCCGTGAGTGTTGGGTTCAGCCATGTTATATGCTCTCCCCTCATCCCTGTGGGCCATAAATGGAGCCCCAGCACTCCGAGTTCTTCTCTCACCCACAGCTGCAGTAGTTCTGGGATGCAGCGAGCTCGGAGCACTGAGCTAGGTCTACATCCTGCACCTGAGAGACCCCACCTCCGTACTTTTCCCTTCCCTCCTCCCCTGCACCTGCAATTTGCCCACCTTTAGGTGAATTCAGTAGTGAGCCTCTTTGTCTTGTCTGTCTGCTGTGCAGGGAGTCCTTTGTGGAGTTATAGTTGTTCAATTTGTTGTAAATTCTAGGGTAGATTTCCAGAGGCTCACCTCATGCTGCCATTTTGATGAGGTCACTAAGGAAAATTATGCTAATTTTTAAACATCTCATGGGATGTAAATAGTATCAATCAAGTGAGAAAGTCATTGATGTCATATCTTTATCCAGAAAAATTAATATAAACACATTAGATGCCTTCCAATTTACTTGGGGAAAGAGTACAGGACAAGTTTGACCATGTTAACTTACACAGTCAGTAAATTGATTAAATGGAAGTTTAGTCAAACTAATGTGTGTGTGTGTGTGTGTGTCTGTGTGTGTGTGAGTGTGTGTGTGTAGAATGGGGTCGATAATAAAGGGAAAGCAAATTAACATCTCTTAGTGGTCAATATGTACTAACATTGTTATGGACCCTTCTTGCATATTTTATCTCATTTTGTCCTCCTGACAGAGCTGTTAAGTATTATAATTTCCATTTTATTAATGATAAAACTACAGCTCAAAGAGTTTAAGTAGTTTGCCCAAAATTGTAAAGCCAGCAAGGAGAAAAGTCTGAATTCTAACCTAAAAGTACTGATTAACAAGACCATTTTCTTTTCTTTATACTACTTCATTAATAGACTGCACTAATTTGATTTAGTTGTTTTATGACTTTAGAAACTAGTCAAATTCTTCACAAATGATAGAGCTGTTTATAGACACACCTAGAACAAATAGCCTACATTAGAAGATAGCCAATCCTCTGGGCAAAATGAGCTTTGACTTTGCTTTACAAAAGTGAGATTTTGCTTCATAAAAGAAGATTGACTAAAGCAAAATCCATTTGAGTTATCTGATTATAAGCATAGAAACCCATGAGCAAAAGGGAATAAAATACTTGTATGAATATCAATCCACATTGATTATTAGTTGTTTGTTTTAGTCTAATTCTACTATACTTTTGTCTCAACATGACAAGAGACTCAGTTCAATCTCTCAATAACAAGAACGTTCCACTGAAAAACCCATATGAGTATGCTGAAAATTAGGAACAAACTATCTTATTTCTCATAAATCAAGAAGTTTAGCTGTCTTTGCATTTGCATAGAGTTCCATATCTAAATTCCAGTTATCTTTACTCCAGCTTGCATGCACTAGGTGTTGTCAAAGGGTAAAAGAATCTAATATTTACTTACTGATAGATGGTCATGAGCATTCATTTATTCCTCTAGTTATTACTAAATATTTGAGGGTCACCATTACTTATATTTTTTAATTGATTTCAGTAAAGTAAATATGTTATATTTATTCTGCCAAAAAATTAAAATATTTCCAAATTACATCTTAAAACACTCAGAAGGTAATGTTTCACTTCTTTTTTCCTTTTATTAATTCTGTAAAGCAGAAAAATATGACAAATGGATAATCATAAGTAAATGATGGATTTTAAATATTTAAGACTGGTATACAAAATATTGATCAATAATTTTCTGCTATACAGAACACATGACTCATTTTTTTGTATTAGCATAAAAATTCAAAATGAGTTATCCAGTTCCATTCTATTAGCCTACATATTAAGAAAGTGTTTTGTGAAATCTTATAAGAATCATAAATAAAGAGTCTTATCTATTCTCATTTATACAGTATACTTGTTCTATTTGACCCTTATCCACTACTTTGTAATTTTTAGTTTCTGTGCTTTAAAAATAAGCTAATAAAATAGCAATTCCATCACGACTTCAAATGCGTTTCAATATTTCAGTTTTCTTTGAATGTTTCATTTCTATCTCAAAGCCAATATACTCTAAATTTTTTCTTGAGTTGTTATACGTTAAGTTGTAGTTAATCTTAGAATAGAAATCCTTAGATTGAAGTAGAGCTGAGGGAACTATAATTCACAGATACCGCTTATACAGCAAGCAAGTTTATTCTCCTCAGCAATTAACAATTTTAGAAGTGCCAAAGCTTAAAGGAAGAATTCATGAATAGTTTGCTCAAAGTCAGACTCAAGTTTTCACCTTCAATGATATGCGTATGCACATAACCAAGTTCTCCTGAATGAGTTACATTGATTAGCTAGTGGAAAATGCATGTAAGACAACTAAGTAAACTTCCTTTAAAATAGTGAGTATTAAATGGTTAAATCAAAATCTGAGGAGCCAGAGGAAGAAAGTATGTGTGATGGTGAAAGAATCATAGAGTTCAATGGTTCCTATAACAAATCATAGACAGCATGAAACCGGCTTTCTCATTACCAAAAAGCTAGGAGCTTAGAAAGCCCTCCTTTCACTGTTGTATGCCTCAAAGGCAGTTGAACAATAGAAAGAGGTGTGAAGTGTGAATAGAAAGTTACACATAAAAGTTTTAGATATGAAAAGAGGGTGCATAGAGACATTAAAAGGAATGCAATGGTTGAGATTGATGTTTCTAGACACTAAAAGTTGCAGGTGGTTTTGTATGATGGCAAATAAGTTATATTGAATTAAAAGTCATAACTGAACTACAGAAATAAAATCAGTTCCGGTTTGCACTTAATCTGAACTTTAAAGTGTTTCAGAAAAAAAATATGCAATTCTCACCTATAACGACTGAATAATCCAAGTAACAGCGGCTGCTCATGAAAGGACTTTCCTGGAGAAGCTGGAACTACTTTGAAAATCATGTATACAGTGTTGAAAAAGGAAAAGGAAGAGGAGTTTTCAAAGGAAAAAAAATTACATCAATAGCCTAGATACAGCCAAGGCTGGAGATGGAGATAAATCCTGAGCAAGGCGGAAGCACATATAGAAAGTGAACTAAAAGAAATCGTTAAAAGAGATTGAAAGCACCGAGCCATGACAAAATGTATGGGTGGGTTAAACCAGGAATTTCAAGATCTAAATCTGATAATCTGGAGAGGTTCTGGTAATTTCCTTTTATTAGGACACTGTGCAACCTTGTCTGGCCAAGGTGGACTCTAAAAAATTAAGAGAGAGAGAGAGAGAGAGAGAGAGAGAGAGAGAGAGAGAGAGAGAGAGAGAGAGAGAGAGAAACAGAGAGACAGAGAGACAGACAGAATAAGAATTCTTTACCATTAGTCTCACATATTCTAAAATGAGAAAATAATAATACAGCACAACTCAAGTAAAGTGAGAATGATATAGACTGCATCAAAATATATCAAAAGACTATTTAAGAAAAAGCAGATTAAGTACATTCAATTCCTCAAAGAGGAACTTTTTACATATTCAAGAAACTCATTGTGTATTTATAAGTTAACATACCAGAAAGCTACTAATTTTTATAACCATATAGTGTGATTCAGTCAAACAACAACTATGTTTGTTGTCTTTAAAAAGTTCAAAATTAAATAATACTTCAGATATTTTTATATTTATTCATTCAACAACATTTAGTAAGTGTTTGGGGCCCCTGCTGTTAGATAAGCCCTATTCTGAGTTCTGAAAATAAGGCAATAAGCAAAAGATATAAAAATTCCTTTCTCTTGCAAAGCTTACATTATAGTAAAAAAAAGAAAGGCCATAAATGAATAAGTAAAATGTACATTATGATAAATGGGAACAACTAAAGCAGAGAAAATTAAAGACAGGAAGAGGAAGATTGTTGGGGAGGGTAAAATTTTAAATAGGGAAGTCAAAGAAATCCTCACAGATATTGTGACATTGGTAAAAACAGATGATGAATGTTGAGGAATAGACAAGATGATTTTTGGTGAAAGAGTTACTGGTGGAAATAACAAGTGCAAAGATCCAGGAACAAGAATATTCCAGTTACTTTTCAGGGATATAAAGAAAGCCAGTGTGGCTAGAGCACAGTGATGTGGGACTTACAGGAAATTAATGCATAAATTTTGTACAGAATAGACACAAGTGATACATGAAAAGAAAATTTTGGTGCCCAGAGTGAAAGAGTAAGTAATCGGCCATCTGATAAGATGCAACCTCAGTCTGCTTTCTTTTTCACCTGTTTTAAAACAAGGCTTGTGATCTAAGTTTTTTCTCTTGTTTTTAAATGGAGCATGTGGGTACATAAACAAAACGGAGAGAAAGAATACTAAGGTTTCTAAACTCAAAATTTCTCATACTTCTTACAGTTCTCTGACAAATTTTCAAAACAAAGACAGATTTACACTTTAAATTGCTTAATAAAAAAGGAATCCAGTAATTTTCAGCAAAATATGACACCAAAGAGGAGGTTTGATTTCTGGTCTACTTTACTTTTATTATATTGATGACATAGAACAACAAAAATGACTATAACCATGAGCTCCACTGTGTGCATATTTGATCTTGATATTTTGGCATGTTTTACTTAAAACTGTACCATATCTGAAACATCATCACCAATTTGAACAGACCTAAATTTTGTCTCACATACGACAGTTCATAAAATTTTCATTCTTTATACTGAGAAATTCTGAGAGAGAGAGAGAGAGAGAGAGAGAGAGAGAGAGAGAGAGAGAGAGAGATTCTAATAATTTCCAACACAGAATATAGTATTAATTAACCATCAGATAAAATTCATCCTGGGGAATAAAAATGGTGATTGTTTCTATAGCTGTCCTTTCATTTTCTCCCCAAATTAATAGTGCATTAGTCTTCCAGAAAATTAGAAATTAATTTGTAATAGATTACATTGATTTTTAATTTAAAATTAGCTACTTTTTTACTTCTCTTAACTAATTTTTCACATTTATAAAAAATTTACCCATAGCATAAAAGTTGTATGAAATTCTAGGATTTTCATAAGAGTTTAATACTCTTCCTTCAGAGAAGAGTCAACTCTCCCTTTTCTATAGACTGTAAGACATTATATACTAACCAGATTTATAGCAATTGTTTTTTTAGTATTTGACCTAAAGGCACAAACATTTTTAAAAAGTAGCTTAGAGTACTTCAAATCATTAAAATAATTTCTTCATTTAAATAGTTTCAAAAGAAATTCAATGTTCAAGATACTTTCTTGATTCCACTTACCCAAGAAAATGGCCAATGGATTGATGAAACTGACAGTTTGTTTTTGCCATAGTATGAAAATCCAGAGAGACCGAGAGGAAGTACAGTCTCCTTAACACTTGTAATTCACTCCACCGCATGTGAACATTTGCAATGGATGAAAAGGAGAAAATTTTAGTTTTAAACGTAGAGATTTTTCTTTCATTTTGGAGATCAATGAGGGGAAAAAAGAAACAAATTTGGTTTCTAGAGAAATAATGGGCATTTCGGCACTAACCTCCACTCCCTCACCTAGTTTATGAACGTTTGTTTCTAGCTTTTCAAGATATTCTGAAATCTGTAGCTGCATAGCCAATGAACAAGAAGGATTTACAGCTTGGGCTCACACAGAGAGTATGTAGTATTTTGACCTTAGATTTCAGGAAGATATTTGCCTATATTTAAAAAATAAACTTCACAAAATACTAGAAGAAGAAAAGATATCTTCATAGAGGAATCACTTGCTTGAAAGTGCCCTTATCAAACTCGTAATTGGCTCCTGAAAACCTCTGTGTAGTAGAATTAATTCACACTGAAAACCTTATAGGAAAAACAGAATTAGAAGAACAAGATAACAAGTATTCATGTGAAGGCTTCATAAATGCATTGCATTTTCATAAAACTAAAATAATACTCATCATAAAGAAAACATTTAGATTATATGTATCTTAATAAGTACTGATTGGCTATGTACAATTTGTCATCTCTTATATTCATTTTTAGAAAGAGCAAGATGATTTTATAGATTGGTTTTACTCTGTTGTAGTTATGATTGTGAGAGTTCAAAAATAATAACAGCTATCTGACACACAGTAGATGTCCTATAAATATTGGTTAAATGAGTGAACATAATAAATGAGCCTCCATTCAAATGCAAAATGCTTTTTTGAGTTTATAGCTCAGAGATTCTAACTGCTCCCCAGAAGCACATACTGAAACAAAGCACCGATAAGCAGGTCCCTTGATGCGAGGCTTAGCTCACTCACTCCTAATAGACACAGGAGGTAGTTCTAAAGGGCGTCTTGACTTTCCCTCAGCTTCCTTTATCTCTCCAGAGGTTTCATTTCCAAAATCTTTTCTCATACTTTGCCTTTCGTTTTATATTCCTTGTCTAATCCAATTTATCAGTTTATTCTTTTTCTAATATTCCAGCAATATGGCTCAAAATTAAGCTATGCCGAAATTAAATTATCAACATTACAGAAAAAAGCATAAAGATGTAAAACCACATATATTAAAATCTTACTTGCAAGTTAATAACAACCAGAGAGGATTTAATCTTGACTACTACATGAGAATTAAAATCTTTGTAATTTTTCTAAAGAAACTAAAAATTCAGACTCTTCTTTCATGTCCTGACTGCCTATTTGGGCCATCACTTTTAACAGGTGTATTCTCAGGGAACACATTCTAATTGCGATTTGACCAGACATAATTAAAATTGCAATTACTCCCTGCCCTCCCCCCAATATATAATGTATTTTTAATTGGTTTTGGATTATCAGTGCCACTGATTTTCCCTTGAGCAGATAATATGGAGGTAAGTGTATATGGTAGCTAATGTAGGAAAGGAAGTACGTGTTTAATATTTAGACACTGACTGATTTGTTTGCAGAAAGGTGAATTTTCTCTTCTATTTATTCACCATGGTACAGGTTTTCTCTTACCTTCATTGATAAGTAACTTCCCATTCTTAAATAAAGAAAGCAGTTCGATTAATACACAGTTTAAAAATAAGACTTAAATATTGTCACATCTGCCTAGCTCTCTTCTTAGATCACTTACTTTGGAGGAAGCCAGCTGCCATGCCTGCAAGTCATTCAAGTAGTGCTATGGAGACAGCCTTATGGCAAAGAACCACAGTCTTCTGTACACAACTAGCATTAACCTGCCAGGTGTGTGAATGAGCCGCTTTGGCAATGGATCCTCCAGTCCCACTCAAGCCTTCAGATGATTGCAGCCCCAACTGGCATCCAGATTGTAATTTCCTAAGAAACCCTGAGCTCAAACCAACAAATGAATCATCTACTCCCAAATTCCTGACCCAGAAAAACTCGGAGATATAAATGTTTTTGTTTAATCTGTTAAGGTTTGGGGTCACACAGGCATAGCTATCTAACAAAGGTTTGTTTGAATTTAGGGTAAACATTGGGCTATCCATCTGGGATACCCTCCTGGACTTCACCCTGCCTCCCTACATCATACTGATGTGGAAAATCTATGCGAATACTAGTATCCAAGCCAATAAAGGGAGTATATTTGCTTTGTACCCTTCTTCACTATTTGGACCATCTCAAGAGAACAACTTCAGACAAATCTACATCTCTACAGTTTTTATGCTGTTTTATTCCTCCCATTAATATACTTCCAAATCCTTATTTTCAAAAACCCATAGGAAGAGATACCCAAGGAATTGGGCTGTTTATGAATTATATCTGAAGCATGTTCCCCAAAATTGTTGTAAAGAGATCAACAAAAACTATGCAGAGCTTTATTCCTGGGAAGAAATACCATTTAAAAAAAAAAAAAAAAAGAGCAGCTCATTGGATAAGAGGAAAATCCTTTCTGTTCAATCTAATAAATCCCCATATTCTTTTAGACAGGGACCTTGGTCGTTACACTTTTTTCTTTAGAGAGCTCCTTTGTACAGCACTGAAGAGCAGAAATAAATCAGTTAACTGAACAGATACCTAATCTCTTTCTAAGGCCAGGAAAAACAGGGAGGATATTAGGATTCATGGTTACTTTACTGAAAAGATCTTGTAATTTCCTGAGGATGGTGTCATTTAGCTATCGTTAGATGAAAATAGCGAAGCTTACTAATAGAAAGTGGTAAATTAAAAACAAAAACAAAAACAAAAAACAAACAACAAAAAAACTTCCAAGTTCAGAGGCCAGAAATTATTAGGTTGGTGCAAAAGCAATTGCGGTTTAAAAGCTTAAAAATAATTGCAAAAACCAACTTCTGTACCAACCGAATAACTTCATCACATCACTTATTTCAGGTAGTATTCAAGCAATCATTATACTTGATAAAAAAATAACCTGAGTTTACATGTTTTTTTCTACTACTAATTTACCACCAACCTCACCAGAGAAAAGCTGGTGTCACATCTTCTCTTGTGAACTTAGTTCAGTTTTGAGTCTATGAGAAAAAGACGAAGAAAGTAACAGAAGAATTGTGGACTTTTAGGAGAAATGACTACATTTATATAGTACATACCCAGGTTATGAGTGTAGCTTGCAGGTGGTAGGCTCACCAAGAGGCTCAGAACACTAACAGCTTTCTGGGAGGTGAGGCAGACCTGAGACAGACAGCATTTTTGAGGCCCCTTATTTCAGAGGTTAAATTGATGGGATGTGGGACATGTGGTCATTTTCACAGCAGGCCTACTTACCAGTTATTCCTCTGTTACTAACTCCATGAATTTCAACTTAATGAGAGGAGGTAGAGCTTAGAATGTCATTACATGCCACTGCACAGCACTTATGAGCATGCTCTATTACCCATTTAAACCGTGCTGAGACTCAGTTCCTTTTCCCTCCCCAAAGAGAGCACCACCGCCTTTTTTGCCCCTTTCAACCCTGCTATTTACTCTTTTACTAATCATTTTAACATACATAGTCCTTTCAGGATTCTTTCAGCCCCTAATGAATCTAATACTCAGAAATCAAGAGAGTCATAAAGAAAAAAAAAAGAATTTTGCTACTCTGCATGTGTTGAAGTTTCATTCAATAGCATTGCCATTTTAGGGGGGGTGGGGGTGGGGATATACTTTTCCTTATTAGTAAACCAGCAATGTTTTAACCTACTTTCCATCACTAATACTGCTTTGCTTTTGAAAAATGCTAATATCCAATGAAATTAAACTAAGCCAGCCTGTCTTTTAAGATTTTTTTCCCTTTCACTCATGAAATACATAATACTAAAGCTGATTGCCTGGCTGACTCCATTATTAGATAACCCCAAAATGTCAAATGGTACTGTTCAAATTAGGTGAATAGAACACAATTACTAGGCCCACACAGGGAAGTTGTGAACCATTATAAAATCAGTGAGAGGAAGAAAAGAAGCTTATAGGAATTTCACAGTTTGAAATTAATAATCCAGTTTTAGCTCTTATATTCTTCCTTTTTTTCTTTTTTTTTTCCCCTCACTTCATTTCCATTTAGGTACTGGAAGCCAATGGATTCAGAAGGAACAATTAAACTCTCTTGACACCATGAAACTTCCTGCAGGTGGGTCATGATACTGGGCAATTAGATGGCCCAATGTTAAGTCATTCAAAATATAATCAGCTTCCTTATTTTCTTACAAGAGAGAGTGAGAGCTCAAATCTAATCACCAATGTTGGTTTTTGTTCATTTATTTTTGGTTGTTTTTAAATCCTCCTCAGGTACATTTCCATTATTATTAACTTTATATAGGAAATGAAAGTTGATTCTCTTCTTTCTATTCACTTAATGTC
Organism: Rhinolophus hipposideros; assembly: GCF_964194185.1. Lineage (NCBI taxonomy): Eukaryota > Metazoa > Chordata > Mammalia > Chiroptera > Rhinolophidae > Rhinolophus > Rhinolophus hipposideros. Next base: position 66,229,913 of record NC_138056.1, on the reverse strand, counting down.
TGAGGCAGAACTCATGTAAACAGATCTTAAAACTAGAATCTTTCCATTAGTGCTATACTACTACTAAGATTACGAGACTTTTTCAAAGAAAATAAATTGTTTTAATCAGATACTGTTCATTCAAAAGAGTAATATTTCATGGGACACAGTCTATTCTAGGTGGTTCTAAAACTGCCTGCACTGCAACTGGTCCAGCTAATAATAGAAAGTAAATTAGAAAAGTAAGCCTTAAGAGCTTAGTGAGTCGTAGGCTTGAGTAAGTGCAATTTTGTACCTTAAAATAATTTCCAAAACAATAGAAATTTTTAAGATGAGAAGGAAGAAGTTGGCAAGATAAAAAGCCTTAAAAAAAAACAAAAAACGTGACTCCAAAGTAACCATAACATTTCCAAGGGAGCTATTCTGTAGTCATTTGCCTTTTGGCAATACTCCCAAATAGTGAACATCCTTTTAGAGTACCAAAATAAAGGGATATTGTAATGTAAATTTTGGCATTTTTACATTCTTTAGGTATGACATAACTGATTTCCTGAGGAAATTCAAAGGAGAGAAGGAATAGGGGGCTCTCCATTTCAAATAGCACTCGGTCTGGGAAGTCTATCCAGATGCCCCTGCTCAGTGTCAGTTTCTCCCTTCTCTGGCCTTCGTTAGCACTTTCCTCAAGCCTCTTGAAAGGTCTCCTTAACGTGGTATTAATAATGTATGAGTTTATTTTCCCCACTAGTAGCTGCCCGATCCTTTAAGTATAGAACTCAGGATGAGTCAATTTTATGTTTCCAGAGCCTGATTCAGTATCTAACACTCATTACATTCAAAAACAAATATATATGTCACCTATCATGAACTCATAATCTAGCAGAAATTCCCAGAAAATGATGTATTTTTTTCTAATTCCACACAAAAAAATATTGGCTCTCACATGATTCTAGGATATACATTTTTAAAAATTATTCTCTTAAGACAGTTAACTTTATCAAACAATGAACTTCAAGTGACAATGTAATAATGTTGTTTGACCAACATATAAAAACTTAAGAGATCTTCCCATGATGAGGGTAAACTTTTCACTCATATCTATAGTTGAAACTACAAACACCCTGTTGAAATTACAAATATTCAGTATGTGAACTATTTTCCCTCATATCAATATTACAAACATACCAAATATTTATTTCCATATTATATAGAAGAACAATTCCCAATAGATTTCTGAGGTTTGTTTCATAATCATAGGGTTATGAATTAAAATATAAAAGCCTGAACTAAACTAATTTATACATCTTTCTAATATGTATACTGTAAATGATTCGAGGTACATGGAAGTCATTTGAAAATTGTAAAGTACCATGCCACTGAGCCCTCAAAATAGGATGGAAGAGCTAAGTTTTAGTCCCTGAAACTAGACATGAATAATGAAGTTTCAGATACCAAATCCCGGGGAATAATCAGCTATAAGAGTTGATCTATCACTTCATTTCATATGTATTGTTATAGATCCCTCACTAAATATACAGCATATTGGCCTGAGTTACTGCCGTTGTGAACCCTAATTTTTTATGAAAGAAATGGCTTCCATTCTAGAAAACATTGTAACATCTCTGGGGAAATCATATAAGATCCCAGCTGTGAGGAAATGTAAGAAGAATAAATATTGTTGTAAAGAAGAATAAATATTGTTAATGGTGGGTCAGGTAAGGTTGGTAATAAGTTATGGATTGTCAGTATAAATAAATAAGGGATTTATGGTAATGTTTAATTACAAATGAAAAACAGATCTCACAATATTTTGTCAATTAATGACTTACTAATCAATAGAAGTACTCTATTTGGTCTATTGAATTGGAAGCTGGTGGAAATTCTTTAAGAGACTCCAAAAACGTTGAGGTTTTTCAAAGGTATTAAGCTAAAATAGAAATTATCCTGTGTAACTTCTTAAGTACCTGTATCCGAAATTTCTAATTTTTACAAATTAAAAATCGTGTCAAAGAAATTGAAAAGATATAGAAAAATTTACACAGCCGTTTTCTATTTAAGTTTGAATAATATCTCTCTATGTGTTCAGAGTAAAAAAGTTTAAGTTTTAACTTCTTGGGTTTTGATATTTTAAACTTCTAGAAGAAATGTTGTGCTTTTCTTTAGTTGGTATAACTTAATTGTTATCTTGTATCAACAATTCAAAAACACAAGGCAGGACATAAGCTTATTAATAATTCTGCCTCGTCTGTACCTCACAGTGGGAAAAAAAAAACAAACATTGAGAAATTGCATACACATGCTCTCTGATTCAAGAGATCTATGACATTCAAGATGAGAACAGTCAATAAACACGTCATTTAATGCTACATTATATTAAAACCTTTTAAGTTAATTTTCCCATATGGATGTCGTATATACTTTATATTATGGTATTTATTGCCTGTTTAAGGTCATGTATCATATATACATATTATATGTATAAAATTGTATATATAAAATCTATATGTATCTATACGTATATGTACATTTTATATAAACATTCAGTACATTATATATTTGAATACATGAATATACTTATATATTTTTTGGAATGTGTCTTACTGTCTTGCTCACCATCATTACTCTTAGCATTTGAACATCATAGCTATTCTTTCTCTCTTACCACTTTCCTGTTATATTCACTGTAATAAAATTTTGGCCCTATTATCTCACTGAATGTGACCTCTGCAAGATCCCCTTACTTACATTTTTGTATTTGACCATTGATTATCCCTTCTTTCTTAAAATGCTTACTCCATTTGCCTTCAAGAGACTCCATACTTCTTGTTCTTATTGTTTTCCCTCCTGGCTGGCCAGTTTTTCTTAGTATCCTTTGTATAAAACTTCATCGTGTCATGGGCTCTAAGTGTTGGCATGCCCCAGAGTTTTGTCCCTGAAGCCAGTCAGTTTTCTATTTGTAATTTCTCTCCAGATGACCTGATGACTACCAAATGTAAATCTCTTGCCCTGACCTCTCCTATGAGCTTCAGACTAGGATAGGAAAAATATTTTCATGGCATTTCTATTTGGTTTTTAAAGACATTTCAAATTCAACATGCACAAAACTGAATTCCCCTTGTCCTGTGTTCCAAATTTTAGTAAATCACATGATCATTTATCAATCCACCTTTTGTCTCCTATAAGTTACATTCAGTCTATTAGTATATCCTGTTGACTCTTTTCTCAATAAACCCATATATGATTAAATGTTCCCCAAATTTCGAGTAGCTTAAGATCTAATTGCAATACAAAGCACATGAACTTTGGGGAACACTTGTGTAGAATTATCACCTGAGGCCTGACCAAGATCAACATAGCGGGGACCTATATAAAATCATAGCAGCATGGACCGACCTCTTGAAGGAGTGAGCTACTGGCGATTGCCAACTTCTCTCTCCTCTTAATCCCCTATCACTCCACCTTATCATATTTCTGAGGAAAATAATATATGAATGGCACAAACTTTAGAAATATTCAACAATAATAGTCCAAAAGTATACACAAACTCTTCACATTTTAAAAAGTACTATCCAAACCACTATTTTGTTTGACGCAGAAAACAACCTGAAAAAAGCCATTGGTTGTGTAGGATTATTAAATTTTTAATAGTATGAAAGTTTTATATACCTGAGATAGGAATATTTTCTAAAGTCACAAACAAGAAATTAGTCAAGTATGGCCACCAAGTTACATTTCTGATCCTAAAACCTTAATGACTGATGCATTGCACACCGGGACAGACAGATTCTGATTACCACATTTTATATGGGTGATACCCATCAGCTTTTCCCTCCTCTCCAGGCTTACTTATATGTACTATTACCATTACAGCATCATATCCACTCTCTGCTTCAGACTTTTTAATACAATGATCGTCCCCATTCTGAAATTCTCTTCTCTATCCTCTTTGCCAGAAAAATTCCTTATCAACTGTCTGGTCTCAAATAAATTGTCACTTTCTCTAGAAAGTGACATTCTAGAAAATACAAGTCCCTTTGTTATGTGATCTTATAGTGTATAATATTCAAATAATAGTTAAAACAATTTACTTTAACTTTATATCTCTGGATATAAAGTTATCACTGGAATCATAAGTTCAACAGTGATAGGACCATATTTGCAGCTAACTTGTTACACCCCAAAGCCTTGAGAAGGTTTATTGAAAAATAAAGGAATAATAAGTGAGCATAATAATTTGAACATCAAACCTTACACGTAGTATATCTGGTTAAGGTATATATCCATAATTCTCTATAAAACAACTGGTTTTAGCTTTGATATGTTAAAACTTGGACGTCATCAACCCAATCTTACATATGAAAGAGCTTAGAAGAAAAAAAGAAAAGAAAATCAACAAATTCTTCTACCCACCAGAGAACTGAGATTGTAAGAAAAAAGAACACCCTGAAATCTGAAGAGATAAGCAAATTCAGAGAGTCACAGCCAAGATCCAAGATTGTGTTAACTGAAGTAGGAGATGTTGGTGGCATGACCTGGCAGAAAGCACGTAAATAGTAATTGTGATGAAATAATGTAGGCTGACTGTGGACAAACTTGAGAGAAAGAAACAAACTCTTGGGGCTGCAGTCAGTAGGGTGGCCTCACAGTTATGTAGATTTTATTCCCAGGAACCCACCAGCTTCTCATAATGAAGAGCCAAGAAAGATCCCTTTGTGGTATTAGCAGAGGAAGGAGAAAAGAAACCGTTGTGAAATGAACTATAGTGTTTTCTATCACAAAGTTCTTCTCCCCAGGGGAAAAGACTTTACCAAACCCTAGTCCACCTTGGGGAAGGACATTTCTCTGAGTCCAGTCCCCTCTCTCCTTTCTATTTCACTTAAGTGGAAAAAACAAAGCTAAGAAACACTTGTGAAAGTTACAACCCAGGGACAAAGACACATAAAGATTAAATCATAGGTGTGTATAATACTTCTCTCCGCCACACATTACTATCACACCAACAATAACAGTGGATTACAGCTGAAAGAGCTTCAAGACAGACTCTCTCTGGGGAGGATTACTTCGGGATGATCAAAGTCTATAGGGAAAATAAGAGCAAAAACAATAGAGAGATTTGTGGCCTTTGGTGCTTATAACTAAGCAAATATGATACACAGCTAAAACTCCTAGCCAGATTTTTAAAAAATCTTCATCCAAAATTCTATTTAGCTCAGTTCCTATTACCCAATAGAACACAGCCAGGAGAAAGTGTGTGCTGACTTGATTAGCATTACAAGAAAAGGAACTTCAAAGTGAAAGAACTGGTTTAGATGCCTACCAAAAATCTGCGAACCACTAGAAAAAGTACTTGTGATGAAGGTTCTAAGACTTGGAATCATTTCCACACGAGAATCCACAAGTGTCTCATTAACTTGAACATTCCTTCTGAGATTGTTATAGATTACTTCCATCAGTACTAAACCAGAGTAAAGATTGAAGTCACCAATACAGAGATTAAAATCACAATTTTAATAAATCGATTATTAGTTTCTAAAAAAATAAACTTCAAATAATAAAATTTCTGATGGGTTAAAAATAAAGGGAGGGAGAAAGATATATCATACGAATACTAATAAAAAGAAAGCTGGATTATATATAATTTCAGGAAAAAAAACAGTCTTCAGTCCAAAAAAATATATATCAGGAATAAAGTTTGGCATTATAAAATGGTTAAAAGTCAATTCTCAAGAAGATGTAGAATTTCTAAACTTTTATGCACATAACAAAACAGCATCAAAGTACATGATGAAAAGAACTGATACAACTGAAAGGACAAATAGAAAATTATCTATCATAGCATAATATTTCAACGTGTTTCTGTTAGTAATTGCAGTTGATACTTGAACAACACAACTTTGAACTGCATGGGTTCATTTGTATGCAGCTTATAAGTTGATCCATGCAGTACAAACAAGTGCTGTTCAAGGGTCAACTTTATTTTTGATCCCTGGTTGGGAATCTGTGGCTGTGAAGGACCGACTGTAGTTATATGTGGATTTTTGACTGATGGGGGATTGGTGCTGCTAACCTCCTTGTTGTTCAAGGGTCAAATGTAATACATTAAGCAGGCAGAAAATCATAAGGTATATACTCGTAGTTGACCTGAAAAGCACTATCCATCATTTTGACCTAATTGGACATTAATTTTGATCCTTAGAGCATGGTAAAAATTTAAAACGGAGGTGCACTATGACCCAGGCAAACTGTTAACAGAGGAGAAGCCCACCTTCCAGGGAATCCCCCCATTGTGTGAGAAGCTGGAATAGTGCAGAGAAAACATTACACTACTGTGTGTACAGTGTGAAAGAGAACAAAAAGAGGCTGCAGTCAGAGAGAAAATAAAACATTCTACCAATAAGTACTGGAAAACAAAAGAAAGACCTTTTCCTATGAACCTGTTGCAGAACCCACACCTGTAGATGTCTAGGAAGAAAAATAATAAATCATTAATTACCATGAATAACCAAGGCAACAAGACAGCTCAGAAAGAAAGTGAAAAGTCTCCAGAAAAGGAACTTAAATATATGGAAATATGTGACTTAAATGACAGAGAATTCAAGATTGCAGTTCTGAAAAAAAATCAACGAGATGCAAGAAAACACAGAAAGGCAGTTTAATGAACTCAGAAACACAATCAAAGAACAACATGAACATTTTACCAAAGAGATTGAAATTTTTCAAAAGAACGAAATAGAATTTCTGGAGATTACGAACTCAATAGAAGAAATTAAGAATGAAATAGCCAGCATAGATAGTAGAGTTGACCAGCTGGAGGAAAAAATCAGTGACATCAAAGATAGAAACCTGGAAATGGCACAGATGAAAGAAGAAAGAGATTTGATACTTAAAAGAAATGAAAGAACTCTACAAAAACTTTCTGACTCCATCAGAAAGAGCAATATAAAAATAATGGACATACCAGAAGGAGAAGAAAGATAGAAGGGAACAGAGAGTATATTCAAACATATAGCCGAAGGGAACTTCCCAAACTTGTAGAAAGAACTGGATCCTCTAATCCAAGAAGCAAATAGAACACCTAATTACCTCAACCCCAACAGGCCTTCTCCAAGGCACATTGTATTGAAGCTGTCTAAAATCAACGACAAAGAAAGAATCCTTAAGGCAGCCAGGGAAAAGAAGACAGTAACCTACAAAGGAAAGCCCATTAGATTATCATCAGATTTTTCAGCAGAAACTCTACAAACCAGGAGGGCGTGGAACCAAATATTCAAACTATTGAAAGAGAGAAATTATGAGCCAAGAATAATATACCCAGTAAAAATATCCTTTAGATATGAAGGAGGAATAAAAACCTTTCCAGACATACAGAAGCTGAGGGAATTTTCTAATGCACGACCTATACTACAAGAAATACTAAAGGAGGCTATTCAACCGCCATCAACAGGGACAATTTGTAGCAACCAAAACATAAAAAGGGGGAGAGTAAAGGCCTGAACAGGAGTATGAGAATGGAGAATGTAGGCATGCTGAAGAAAACAGAATACTCTAAATATCAAACTTTTTTTTATATAAACTTAAGGGTAATCACTCAAAAAAAATCCAGAACTGAAATGTGTACTGTAATAAAAGAAGAAACAGAGGAAAATATCATAGAATACCACCACACAGAAATAATAGACATTAACCTATATAATTTTATTAAGCTATGTCACCCCAATAAATTAAAAAATTAAAATATATAAAGTCTCTCTCTCTCTCTCTCTCTCTCTCTCTATATATATATATATATATATATATATATATATCTATATATAGATATATATAGATAGATATATATATATAGAGAGAGAGAGAGATATAGATATATATATATAGAGAGAGAGAGAGAGAGAGATATATAGAGAGATATATATATATATATAGAGAGAGAGACTTTATATATTTTAATTTTTTAATTTATTGGGGTGACATAGCTTAATAAAATTATATAGGTTAATGTCTATTATTTCTGTGTGGTGGTATTCTATGATATTTTCCTCTGTTTCTTCTTTTATTACAGTACACATTTCAGTATATATATATATATATATATATATATATATATATATATATATATCCTTGACAAAAACAAAAACAAAAAAATCTTAGATAATAAAGGTTCAAAATTACATGATGATTGCAGCTCTTCTCATTCTAATTCCATGAGGGGTGATAATTCTGGGAGCAAGGAAAGCAAAATAAATAAATAAATAAATAAATAAATAAATAAATAATAAACAAATTGAAACAACAAAAATCTTACAAAGTATGTTTTCATGCCATAATGGAATTAAAGTAAAAATCAATAATAGAAATATGGCTAGGAAATTTTTAAATATTTGGAAAGTATATAATACACTTTTAAATAACCCTTGAGTCAAAAAAATCTCAAGAGAAATTCAAAAATATTTGTCACTAAATGAAAATGAAAAACATTAGCTTTTGTAGGATACTGTGAAATCAGTCTTTAGATGAAATTTTATGGACATATATATTATATGCACATATAAATATATATACATATAATATGTATATACATTTATAAAACATATATTTATATATATGAAACAATGAATATTTAAAATCAATAATATAAACTTATATTTTAGGAAACAGATTTTTGAAAAGTGAAATTTAAGCCTAAAACAAGCACAATAAAAAGAAATAATAAAAATTAGAGGATAAATCAATGATATTGAAAACAAGTAAATCATAACTATTTCAGTGATAAAAAGTTGATTCAATATTTGAAATTCAGTCAATTATAACTCACCAAATTAGCAAGCTAAAAAAAATAATTCATGTGGTTATATCAATTGATGCAGAAAAGTCATTTGAGATAATCCAATACCCATTCGTGACAAAAATTCTCAGTAAACTATAAACAGAGGAGAGCTCTTTCAGTTTCATAAAGAATGCCTACATAAAAACCTGCACATTTGTAGCATTTTTATTCATAATCATCAAAAACTCAAACAACCAAAATGACCTTTAATAGGTGAATGGATAAACAAATATAGTACATCTATATAATGGGATGTTATTCAAGGATAAAAAGAAATGAACTACGAAAACCCACAAAAAGAAAGGGATAAATCTTACATGCATACTGCTAAATCAAAGAAACCAGTGTGGGCAGGCTACATATTATTAAGAGTCCAACTGTACATTCTGGGGGAGGTAACACAATAGAGATGAGACAGGTTCAATAGGTGAAGCACAGGGGAATTTTTAGAGCAGAGAAAATATTGTATATGATAATGTAATTGTGAATATATAATATTATACATTTGTCAGAATTTGCACCACAATGAGTGTATCTTAATGTACACAAATTAAATAATTTTGGAGGACAGAGTGTCAGAATAGAAAGCAGACAATGACAAAACAATCTAACTGTGTCACAAGTATATGAAACAATCTCACCAAAAGGGATGATGAACAAGGTATTGATATAAGTAATGTTGGCAAACAGTCAAGTCTAAAGTGAAGACTAAAGGCAAATAGAGCAGGACGGAAGCATTGTACTCTAGTTGATAAACTTGTTTCCCATGGGATTTGGGTAACAATGCTAATACTGCTATTGAATAGTTATACTGAAATTGAATAGTTAAGAAAATGATGGATGGTTGAAGCCAGATTTCTTACCGTTTTAAAGGAAGGTTATAGACAAGCAAGGACAAAAAACTTGAATAATCCACATGGTCCTGGATTGGAGTTGGAGACATCAGTATTTATCCATGTTCATCTTCATACATATGAATGGTTACATATGGAAATTATATATATGTAATATATACTGTATATGCATATGTAATATATACATATAAATTATGTTATATATAAACCTATATATATATAAAACCATCTTATTTACTTGCTCTGTTAGCTGAGAGTGTAATAGAATAAAATAATCATTCTTTCTGACATCTTACTCAAGTCTGCCCAGCTCCCATAACATGTGGATTAGCAACTCTTGCTTAGTCCTGGACATAGGACTAATCATTAAGGCATGTAACCTAGGAATTACTGAAACAACCTCCCTGCTCAAAACTATGGAGATAAGGAAAGTATGTACAAACATGATTGTTTATCAAAAGATTTATAGGAACCTTGAGACCATCGCAACTAGAGTTTATTGACCAAAAGCAAAGAAGTTTCACCATCCTCCTTGAACTGTTGCTGATATCCAGATGTCTGCAATCATCAATCACTTCCTGATCTCAAACTTCTCCCATTCCCTACTTCCCCTGACATAAAAGAAGCCTGAATTCTGTACTTTCTCAAGATGGTTCTTTAGGATGTTAGTCTGCCATCTTGGCTTGCTGATTTTCCTAATAAAATTGCTTGACTTACTGGCTGTATGAAGTGAACAGTTAAAGCTTTCATTCAAATACAAGAGGGCTAGAAGTAATGATACTTTAGTAGCAAGAAGCATACCTGAGTCCATATATTGGTTTCTAATATTCACCAATAAAAGGAACCAGGGCTCCATAGATAAATGGATGAATCTATGACTGGGGCAGGAAATATACAGCATGAGCTTGGAGTTTCTTACAGTGCCAGAAAGCAAGGATAAGCTCCATAAAAACACAATGATGAAGTATATCAAAAAGATACAATAGACAACTTTTTAAGATGAATAAGTAAGGTCCAGAGACTGTTAAAATTGGTAGATGGACCTTGAATTTCTTCTAGAGCTTCAGTCTGTTGTAGTGAAGACTCAATTTATAAAGTAAGGACAGTTTTTAATTCCTCAAAGAATTGCATTGTAACCAGAATGACGTCAAAGGGCTGGCTCACACATCCAACTACACTATTTTCAATTTACTTTTTTATAGCAGCAAGAGGACCTTCAACTAAGATAGGAATCAAAAGATATTTGTTTTAGATTTAGAGCTGTTAGCCTTTGGAATTTTCCTCTGGATATGTAGTTTTATTTAGCTTAGGGAAGAAACCCCACCCCAAATATTAAAAAAAAAAAAAAAAAGCCTTATCAGGCTCTGAATATCGTCTTCCAACTGGGCCAACTTCTGACCACAGAGCCACTTTTTTAAAAAAAGAATCCTTCCAAATCTTCTTAGGTTTCAACCAGGACAAATAGTAAATATCCCTGGCATTACTGAACAACCCCATGGACCTAACAGGTGTCCTCAAAGAGGACAAAAAATACTACCTTCCCAAAATTCACAACTCCAAAAGAAAAGAAAAACAGACAATGCCCATGACAGCTGGCAAAACTCGGCAGTACCCCAGCTGCAAATGAGTACTACCCACATTTCTATCTGGCCACGTCTAACCACAAATGGTGTGCAGCTCACATTTCTGTCTGGCCTAAATCAAGTTCTCAGGACACAAAATGAGAAACAAGAAGGCAACAACTGTCCCTGGGAGGTAAAGGACCTATAACCAATGGGTACCCAAGAACAAAATTTTCAAAAATCTGGATATGTAAAGGAAAGGATAATGTAACATTTTACTTTTCTCCCTCAACTGGGGACTTCAGAGATCCAGAAGAACTGACTCTGGTAAAATTCTCACCTTGTGTTGGCTTCTACCAGTTTCCCCAGTATCACATCTGTAGGCTCCAGAGCGAGTGGGGTTTTAAGTAGGACATGTAGTTCTGGTATCTACCAGAATTTGGCAAAGTTTTCTATTAATTTTAATTTCAGTTTCTCCTTAGCTGTTTAAGGGAATAACTGGAAACATTAAACCAGAGAATGCCCCGGAGTCCCATCAACCCTGAGAAGGATCATATGTGGGCCCTTCTTTGACGTCAAATAAGAGGGAGTTCAAGTTGGTGTGGAAGAATTTGACTTTGGTTTACAGTCTTGTAGTCTTTGTAGAAAAGAAAGACAATTCAGATAGAGGTTTAGTAGACTGAGCAATCAGGTAAAGAAGGATAGAGGGGAGTAGTAGGAGTCATGTCAGTCTTATAGTTTTGTTTAGGTACCAATTGTGTCTTAAATTTTTCATTAACCTTTTCAATGAATCCTTCAATGAGGCTGTTTTGGAATCTTGAAGACTTTTAGAGGCTTCTACATGAAATTAAAGTAGGTATCTCATTCTGTTTAATTTGGGCACCTGTACTTTCAAGTACACTTCTTAAAATGAACCATCTTGTCTAATTTGAATGCTCCCAATAATGCCCATTGTAATTCTAGGCAGTCTTAGTAAGATTCTGCCATTACAATAGATAGGAGTATCTACAGTTTCTGGGACCACAGTTTTTAGGTATGAAACAAGGTGTGCTGGAAGGTGGCACACTTAATTCTTTGAAACTTGAGGATCCCATTTTTCAGTAAGCTTTGAATCTCTCAGACACAAATTAATACCTAAGAGGGATGTGTCCCTGGGTTGGAGATTTTGTAGTGTTATACAGTGTCCTCATGGCACGGAAATTTTCTTGAGGTTAGTGGATTACCTAGTATCAATCTAACTGTTCTGTGACTAATTTATATATAATTTTATACCCACTCTTGTGCAAATTTCACAAGGTTTTAGATCACGTTTAAAACAAGTCAAGATATTTTGCAGGCAGGTTCCTCAACTTGTTAATTTCTGTCATGTGTGTCTTGGCAATTTTTATGTTCTTATGTAAAAATTTAAGGATCAGCACATGCACAATACTCCAAAAATAATTAAAATACCCTTCTGTGGACATTTTATGCTTGATTTGGCCTGTGTTCCACTTGCTTATCTTCCCTTCAGAGTGCTTTTAAGCTCCAACAGATTTCAATTTCTTATCTATATCTTGTGCTATCTGATGACATCCCTTTTATCTTAAACTATTTTTAGTCTCTTTTTGTGATTAGAGAATCTCTAGAGTTGATTGTTTAAGCCTATCTCTTATAGCTGAGATTTTTAGTATTCCCATATCTGTCGTGTTACATTTATTTGAATTGTGTATTTGTGTTATCTATGATGTATGCCAAGGCAGAGGCTATGCATAGACCTAAACACATCCTTGATGTCAAGCATTAAAGTATATAGAACCAATCGGACTATTTTCAATTACTGATAGTTGAACTAGATACATCAAAACATGTCAAGGGCTTTCAAAAATAAGATATTTCCTTGGATTGCTAAGGAAAAACAACTTCAAATTAGGAGTGATGGTCTCTTTGGTAGCTTTAGCCTTCAAATTCTTCTGGAAACACTCCTACAGCTGATTATGGTATATAGGTTAGCTTTGTTTTAGCAGATAACTGAACCGAAAGAAGTTCGTGAAAATGTTGCTACTTGGTAAAGGGCTTTACCTATTTTTAGGCCATATTTGAGGTTTTGCATAACAAGTTTTCATAATACTAGAGAATATCATAAAGACTGTAAAGTTTCCCAAGATTCTTTGAGCCAGATTTTTCTCTAGTTTGCTATGTTATCTGAAGAGTAACATACAACTACCCAGTGGAAAAAGCAAGAGGAAAACTTGAGAAGACAACAGTAATATTCTAGCAATATGTGGTACATTAAATATGTGCATAATGTATTTAATGACAAGAAACAAAAAGTGTGTATTTTTCATGGCTCAATTTAAGTCTTTTTCTTTCACATTTACCATACAAAGAAAGTTCAACTTTGATAATTAATCTTACCCTTTACAGAGACAGAGAGAAAATTAGAGAGCGAGAGAACAAAGCACTGCTTTACAACTTATGAAGCTTTAATGTGGAGAGTTTTTGTCTTGACAGTTGTTTATTGATATTATTAATCTTTTCAAAAATCATTATTTAGAATTTTTATCAGTTTAATTATGTTTCTTTTCATTTCACTCTACCATTTATTCATGTTTAATTTGCTATTATTCTAGTTTCTTGAGATGGATGTTTAGCTTACGGATTTTTAAACATTTTTTCTAAAACATACATATACTGGTATAAATTCTACTCTATGCACATTTTAGATGCATTCCATAAGTTTTGATATGTTGAATTTTTTATATATTCAATTCAAAATAGTTTTCTAAATTCAATTGTCATTTCTCTTCGATATATGTGTTATTTATAAGTATGTTTATTCATTTCTACACACATGGGGATTTTTAAAAATCATTTTGTTACTGACCTCTAGCTTACATCTACTATGGTTAGAGAATATACTCTTACAATTTAATTAATTTGCTTTTATTGAGACTAGCTTTCCAACTCAGGATATAATCAATTTTTGCAAAACTTCTATGTGTACTATGTGGTCTGCAGTTGGGGGGTGCAAACTTCCACATAATTATGAGGACAAGTAAGTTCGCAAACTCATCCTAGAAAAAGTACTACATACCTCACTGCTGAATATCACTACAGTCATCTTCAAAGTACTCCCCGTGAGAAGCTATGCACCGATGCCAGTGCCTAGTCCACCTTTCAAAACAATTTTGAAACTTTTTCTGGAATGGCCATCAGAGCTATTGTGTTATTCTTGATATCCTGAATGCCATCAAAATGTCTTCCTTTCAATATTTCCTTTATCTTCAGGTAAAGAAAGAAATTATTAGGGGCCAGATCAGGTAAGTAAGGAGGGTGTTCCAATACAGTTATTTGTTTACTGGCTAAAAACTCCCTCACAGATAGTGCTGTGTGAGTTGGTGCATTGTTGTGATGCAAAAGCCGTGAATTTTTGGCGAAAACTTCAGGTCATTTTCATCAAACTTTTACACGCAGACTTTTTAACACTTCTTGGTAAACTTGGTTAACTGTTTGTCCAGTTGGTACAAATTTATAAAAAAAGATTAGCAACATTGTTGCAACAGTTCACGAACTCAATTGTCAGACCTCATACATCAAGTTTGTTAAATGTGATGGGAAAATTTGCTTTAGTCTTACAAGAATGTCTGCATTTTTCAGTCATTTACTGAGAGACATGGTTAAATTGGTCAACAGTGATTACAGATTTTTCCATTGTTCTTTAATTCTGTGAGTTTTTGCTTTATATATTTGTAGGCTATGTAATTACTAAAACTTTTGAAATATTATACCTTCCTGATTAATCTAGTTAGTGATCAGTGACAAAAAAAAAAAAAAAAAATCTGAGGTGTCCTAAATTAAATTACAGCAGAGCAGAGGGTGAAAGGGAAAAGAGAGGTTAATCCGTTAACAACTGTGGACCAAAACCAGAAGAAGACTGCTTAAATTCCTGAATGGATGTTAAAAGTTTGAATTTACTTCCAGATGGTTATTTCCATGATTATCTAGAGAGAATAGCCAAATAGCCAACCAATAGGCAACACCTCATTTTACTTAGACATAAACTTTCCACACTGTGGCCCACAACCAATCCAAAAGTGCAACACTTCCTTATGGACCCTGTGCTTAACTGAGGACTAGCTCAGCTTCAGCATCTCCCACTCCCTTCATCTATACCAATGTAAATTCTTTCAAAACAACTTACACTTTTCTTCCCCTCTATTCATTGCATGAATGAGCCCCATTACAATCAGAATGGTGGAAGTATTGTTTCCTTTGTTTAGCCCTGCTGCTAGTGGTTTAGACTGCATGCCCCAGGACTCTGACCATTTTCTGGCTAGCATATGGTTCAATAAAGCCTTTCTTTTAGAAAGCTTTCAGCTGTTAAAAAGTTTTTTGTATAACATCATTATGACATGTTCTTCTTTATCTCTGGTAATGCCTTTTACCTTAAAGTCTACATTTTTTCTAATATTGATACAACACCATCTTTTTTTTGGTTAGTGTTTAGTTCATCCTTTTACTTCTGAGCTATTTACATTTTAGATGTTTTTTTTATATGCAACTTAAATATTTTTGCTTTTATGTTTTAGAGACTTTGTAGAAACTGCCAGCGTGAAATGAATTTTCCAAATTTGTTCATCTTATTTATTAATAAAATAACATTAGGCACTACTTAAATATCAGGCACTACATTTCTAAATTCCTTAAATATGATGAACTTTTTATCATATTTGTTTTTACAACTATGAATTTAATTCCATCTTCAATCAGTTTTTATTTGTAGAAAAACAAATTTGCTTCATTACCTCATTTTACAACTTTGATAGTTCTTAAATGTTTAGCCTCTACTAATCTATATAGAACATCAAATTCATCACCGGGCCTATATTATATAGAGTGGGGAGTGATATATTGAGTTGTACAACATAGCAGTAATTAAGGCTACAGATTCTGGAATCAAATTTTGTTTGTTCCCTTTCTTAGTTGTGTTCCATTGGACAAATTATTTGGCCTCCTTATGTTTCAATTTTATCATCTAAAAAATGGGGTAGTTAATGATGATACCTACCTCACAGAGTTATTGCAAGGATTAAACAAACTAATATGTAAAAAGTGCTTAGAACATTACCTGACATGTGATAAGCACTCTATACATATTTGCATAAAGCAACAAAATATTATTAGCTATAAGACTTGATAATATTATAATGAGTTCTTAGCTATTGAACCTAGTCTTAGATCTTCAAAAATAATTGAAAAGCTTGGCCTCAACCTTTCTTTCTGGGTTAATTCTCTGTCGTATCTACACATATGAAGCTTCTGCCAACGTATCTGGATTTTGCTGTGCTTTTGCATATGCTATTCCCATGACATGGATACCTCATCCTATCTCATAGATCTGAGAATTTTTCTTCAAGCTCCAAGACCCAAGTCACTATCAAATTATTTAAAATTCCCTCTTCAAATTCCTGGACTCGTGCTGTACAATGTGATAACCACTCATCACATGTTACTGAGCACTTGAAATGTGACTAATCCAAGTTGAGATGCACTGGAAGTATGAAATTCATGCTGGATTTCAAAGCTTAGTGAAAAAGAAGGAAGCTATCTCATTAATGATTTTTTTTATGTTGGGTTAAATAAAATGCATTATTGAAACTATTTTCACCCACTCCTTTTTACTTTTTAAAACAACTACTAGAAAGCTTGAACTACATATATGGCTTGCATTATAATTCTGTTGGATAGTGCTGACATAGACAAATCATTTCCTTCCCATCTGTGTGTTGCCACAGAACGTAATGGTTCCCTATAATCACATATTATTATATTGTTATATAATTTTCTTATACTTTGATATTCTCCTACCAGATAATTAGCCTTTCAAGGGCAGAGCCTATATTTTATTCATTTTGGTATACAGCTGATAGCATGACCCTGAGTAAGCACTCAATAAATATTTGTCAACCAAGACTGAGAAAATATTGTATACATTTCAGTGGAAGACAGTAAACAAGTCAGACTCGTTAGGACAATCTGGCTGAAAAAGCAGAGCAATTATATGTCATAAGTGATTTTATTTACAAAGCAATTGCTTCTCAGTTATAAATACGATAGACGTTAAGACTGGATTCTTTAGAGACTAGTAGAGACAATAAGGTATGATTGTCCAAAAATTCCTTGCTCACATAACCAGAAAATACAGAAAAGAGGTATATCCTTGGTCATTCTGCCCTAACCGATAAAGACATTTGGGAGAAGTCATTGCCACCCTACTCCACTACCACCTGTCATTTTCCCCACTGGGGATATACAATTTTATTGATTGGTAAACTCTTAGAATAGCATTTGATCTTTTGTTTAAGATAAACAATCTCTGTTCTTTTAATCTTTTCTAAAGCATCCTATTTTCCAAATCTTGTGATCACTATCAATGTAATTCAATTTAACAAGCTTTCTCATACCTAGGAGGCACTGTGCTAAGTGTTATAGAGGACATACAATGAAGTTAAGTGTCTGGCTTTAATCAGTTCATAACATGTAAAGCGAAATGGATATATAAAGTAACCTTTACCCAAAGCAGAAAAAATAATAACACCTTTGCAATGCAAATCAGGAATGATAGGTGTAAGAAAGAGAAAAAAATAAAGAATGGGGCAGAAGCCTTATCCCCCACAATTTGAGGACTTCATGTAAAATACAGCCAACTTTTAGGAGACTCTATCTGTCCTGCAGAGATTTTCTCTCCGTGAAGCTTGGAAAACAGATTGCTATAAAGGATACTTCAGGAAACAAGCGGCACCCTTACATATAAGCAACTGTCTCATTCTATGAATAGACTTCTACTCAAAAGTATTGAATTATCTATTATGATAGTCACTATGCTAGCCACAGGGATATGAAAAACAATAGGACACGTATTGTACCTTTAAAGACATGAATCCAGACATATGGAAAATGAGCCTGTAAAAATCTAGAGTGTCATACCAGAAGTACAATAGCAGATGTATTTAGAATAGTAAGCTATGTAGCTGATTTCCTCTACATGAGTCCTGAACAACCTAAGATGGTCTAATGAAAAGATTAACTATTTGAGGTTTTCTATTCAATTGCTTTCATTTTCCATGTGTTTGGCCTTCATCTTTACCACTCAACTACCAATACTATTTAGCCTCCTATGACAAAAAATAAACTCTCACTAGAATTTTTTTTCAGTATTGATTAACACAATTCTTGAAAAATAGAAAAACTTATATCTAAGACCCTTTTATCCTCAAAGCACTTTTTTGATCCTCAGAGTGTATGTTGATATGCCTTTTGGTAACTACCCTGCCTTTTTCCATGGCCAGGAATTCTGATTTCTTGTGAAAAGACTGTTTTTTGTTTGTTGGTTGGTTGGTTGGTTTGTTTGTTTGATGTTTTTACTTAAAAGTCCTTGAAAATAGCACCATTTAAAACATGTTGAAGTTCCAACAGATATCTGTTTATTACAAGATACTATATTTGAAAACAGAGTCTCGCCTAAACCCTTCTGAAAATGAGTTTTACCATTGATAAAATAACTAAAACTCCTTTGCGTTCCTCTGAACAGATTGTATGGCAACTGTCTAAATGACAACTCTTTTAACCTCACTGATCTCAGATTGAAGGTTTTCACTAACTTCAGTAGCAAAGAAACACAATCAAAACACAGACTGCTCACTAAAGAGGATTAAGTGATGGAAAACATAGCCTGTGTAGCAGTATCTGCTATGTCATATTGTGCTAATTCAGGTCTGAATGACTTCTTGACCTCGCCTTTTACTTTAGAAATAAATACATGGGTACTCTATTTTCAAGTCTGCAAGAAAGCAGGGGAGGGAGGGGGTGTTCCTATTAAATGTAAACTAGCAATGGTTTGCCTGTTTTTGAAAGATGTTGCAAAGCCCTGGATTGCGAATGCCAGGGGAATTTGCAAAACAGATTACCTACCTAGCAGAAGAACTCCGGCATTTACTCAGCTATGTGCCTTCTTCTTTCTTGCAGAAACACAGCTTCCTGAAGCCTAGAGCCTTACTGGCAGTATTTATTAGATTCCCTTCAATTCCAGGACATCTCACTATATACTCGTATACCTAAGAATTTAGATAATGACTTATGCTGGAAAAATCCATGGAAGAGTCACACAATTGTTTACAGTAGCTTCCACTAAGGATTACATCTGTGGAGAAGGGAATTAAAGTGCATGGTTATTCTAGCTGATATCCACGACTCATGCCAAGCGCTCTGCACAAAACCAGGCAGTAAGTAATGGGCAGACCAGAGCTCTTCAATCAGAGCTCTTATGTCTGGTCTAGTTTGACTACAACACAGCTGCCATAGTGGTGTTGAGGCTACCTTTCCACCTCACTTACACACACGCATGTACACACATACCCACATGCACACACACTCACAACATACATACAATCATTAAGCCAGGCGCTGCAGTTTAAAAGATAATGGGGTTATTGCTGCACTGCTCCTGAGCAGCTTAGGAGATCTCAGGTTTTCTTTTTCTCTCTCAGAGAAAAAAAGCAGTAAGAAGGAACTTTATAATCTACTATGAATACTACAAAACAATTATTGCCAAAAATGCCATAGGAACCAGGGAAAGGCATGAGTAGCTCTGCTGTATTCATGTTACACACACTGCTTTGGATTCTAGTGACTGCAGTATTCTGGTTTCTGCACCGTATAATGACACCCTTAAAGAAAGAGGCGCATGCCTTATTCATGTATTAATTCAGTGATGTTATGTGTCACATCCATCTTGCTAGGTACTTAGCATGAGTTAAACCATGTCCCTATAATTGAGGAACACATAGCCTAATAGGGCAGAAAGACATAAAAAGTTTCTCATTTCGGTACAATCCTTCAGCATAAAACATTCTTAACACGGGAAACAGAATAGTGTAGCATTAACACTTACTGAGGCTATATTATGAGTCAGATATTACTCTAGTAGGTTTCCCTCAATTCATGTAATCCTCATAACCCTTGAAGTGGCTGTAATTACTACCCACATTTTACCAATGAGAATGCTGATGCTGAGAGAACTTAACTATTTCGCCTAATGTCACCGAATCAATAAATAAGACATGAGATCTTATTTTTTTAAAAATAAGACCTCAAAAACCATACTTGTAACCATTAAAATGAACTACATTTTATAGCATATTAGTTAACATCAGCCCTTACTTTCTTGTGGCACAGTTTTCTTATCCATAAAATAAGCGTAAACATTCCTTTCTAATAGACATGTTATAAGGATTAATTAAAATTATATATATAAAATTTTTGGAACACTGTCTGGCATGTAGGGTATATTCAATAAGTGTTAATTCTTAATATAAATATTTGTTGAATACCTAAATAGCTATCTCAGGAAATATTTTAAAGATATATATATACATATATATGTATAGATATATACATATATATGTGTATATATATATATATATATATATATATATATAGAGAGAGAGAGAGAGAGAGAGAGAGAAAGAGAGAGAGAAAGAAATGTATACACATTTTAAGAGAGGAAAAAACTGTATTAAAATTATGTTGATGGTAACCACTTTGAGCACCTCTTGTAATTTCAGAAGTCAGACATGACTTGCATTCATCTTTTATTATTGGTATATATTATCTCAATTTTAATAGTTTTTTCCTTTCTTACAATGTGTATACTTTTTTGGCACCCTCTCTCTGTGTGTGTGTGTGTGTGTGTGTGTGTGTGTGTGTGTGTGTGTATAAAATCATCTCACTAGGACTATTTCTTTCTATGGCAATGGAGCTGTATCAGATAGTCTTGTAAGATTTCATCTAACCCAAAGAGACTTGTTGAATCTGGGGAGCTCTGGGTGCTATGTAATAACCCCCAGAGAGAGCACTCAATCCAAATGCCCCTGGGCTCTGCCCTGTGCAGATTATATCAAGATTAAGTGCCTTGTCTTTGCATCTAGAAAATATTATAGGTGCCCTAGCTATTATTTATAGCTTCAGAAAGTTTCCAATGTTATTGTCTCTGACAAATATGTCAATTCCAATGCTGTGATTATGCAGCACCTAGCAGAGAGGGTGTGCAATGTGTAATACTAGTGCCTCTAAAGTTCCCTGGGGACACATTTAGAATAGTGAATTCTGTCATCTTGCAATGCTTTCCCCATATCAGCTGTACTTCCTGTGCGTGAATTCCAGGCAGCACCAGACATTTTAATCAGAACCGATACATATGGACAATAATCCAATTAGTTTTCAAGATGCCGAATAAAGGCCAAAATATATTTTGGTCAAAAACATCTTCCTTGAAAAGGGTAAGCGCGCAGGACAGTTGGGACTCAGTTTATTTAATCGTAGAAAGGTGAATTACTATGTTTAGATGACCTTCTTCTAACACAAAGAAAAATTCATTCCCTTTCTCCTGAACTAGATCTTCTTTTTTGTTTCCTATTACCCTTCTTTTCAATGATATGTTAAAGTTGTTAGAGATAAAACAGGAGGAAGATTTCTTATAAATGGAACCAACATTAGCATTGGAAATAGCACCAGCAGCTGCAGAAAGAGATTGATGGTCATGTAATTTCTAACTGGGTGTCAAGATTAAAGCCATGAAATGAAGGGTGTCATATGAATTTGTGTTTTCAGTAACATTTCATATGATCTTTTCCGAAACCAAGTGTGCAGCTATAATCAGTATGCTTTATCATTCTATTTAGAATAATCTTTATTACTAACCTCAATTTGAAGAATGTTCACTTGCTGACCCAAATTGGAACAAAAATGCAATCCACCTGGTCCGATTCTTTTTAAATTTCTTACTGTAGTAAAGAAAATGTTTCTATCAACCATCTGATTCTGAACTTCATGTAGAGCCAATGATAGTACTCAGATATCTTGACTCCTATCCAACACATTTTCCAAATTTGCATTGCCTCCTTAATGTACAAAACTTTAAAACTAGGGGTTGGTAATGCAGAGCAAAAGATAATCATGACATAGGTCAATACTGCCATGTAATATGCCCATTAAATTGGTAGAATTAGTAATGATGGAGAATGACATGGAATACTTCAAGAAACTCATAGCATGCTCACAGATTTAAAACAGCATGGATTGTAAAATACTGACAAATGTGTTGTTTTTTTAAGTAAGAGGAAATTATATAGATTTAAAAGCCTTCAGTTAAGAATCAGCAGGACGATGGACATGCGTCCTATTTGGGAGACCACCTCAGAGATAATGTGGATGCCTGATCATGGCATTGTACACCAGAAGCTAAACATTAATGAATGCCAACTATAATTTAAAAAAAGAATCAGCAGGATATCTGAAACATCATTCAAGCTTACTAATGAGAGTGATTGTACTACTCAGTCATCTTTGTAGGTAATTAGAAATACTTGACTTTCTCTGTTTACCTATGCAGAAATGAGGAGGAGATAATTGGAAACATTTTGAAAGCATGACAGTATACATATATGAAAACAAATGGCCAAAAGTCCATACCTTGGGCAGCTATTACCAGACAAAAATTGTTAATATCATACCCTCCTTAAAAGCTCATGCCTCTGGTAATAATATAGTTTTTTTTTTCTTTTTTCAGAAAGATTATCTTCAGAAAGCAGTGAGGAATCTGTATTGAAATGACTCAAATATATAAAAGACTGTGCCTTAGAAGATCTGATACAGTGTTTAATAACCGCCAAATATATTTTTTCAAACACACAAAAACATTTATTTCTTTTGACTTAGATTAAGGAATTACCCAGAAAGAGGAAGTAAACTATCTTATGGATAAAAGTGCTTGCTGCAGCATTGTATTATTTTAATACTTATATGAAGCATATATATATATATATATATATATATATATATATATATATATACACAACATATCTTAAGGACACAGTTCACTGAATTCTTATTTATATATATACCCCTGTAATCACCACTCAGATCAAGATATAGAATATTTCCAGCACCCCAGCAGGCCCCATTATCTTGAATGTCAACAGCACTGACAGCACCAGCTGCATTCCCACCAACCCTGGGTAACCACTATTCTCATTTCTATCACCATAGATTAATATGGTGTGATTCAGAATTTCATGTAAATTGAGTAATATATAATTTTTGTACTTTTGTGCATGCTCCTTTTACTCTATATGACACCTGTATGATGTGCAAGATGTTTTACACGTAGTAGTTTTTCTTTTCCTTTGTGGCATTTCATTTCATTAATATACGACCATTTATTTATCTACTCTCTGATGGACCTTTAGATTATTTCCAATTTTTAGACATTACTAATGAAACTGCTGTGAAACAATCTTTTACATGTCTTTTGGTGTACAAGTACACTAATTTCTCTCCAGGGTATATCTACGGGTGAAATTGCTGAATATGTATTTATTTTTAATAGGAAAAAATTACAGAGTAACCTAACTATCAGCCAATAAAGAAATCATTATATAAATTACAATTCCTGTTTTCCAAAAGTTTTAATAATATAAAATTAAAATGTATCGTAATAGGTATTATACAGCAACACATTAATGCTTATGATGCAACTTTAAGTGAAGTCATCAGAAAACAAAATGCTTTGTATACTATAGTACTACATGCAAAAGACACTGACTAAGCAAGGACTAGATATTAAAATTGCATAGTTTGAAAAAAAAATCTTGAAGTGTATTCTATTTAGAATAATTTTTATTAAGATATGCATGTCTTGTATACACTTCAGTACCATGGAAACACAGCAAAAATGTCAAAAAACTACAATTAAAAATTTTTTATCATAGTCAATGAAACAAGGCAAAATGACATTGTAATATAAGGGGTAAACATAGAAGAGACCTTTTAAGGAATAAGGAAAGAATAATCCAGATGACAATCAGAAACAAAGGAACTAAAATAAATAGAGGGAAATTATTTAGTTTGTGATTATCTAACTTTAAGGCTGAATTTTGACATATAGATTGATAAACTTATATATTAATACTTAACTATCTTTGATATAAGAAAAAATGTTAGGTATAAATTGGATTGAACCAGCATAAGTTAAGATCAAACGTTTTTTAACAGTGAATCAACTCAGAACAAGTAATGGATACACAAAAGTACTATCTATATATTGATATTTATATTATCTATATTGTAAACTTTGCATAGTTCATGTGGTTCCTATTGGGGATGGATGATATTACATAATGACATCTGGAAGTTGGTATATGTAAAAACGCTGCTATGATATCTGGGATATCGTTATGCTAAATTTTGATGAAATCCAAAATTGACTCCAGTCACCATCTCCATCCCTGGGAATATATGGTACACTAGAAAAGTTTTTTTTTTTTTTTTCTATTGGGAAGGAAGAATGATACTTTAAATATCAACTGATGTTAAACATAATTTAGTGTCTGCCTCAACTTTATAAATTCACAAAGTGTTTGTAAGATCATTAATAAAATTAAATGAAAACCAAACATAAGCAGATGATAACACTTAGTGTAAGAGAATATTTGGGGAAGCTGAGTTGAAGCTCCCTATTGATGGAATACCTACAGACACTGGCCAGAAAAGGAAATGAATTTGCCCTTAGAAAAATTAAACATTAAATTAAGCCTCTCTATCAACACATGTTAAAGTTTCAAATAACTGTGAATGGTGGAGCAAAAAGAGTATCTGAGTTGATAAAAGAATATAAGAAGATCCCTGAAGGGATATATACATAATATGTTTTATACACGCGATCTCCACCTCTGTTGAATGGTTCAAATTAGGATGGCCTTCAGGATATTAGTATGCTGAATCTTCTGTAGTATTTAACTTTGCAGGAAATGTTGTAGGACAAATAATGAAAGAAAAAAAAAAAAACATGAGAAAGGAAATATAGCAAGGAAACAGTGACTTATGCCACAGGGTTGGCAGAGAGGGGAGAGGGGTACCACAACTGGCCTGGGAGCCATTTCTCTACCTAAAGGGAGAAGTAGTCCTGGGGAACAAAAGGCAAGTGTTCCATTTGAATTTCTTTGCAAATATGCTCATAACTCACCTTAGGGTGATAGAATAGTAAAATTTGCTAGCAGGAGAATGCTTCTCTATGGAGTGTTCTTTGAAAGATGCCCCTGATTTAGGATTACTTATGGTAAAAAAAAATCTAGAATCTATTAATTTATGAGGCATATACTCTTGGAAAATGTCATGAAAGCTTTGTAATAACCTAGATATAAAATGACATGTTTTCTAACTTCAATGCTTACATTGCATTTATGACATGCATACCTCACTTGGAAACCTCTTCTATGACTGTGGGCCAGACAGAGTGTCTGATACAGAAAAGGCGGACCCATAGAGCCACATGGGCTATCCAAGACCTCTCCCTGCTTTGTCTGTGCTGCTTGACAGCTTGCATACTTCATACTGAGTAAGGGTTCAGTTTCATATCAGTATAGTATGACAGTCAGATCCTTTGCATTAGCTCGTAGTGAATGAACCATTAATTTCACTATTAACCTTGATAAAATCGAGGGTGAAAAGAATCTCATTCTGGAATGTTAAGAAAGGTAATTCCTAACACAAAATCGTAGCCAATTTTCTTTTATGATAACTTCATATTTTCTTTAATGCTATCTATCTATCTATCTATCTATCTATCTATCTATCTATCATCTATCTATCTATCTATCTATCTATCTATCTATCTATCTATAGTAAAGTTAGGAAGACAGTTTTGGCCCATGTCCACAGTACCGTAAAATATTAAGAAGTCAGAGAATATATGTAAATATTGACTATAGGTAATATAAGGTTTATTTCTAGTTATCGTTTCATTTCAATATGATTAACCAGGAGGGAAGGATTGATGAAAATGGAAACTTTAAAGCTAAGGGCTGACAAATATACCCAACAGTAAAGCAGCCGGTACCATTGTTTATCCTTAGGGGAGAGTTTTTGCTGACTTGCAAACCATTCATTGAATCAATAAACATGTGTAAAGCAGCATCCTTTATGCACCAGCTACTATACTTGATTCTGGAGGAATAAACAAACAAACAAACAAACAAATAACACTCATTACTTCAATTAAGGAGATATTATTATAATAGTAAAGGAAGAAAGGCAGATAAATCATAGTATAACACAGTGTAGCAAAATTCTGAGCAAAAATACTGAGATAATAGATACACAAAGAGGAAGATGAAATGCAGACGTGAGTTGGATGAATGGGAAGGTATGAGCAGCAGAACACAATCAGAAATATGTTACTTTGCCATTTCTATCTCAAAAGTAACACTTTAACAAAATAATCTATGTCAAATGGTTGTAGATAGCAGTAACAAAATGTAGCAAAGGTACTTGCTGGGGCCCAGTGCCTAGGAGTTCTTTGGCATCACTAAAACATAGATAGAATTGAGAAAACTTGTCAGCTTGTTATCAAATATAAAAATCATATCAGTACTTAGTTGAAATATTTCACAGAATCAAAATACAAAAATGTAACAGGCTGCAGCACTCTGCTTTTTCTCATCTGCCTTAACGAATGTACCACATGGATCTTTTCCAGTCCGAAATGTTTGCAGGGGAGAAACTCTAACCTTGGCACAAGAAGGAACCTGATGTTTGTAGGAAGACACATAGATATTTTTAAGAATAAAGAAGATAAAATGCAATCTGGTAAAATATGCATAACCAAAGTTGACTAACACTGAAAATTCAGAACATTTTCTGTCCCATTTTCTCCCCTTATTTCATGATGTTATCATCCTCTTCCATGAATACCTAATTTTGTTGACATCCATGTATAAAGAGAATAACAAGAGAAGTGCTTCTGGTCTTCAAACCTGTAGCATTTGTATATGTAACATAACAATTTTCTGGATCTTCTATGGTTTACCACAGTCTTTGTTTCTCGGATCTCTCTATTCAATTATAAATAGCTTCAGATGGACGTCCTATCTCTATCTTTACTACGAAAATACCAGTTGCTTTGTCCAACTCTGAAAAACCTGGGGATTCAGTGAAAAAAAATGTGATGTCTAACAAAAGTTTTATTATTTGAAAGACTGTCTGGTTGATGCGCTGATTTGGTAAGTGCAGAGGTACTAGGAATTCAAGAGCATGTTTTGCAACTACTAGATTAGCCAATGATTTTGATTTTTCTCTATTCAATGAAAGTTGTTAACTCCTCAAAATAGAGAGGATTTGTGAAAAACAGATTGATTGAGTATCTCTATGTTTCAGGCATTGTACCATTGTACTACACAATACATATATTGTCACAACTAATCCTTAAAAATAACCTATGAGGTAAGTATTGTTTCCCATTTCACAGATGAGGAGACTGAAATCAGAAAAGGTAACTTTTTCATTGTACAGGTATTGAAAGTGATAGAGCTAAATCATCCCTGATGGTGAGCAATTGGTATTTTCCTGAAGCTTCTTGTTAGTAACATAGGGAGCCAAATGAATGAGTGGAAACACGTATGGATGCTGGGAAATTTTAGATGATGATGATGATGATGATGATGATGATGATGATGAAGACAGATAGATAGATGATAGATGATAGATAGATAGATAGATAGATAGATAGATAGATAGATAGATAGATGATAGATAATAATATTAAGGCTGTTAAGGTAGCATTCTTTCTACATAATCATATTTATATAATCACCTTATTTTTATGCTCACTGAATAAATCTTTTAAATACATTCTAAATTCTATCCCACATAAAAATAATTGCAGAAAAGGGTTTTATTATGTTTTGATAATTATGATGATGGTAAGACATTTTCAAAGGAAAGTTCAAGGAATAGTACCTTCCAGCAAGTAATTGTAAATGATCTCAAATACTTAAATTAAACTGCTGTTTAAAGTTTTGGAAGCTTAGTTTCTGTATGTAACTTTTTCCATAGCATGTAATGTCCATGAATCTTGAGGGAGTATGGTATGTCATATTCAAATATCAAAATTATCGCAAATTCACAAACCAGTAGCATGAGTGAAATAGAAAGTAGAGACATTATCTCAAAAACAATGACCAGAATGTGATATTTTAAAACTAACTATAGAAAGACATAAATGATCAATTTTCTTTTCTAGTCACCCAAATCACCTCAGGATAAATGGTGTTGTATAATTAAACAGAGGAAAGTTTACTTTGTTCAGATCCATGGGGAGCAGTAAATCTTTAACACTTATTGAATTTGTGTTAATTAGGTATCCATGGTTTTATTAAAAAATGGTTGTAAGGCTTTAAAAAAAGAAAAGAATACTAGTCAAGTGAATTTAAGAATTTTTAGTCAAGTATCAAAGAAAAAGAAAATGGCTCTTGTTTTTACACACTTACCAAAATAAGCACAAAAGGCAATAAAGGTTCATCGGCATCCAGCTGAATTTACAAGTAGAAATAGGCAGACTTGAGCATATGCTAGCGTTATATGACAAGAAAGAGGTTTAAAATACAGTCCTTATCCACCAAGTAGCACAACTTAACCATCAGTGTACTTGGAATGAGGAAAAGGCAATTTTAAATTTTCTAGTACAGTGGTACCTCGGTTTTCTAACGTAATCCACGAGCTCTGAAACATTTGAAAACAGCCAACATCTAAGCCTCAGGATCTTGCACTCAGGGGAAGCCGTGTGACATGTTCGACTTCTGAGTCGTGTTCAAACACCGAAGGATTTACTTCTAGTTTATGGAGTTCATAAACCAAAATGTTCGTCAACAGAAATGTTCGAAAACCGAGGTCATGCAGAGAATTGCTCTAAGTCATCTGCCCTTTCTGAACCTCTTTTTCCTCTTTGGAAAGAATCAAAATAAAATATGATCTTGCAAAGTGTTTTGCCAGAATCACATGAAACAAGGAACGTGAAAACACTTTGAAAACTACAGGGCACTATAAAATGCAGGGTGTTTTTATTACTTTGTAAAGTGAATACTATTCAGAGCTAATAAGATGTGTATAGCAGTATGAAAACAAGAGAGGCCAGACGGATTGAATAATCCATTTAGGAAATCCACGTTTTAGAAGAGTTTCAGCCTATCACACTGGTGAGATTAACTTGATGTATAGTTATTGGCAGCATAACCCAGGGTGTGTGAGCCCTTGTCCTATTTTCTCTCATTCATCATCCAATGGGCTGGACTACACTGGAAAATGCAGAGAGAAGCAGATGGGGAAGTCATTTAGATGCTGCCACCTGTGGTTTTGAATCTATATAAATTCTGCTTCACCCTAGTAAATGGAAGTCCGAGGTTTCTTAATCCTCCAAACCCAAAAATAAACATGGCCTGCTGTGGACAGGAGAATTACACTGAGAGAGGATTCTATTCAGTATTACTTGTGGGTCCCTGTTCCAAGGCATCATCTTAACAGGCAAGTCCCTCTCATAGCTGAACAGTTACAAGGGCAATGACACTGATTACAATTTGCAAGAGTGATGTTTTGCCCTGAGAGGTAATGGCACGCTTTAAGGAGCCCATAATGTCCTACCTACCTCAAAGCAATCCTTGACTTAAGTTCCGTGCTGATTAGCATCACTGCTATTGCCTCTCTATCCACATGAATGCAACTTCAACATAGCAAAGGACAAGGGACAAACATCAAGGAAATATAGATAGGTAGAAGTGAAAGTTAGAAAGGGGCACACCAACGTACTTTTTATAGCCCTCCTACGTGTCAGACTTTGTGGTAGTTATTTGACTAAAGTTTCTCTTTTAATCTTCACAACAGTCCTGTTAAAAATGTTTTTATTTTTTTTTATTTATTTTTTTTTTATTTTTTTTAATATGAGTTTTTTTTTTTTTTTTTTTTTATTAATTAATTTATTTATTAGTTTCAGGTGTACAAAACAAGGTAATACTTAGACGTTCATCATTTATATCCCTCATACTGTGAACCCCCCTCCCCCCATCCACTATCCCTCCGACCTCACACTGAACCATCACATTATATATATAAAATTATAGTTGGCATTCATTAATGTTTAGCTTCTGATGTACAATGCCATGATCAGAGTCAGTTTTGGGGACGCAGAGAAAAAACCGAGAGTGGTTAGATGGGTGTGTGGGAGGGGGTTGGGGATAAGGGGAAAGGTGAAGGGATTTGGAAGCAGCTGGTAACCACAAGATGGCCTCAGGGTTTTTCTTTTGAAAATTAATTTGGGGAAGGTATTCTATAATGTTGTAAAGATTTTGTTGGGTATCCGATGGACATGCGTCCTATTTGGGAGACCACCTCAGGGATACTGTGGATACCTGATCATGGCATTGTACATCAGAAGCTAAAAATGTTTTTATTGAGGATAGCCATTTTGACTGGGGTGAGGTGGTATCTCATTGTGGTTTTTATTTGCATTTCTCTGATGGTTAGTGAGGTTGAGCATTTCTTCATATGTCTGTTTGCCATCTGTATGTCCTTTTTAGAAAAATGTCTCTTCATGTCCTCTGCCCACTTTTTAATTGGGTTGTTTGATTTTTTGGAGTTGAGTTGAGTGAGTTTTTTTTATAGATTTGTGATATTAATCCCTTATCATATATATCATTGGCAAATATCCTTTCCCATTCAGTAGGATCCCTTTTTGTTTTATTGATGGTTTCCTTTGCTGTGAAAAAACTCTTTAGTTTGATGTAATCCCACGTGTTTATTTTTTCTCTTACTTCCTAGGATATATCAGTAAAAATCTTACTCCGGGTAATGTCTGTGAAGTTTCTTCCTATATTTTCTTCCAGATATTTTATGGTTTCAGATCTTACATCTAAGTCTTTAAGCCATTTTGAATTTATTTTTGTATATGGTGTAAGGAGGTGGTCCAGCTTCATTTTTTTTTTTTCATGTTTCTGTCCAGGTTTCCCAGCACCATTTATTGAACAGACTGTCTTTACCCCACCGTACATTCTTGCTTCCATTGTCGTAGATTAAATGGGCATATAGGCATGGATTTATTTCTGGCCTCTCTATTCTGTTCCATTGATCTATGTGTCTATTTTTTTTTCTATGTCAACTTTCTTTTTTTGTTGTTTTTTTTATAGTTTTATTTATTTTATTTTTACATCCCTCACACCATGAACCCCCCTCCCCCCATCCACCACCACCCCGACCTCACATCCAGCCATCACATTATACACATAAAATTATAGTTGGCATTCATTAATGTCCAGCCTCTGGTGTACAATGCCATGACCAGGCATCCACAGCATCCCTGAGGTGGTCTCCCAAACAGGACACATGTCCATCGGACACCCAACAAAATCCCTATGTGTCTATTTTTATGCCAGTACCACGCTGTTTTGATTACTGTAGCCTTGTAGTATAATTTTAAGTAAGATATCGTTATACCTCCCACTTTGTTCTTATTTCTCAAGATTGCTGAGGCTATCTGGGGTCTTTTATGGTCCCATATAAATTTCAGGATTATATTACTGCTGGCGTGGATGTGGAGAAAAGGGAACGCTTGTGCACTGTTGGTGGGATTGCAGATTGGTGCAGCCACTATGGAAAACAGTATGGAGGTATCTCAGAAATCTGAAAATGGAACTACCCTATGATCCAGTAATTCCACTCCTAGGTATCTATCCGGAGAAACCCAAAACTCCAATTCAAAAATCTGTATGCACTCCTATGTTTATTGCAGTACTATACACAATAGCCAAGACATGGAAACAACTGAAATGCCCATCGGTAGATGACTGGATTAAGAAGCTGTGGTACATTTATACAATGGAGTATTACGCAGCCATAAAGAAAAAAGAAATCTTACCATTTGCAACAACATGGATGGATCTAGAGAACATTATGTTAAGTGAAATAAGTCAGACAGAGAAAGACAAGTACCATATGATCTCACTTATATGTAAAATCTAAAGAAAAGAATAAGTGAATGAACTAATCAGAAACAGTTTTGGGGACAAAGAGGAAAAACTGAGGGTTGTTAGATGGGTGGGAGGGTGGGTATAAGGGGGAAGGTGAGGGGATTAGAAAACAATCGCTAACCACAAAATGGCCTCAGGGTTTTTGAAAATTAATTTGGGGAACGTAATCAATAATGTGGTAAAGATTTTGTAGGGTATCCGATGGACACATGTCCCATTTGGGAAACCACCTCAGGGATACTGTGGATGCCTGATCATGGCATTGTACACCAGAAGCTAAACAATAATGAATGCCAACTATAATTTTATATATATAATGTGATGGCTCTGTGCGATGTCGGAAGGATAGTGGATGGGGGGAGGGGGGTTCACAGTGTGAGGGATATAAATGATGAACGTCTAAGTATTACCTTGTTTTGTGTACCTGAAACTAATAAAATAAAATAAAAATAATAAAAATAAAAGTAAAAGCCTTTTGCCTTAGCCAGTGGGCACCCCCATTCGGGACCCCCCCTCCCACTCAGGAGATGCAACCTCTTCTCCTGCCTGTAATAAATTATCGTCCTTTACAAAAAAAAAAGAATATTTTTTAAAAAATTATTTCAAAACTCTCAAATAAATTAAGTTCAGAAAGGTTAAGTTGCTTAGGTAATGACTGCTGGAGTCAGAAATCAAATCCAAATCCATGGTTCACGTTCCTGTCACTCACTATAACACTACTTCTCAGACTTAGTGAAGTTTTTGTTTCATTTTTGTTTTCGTTTTGCTTTGATTGTCTTTACCAACAGGCAAAATCTTACAGAGAAACTGGACAGTAAAACAGATGCACAAGTAGTTCATCGGATTTAGAGGGAGGTTATAAAGAGTGGGCCTTCACTGATAACTCCTCAACACCTCATCATTTACCCCGTGACATGTTTTTCAAAGCTATGTCCCTTTCCAAAATTAAGGAAATCACTCACCTCACCAAGCTAACTAGTGTCATTTCTCTGGAAAATGTTCTTGGTCAATGCAGATGGAGGTGAAAGGGATGGTATGAGTAGAACGAATTGACTGAAAGGGAGAAGGAAGACACAAAAAGGAGACCGGAGACTGGTGTCACAAATTTAATTCACCTATTTCATATTTCAGCTTATGATCAGTCTGGCTTTAAGAAACTCAATGTCATTAAGTTAATAATTTGAATGCAAATGTATTTTCACCAGCATTCTCTCAAATCATGAATCATACATTTTCCTCTCACACCTGACATTAAAGAAATGCCTGACTTATAATTGCTTCATTTGTTCTTAAAGGAGAAAGATGAACAAATGAATTTTAGAGGCCCCACTAATGAGTAAAACAGCATTGTAATTAATGTGCCTTTAATTTAAAAAATAAATTTCCTTCACAAGATCCTAAGTGATTTCATTCCACCCCTTCTAGGCAAAAGAGCAGTATTAAATATTTTAGTGCATTAGGTTTTAAACCTTTAAGTGACTAAAATGTAGGATTCCTGAACCCATATTAAAGCTCACTCACAATGGAGAATTAATAGCTCATAAATGAAACTTCTGTTAAAAGCAATCACATCAAACATTTTCCTGAGATAAGCATATTTGAAAATAGAACTTATTTTAACTTCTGTTCTCTGTCCCAGGTGGGCACAGCCCAATAAAGAAACATAGCAGCTGCTATGGACCAGAATAACCTGGGAACCAAAAGTACGGCCATCTGCAATTTCAACTTATTCACTGTCTATTTCTTATCCTCTCCCAGGGTACAAGGTCTTATAAATTATTGTTGGTTTTTATTTACATAAAACACACAGCCTAAGCAAATGTGACATATTTGTAGAAGTCCACAATATTGGGTGAAAAAAATCTCTCTTAAAAAATTGACAAATAATTAGCAAACAAAAGAGTCAAAGAAGACACCTTCCATGAAATGTGGACTAAGTCAAATTTCTCTTTCTGCAGCTAGATTCAGAACATTCCCTGTAAGAAAATTGTAATGATGTAGGAAAGAAGATTTAACTTTGGTGTCCCTAGAACAAATTGAGAGAAAACATTGGTCCTTAGGCTCATAATTCAGATCCAGGAAAGTAGTGCCTAATCTTTTTTTTTTTTACACTCAATATTATTTTACATTAGTTTCAGGTGTATAGTATACTGGATAGACATTTATATAATTTATGAAGCAATCCCCCCATAAGTCCAGTACCCACCTGGCACTATACACAATTATTACAATATTATTGACTATATTCTCTATATTGTACTTTATATCCCCATGACTATTTTGTAACCACCAATTTGTATTTCTTAATGCCTTCACTTTCTTCAGCAGCAGCACTCTTTACAATAGCCAAGATAGAAGTAACCAAAATGCCCATCACTAGACAATTAGATAAAGAAGAGGTGGTACATATATACAATGGAATATCACTCAGCCATAAAAAATGCAATCTTACCATTTGCGACAACATGGATAGACCTAGAGGGTATTATACTAAGTAGTGCCCAATCTTCAAACAGCACAAAAACTCAATGAAAATGCTAATCTCTGACATGCCAAGCCAATACACTGTAATTAGAATTCTTGTTTTCTATCTCAGTCAGTGATTCTCAAATTTTAATGTACATAAGTACCACCAAGGGGTGCTAATTTAAAGTGTGGGATCCCAAGCCTCATTCCAAAGCTTCTACATCAATGGGCCTGAGAAGGGCTTCAAAAACTTTGTTTACCCATGAGATTCTAAAACAAGTTATCTGATGAGCACGAAGAACACAGACCTATAAAGGTGGTTTCTCTGGATATATGCTTTTGTAGAAAATTTGAAGAATACAAGAGAAAAAAAACTGAGGAGAAAACATAGTCACTCGAGAAAAAAAGCATAATCACTCATAGTCTTACCATTCAACATGACTACAGTTAAATCAGTACAATGACCTTTAGGTAGATGTAGGGGTGTGTGTGTGTGTGTGTGTGTGTGTGTGTGTGTGTGTGTGTGTGTAAAATTATCCAGTTTTCTTTAAGCTATATACATTATCTGTAATATAGCATATCTAATTTAATATTACATCACCAGAACTTTCCCACAGTTACTAAAAACTATAAATTTCTGTCTGACTATGTTTTTCTCAAGATTTAAGGCATTGTTCCAAGGTCTTCTAATGCAGTGTTTCTAACGAAACATCTAATGATACTCAGAGATTACTGGTTATTTCATAGATGACTTCTTTTTTAAAATTTGAAACTTAGGGGATTTTATCTTCATGTTTGATATTCTTAAATTTTGTCAGCCTGTGCTACAAAAATTAAACTAACCTACAAAATTAGAGGGGTTACATAAATGGGATTTTGCTAAACATTTTCTATATCTTCCTTTGTTAACAATAGATCTAGAGATTTTTTTTGTCTATGTTGGTATATTTAGATCTCACTTATTTAAATGGCTAACTAGCAATGAGTTTTATGGGTATCCCATAATCTGTTTAACTCCATCCAAATCGATAGACATTTTAAATATTCCCAGTTCTACCCAATTAAAGTCAATGCTGCAATGAACATGCTTGGATATATCTTGGGAATATAATCAAATATTTGTATAAAATGGATTCCTGAACATAATTTATTTTGTTAAAAGGATATGTACATTAACATTTTAGATTATTAGGTTACTGTTGCAAATTGGATATCAGACACTAAGATTGTATTTAAGAAACCTGTTAGGGAATACTCTAGGGATCAACACTTAATGAGTGAGTGACTGAAAAAGATAAATTGCAATAGCGATGTGAAAAGGGTTTCAGTGAAACCCTCTCAGCACTGGAGCTGAGATACCATTTAAAGATGTTCCCCACTGGGGCATGAGAGCTGAGCCTTATAGCCTTATGAGTACATCAACTAGTCATTACCTGTGTCAGGGAAAGAGCATAATATAATCTTGGCAATGTGGATCCCTTCAATCCCCAGAGAGGCATCCAGCTGAAATGTGTCAGCTGCCAATTCTCAGCAGCAAAGATAATGAGTGTTGCAGTATTTGGAGCAGTCAGATCTGACCAGTGAGCCTCAGATCTGACCAGTGAGCATCCACTGTCATCCACCCCTTTTGTGCTGATAATACACACCTGCCTTGTATAAATTCTGGTAGTAACTCCTAATCCAGTGTTCCTCTTTTGTTCAGGAGAATATATGAGCTAAAGATCACTGGAATGAACTATAATTCCTCAAGTCACAAATGCTCCTCATTATCTCCCTCTTCTTCTTTATTTTAGATACCACTCACCTTTGATGAGCACCTTCCATGACCAAGATACCTTTCCTGGTAGAGTGACCCAGAACCTTCAATCATGAGGCATAAGAGAACATCATCCTCACATAAAATCCTCTAAACTTCTAAGTAAGACCCCTAAACTTCCAGAACCAAGAACTGTGGGGATGGCAAGCACTTATTTCATGAATGGTTCATTGAGAGTGGTAAAAAGTGGAGTCACTCCTTTATTTATCCCTTTGTTTCTGGACTTATGTATTCTACCGTTTGGAGACACAGCACCACACACTCGCCATTAGTTTGGAGTATACATAGCATTATGGAAAATGGCAGGACCAATGTTCTTAGGGTATCATCTCTAAACTGGTACTGTAGCTGCATCTTCACTAGAACTCTGAATATCAGTAGCTTCTGAGTGGTGTAATATGTAATTAAACCAGTGGATCCCATGTTCATGCAATTACTCCTACACCTCTTTTGCTGCGAAAGAGGATCACAGGTTGATATATCAAACACTCTATAAACCCTCAGATAGTACTGCTGGCTACAGCCCCACAAGTAGAAAAGACAAACTCATAATCAAAGAATTTCATAATCAAACATATATGTTAATGATAGACAAGATGAATTTCTGCCCCTTCCAGGGTGGAAGGCATCCAAAGATACCAACATAAACCAATTGGCTGGTGGGCCTTCTTGAAGAATGGTGCCATCTTGGGCTCAAAGTTGGTCTTTTTTTGGAAATTTAGACCAAGATTTGATCGACATGGTGAGTGGGAGCCCATATTTCGAGGCACATGCATAAACTTCTTCCTTGTCCTTATGGCAATTTCACTCATTTACACACTGTGTCAACACTGGAGTGACCAATGACAGACATTGTCTGATGTATTCTACCGATTGGAGACACAGCACTGACTGGAGATACTACACCACTCAGAAACTTATATTTTTATTGCTACTTTTATGGTGAAAGTGCTCTGACAAATATTAACATACAACATAAATATCTTCACACTTCATGCCATCTCCAGTAGATCAATCCTCATGCCTCTTCACCAGAACTTTTTGACTCCAATCGTCTAATCTTTTTTAATTCTTTATGTCACTGACCATCCAGCCAAGCCATTTGCCATTTTTTGTAAGTCATTTCACATGGCTACCGTTCTTTTCATACCCAGTAGTTGATAAAGTACACTCTGTTGAAAAGATTGTTGAATCTGGTCACTCAATAATGATGTCTCAAAGGAGGAGATTGATGTACTCCCCACCACAAAATTTATGGTCAGGTATCATGATCATGGGAAGCCTAACAGGCAATCCCCCTGCGGGTCCTGTGGTGGCAGCCTGTGTTCCCTCCACCTCTCTTGGCGGGCCTGCGGATGGGTTGAAGGACCCATTCAGACCTCTCAGCTTTCAAAAATAAATAAGACTAAAGGACATATGGGTTCCTTTGTCTCCTGAGGGAACCAGAGGCTCTATTCCAAGGCCATGTTTCAATGGGGAGATGGGGGAAAATTATACTTCTTGGACATTTTGGAGACCAGTGTGAAAATGACTATGAATCCTCCAACTCCCGACACCACGATGAAGGCAAAACAGATAATGCCGACCAGTGTTGGATCTGAGGCTTCTACAAGCATCCATTGTTATGGTCCCCACTAATGAATATATTATCAGTATAGATGTATTGTGTTTGTGCATTCCTACTCTCCTTTGCCCACAGTCCTGATAGGAATTGATACAGTTAAGGCTATCTTACTGGGGCATGTAGTAGACTACCAACTTACCCCCCTACAGGTATCTAGTGCCACTGTTCCTTCAAAAGTAACCACTCCCAGTGCCAAACTTGAAGAAGCCAAAGTTCTCCAATAGATAATTTCTCTACTCAGTGGCCACATCCAGTCTATACAAAAGGCTTCCAGTAACTCGAGACTCACATTTGACTATTAGCAACTCAATTCCATAGTCACACACTTGAGACATGTAATACCAAATATTGTTATTGTCATAGAGGCAATTGCTCAAGCTAAGGGAACTTGGTATAAACAACTGATATCACAGGTACCCCCTTTCATCATCTGTCTCTACCTCTATTATCAGGATCAATTTTCCTTTATGTGGAATGGTTTACACTACACATTAATGTCTTCACATAGGCTACCTAAATCCTCTGGCTATCTGTCACCAACAGACAGGCAATAACCTGGAAACATCCCCACTTCCAGAGAAAACACTAGCCTTCTACTATGTTGATCACATCTCTTTGTGGCCAAAACAAGACCATCACCTACCAAGGACTGTGTGGGGACAGAGTCCCAGAGAAAATTTTCTAGGCTCTCGGCCTCGCATGGGGAGGTGCTGGCTCAGGTAGCGAATGACAATCAACTGTGATTTGTTGGCCATCAGCTGTAACTGCGGGACTGCATTGATTGGTTGGTTGGTTGGCAGGCAGAGAGTGAATGGCAGACTGCGGATTGTGTGGCTACTACTGCGTGTGTCTCGCCCAGCCGCCAGAGAGAATATAGTGGTATGACTCCCCTATCTATGGCTCCATGGGTGTTCCTTTTTGGCCTAGCCATATCCTGTGTTCTTATGTGGGGAGCGGGAGCTGAGACCCCGCAGGCCACCCCGCACGACATGGTTTTTTGACCCATACATCACAATATGACTGGGCCATTAACACAGTTAAGGTACAAGGACCCAGTATCCAAGTGAAATTCCTGGGTATAATCTGGGAAAAAGCATGATGTCTCATTCCAGACGAGACAATTGCCAAGCATTTGGCTCTCTCTGCCCCCACAAATTGAAAGGAAAAGAACCCCTAGAAGACCACCTATAAGCTGCCCCCGGCTCAGGTCCCATCAGTTATCATTTTCTGTTTGAGTTCCAGGTTTCTTTGCCAATTTGAGCTTATGGAAGAAGGACGCTACCACTGTTGGATGGAGGTACTCATGGGCTTTTGGACCTATATATTTTCAGAGTCTGCTTAAAGGTACACACCTTTGAGAGACCATTCTTGGACTATCATAATAGGTAGTTGGCCTTGATAGATACTGAGTGCATGACCCATGGCTGTGAAGTAGTCTTGCAACCAGAAATCCCAATCATGTCATAGGTCCAAACAGAATCATCAAATCACTGGTAGTGGCAACTCAGGAATTCTCTCTAGTGAATATAGAATTGGTACATACAGAAGTGGGTGAAATCAGGCTGCTCTGGGGTCTCAAATACCATAAAAAATGTCTCAGGAATGTCCCTCTTTTTCCAAGTCATATTGCTCAAGGAGCTGTTCTGTCCAATGGAAAGCCAGATATATAAATGTTGTGGACCAACACTGGTTTGATTTACTGATGTATCATCCTTGTTAACTTCCACTAGGAAGGAAAACAATACAGATGCCATCCAGCCTAAACAAGACCTGTACCTTACAGAGAACAGTAACTGATGCTCAGCATAATGATCAGAGCCTCGTGAGGTGTGGATTGCTATCGAGGTCACCCCAATAAATGAGATACATTGTATTTCACTAACTCTTGGGGCTGTGGCAAATGGCCTGTTTGGTCAGGCCACTGGCAAGTTGTAGGTTGCTATATAAATAAGCCCCTCTGTGGGGACGAGACATTGGAATAAAAAATTAGCCCTATTTCTAATAAGCTTTTTGTTACCTGTGTATATACCCACCAGAAAAGCTCTTACGTTGTCAAAGGGGAACATAATCAATGTGCAGACCATGTTTGTCAACTAAACACAGAGACTCTAACCCAGAACAAGCAGATGTGCAACCTATTGCCTCTAAGATCCACGAAGGAAAGTTCATGGAAATTCAGGCACCATCCTAGACCAGACTACAAATATGGACAGTCACTATGGCCTGAATATGTCAAAATAGCATGAAAAAGCTATCCTTTCATGGCCAAAGGTAAAAATACTGACCAGGGACAAATCTCTTGAGTCAATGGGCTAGGGAGTTCTTGATAGATAGATCACATTGGGTCTCACCCCATTCAGAGCATTCTGCTAGATCTTGACTGCAGTTAAATTCTCTGGGTTTGGCCTAGCCATCCTTGTACATTCTAATGACTTGAGCCACACTATCCAGGTCACACAGACCGTATTTGTTTCTTGTTTCTTGTTCAGGTTTCCTGAGCATACTGCATCTGATAATGGCCCCAAATTATGGCCCAAGTTATATATCAGTGGACTCAATCACAGAGCATACAATCAATCTTCATGTTCTATATCACCCCCAAGTTGCAGGCATGATTGAACATTTTAATGAACAATTAAAAGACAAACTTAAGTGGCTTATGGGAGAGG
Organism: Rhinolophus hipposideros; assembly: GCF_964194185.1. Taxonomy (NCBI): domain Eukaryota; kingdom Metazoa; phylum Chordata; class Mammalia; order Chiroptera; family Rhinolophidae; genus Rhinolophus; species Rhinolophus hipposideros. The sequence goes on along the minus strand of NC_138056.1, from coordinate 66,189,237 downwards.
TAAAGATAATTCCAGCCTTGACTACAAATCTTAGGCAATCAGCCTGGGGTCTCAAAGAAGCAATTCCCTGAAAGGGTATTTCTCATTTGCTCCATATGATTTACCAGGATATCTGACCACTTCCTTCAATTGTACACTATTCTTTTACAATTATTGACAGCTCAGTCTCTGTAGGGAAACCTGCAAGAATTCTCCATCTCTTTTGACCCCTACCGGAAGATTCTAATCGATGGGATATCGCTATTATATAATGAGTAGTGCCAGACAGTAACCTCTGATTCCATTTACCAACCACGTGCAGAAGATTAATTTTTGTCAAACAAGGACTTCGAAAATAATCAGCATCAAATTGAGGTCTCTAGTTCAACATATTTTTTAAGGTGTCCCTGCCACTTTGCTCCTTGTAGCCCCATGAGATCAATGTTAGTATATTAAATAGAAACATTTATTGAACCATGAGAGAATCTAAGCCATAAGATTTGAATACATCAACCCAGAGCATGGATTAAGAGTTGTTATCTTTGCCATAATATAGGAAAGACAACTGCAGCCAATGGGGAGAATTCTCCTTGACTGCTAGGTTGTGAGCACCTTCAAACCAAACAGGGTATAGGAAAGGAAGGGGGAGGGGACAAAATTTCTCTTCTCTCTCCTACAGAACAGCCTGCGTGACTCTTGTTTTACTGAATTTGCTGACAAATCTGTCCCGAGTTTGACAAGTTACTGGGTATGTCACCCACTGCTCAACCCCACAAATAAACATTTGAATGATGTGCCCTGAATATCAGGAACAGCCATTTCTCTAACCACAGACTTTCTGATACCTCAGGTTCCCTGACCTTATTAATCTACACTGATGCTTTGCCAAACTAGACTCCAACACTGCAGAAGCAAAATGCCTCTCTAAATATCAAATTGTTCCTATCAGAGGTAGGAGCAACTGGAACACAACTAAAAGGGAGTATAGGCTCCACTGTTGAAGTGATTTAGGTGTGAATAGTGGCTGTCTTCTCCTCCAGTCTTTCACACTCACTCCAGTTCTACACAGACTGTTTAATTCCACTCAAGAATTCTGCCCACTAGAAGGGACTTTTAGCTAGTTGATCCCCATACCCTCTCAACACTTTGTGTACCCTCTTGGGATATTATTTTGTTTTCAAAAACCAGACTTTCATCTCTCTCCCTCCTACCAATGTAATGTGTACGTATGAGGTATTAGTAAGAGATATGCAAGTATTCAGAACAGCTCCTCTAATTGAACATGTCACACTATGCCAAGTCAGGTGGAAGCTTCAAAACTAGGGAGAACCAGTTACTTGCAAACTCTGTCCCTGAGGTCATTAATGATCCTACCTCAGCTTTTAAGGCACAAAAGACCAGACTCAATTCTGTGGCCAGAGTAATGTTAGGTAATCACATAGTCCTCGACTTTCTGATAGCCAGCCAATGATAAGTGGGTCTGTGTGATTTATATCACCTCATTTTTCACCTGGATCAATAAAGCTGGTGAAGTAGAACAGTCAATTATGGAGCTTAGGAAGGAAGCCTGTTGATTTTCTGAAGTAAATTCTGATGAGCTATAGGACATCTCTTCCTGACTTGGGAATGGTTGGGGCTCACAGCTATGTGCACTGCTCCAGGTAGGCCTGATCATCCTGTTTCAAGTGGTTTTCATCATGACCCTTGTCCACTGTTGCCTCGGAATAATTACTCAGTTATTGTTACAACTCCTTAAAGTTCAATCCATTTGGGCCCATAATGAGATAACCCATCTTTCCTGCTCTAGACCAGAAAGATCAAGAGTGGAGTTGAAGGATCTGAAGGACAAACTCCTGTGTGTCATTTTTTAGGTCCTATTTTCATGTTTTGTTTTGTTTTTTTCCAACAGCACTGAAAAATTATGCATGCTTTGAGGGGAAAATCTAGTGTATCAGCTGATATCTATAGGCTCTAAACATATTTCATTTGCCAGGTCATTCCTCTTTAACTAGGTTATTATAAAACAAACTCATAAACTTTCAAATTCTAAGAAAACTTTTACACTGTCACTTTGACCTGAGGCTGGTTGATTTTGTCAACTATCTGCCTTCATCTCCATGGCTCCCTGTCCTATTTGCTGTACGGAAAGATGCTCCTCTACCTGTATATTAGGAGTTGTTTCTGATTTCAAAAGGCTCTGACAAAGTTCCACTTCTTACATGAGAGCATGAGAAACTCCAGGGATTTAGCTTCCAGTGAAACCTACGAAAGTTATTTTTAAAACCAATTATTTGAAATCTCTGGAAATGGTACAATATACATATAGCAAATGAACAAAATATATTCAAGAAAATATACTAAAACTTGGTAAGAATTGTGAGAGTTTGTAATAGTTGAACCAAGACCTGTACCCTCCTTTCCCACCCTCAGCTTACGATATGGAAACGCCACTCAACACTGGTGCAGCCAAGGGGTCTATGACTCCTACATATTGCAGATTGAAACATTTATTACTATACACTATCCCCTTCTCACATTTAATGTTTTAGTCTTAATATTCTATATTTTCTGATTTTAGTATTACTTCTCATATCTTATTATATGTTAGCATTTATCTACCACATCTTTTCCATCATTCTTCTCAATTTTTTTTTTCTTTTCTCTTACATGCATTCTATTAAACAGCATATGTCTTCAAGGTGGGACAATTTTCAAGAGTTTTCCCAGAAGAATGGCTCCTGCCTAGATCTGTATTCCATGCTCTGGTTGCTCAATCAATCTCATCTCTGGCTAAGATCCTAAATTTCGTAAAATGTTCTAGTCTGCTAATGGTACCCTGTCTTGTTTCTGGCCCCATGATAAGTTTATTTTAGAAGGAGAGAGAAACAGTCAGATAAAAATGTGTTCATCATAGATATTGATAGGTAAAGACACAGATATTTTCTCTGTTGTTTCAATATGGCTTGGACGAGAAAGAAGAAAATGGTGTGCTTAGTCTGTCCTCTTGATCTACTCTCATAGTTCTTCTTTTAAATATGATGAATCTATTTGTAGGTTCACGGAGAGTGATTTGTCCAAATTCACAGAGCTAATTAATGGCAGAAAGAAAACTAAGGTACTGGGCTTGTAATTTCTATCCAAAAGCCCTTTTCAGTACAGTGTATCTTTAATATTACGTTTAAAAAATATAGCACATAAAAAATTAAATAAAAACATAATGGTTTTGAGAAAGCACTTCTAAATGACTTTCATAAGTAATGCTTAGAATTGAAATGTAGAAATTGTTACATAAAGCTCTCCACCTATAAAACTGGAAACCACTCCCTCTTTAATAAAACCAATGCATTAGAAAGTCAATATATATCCTATTGATGTGCTCATTAGAAGTGAAGACTGAGTTACAAAGATCAATCAACAACTATTCAATTCAGGATTTCCAGTGGACATCACTGGCCCAGCTTCAGCACACCAATCTATAGGCGTTCTGACTCTAAATCATCCACAATGCTCAGACCTGTGTTTTTTCCTGAATTAGCTAAGCTTTCCTCAGTGTTTCACATTATTTTTTAATCAAATTTCTCTTCTATTTATCTCTAGCCTGTTTATTGACCCTGAGTTTATAGGCAGGACTCAGGTATGACTGAAATTGAAAGCCATGGGAGACTGAAAAGTTGGATTGTTTTTATTGAAGTGCTCAAAAGATTAACCACATGACCCTGTGATATATAATAGTAGTTTATTAGCCAAGAAGTTTCATACACTTGGATAGATTTCACAAATATCCTCTACATCAGAGCTTACATATGTTGCCTTTTTGTACTAATCATTTTTACTAGTGTTGTTACTGTTAATAGACAAATAAAAGGAAAATTACATTGAGATTAATGTGCAAGATTTTAGCTCCAAACCTTTTATGTCCCAGAGAATAAACTCACAATATAAAAATAGGTCCAGCTTTAGAGTATAAAAAGGGCACACAGTGAATAAATAAATAATCTCAGTATTTTTTTCCTAAGAAGGCTCTAGAATGGTAGTAAAATTAAAATGACCTCATGAGATTAGAAAATGTCCTACGAAAGAAGGATGCATTTAGAAGGGAAAACATATCAAGAGATCTTTCTAGGAAAAACAAAATAAATTTTGTATAACAAAAATACTATCTAGGATAAAAATTATGAATCAGTCTTCTTCTCATGAATTACTGATACCCAAAAGATAAATACAGAGAAAAAAGAATATATATTTTCATCGAGTAATATTTTAAATAGTCCTTCTGTACCCATGTCAGTTTACAGAGACATGGAAGTCATAATAAAGCCAGTTACTTTACACATACATATAAAGTTAAAAAAAAATACAGCTACTACAGTTATTTATTGTTTTAAATATTTTAAAAATGACTCAAATTTAGAACATATCTGAGAAAAGGAAAACTAAAATACCAAGTTTTGCAGACTACAAATTATTGCTTGTTATTCTTTATACTTCTCAATTAATATCCTCCCTATTTGCAAAATAATTGAGGCAATTTGTAGATCCTGTGTTACAAAACATTATAAAATATGGATGGAATCATTTTTTGCCCCACCCTTCCCAGAGATACACACCCCATAGTGCAGGGATTGCACTGTGTGCGGTAGGGACAAAAAAGTGTTTAAAATAAAATGACAGAGTCTGAGGAAGCTCACATTCCTATGAGATACCCACTATGTTTCTGGCTTCTGTAGAGGCTAAAATAGATTTTTTTTTAATATGGTAAGATATAAAAAGAAAGGAAATAAGAAAAGGCTTTGAAAAGAAAGCATACTAGAAGGCACTGGGAATATAGCATAGCTCTTCATTCCATCTCCCTGGAGAATGGGAAAACAGTATCAGATATATGTCTCCTGATGGATGGGGTGAAACTGAATAAAGAAACTAGAATCTGCTTCCTCTCTGGTGATTTCTGAAAGCTGACAATATGTTATTCCATAGGAGGTAGCAGAGAACGTAGTACTTCCCAGATGGCTACTGAGCCAAGCAGAGGAAGAACTCAGAGAAGATGTTAAAGGGTATGTTGCTAGCAGGGTCCAAATAGAAACACCGCTATCCTTCTGTCTGTAATGGAGAGGGCCAAAGCAAAGCTACCAAAAAGAAACATGCACAAAGGTCTAGGCCAAGACCACATTCTTCAGACCAAACCAGACTGAGGAGAAGGATCTCTTCCCCTACCCACTGCCCATCATGTGTGCAGACACTCCTTCTTTCCACTGTTCTACCTACACGCAAGGATGAGAGTGACAGCATGAGTATACAGACTCAAAATGGAGAAACGTAGGGGAAGGAAGTTCAGAAGGAAAAGAGACTGAAATCTGAAAAGTGAATGAAATAATAATTGTATCAAGCATGTTACAAACTATTCACCCAAGAGAAACATTAATGTTAATAACTGTGTCAATTAAGGACAAAGATTTACTCAAAATAAGGGAAAAAATTAAGATTCCTACTATCAATAAACTTGGGGATTCAGAACCTAGAAACATTTGTGCAATTTTTAAGATTAAGCAAGCTTCATTTTTAATATGTATGCATTGACAATCATCAGGCAAGCAGGATATACCAACAGATAAATACAAGGCCTGACAATTAAGTTCGAGAACTCATCCTAGAAAAAGTACTACATGCCTCATTGCTGAATACCAATATGGTCACCTTCAAAGTTCTCCCCTTGGGAAGCTATGCACTAGGCCAGTGCCTAGTTCACCCTTCAGAGCAATTTTGGAACTCTTTTCTTCTAATGGCCATCAGAGCTGTCATCGTATTACCCTTGATGTCCTAAATGTCATCAAAATGTCTTTCTTTCAAGATTCCCTTTATCTTTGGGTAAAGAAAGAAGTCATTGGGGGCCAGATCAGGTGAGTAGGGAATGTGTTCCAATACAGTTATTTGTTCACTGGCTAAAAACTCCCTCACAGACAGTGCCGTGTGAGCTGATGCATTGTTGTGATGCAAGAGCCATGAATTGTTGGCGAAAAGTTCAGGTCATTTTCGTCTAACTTTTTCACGCAGCATTTTCAGCACTTCCAAATAGTCAAGGTTGTTAACTGTTTGTCCGGTTGGTACAAATTCATAATGAATAATCCCTCTGATATCAAAAAAGTTTAGCAACATCATTGCAACAAATTTTCGAACTTAATTGTCAGACCTTGCACACAGTTGATGGATTTAGAAGTATGCACTTTGCCTAAGTTGGGACCAACTAAGTCCCTATTCATAAATGAAGATTGGAAATTGGGCTAAGGAAATTCTTAGTATGCCATCTTGCCTACTTTTGAAACTTTTGCTGTTGTTGTTGTTGTTGTTGCTTCTGCTGTTGTGTATTTTGGTGTAAGCTGGGTTTGGTTGGTTGAGTTTGTTATCAGCTCTATCAAGCCTCATCCTAAAAGGTACAGGACTAATCAGCCCAGGCTGAGTCACTTCCCACTTCTGTGACAGAAAAGAACAGGATACTAGAGTTGAATGGCTCAAGTAGAACCATTTATGGTAGGGAAGAGGAAATTCCACAAAGAAAAGATACTATCAGTAGATGAATAACACCAATACATGCTTATCATCTGAGTGAAAGAAAGACACAAAAGAGAAAATAGTTACATGAAAAAAACCTAGATTAGGGATCTCTACTGAGCTTCTTTAAAGCCAAAGCAAGAAAATAAAACAATGTCATTGTTCTTAACAACTAATAACGGGAGGCAGAGTAGTTAATCAAAGGAAACAAAACTTAAATGCATAATACATAGTACTTTCCTCACCTGTATTATATAATAATTCTGAAATAAAAAAGAAAAAAATTAGTGTTGGGAGAGGATAGGGAGTAGGCATCATAAGAGGTCAGACAATTAAGTTCGCGAACTTGTTGCAATGATGTTGCTAACATTTTTTGATATCAAGGGGATTATTCATTATGAATTTGTACCAACTGGACAAACAGTTAACCACCTTGACTATTTGTAAGTGCTGGAAAAGCTGCCTGAAAAAGTTAGACAACCTGAGCTTTTCACCAACAATTCATTGCTCTTGAATTCACAACAATGCACCAGCTCACACAGCACTGTCTGTGAGGGAGTTTTTAGGCAGTAAACAAATAGCTGTAGTGGCACGCGCTCCCTACTCACCTGATCTGGCCCACAATGACTTCCTTTTTTACCTGAAGAAAAAGAAAATGCTGAAAGGGAGACATTTTGATGACATTCAGGACATCAATGGTAATACAATGAGAGCTGTGATAGCCATTCCAGAAAAAGAGCTCCAAAATTGTTCTGAAAAGTGGACTAGATGCTGGCATTAGTGCAGAACTTCACAAGGGGAGTATTTCAAAGGTGACTGTAGTGATATTCAGTAATGACATATGTAACACTTTTTCTAGGATGAGTTCGCAAACTTAATTGTCAGATCTCATATAATAAATTATAATTATGTGCTGCCTTATTCTGGAGAATTATAGGAAAACTATTTAACTTTCTACCATTTAATTTCTAATAATCTAATATAATGTGCATTCAGAAGATTTAAACGCCTTTGTGTAACTTTTGATGTAATGGTTCCCAAAACCTAGCTGCATACTAGAATCACCAGGAGCAGCTTATTAAAAGCAAGGATTTCAATGGTCTAAATTGAAGCTTGAGAGATTGTAATTAATAATATCCCTAGCAATTCTGATTTAGTGCTTGAGAACAACTGCTTTCTACTGTTCTATAGTCTCAAATATTGATTGTCTTAACCAGGTATCTGATAAGACTTTGGATATTTGCCCACAGATCAATCCCTTGCCCTTGCCCTTGCCCTTGCCCTGCTCTCCCTGGTCTCTTGTTAGGGTGGGGAGGTGGTACAGGATGACTCTATAGGTTATTTTTTTCAGGTCCCTGTATTACCTAGCTTCCAGATAGGTTTAGTCCATAGGAAGTACCAGTAAGATGTCAGATATCAGGGAAGAAATGAAGTTGGGGTATTCTGACCATCACCACCACCATCCCTACCTTTCCACCACCCACTCCTGGGGCTGCATTTGAAATTTTAGCCGTGTTTCAGCTCTGTTAGACAACTCTTCCTCCATGATTACAGCTCCAGATAGACAGACCCTACTCAAGGGCCCTGACTTCTAGGCTCTGGAAATCCCATCTCCTTTCTTTTCCTAGGCTTTGGAGTGCCTGGAAAGTAAAAATAGTTTCTAGCTGCTCATGATTTAGGCCACCTCATAGTCCCCTATTTGGCTTCTGAATTCTTCCCCCATCCATGTAACCAATTCTCTATATTGCATTCTTTCCATTTAAAAACATACAGTAGATTTTGACCAGACCATGCCTGATGTTGTGTAGTAAATTGAAAGAACACATATATTTCGGATGCCAGACACATATATGTAATAAAGTTGATATTGCAGATGACAGTTCAATAGGTAGCCAAGATGCCTATAAATACATACAAACATGACTTGTATTTTTCACCATTCAGGAGACTATCCCAGTGGTACATTAGAGAGGACATGAGTTTCATTATTGCCTAGAGAAATAACAGACTATTCTCAGAAAACAACTTTTTTAACATATATTTTAACATGTCTGACTGAAAACCCATGTTCTCCATAATAATACATGGACTAGTTATTTTTGTCCTAAAACTTGATAGGAGAAGTTATCAATCATTTCCATCATAAAAGAAGCTTCACATGGTCCCTCTGAAATGTAAAATTTAAGTTCTTCAAAATACACTCACAGATACATTGAACAAATGTGTTTAATATATATTATATATTTGAATTAGGCAAATTGATATAATTGCTGTTATTGAGTAATTATTCAACAGATTCAGTTGTATCCTAAATATTCTCTTAGAAAGTGAGAGAAAAATATACTATATTGAAACATTACTGATAACATTTTTTTTTTTAATTGTGAACACAGTTGACAGAAAACTTTCGGGGAAGAAAAGAAAGAATATACTAAAGACTTACGTGGAAATTCTAAGAGTTTATCTCTTCTATGTACCTTCAAACATGCTTGTGGTTGCCCTCACTGGTTACTACTGAAGACCGGGTGACATTTTTAGCTAAATTACATTTTTAGCTGATTACACTAAAACATTGACAAGATATACACTCTATCAACAGCTAGAAACTTCTGAACTTAGACATTTCACTCAATTATCAAGAATAACTCGGTAAAATAATCTGCTGAAGCACGTTTAAGAAAGAATGTTTAGTATACCTAACTATACATAATTAATTGCTACCTTCCTTCTTATACTGAAAGCTCTATGAAGGCAGAAACTATTGCTATCTTTTTTACCTTGCTGAAAGATAAACTGAGGCATATTTTAAAATGTAAGAGTTTATTTCAGCAAAAAGCTGTTCAAATCAAGCAGTGCCAGTCTCGAATTGGTTAGAAATGCTCCACCAACAGAAGCTTTGAGATATCTTTATAGAGAAAAGGTGGAAGAAACATGAGGAAATTATTGATTGGCTATAGCTTAAAGCCCAGTTGGCTGTTTGTCACTGGTTATCTTTAGTTTTCAATTCCATAACGTTGAGGCATTTACAGGCTTAGATTTTGCTTTACTTACATAGGTTGTTACAACACTAGAGCTACCTCAGTCTAATGGCCTCCTGGTTTAATTAATTTAACAGTCTCTATCCAGAGTACTTAGGACAGTGCCTAGCACAGAGTAAGTGCTGAGAGAATATTTGTAGTGTTGAAATAAATTGAACTGAACTGAATTGAATTAAATTAAATTGAATTAAGAGGATTGAGGGTTTAATTCACAATTTGTGCAGAAAGCTATCTAGGCCATCATAAAAGCTCCTGATACATGCACTGCTCTTTCTTTCTTCCTTGTTCTAGTTCTAGAAAAGAAGAGAGAGAGAATGAGACTCTCCAGCTATCCACCCAAAGTCAGAGGACAAGGCATGGAATGATAGTCAGGCCTACATGTGTGGCTTACCCAGTGGTTATTGAATTGATTCTCTGATAACCTAACTTTAACCACTCTGTCTTAGTCACTTTGGGTTGTTATAACAAAATACGATAAACTGGAAATTGATTTCTTACAGTTCTAGAGGCTCTCCAGATCAAGGTACCAGCAGATTCACTCTCTGATAAGGGCCCTCTTTCTGGTTCATAGACAGAAGTTTTCTCATTGTGTCCTCACACTGTGGAGGGCTTCTTTTATAAAAGCACTAATTGATTTTATGAAGGCTTTGACCAAATCACCTCCCCAAAGTCCCAACTCCTAGTACCATCACTTTGAGGGTTGGAATTTCAACATAAATTTGGGGGGAATATAAACATTCAGTATATAGCACTGACCACAAAGAAACACTATTCCTTAAAAGGACCCCTCTTTAAAATATCAAATTCTATTTTAGTGAGAAAGTAAAGAATAAGTAAAATATTTTATTAAAAATATCCGTATTCCTGATAGTTACACATATACAAATATCCTGTAGATTAAACAGTACAATAAACTATTGAAATATTTTGCAGATGTAAATAAAGTTCACAAAAAAATCCAAAAGGAATATGCAGATATAGATGTGCTGGATCATTCTATCGTCCACTTCATAAAGCTGGAAATCTGTGTTCCAGAATTCCCTCCCCTATATGGGAACAGGCAATAGAGGAAGTTGCATTGAATGTGAGATGCAAAAATGTAGCAAAGGCCATCACTCTCTGAAGGGCTTCAGGGTCTAGCACTGTAAGGGGCAGGCACAGAGGTGTGCAGCTGGATCCAGCTTGCCCTCCTTCCATCCACTGTGTCCAGCTTTTTCTTTCCAACAGCTGGCCAAGCTGACCAATGACAGCCTCAGCCCACCACCAGAGGCTTGCCTGTCCCCACAGAGGCGGCATCTGCACAGAAGGAGCAGCTGTCCACAGAGCAATGCCTCTGCTGCCCCTACGCAGCAGCTTGCTGAAAGTTCCTGAAAGTTCCTATGTGTCCATTGTCTCAGTGCCTTCAGAGGTGAGTTTGTAACTTCTCTCTGATCTTTCAGCTTCTCCATTAGAATTTGACTTTGTCAACGCCCCCTACAATTGTATAATAAATCTCTCATCACATCTCACTCAGAGTACTTCTGCTTCCCTAACTGGACCCTAACTAAGACCATGGATTTCTGATGCCAGACACTATATTATTAGCATATAGCTCTCCTTCAGTTTCATCAAATTGGAAATCAATAGCTGTGGGTAATTGCAATTTTTAAAATTTTTAGAATGAAATTGGCTATCTTTTCACACCAAGATCAATTGCATTTCTGTTCGGATACTAAATAACTTCTGGAGGACCACTGTAATATTATATACTAGTAATAAAAAAGTAAATTGAGACCAAAGGTAATTCTGATTATTTATATGATAATATCAAATGTTATTTTACACTCTTCATTTCTGTTTCTTAAAATTTTGCCTTTGCAGTTAATGTATATTAAACAACTGTGTTTCATATGTATCAAAAACATATAACGTTATGTTAAATTTATATTAAATCATGTAACTGATATCAGGAAAAATGTGCATATTTTATCTTTTCCTCTTTCTAATGTCTTACTACAGAAAAACATGTCTAAAAATACAAAGAAAGAAATGTTGAAAGAATCAAATAATTTAACCTAAAAGAGGTTCAAATGCTAATATACTATATCTGTGTTCCCAACCTTGTAATTGCACTCATCCATTATGTAAAGATACATATTACTGACTAGACTATTATTTTCTCAAGAGCATAATTTCTTGATAGCAACAATTGTGTCTTATTAATATTAGTATCACAGTAAATACTATAGTATAGTATCTGACACATAGTTCATGCAACATATTTTGAATAAATTAATGAATGGAATGCTTGGCCACTCCTGCCTTCTGTCAGGTACCTTCTTTTAGTTATTATGACTACATAACAAATTATTACAAAACTTAGAGGCTAAAGCCAAAACTAGTCAGTATCTCTTTGTTTCTGTGGTTCAGGAATTAATGAGCAGCTCAGAAGGGTAGTCCTGGCTTGCGAGTCTCTCACGATGTGATAGTCAGATGGTGGCTGAGGCTGGGGTCATCTCAAAGATTTCTTCATTCCTTTGTCTGGAATAGTGTCTGGGAATATTCAAACAGCTGGGAATATTCAAGGAACACGTGGGGCTCCTCAAGCATCTTCTCTATATCTTTGTAGTGTCTCCATATGATCTCTGTAACATGATGGCCAGACTTTCTAAAGTTGACTCAGGACTCTCAAGGCATGTGTCCTTTTGTGGGAGGCGTGTCAAAGAACTTCGAGACAAGGTTGTAAAACCACCACATACATACCTTCTACATTTTCATTCAGGCAAATATCTAATGCTTTCTTAAGTCACACCATCTCAGTGTCGATACTTAATAGTGTCAAAGGAATGGTCTATATTTTCCTATTAAAAATTTTCCAATATACTTACAGGCTAAAAAAATGGTCATATCACCAATATAACAATGGGTTTAAATTGTGTCCAGTCTCAGCTTTCCCTTCTAAATTACCACCATCTTTCTGAATGTCAACGTCCTAACCTTGTGGTTGGGATGCCTTATAACATACAGGGACATTGAAAAGCACGGTGTCTATAAGTGGGAATTCAGTTGTAGCTCAGCAGTTTGAAGACCCAGACACGCACCAGTGCTGCTAGATAGTTTATGAGCAACACACAGGTTTCTGTTAGTGGAAAGCCTTCACCAGAAAGCAAAGAAAAGATATTCAGGAAACCTCGGGAACTAATTCCAATGGCTAAGAATAGTTTTCCGTTACTGGGTCCGTACAGTGTGCTTCCCTAAACCTTGAAACGCACTATGTTGTATGGTCTCTCAGAACCCATTTCCTGATATCCAGTTGGTCCTGTGTCCCTAATGCTTATGCCCAACCAATTTTCCATCTGCCACATATGCCCTCCTGTTTAAGCCCTAAACTGAAATTCCCAAAGAGTGAAATAATGTCAATCTTTCAACATTTTCTTTTCTGTCTGCTTTTATCCCATCAACTCTATGCTCTACTTACTTTAGTGACTTTCTTTTTGATAGTTGAGAGGTTTTTCTTTCATTAAACAAATACATATTAATTGCCATCTGTATACCAGGCACTATTCTACATATTTGTGATATTATCAATGAACAAAACAAATAAATATCCCTGTTCTTGTAATTCTACAATTAACATAACAAAGAGTAAAGTATATAGTGATAAGTGACATGGACGAAATATAAATAGAGCAGAATAAGTTGGATAGAAGTGGAGGAGAGAAGGGCAGTTTGCATATCAAAGTTTTGTTTTTCAGAAATATTTTATTTCATATATTCTTCAAGATAAGGATATTTCAGAAGAAGAAGGAAAAAAAACCCAAAAATCTAAACTTCTTTCTTTCTTATTCCTGCAACTCCCCTAATTTTCCTCAAGGCAGTGTACTTCCTCTGCGTGCTAAAGACAAGGGCTATACAAAGAGGTGTGGAAAAGAAAAGCTCACAGATTAATATTTCAGCATGCTCTCTCAATATACTAATATTATAGTCCACAAATACCAAAGAAAAGGATCTTTTCACAAGTGTTAATTTCCTCATTCATGTTCACTAAGACATATTATTATTTTTAGATAACTCTCTTCAAGAAAGATAGGGAAACCATATAAATATATATAATGAACACAAAACATTTGAAAATGAAAATCTGGCTTGTTAATAAAATGACTACATATCTATATCAACACAATCACTTGAAATTGCAACAATGCATAATATAACGCCATCAACATAAATAATAGTCTGCAAGAAAAATCTGAAATCTGCCACGAGCTTTTGTCACAAAATCATTCTGAAAAACAAGAAAAATTAAAATCAAAGCATAGAAAAATTTTGAGCAATAGAAGAAATCAAAGAGTTGATTTTGAAACGTAGCTCTTTTGTTTCAAATTATTGTAAACCAGTGCTGGAGATGGAGGAGATTTTTTTGAAATAGAAATGTTTTTCCCTCACTCTCACACCCCACCCTATTTCTACATTCTAAGTCTTTGCCTCAGACATGTGGCATGATAGAAAAGCATAAAGAGCCCAGACTTAAAGTACATTGCTGTGTTTTAAAACGTCCTAAACCATTTGACAAGATAAAACTAAGTGTATGTGTATGTACTAATATTTTTGTTCTCCTAAGCATACATGTGTATGGGGAAAGGGAGGAGAGGAGAAAAGCTTTTGGGGGCAGGGAGAGAGAATAGAAGAGGCTAATCCAGCCTGGAAAGGTGTGTTGGTGGTGATGCCAGAGTAAAGGGGACCCATAGAGCACCACGTTTGAACAACACACTGATAAAGGCACAGAAGTCAGAGGAAATGGCTGTGTCATGTACACTGGAATCAGGTTTAAGAGAAAGAGTCTCAGTATCATCAAATATTTTATGCCACCTATGTAAGGTGAGTCAAGATATAATTTTTTAAATATTGAGAAACATAACTCTCATACAAATAAGTAGGGAGAATGTCAACTCATTAATTAGGTTATCATTAGCGTTCAAAGAATGATAGAAAAACTCATGTGCACATATTTAATGAAAAAGAAACAGAATTCCAGAATAAAGTTGCTAAATTACAAAACCACTTAGTGTTGTCTTTCAGGACAATGAAAAGCAATCTTTAGAATTACCTTCTTTATGGAACAGAAATAATTTGTATCTCTTCACAATAGAACATTTTTATATTATCATATATTTTTATCAGATGTCATCTATTTTTATAAACTTATAAAAGGTCCTATTCAATAGTAAGTACTAAACCATATAAGTATGCTTCTTTCAGGAGGATCAGAAAACTCTTTTCATACAAAGTCTCCTCATGACAATGGTCATGTAGTCATTTTTTTTGCTTATTTCCAAATTTTGGGTTTTTCTCCTTTATAGGCAGAGAAGCTGTAGACTCATTCAAACTATGGGAATAGCTACAGGATTAGGTACAATGGGACAGGTCAGCAGAAAGTACTTTAATTAAAGACATCTGACAGGTATGAGGTTATATCTCATTGTGATTTTGATTTGTGTTTCCCTAATAGCTAGTGAAGTTGAACATTTTTTCATATATCTGTTGGTGGTTTGTGTGTCTTGTTAGAAGTTTCTCTTTATGTCCTCTGCCCATTTTTTAATTGGATTGTCTTTTTGTTGTTGGGTTGTATAAGTTCCTTATATATTTTCGATTATTAGCCCCTTATCGCAGGCATTGTTAGCAAATATCTTCTCCCATTATGTTGGCTGCCTCTTTCTTTTGCTGATGATTTCTTTTGCTGTGCAGGAGCTTTTCCTCATACACTATTGATGGGAATGTAAATTGGTATAGCCACTATGAAAAACATTATGGAGTTTCCTCAAAAAATTAATAGAATTACCATATAACCCAGGAATCCCTCTCCTGGGTATCTACCCCAAAAATCTAAAAACATTTATCCATAAAGACATATGTACTCCAATGTTCATTGCAGCATTATTTATGGTGGCCAAGATATGGAAACAATTAAAACGTCTTTCAATAGATGATTGAATAAAGATGTGGTATATATATACACAATGAATTCCACTCTGCCGTAAGAAAAGATGAAATACTGCCATTTGTGACCACATGAATGGATCATAAGATTATTATCCTAAATGAAATAAGTCAGACAGAAAAAGTCGAGCACCATATGACTTCACTCATATGTGGGATATAAAACTCAAAGCAACAAAGGAACAAGACAAACAATAAAGAAACAGAAACTCATAGACATAGACAACAGTTTCGTTATTACCAGAAGGGGGGAAAGGGATGGTAGAAAAGGGTAAAGGGGATCAAATATATGGTGATGGAAGGAGAACTGACTCTGGGTGTGAACACATAATGCAATATACAGGTGATATATTATAAAACTGTACACTTGAAACTTATGTAGTTTTGTTGACCATTGTCACCTCAATAAATTTTAATTAAAAAAATGTTTGAGACTACACAGTAGTACTTATACCCGCTCTTATACTTTATAGTTTCAGTATTGTCATAGTGACAGCAGATATTATCTACATCTGCCAATGAGAAAATATAGGCTCAAGTAAAATAAAAATCTAGATGGACAGCTGGAAATCTTGGCACTACTTCAGGAAGGGGAGGAGAGGAAAACCCAAATGACCACAGTGAATTTTTCCACAAGCCAAGCAGGATGGGGATTTGAATATGACCTTAGCAGAATAGTAATAATAAATAAATGCGATACTTTCTACAACCTACCGTTCTGCCTAAAATGCATTCTCAATAATAAATAGCACAATTATATCAGAAGATGCCAAAGGTTCCCAAGAGCAACACAAGAACCCAGAAGAAAATCAGCATACATTTTTGTCTTTGTTAAAAATGATGATACTTACTTTAGATTGTGGTTGTTACAATAACAATGTGGACTAAATGAGAATGAATTGGAAAAAATATCATAATGTGATAAAAGCAGTCCAGCCTATCAGAACTTGTGAAAAGTTGGCTCCTTTGGTTTTGGCTTAAGACACTATATAGCCTGACACTTATGATAGTGGAGGTCATCGGGCTGTCAGTCAATTTCTGTTTCCACTGACCAGACCAGCTTGATGCCAATTTTTATTCTACAAAGTAAAATTAAATCAAATGTTTGAAAACATATCTATGAAAAAAACAAAAGTTGGTTACAAAATATAAAATAATGTCGACAGTCTTAAAAACTTACTAGATTCACAAGGGAGAGTATTTAATAAACTAAACACACACATACACACACACACACACACACACACACACACACACACCTCATAAAAACTCATTTAAATGGAAATACACTAACTAGGCGAAAAGCAAAAAAGAGGGGGCGTAAAGGCACATACGTCCATTTTGCCCAGAGACATTTGGATGCAACACAGGAAATTCCAGATCAACCCAAATAGGTAAATGGGAAGAATTAGGTTGTTTTAGACCATCCTGACTGGGACTCCGCTTTTAGGTAAGTCTCTTATGTTGTGCACACAGCATAGTTTTCTGATACCTTGTTTACAGGCACAGATTTCCCTAGAAGGCACTTAAGTTTTTCCCCCACACTGTTTCATTTGCAGTAAATACAAATTCTCTTCCCACTGGAGTTGGGAGGCAAGAAGTGAGACAACCTAGTCACCTTTGCAGCATGCCTGACTGCAAAGGATCTTCTGTAAATATCAAAAGGAAAGACTTCACAGCCTTCAGCTAAAATAAATAAACAAATAAACAAACAATGAAACTCATAGTTATTCTGCAACCCCTGGAGAGTTCCCAAGGACCAGGTGATCTCAATCATCAAAGAAACTGCAGGCATATGGGGCGAGACCTCAGGAGTGCACACCTTCCTTGAAGGAACTGAAATTAAATGATAGCTTTCCATAGACATAGGATCTCTGAATAATTGCCACAATAGAAATGTATTAACTCTCGGGGGGTATATTTTCAATGCAGTGCACAAGCAATTTAGCTGCTTGACACCACAGACATTATTGGTGGCTATGCAGTTAAACTCTAATCTGCCACTTTCCACCTGGACCCTACAGCTTTCCTTTCTTGCTGGCAGAGAGTTAGTTCATTTATTGCTAACGGGGAGAAAAAAAACAATGAAAGGAACCATTCGGCTTGCAGCATTAGGCATCAGTACACTCAACTGATACCCATTTTAAAACTTTGAAACACTCGTCTATGAATTTTTGCTAAGACCAAACTGTAGAAGATTAAAAATATATACACATGTTTTGTTAGACCAATGAGCAAATTGCTTACTTATTTTCTTAGAATGACATAATTTTAGAAATTGATTTTCTAATATACATAATCCACTGGTAGTTTTGGCAGCATTTATATTAATACTTATATTAGTGCACTTTTCATTAACCCTTTTAGAGTCCTTGCTTCTTATAGTCTATTAAAAGCAGTCAACCATCCTCTGCTATCAGATGTTTTGGGCCGGCCCGGTGGCTCAGGCAGTTAGGGCTCCATGCTCCTAACTCCAAAGGCTGCTGGTTCGATTCCCACATGGGCCAGTGGGCTCTCAACCACAAGGCTGCCAGTTCAATTCCTCAACTCCCACAAGGGATGGTGGGCTGCACCCCCTGCAACTAGCAATGGCAATTGGACCTGGAGCTGAGCTGCACCATCCACAACTAAGACTAAAAGGACAACTTGAAGCTGAATGGCACGATCCACAACTAAGATTGAAAGGACAACAACTTGACTTGGAAAAAAGGCCTGGAAGTACACACTGTTGTTTCCCAATAAAGTCCTGTTCCCCTTCCCCAATAAAATCTTTAAAAAAAAAAAAAAAAAAAGAGCAGTCAACTGTTCCTAGAAAGCGACACGTATATCCAAATCTGTTAACAGAATTTCACAAGGTTCACAAATTCCCTAAAACACACTCATGGATATAAATCCAAATTTAAGAATCCATAATCGAACAGATCCACATAAATATTATAAAACCACTCTCTGTGTTTGCAGCATAAGAGTGGTAAATGTGATTTGCAGTATTTGAAGGAATGGTGCTGAATAAAGCTATTGTATTTTCCATGACAGATGCTTTCTTGTATATTGAAGAGTACATCTCAGTGTTACCATGTTACCTATGGTATGGTATATGACATATTCATATATATAAGAAATGTGGCCACTTTGATGAAAATTGATTAGTCTGCCCATGAATTCAGTAAAAATAATCAGCAGAGAGTTAGCAACTATTCATTTTATTCAATGAACTCCCCAAGGATATTTGTTCAGTGAACATTATATTTGGTGAAGCCAGTTCATATTCTCTGCCAACTCACTGCCAAAATCATTCAGATAATTTTATTTTCTTATGAAATGGTAAAGAGGCCATAATCCCCTTCAGCATCTCCAGTAAAGGTCATTTACTAAAATGACAATAGCAATAAAGTACACACTTCCCAGCTTGTATAGTGTGGCAAGGCCTTAATACCTGGTTAAAAATTGCCTTTGATTGAATTCCTACCATGGTCAGGGCACTCCATGGAGTTAGAAGCAGAAGTAGAAAACTATATTTCTGTCCTTCAGCATCTTTACAATCTGGTTTGGTGGATGGGGGAGGGATGGACAAAACCAGTAGAAATATAAATACACATCTACAAATGCAGAAACACAGTCAGTTTACTACCACTGTACAGAGTAGTACACAAAGGTTAAGCAACAAGGGGTCTGGAATAATAACAGAAAAACACCATCCTGAATAAATATCAAGAACTTCGGAGGGGCTGATGGACATCATTTAGAAAGGAGCAGTTTTGAAATCATTCCTTTCTTTCTTTTTCTAAATTAGTTTATTGGGGTGACAATGGTTAGTAAAGTTACATAGGTTTCAAGTTTAGAATTTTGTAGTACATCATCTATATATCACATTGTGTGTTCACCACCGGAATCAGTTCTCCTTCCATCACCATATATTTGATCCCATTTACCCTCATCTACCACCGCCCTTGCCCTTTACCCTCTGGTAACCATTGAACTATTGTCTGTGTCTATGAGTTTTTGTTCCTTTGTTTGTTGGTTGGTTCCTTTCAGTTCTATATCTCACATATCAATGAAGTCATATTGTTCTCGACTTTGTCTGTCTGACTTATTTCACTTAGCATAATAATCTCAAAATCTATCCATGGACCTTTCAAAGAGGTTTTATGAATTTGATTCCAAAGGCAAGGGAAGTAAAAGCTAAAGTAAACGAATGGGACTATAGCAAACCAAAAAGACTCTGCACAGCAAAAGAAACCATCAACGAAATAGAGGCAACCAAATGAATGGGAGAAGGTATTTGCAAACGACACCTCTGTAAGAGCTAATATCCAATATGTTATATATCAGGAACTCATACAACTCAACACCACAAAAACAAACAATCCAATCAAAAAATGGGCAGAGGACCTGAAGAGACATTTCTCCAAAGAGGACATACAAATGGCAAATAGACATATGAAAAAATGCTCAACATCACTAATCATCAGAGAAATGCAAATAAAAACCCCAATGAGATATCACCTCACCCCAGTCAGAATGGCTATCATCAACAAGACAAATAGTAACAAGTGTTGGAGAGGCTGTGGAGTAAAAGGATCCCTCATACACTGTTGGTGGGAATGCAGACTGGTGCAGCCGCTATGGAAGGCAGTGTGGAGGTTCCTCAAAAAATTAAGAATAGAATTACCATATGACCCAGCAATCCCTCTCCTGGGTATACACTGAAATCATTTCATTTAAAGTGTTACCTGAAAATCCTCAAAGTTAGAAAAATTGTTAAGTGCTTGGGCAACACAATTATTTGAGTGAAATTGAAAGTATAATTAAGAAACTAGAAATTAAAATGTTTTGAATCCAAGACTGTGAAAAGGTCCCATAGCCAACCAGGAGCAGTCCTGCCCAGGTATCATGCTGGGCATGAAGTTATTGACAGCAAACACTGATTAGGTCTGTTAGGTCAAACACCTTTACTGAAATCAGAGAAATTTTTACTTAGAATGTATAAATAGCTACATGGTTATTAGCCCATTTTAATTATATATCACTGGATTTTAATATATGTTAACAGTGACAGACACATGTTATATAAACATAGATATATATTTGGTCATAGCTGCCCATTCACTTTCATTAGTCTATTGATGATATTCTTATCTAGATATCACTTGGCAATGTTTTAATTCTAATTCCAAAGTAGGAAGTGTCAGGTTCCCAAATTGGAAAGATTCTAATGAAAGGAACTCTGAGAATGCTCTTCCTCTTTCCTTTCTCCGGGCTCCCAGAACACTGTATTAACACTTTCCTTCAGTGCTACTTCTTGCTCTCAATATGTTACTTTCTTTGCCTCTTCAACTCCCCAAAGGACAAAGGGAAGCCTGTTCTAAAGATGAGATAGGGCCCCAGGGAAGGGGTTCTATGTGATAGGAGCCAACTCCCACCAAGGAGCTGACATCATACCTCATTGTTCTTTATGATGGTCAGGGCTGCACCCATGGTGAGTATTAATCACTATATAAACAAGTACTTACAGCAAAGAGTTTAAAATCTAGGCAGCTAGAAGTTCTCAAGAGGAGAAATACTTAAAGGAACTGATTTTCCATTACCAAACTATCTGTGCACTATGTTCTTTGCTATGAAGAAAGGTATTAAATCTTAACACTAAAAAGAATCTTAATATCAGTTCAGATGACACCAACACCAAAAGTATGTGTTAATAATACCATTATGTGAAGACTATTTCCCAAATATTATTATAAAACACCCACAATGATTTTCCAAAGGTAATTGATTCCTTTTTTTAACCAATGGTGATAAAATGTTTCATGCTACTTCAGATTTATGTTATAAAAGATGAAGCAATAATTTTATTATTGCTTAGAAAGCAATGTACAGTTCATTCTCTCTTTAGAAATTTGCCATGCCCTCGTCTTATTTCAACAGAAATAAGACATACAGGACTTTGACATGCCAAATTCATTCATCAGAATATAAATTGCCTCATAAATGCTCTAACTGATCTATTGATTGACAGATAGTACCATGCAAGATAGTTGGAATTGGTGATCATCAAATGTCAGGAAGTTGAATAACATTTGATGGAGACTAGATTCTTTAATTTTATTAAATTCCCAGAAGGTAGAGACCATATTTTATTTATCTCCTAAGAAACATATCCCTGAGCTGTGCCCCTTAAATATTTGTTTAATAGTTTTATTCGCAAGGAAGACTAACCAGAATAACTAATTTTTAGAACACATTTTCAATGAAAGTAACGTTACTTCATCCCAAGGAAGCAATGAAGCCAGTTATCCAATATAAAATAAACATAATCAGAGAGTTATTAAAGTGATTACTTATAATGATAATAATGATTAAACATCTGCCATGCAAGTCAATATTTATTTGGCTCTACATAAATTAGAGTCCCAGAACAGTCAGAAATAAGAAAGAAAGGGACAATCAGTAATCCACTGATCATAACAGAAACAAAATGTTAAGTTTTAGCCTTGACCCAAATTTACTATCTACCATTTTTCCCACTGGAATTACAGGATTCAACATTATTAAAACCTAATTAGAATTTTTATCCTCCTCTGACCTATGTTTTCATACTTGTTTCCTAGTGGATATTGACTGAACCTAATTGGCCAGTGTTTCTATAAAGACAAATCCCTTACAAACCCTAGAATCCATTAAAATCAACTGAGGCTACCTCTTAAGAGCCTATTAAGAATATGGTTTGCTGAGCTCCACCTTCAGAGATTCTGACTTGGTTGTCTAAAGTACAGGTCTGGAAAATGTTTAAAGCAATCCCTCCTAAATAGTATCCATGTCAAACACATTCAGAAACATTTTGTGCAGAACAGCACTTACTGGCTCCCTGTAAACATAGACTTAACGCAGGTAAATGCCAATAGCTACTTTTCAGAATTTCCTAGGCTTAGCCTATCTCTAAATCCTCACAAACTCCTCAATGCTGAGAGAATAAAGAAGAATAGGTTCCGATACATAGAAGAATCTACATACAATTCTACTTCTTTACCACAAAAATGTTTCTAATTTTGTACTGAATTTGCCCTATTAGATGTACTGCCCAAAAGACAGCAATTTGAGGGATGTCACCATGGAAACCTACTCTGAAAAAGCAGATGCAGCCATAAACATCACGTTGCTTGAAGGACACTTTCTATCATTCTGCCCACCCACAGTAGGAAAGATGATATACTTCAGAAAAAGTGGAGCCATGGGCTATAAAAAAATCTAGGATTAAAATTTCCCCACAATGTCTACTACCCACATCTGTCTAATAGATCGTAAGAAGCAGTTAAAGAAAAAGAAATGTTCCATTTAAATTAGCATAAAACAGTAGGTAATAATATCCTTAAAAGACCCAATATAAAGACAATATCAATCTAAACAAACTCCAGAGAACAAAAGCTACATATAATATTTGTACAGTTACTTTTTTTGTTGTTGTCGGTTTTTGTTTTTTATTTATTTATTTATTTATTTATTTATTTATTTATTTATTTACTTATTTAAGAGGGCGCAGTTCACAGTGGCCCGTGCAGGGATCGAATGGGCAACATCGGTGCTACTAGAGCCGTGCTCCAACCAACTGAGCTTACCAGCCACCCCACTGTTACTTTCTATACATGACCTTATTCAAGTCTCAATAATTGTGAAAGGATAGAAATATTTGTATCATATCCTATGATAAACTGAAGTTGACAGAGATCAGGGGCTTTGCTCCTGAGTACATTATTAGTAAGTAGAAGGACAGAGAATTGCATCAAGATTACCTAGCCTTGTATTTTACTGCAAATGCACAATTCAAGGTCTTGAAATTTCTAAACATCGAAAGCAATAGCTATTAAGTTCAAAGGTACAACCTACTAGTAAGAATGCATTTTATGAATAATTTAGTTTTTAAATATATTATGTGAGATTCAATGATAGTTCTATTATAACGGTAATCTCATTTACATATATGGGTGTGTCTTCTTTATGGACAGAAGAAAAGATGGATGTGTAATTAGAGTGCAAGGAATCGCAGATACCCCAGATCAAAGCTACCCTAAGGGATCATCCACAAATACATCACTATAAGGTAGAGAACAGTTGCCTTGATATAGTCACACGTGTTTACTTAATGCTTAAATTTAGCACTTCAAAATAACCACAAAAAGTAGCTTAAGGCTACACCTTTTGATATAGAAATAAACAACAACAACAACAATAATAAGCCTATTTAAAGAGGAAAAGAAAGTCTCTCCTCCTTATTGCAGGTTACCATCTGTCTTCAAAAACTTGAGCATGACCCTGGCAGATTTTTTTTTCCCCAAAATTTTCTCCCCCAAGTTTCCAGCATTAATGTAGAGCACCTAGTAGAATGTTTACCACATGGTAGTTGTTAAATAAATATCAGTCACATTCTTGAGTGAAAGATTTCATTGAAATCTTAAGGGATAGGAAGAGAAGAAAAAGGAAACGTGATATTGTTATCTTTGGTTTAGATACGATGACCCTGGGCTTGAGGAAGTTGAATAAGGTCACACAGCTTTAAGTGATAGATTCAGAATCTGAATCCCGGTGGCCTAACCCCAGAGTCTATACCCTTAACTACTGCTTACATTGTCTAGTTGTTCAAAACTGCTCTTATTCTCTGAATTGTTTAAGCTAGTGTAATGTTCCCTTAAAAGAAAATATGAGGGATAGCTCTGAAGGGTTTCAAATCATTTTCAAGGAGCTAAGTCTAGTCAGAATGTTAAAAAGAAAAAAGGATTTCATGTATGTAGTCCAGACCCACCAGGATCCATTTTGGAGCCATTATGTAAAAGAGCAGATAGCCTCAAAAAAGTTAAGCTGCTTGTTATTATCCTAGAGCAAGTCAGTGGTCATACTGGAACTCAGAACTAAGGGCATCTGACAGTTAGTTCAATCACCCTCAACTCCCTTTGTGCCCTGATTTACATACTAGCAGCAGAGGATCCAGTATGGCACTCAGGTATATGTCAATGACAGTAAGGTTTCTAAACTAGTCTTTAGCTGCTCCTATTGTTTGTGGTGTTAGAAGAATTTTTATCATATAGAATCATAGACCCCCCCCAGAAATGTGAGGGGTCCCTAGAGATCTTAATATCTATATCCCACTTCTAATAATCAAGACAAAGCTTGATCCTACAAACCACACTCTCGATCCTGGATAACAATATAGTAGACAAATAAAGGGCTCTGACAATTTTAACACACTACACTTTGATATTTGATGAACATGTAGCATCTTTGTTTCTTTCTTTCTTCTTCTTTTTTTTTTCACCCCTCCTTATACCCCTCTTTCCTTTGGCAACCATCAGCTTGTTCTCTACATCTATGAGTCTGTTTCTGTTTTGTTTTGTTTATCCATTTTTGTGTGTGTTTTTCCTTTTTTTAAGATTCCACATATCAGTGAAATCACACGGTATTTGTCATTCTCTGTCTGACATTGTTTTTTATTAACTTATCTAGTCTTCCTCCTGAGTCTTACACACAGTGCAGTGGGGGAGGGGGGCAGAAAACAGAGGGGAACATCTGAAAAATAACATCCCAACTGTTCCAGTTTAAATAATCTCTATTCAGTCACTGTTTGGTAAATTATTAGTGTTTTAGTTTTCTTCCCTCTCTCCTATCCTTCTCCAAAAGGTATAAAATGGTATCTGAACTGCAAAATCCTCTGCGCCATCATAGATACTGGAGTAGAGAGGACGTTTAATCTGCGTTGTGTTTTCTGAACCGTTGACAGTCTCGACTACAGCGATGTTGGTCTGTTCTGGTCCCAGAATTGGTCTTTTCATGCTGTGCTTCCGGCAGTCACCACCTTGGGTTGAGGAGTCTGCAACACGTCGGCCCCACACAATACTGAACTACAGATTCTCTCAGCCCCATGCATGGCCTTAATGGGTAATAAGGAAACTTTTGAATTCACCACTCCCCTCATGGCCACATCCCTGAGGCTAAGCCCTGCCAGGGGGTCACTGTCCCCAGTCATCCAACTACCTCCAGTCCTCAGTGCTGTGTTTTCACTCTTGCACCTGTTGGAAGTTGCATCCTCCTCATCCTCAGAAGGATCTAGAAGCCTAAAGTCTCTCCCAGTCGGCACCTAGAAATCTGTCCTCAGCTTTCATCCTGAAAAGGAGAAAGCAGAATCATTTGCTCCTGATCCCATTACCATGCCTCTCTGCCCTTCTTTCCACAATTCCCTAGGACCAAACCAGGTGGGCTTCTCATCCACTCTTAGAACGAAAAACTTCTTAAGACATAGTCTCAGTTCTCTCCACCCCTAGTTTTTTGTAGGATTTTATGGCGTAGTCTCCCAGGAATAGTTCTGGATATACTCATGAAAGTTGAATGAAATTAGAAAATCGTCTTCTCTCCCCAATTCAGTTGATTTTTATGACGATCATCTTGAGGACTCAAAATGCAACTCTGGATGTTAAGGGCTAAATATTGAATTTATTTAGCATCTTTGCTAATACAATCCCAATCAGTCCCCAAGTTAAACATATGACTCGTGCTGAAGAGGGGTATATCAGAAACAAAGAAATGAAAAAAAAAAAAAGCCACATTGATGTATTTCAGAAATAATATTCTTTTTCTCACAAATTTCAAGCTGTTAGTCAACATGAGAAGAACTCATGGCTTGTTCTGAACTTTATATACCTTTTCCTAAAAAGCCAGGAACTGACTCAATATCTAAATTTCCAGTGTCTGAGAAAGTGTGTAATTGTCAAGACCAGCTAGCATTTCCTTGACCTCTACCACAATAGCCCCTCAGCTGAGGGGGAATGGAATCCTTCACTTGAACCGTTACTAAATCTCCTAGAGCTGAAAGAGGCTTTAACAACTAGGTCCCAGAAATTAATGACTGGCAGATAGTGTATTTGTCACTCTTCAGGTCTCCAGATGAAATGTAAAATTTCCACTCTTACTCTATAAAGGATAAAGATATATAAAAAGATAAGTCCCTTTACAAAAGGTCCTCATTACCCAGATTTTCTTTGGTATCCACAAATATGCCTCGAGCAGAATATTTGTAGTTTAAATGAGTTGGATCATCAAAATTTCCATCATCTCTTTAGAAAAAACTGCCACATTTCGTGCCATTTCAAATTGAGGAGCCAGGAGGACTTGCCTTTTGTTTTGTATTGAAGCAGAGCAGGTTAAGGATTTCATTTAGCCTAGTCTTTTCCTTGGGAATCATCACTGCACCCCCCTTTCCTTTAATAAAATTATTTTAATTTTACAAAATCCATTTTTGAAATAAAACATGAACTTTGTGAGTTTTTCCTGTGTTAAAACCTTTCCAGTCAGAAGGATAAACTTAAAATTTTTGTACTGAAATTGTCAAATGTTTGAGCTCAAGGTTACAATTTCCAGTGGTGAAGGCTAGCACAGATCTGCTGATCTAACATTTGAGACCTGATATATGTGGTCAGCAATGAATTACAGTAACATCAAGCCAATTTCAAAATAAATGATTTTTCATGCATTTGTAGTAAACCATTCTGAAACATTACTGTATCTTTTGATTATAACAGAAATATATGATCATTGTATAAAATTCAGAATTCGTAGAAAAACATATATAAAAATAGGAACTAAGTAAAACGCTACTACTATTCAATGACAACTTTTAATATTCGTATATATATGTATATATATATATGAATTTTATACTAGATTTATTAGCTTTGGAGTGTTCATAGCTCACTCTCCACTCTACTAAAGCTAATTGCAGTTTATCTTTGTTATCACATATGCTAAACTTCCTCAGTCTTTTCTAGATTTTTATGACACAGAACAGGAAGATGAAAAGGGACACGTAAAGTTGAAAGAATAAACCAGTGATTTGCTTTAAAGAAGACTCAAATATAAATCTAAAGCTGAAAGTTGCTGAGAAGCCAGTTTCCATCCAGGACCAGGTCCCATTCAGCTGGAGGATACTGAGAGTGGTGAGCTCTACAAATGGGACTTTGAAGATATTGTGCTGTGCGTTGAGAAAGTGCATTCTACATCATAATTAAATTGTAAACTTTCTATTAGACTTCTGCACTTTGAACCAATAGGGCTCAAAATAGGACAAATTGGGCCCCAGCTATTCAGATTATTTTTTCAGTAAACAAGATTGGGTGTGATCAAACAATACAGTGAATGTTTAAATTAAAAAATATATATATTACAGTAAAAGACAGACACATTGCCATCAATCACCCTCAAACTACTCCCCCTCACTTCGAACACACTTATCTCATCATTCTTGCCACTTTCTGAAGC
Source organism: Rhinolophus hipposideros (assembly GCF_964194185.1). NCBI lineage: Eukaryota > Metazoa > Chordata > Mammalia > Chiroptera > Rhinolophidae > Rhinolophus > Rhinolophus hipposideros. The sequence goes on along the minus strand of NC_138056.1, from coordinate 66,161,404 downwards.
AGTTCTGGAGGTCGTCTTTTGTGAGTGTCTTTAACACTGTCGTGGCTGCCTCAATGTCCTGAATCGATTCAAAATGTTTACCTTTTGAATCATTTTGACTTTGGGGAAGAGCCAGAAATCACACAGTGCCAGAAGTGATGAATAAAATGGATGAGGACACACTGTAATGTTTTTAATTGACAGAAATTGCCATACCAGAAGTGATGTGTGACATGCAGCCTTTCTATTGTGATCAATAAATACACTGAATGCTGCTGCCGAGTGCCATCCAACGGAAAGGCAGGGATCTTCAAAATGGGAAGTGGCACGTTGCACCTTAGTAACAGTATGTGACAAGTTTCAACTTGTTCGGTGCAGTCAGTCGGGTGTGAGCTGTGGTTGAGAGAGGTTGTGTTTGTTAAAGAGGATGTGCTGTAAATCATCCTCCATCATGACAATGCTCCGTGTCACACATCACTGCTGGCATACAGCTATTTCTGTCAAATAAAAACATTACCATGTGTCCTCATCCACCTTTTTCACTGGATCTGGCACCGTGTCAGTTCTGGCTCTTCCCCAAAGTCAAAATGATTCAGTACCACAAGGCAGCCACAACAGCGCATCTAAAGACACTCACGGAAGAGGACTCCGGAACTGCTTCAGAAAGTGGCAAGGAGGATGGGATGAGTGTGTTCAAAGCAGGAGGGAGTATTCTCAGTGGGATTAATGGCAATGTGTCTTTTACTGCAATGAGTTTTTGTTTGTTTTTTTAATTTAAACATTCACCATATTGTTTGACCACAATTCGTATATCATAACACCTTGTCAATAAGCATAATCCTTATTTTTTAAAGTGGAACACTATGTATGTATATATTAAGAATTATTTAAACACTCCTCTTCTGGCACACTTTTAAGTTGTTTCCAATTTTCAAAAAGTATATACAATAACAATTTTATATGTAAAACTGTACAGTAGTCCAATGATTCTATTAGAGTTATTTCCTGTAAGTGCAATTTATGTGTCAAAGGTCACATGCATATTTGGTCATTTGATACACATTAACTAATCACCTTCCAAAAATATTGTACATTTCTATAAACCATTATTGAGAGGGTTAAGTTTTACGCAATGATATTAGTAAAATTATCATCAATTTTGTTTTTAATTTGCTTGTAGGATTGGAAAACAACAGCAGTGACAGATATTTTTAAATTCCACTGCTTGCTAATGACACAGGATATTTTATTATAAGCTTATTGACCCAAAACTATCATTGACATTAAGGTGTACTGAAGAAGCCCATAATTCTCGCTGTAAATCTAGGATTTATTCTAACCATTTTCTTGAATTGTTTAAATGAAAACTTGGTTAAAATAACACAGTTAAAGAATGTACTACAGAGCACAATAAAATCAAATAGGGTGCTTACCTTTCCAGATGAATAGCTCTATTAAGAGAATGTTCTTTTATATACTGTATCATTTTTACCATAATAATAAAAACCCCTTAAATAAATGTCTATGAAGAAAAAATGATATAGTTATCACTATCAAAGTAGATTCCTTTCAAGATTAAATAACTATCTATATTTTGAAAAGAACCTACTTTTTTCTTAGGGCACAGAATAAATGCTTCCAATATATACTTTTAACAAACAGCTCTATTTTATAGTTTTTTAAAGTCTACTATTTTTTTAAAAAATGACCATTACATGAAAGTAAATACTTTTCTAATAGTTTTCCCTATAAAAAACAATTCATCTCACTTTTTCTTTTCTAGAAGTTTCAAGCATTCACCCAGTTTTGGAGAAATGTGTTGAAGACCACACATTTTTACAATGTTGTCTACATATAATAACATATCCTCAAGAACATCATTATTTCAAGAAGTGGAGAAAAAACATTATTTTTCTGCTAGTTCAAAAGCCATATCATTTGCATTACTTTTTGTTTTAGATATAAGGATAGTTGTACATGTAACATATCTATTTCCCAGGAATTATAATAATACAGAATTTTTAATAACTACATCTGTCCCTTAAATGTTGATATTATTCAGCATTCCATTCTTAACCCTTAGTTTCTCTTCTCTGCAGTGACCTTATTTAAATTCCACCCAGGACAAACTCAGTATGTCCAAATAAACTCATACTGTCTTCATCACCATCACCCCTCCTACACACACACAAACACACACACACAAACCAGCTCTTCTCCCAAAATTGTTTTCTTCAACAGGTGCCCTGCTACAAACAATAAAGTCATCCTACGCTTTCTAACTCCCCACATTGAGTCCTTCACCAAGTCCTATTGATTCTACTTCCTAAATATCCCTTTAATCCATCTTTCCCCGTTCCCATCGACACACCCTTAATTTAGATCTTGATTTCTATAATAGTATTCTAAGGTGTTTTTTTTTTCCTGCTTCTAATCTTCTGATCTAAACTCTAGCCCTCCCCTAATCAATTCTCCTTAGAGCTATCAGAAGTATCATTCTAAAATTTAGATCCGACTTTATCACCAAACTTCTAAAATTCCTAACCATAGATTTTTGCAACTTTTTGACTTCACACCCAAGTCTCCACATATTCTGATGCCTGCCTACTCTGCAGTTTCATCTCCCAACACTCACCCACGCACATTCTGTATGTCAGCAATTGAGAATGACTTGATCGTCCCTGATTTTACCTCACTCTTTCTCCTGTCCACTTCTCTGCACACATTATTCCCCTCTCCTAAGACTGTTCTGTCCATCCCTTGCCTTGATAATGTACATCCTTCAAGACTCAAAAAATTCACTTCTGTCAAAAAAGAGTTTTCCTAAAACATGGCAGTGAATTGGGTACCCTTCTCGATGATTTCATAGGAATCTGTACTTACCCTTTTTTCCTTTGTTAAAGGGAAAGCTTCTTAAAAACAAGACTTCTTTCTTTTATACATGAGTCCCTGGTATCTAATACAATACCCCGTCAAAATAAGCCCTCAAGAAATCAATGTATAACATAAAATAAGGCGCTCCTGCGTTGTACGCATTTAAGCAGGGGCTGCATTTCTACCTATCAAAGGTGAATTAGAAAGGGCTGAACAGGATCAACTCTATTTAGGAAATTTAAATTCTACTGTATAGCTCAATTGACAAAATTACTAAAACAGTGTACTTCTAAATACACCGATACTGTCAGTGTCAAGCAGTTGCTTAGTAGGGGAGGAGTTTTCTCCTACCAATACCATAAGCCCCTCAAAACCATTCTAAAACAAATACAGACTAAGTGAAAATACTACGCTTTATGGAAAATACGGCTGTTGAAAGACAATTCTCTATGGGTCTCTCTTGCTTCTACACTTCTTGTGAGCAGAGGCACTGACAATCATTACTCCAAACTATTTTTCCAAGGATGCTTGTGTAGTGAATAGTCATGGAAGATAAAGATAGTGTGCCCCTCTGGAACAAAGGCTTGTTTACTTCCCAGTATAACAAAGATAGTATCTCCCTTTAGAACCAAAGGCAGGTTTACTTGTGGCCCATTATAAAACATCTGAGTTCCCTAAAATTGAGTTTCCTCAGGTGTGCTGAAATGCACCACATATGCAGCATCTTTCTGGGCCCTTTCCATCACCTCTATGTGTTTCAGGGACAAGAGAAAATCATTCAAACATGTATCTCACGTTGCTCGCTGTACAGTGGATAACAAAGCCCTCTGTCTTATACCAGGTGCCTTTTTCTCTCTTCAGCATCCATAAAACTATAGTAAGCTAACTTGTCAAATTGCACGCAGATACATTCTTGGGCCTACAACAGTTCTTGAGAGTCCCTTTAACATCCACCCTACCCTTCAAAACAGATTACTATTCCAAAGTCCATCTTGTAAAAAATGTTCTCAGGCACTATCTATCCACAGATTACCACAAGGAACATTTTGTTAACCAACTGCATGTTTAGCCCTAACATTATAAACATCCAAACAAAGAAAATAGCCATGATCAAGCAACTTCTTTTTATCAAGAATGGTGATCCTGCTCTGCTGCCCCTTTGTAAATCAAAAACCACTATTCTTACCCGTGACCCGGTTCAAGTTACTCACATTCAGCCTAATTGATTGCAGAAGGATTTACTTTCTTCTACTCAAAAATACTTACAAGTAGCAACTTGTGCTCTTGGAGAATATAGCTGATTAGGACTACAAACTGTCAATCATATTCAGCATCTGTATTTCACAACCTTCAACTCTGACTTGATTAAATTATGTTGGAACACACTTGTTGCTCGTTAATGCCAAGAGCATGAATCAGCTAACTCTTTATTTGCTACAGTGTACAACAATATCTTATCATTAGAAGGTACTAAATAAATCTTTGTTTAAAATAACAAGAAACTTAAACCAAAGTCATTATATTTCACTAAGGAGAATATTAGCTTCTGTGGGGACAGAGCCAGGAGTGCAGTTTCCAGTCTCTCGGCCTCACATGGAAAGGTGCACACTCGGGTAGTAAATGGCGATCAACTGTGATTGGATGGTCATCAGCTGTGGCTGGTTGGCTGTCAGCTTTAACCAGTGAGCCATTGGCCAATAATAAAACTGCCGTGGCTACACTAGCAGAAAATGGGGGCTAGCAAGAAGATGGTGGCTGAGTTAGCAAGTGACGGAGTATGGCAGAGTGTGCATTGCAGATTCTGTGGCTCCTGCTTCCTGTGTCTCCAACCCAGCCACCAAGGAGACTATAGTGGTATAACTCCCCTATCTTTGGCTCCGTGGGTGTTCCTTTTTGGCTTTACCATATCCTGCGTTCTTATGTGGGGAGCAGGACCAGAGGCCCCGCAGGCTGCCCCGCATGACACTTCTTTAGGACAAAAAAAAAAAAAAAAATCCCGTGGTTTTAATTAGAAAGTGAATACTTACTGATTATTGATAAGCAAGCAGTCTAGCACAGTGGTTATCAAAGTTAGATAGATGACACACTCACTCAGGATGATACCATTTACTGATCAGAACCACTGGAAGCAAGGCAGAATAATCTCTAATTTAAAATCTCTCCCCTAACAGAAACTGAGAAGTAGTAAGAATTTGAACTTGTCGCTATATGATTGTGACCATGAAACCTTTTGGAAGTAATCATTATTACAGCATATTTTTCAATTCAGAAGATTTGCTAAACAAAGCAAAAGATGAATCATGTGGTGGTAACTAATTGCCAAAGTAAAAATTAAATTTTAGAGCCATGGTTCTCATGTATAAGTGCCCCTTCTTAATATCAACAAAATTTGAGTGACCATAATAGTTGTGGTTTTCTTGGACATTAATTGAATTATAAACAATAAATTATTATTAAAATAGTAACTTCTTTTAAAGTTTTACTTGGCTCAACAATACCTACATATATTTGAAAAAGTGTATGTGTGTCTGTGAGAGAAAAGCATACCTATTCAATCTGTACATTACATTTGGTCCAGCCAGAAATTTTCTGAGTATTTTGAATATTTCTTCTTGTTCCTTCCCAGGTATTTGAACACACAGCACCGAGCCATTTTTCATGAGAACATGTAAGTTTAAAATCTGAGTCTTTTGTGTCAGCTGAAAATCCTCAGGACATTAGCTGAAAAGCCATTATATAATAGTGTATTATTCCTACTACAATATTTAAGTACTCAACTTTATACAGCATCTTTTGATTTGTCCTTATCACTCCCCTCTCAAATAGATACTAGTTACCTCATTTCCTAAATGTGCATACTGAGATACAAAGAGGTTAAGTGATTTGCTTTAGGCTTTCAGAAGAGATAGCTGAAAATTTCAAATCCTTTGACTGGCAGTTTCTTGCCCAATACATGAGACACCACTGCCCCTCCAAGGCAGCTGAAGGTATATAGGGAGGAATGTTAGAAACAGAAATGGTGAAAGCTTGTCTTTTGACTGGAGATGAGTATCTCAAGTTGCTAATATTGATCTCTCACTGAGGAGATTGAATGGGACTATGCATTTAAGAGTTAACTGCAATGTAGAAAAAAGATTAAACCACATTCAGAAGAAAACAGCATTTGGGAGAAGCCTAATGATCATAATTATCAGATACTTGGTATAGGGCTATAAAAGGGGGTGGGGCTTAAAAAGCAAATATATCTATATCTATCTATCTATCTATCTATCTATCTATATGTATATATATATATATATATATACTATTAGAGTATACTTTAGGGACCATAAAACTAACTCACCTATTATGGGCTGAGTTGTATTTCTTCAAAATTTATAAGTTGAAACCCCAATCCCTACTTCACCTCAGAACGTGACTACACTATTTGCAGATAGGGTCTTTAAAGAAGTGATTAAGTTAAAATGAGGCCATTAGGGTATGCTCTAATATAACTGATGCCCTCATAAGAAGAGGAAATTTGGACAGAGAGACACCAGGGGTGTGCATGCACAGAGACATGTTAAGAGGTAGCAAGAGGATGGCCATCTGCAAGCAACAGAGAGAGGTCTCAGAGGGAACCAACCTTGCCAGCATCCTAATCTTGAACTTAAATCCTCCAGAACTGTGAGAAAAAGGAAAAGAAAATAAAAGTATGTTGTTTAAAGCTCCCAGTCTGTGGTATTTTTTATGGCAGTCCTAGCATACTAAGACACCACCCATTTTGTAGATTAATCCAGAAAAGTGAAGGAATGTGCCTAAGGCCACCTAATGGTGCACTTGTCCATTGCTGCACATTTGGGGTCCTTTTTGGAGTCACTGACCTGTAGCAGATACTGTCAGTGCCTCCTGGGATTCACCTCAACTTATAATGCTGACACCTAAGATTCTGTGTGAGGGTTTTGTTCTGACTGCAGGTTCGCTCTCAGACTGCACACAGAGCACACACCCTTTCAGCCTATACACAAAGCTAATGCTTTGGAAAAGATCCGAACAAGTAACAGGGATTTGATGGATAAATACCCCAACTTCCTCATTCCTCGGTTCGGATAACTCTGAGGCTTGTTTCTACACCATCTCCCAGCATCCTCCAGTGAAATTAAGCTCTAATTGCCTACAGTAGTATCTAGCTTGATATTATACCTCTTTTGGGGGTATCTTCCCTCCCTATTACACTTTCCTACTTCCCTACCAATGATTCCTACAATTATCTTCCAAATTAGCTACTTTGACTCAAGTGCTTGCTTGAGGTCTGCTTCTGGGGGAACCCAAACTAAAACACTGTCTGCATGACCCTCTGACCCAAGTCATAACTCTTGTTTATAGATTTGAGATTAGCAGTAGTTGATTCCATAAAGACCTGAACAATCTCTAAAGCCTCTATTGAGCAGATGAAATTTTCCTTTAATAAACATATATTCCTCCCAACACTGTAAGTTCAAATATATAAATTATCTCTGTAAATAAGTGCATCCTGAAATTATCATTTCTTGTTGTCCTTTTTCTCTAGTTCTATAAATACGCTTATGTTTATTGCCTTCCAAAAAAAAAAAAATTTAACCCTTAACTCTGTGGCCTCCTATTGTTTCTGCTGAAGTTACTGAGACTTTTCTGGCAAAAGACCCAGTAAGCACACTGCCAAATCTAATGAACACCTTTCAATTTTTACCTTATGCAAAAGTTTTAATGCATCTAATTTTTTTCTGTATAGTTTAGGATACATTTTTATCCAGTTATCAGAATGTTATTCTCTTCTTTTTTCTTAGAGCTGTAAGACTTGGGCTTTACATTTAGATCCTATTCTAGTTGGAATTTTTTTAATGTAAAAAAGCATTTATACATATGATGAAGTTGGTCATTCATTTCTAAAACACTTCCATTCCAGCTTATTTGAATTTTCTCATTTGACTCTCCTCCATCATTTCTAATCACTCATTCATGTCTGTTTTTTTTTTGTTTTTCTGCCTACTCTGGGAATTCTCCCAAACATGACCTTTGACCTACTCTTCTGTTTATGTCATATAGTCCTCTTCAGCCACCTACCCCAGTTTTGTATGTAGTCTCTTCTTTTGTTGCACAGGTACCTTAAAAATAAACAAATTCAAAAGTAAGGCATTTTTTTCCACTCCATCTATGAAACTTCCTATTTCTCGAGTATTCTATTTTAGTCTGATTAATTGACTAATTGACTACTATTTACCTACTTGCTCATGTCAGAAATCCAAGAGTAGTCTTAGATTCTCAATTCATTTTTGCTTCAAATCACACTTCAATAAATTAATCTAATTAAAATTTCTGGTCCTTTTAATTCCCAAATAATTATCACATCACTTCCCTTAGCCCCGCCTACAAGTAACCATAGCTATTTCTGGCAGTGACTTATTTATTTAGTCTCCATTTCTATCTTTGCCCTATTATATTTTTTCTTACAAACAGCAGCCATAGTCATCCTTTAAAAATAATTGATCATGCCTATCCTCAGTTAAAAAAAAAAACAAAAAACTGAAACATGGCTTTGCATTTTATTAGAAGGAAAATCCAATATCCTTATTATATTACATCATACTACACATGATTTTAACCTGCTACTTTTCTGATCTCATCTCTTTCTATCTCTCTCTTCCTTGCTCACTCTGATCTGACAACATCCTTCCTTTCAAATACTTCAGACATACTGGTATGGACTTAATTGTGTCCCCTCCAAAATTCAAATGTTGGAGGCTTAACTAATTAAGACTGAAAGAGGTCATAAAGGCAGGGCCCTAATCCAGTAAGTCTGGTGTCCTCATGACAAAGAAATACATCAGGTATGTGCACACAAAGAAAGGCCAGAAGAGGACACAGAGAGAAGGCGGCCATCTGCAAGCCAAAGATGGAGGCCTCAGGAGAAGGCCTTCCCAACACTTTGATCTTAAGACTTCTAGCTTCTAGAACTATAAGAAAATAAATTTCTATTGTTTAAGCCACCCAGTCTATGGTATTTTTATGGCAGCCCTAACAAACTAAGGATACAACAAAGATACTGATGTCTTTATATTTGTTCTTTCCTCTGCCTAGAGCAATCTTATTGAAGATATCTGTGTGGCTTTCTATTTCGTTACCAGTCTCTTCTCAAATATGAACTTATCACATGGATATTCCTGACAAACATCTATAAAATTATACCTCTACCATTCTTTATCTCCTTTAGCCTGTTTTATTGTTTTATAGATCATATTGCCACCATATATAGCTATATATGTATATATATATAATTATTTGTTTATTGTTAATCTTTTCCTACTAGAAAATTACGTCATTTCCTTCTAGAATATGATGTTTCTCTATGACACAGATTTTGTGTCTTTGTTGACTACTGTATCTTTAGGCCTTACAACAATATCGTGAACATAGTAGGAACTAAATAAATATATGTTAAAAGAAAGAATGCATGATTTAATTAATTAATAAGAGTTCTTGTATCAAAGAGATGTTTAACCTAATGGGGGAATAGGTGCATAATTACAGTGAAAATTTATTTCATAAGTATCTTATATGGATATAAGCAAAGTATTATGCTGATAAAGAATAATAACCAGTACATTCAAACTAGCAGGTCTAATTACCAGCTACCAACTCTATGGACATAAAAATGGGAATATTTTCCTCTCACTGTGTTCTTTTCTTTCTTGTAATCTGGCAGCTCTTTCTCTCTCATTTTGAATAATTTCCCATTGTATTACTGGTGTGCTTTTAGATTATGCTATGATAATTTTATTCTGTAAGTTGAACCTACTATGCGCATGAGTGGAATGAGAGAAAACATTTTCTATTTCAAAATTTTCTATCATGCTCAGTTACAATAGTTATACAATATAATATACATAGAATCAATATATACATAGAAACAATATAATACATAGAATCATGGAATTTTAGACCTAAAGGGACTTAGACACTCATTTCATTTATCTAGAAACACAGTCACATCAATGAAAGAAAAGTTAACACTAGGGAATTCTCTCTCTGTATCAATCACCATGATAAGGAACTCACATACAAATATTTCAGTTATTACTCCTCATGACAACCATGTATATTAACACATAGATCCTTCCAGAAGTATTTATGCCTTTTCATTTGGGTTACCAGGACAACATACAAATAAGCAAGACATTTAATGTAATGAGTTTTATTTTAGGTGTATCTTTTGGCATCGCCACAGAAATAGGTTTTACAGTAGTCCAGAGAAGGCAACTGTCTAGTCAGCTTGGATGCTATAACAAAATACCATAGATAGAGTGGCTTATAAACAACCGGCATTTATTTCTCACAGTTCTGAAGGCTGAGAATTCCAAGATCAGGAAACCGACATATTCCATGCCTGATACAGAGAGTTCTTTTCCTAGCTTGCAAAAGATTGACTTTTTGTTGTACCTTCATATGGCAAAGAGCAGAGAGAATGAACAAACTCTCATGTTTCTGCTTATAAGGGTACTAATCCCATTCCTGAGGGCTCCACTTTCATGACTTAATTTACTTCTAAAGGCCCCACCTCCTAATACTATCACAATTGGATTTCAACATGTAAATATTGGAGGGACACAATCGGTCTATAATATCATGTTTCCCCGAAAATAAGACCTAACCGGACCATCAACTCTAATGCGTCTTTTGGAGCAAAAAATAACATAAGACTTGGTCTTATTTTAATATAATATAAGACCGGGTATTATAATATGATATGATATTATATTATATAATACCGGGTATAATGTAATATAATACCCGGTCTTATATGATATAATATAATACCAGGTCTTATATTAATTTTTGCTTCAAAAGATGCATTAGAGCTGATGGTCCGCCTAGGTTTTATTCTCAGGGAAACACGGTAGAAACTCTCAAATTTAATGCCAAAATTTAAGTGCCCTGAATTCTCCTACTGAGTTGATTTTTTTAGCTAGTTGTCACCAGAGTTCCTAGAATATATATATTCACTCTCTACAAAGCCATCTATCTCAAGGCACTACTATTAATAATATGAGGAGTATAGAACTGTGGGCATTGGAATAGAGCAGATATTGAATTTTTTCCCCAGAGTACAGCACAGCTCATATACCTCCTCTATTCCTTTCTTGAGCAATGTATTCAGTTTAGTTTATCGTTTAACTTTCTTTTTAGGTATTTTTGGTTTAATATAGCCCCATCCTACTTTGTTACACATGTTTTTCTAAATACTATATATTATTCATTCCCCTATGTTTCAATTCTGTGAAGAAACTGAGACTCTGAGAAGTTAAATAAGTATTTCAAATCATCCAGTTCTTTACGCGGAATATCTTTCACTCTATGTCAGACTTCATACTATTTTACTCTGCCCAAGATTAGAGAGATGGAATCTAAATTAGATCTCAAGTTCCTTGGATGCCAAATCAGTGAAAAGAGATTCATATACCCAAAAATGAATCACAACAAAATAAACAAAGAATTGTGTTCACCCAGCCTAGCTAGACTGGGTTAATTTCACAATGTTCTAAGCATTAACGGTCCTGACTAAAAATAGAACCAATAAATACATCTCTTTTCTTTTCTGATTTCATGAAAGGACTATATTTTAGATTGTTGATATGTCAGTTTATAAATCTGACTTTAGCAATCAATCACAAGTCTTGTATATTGAAATATGAGAAGATGTTTTTCATAAAAAGCAACATAATGGAACTTTGGCATTGTTATTTTATGCATGTGTTTTACCTGGATAGTTTTCCAAGGACGTCGGGTTTCCCTATTAAAGGAGATTATGAATAAGACTTTTTTCTTGAAGTGATCTACTTTTAATCACCCCTAACATCTAATTTATTACAGAGCTATACTAATATTTCAAAGCAACATTTAAAATATCATTTCAACTGCTTTGCCATCATTCAAAATTGAGTTCTCATGTTACATGCAAGTCATCGGGCTTGGAGCTATTGCAGTAGTCAAGTGTGCATAGTTATAACTAATACTGATACAAACTTATCTAAATCAGTACTTAATTTATAAAGTTTTGACATTACCTATAATGTATATCAAAAGATGAAGTATAATCACACAGGAGGCTCTACACAGTGTCCCAAAATAAAAAGTACACAGCCAAGTGATTTGGAAAGACTAATGAATATCATTTTTGTTAGTTCCAAAGTGAGCTCTTTACCATCTCCCCATTTCAATTCCAAAATCAGCAATGATCCAAAAGTTTATTAACTATAAAAGAAATAAACTCGGGTATGTTTGTATAATGAAATCCTACTTAATGGAGAAAACAAACTCCATTACTGATATTGATGAATATCACAAACGTGATGTTTAAGTGAAATTCTGCAAGATTCCAACTCTCTAGAGGTATGGATGGTGGGTATCTTGATGGAGGGGGAAGGAACAGGAGATGGCATGAAGAGGCCTTCTGGAGTGTTTATAACATTCTAGTTTTTCTAATGGGTCCTAATTATCCAAGTGTGTCTTCTTTGAAAGTTTAATTTTTATTATCTGTGTATATTTAGGTGTTTTAAGTTTCAATTGAAAGATTGCTGACAAAAGTCACTGACTGATATAAACTTATCAAAGTATCTGTTTGATCACGTTATTTTCATTGTAGTTATTCATCCAAATCAGCACACATATGACTGAATGAGGATGTTATTAATAATTGCAACAGGACCAGCCTAGCCAAACCTAGACAAATGGTTACCTTATTAAATACCTTGAATTGTTCTTTCTTTTCTGTAGTTCTGCCAAATTATTTATGAACACAATTTATCAACTATTTTCTTTTTTGAGGTCTGAGGTAAGGTCATAGCTTCTCTAAATACCTCAGAATAGTGAGAAGAGTAAAACTAATAGTATCATACAGAAACTGAAAACATTTACTCCATTAAGAACAAGACTTTGACACACCAGAATGTCCAAAACCAAGTCTCAAAAAATCATTGATTGTAATAATTAACAATGTTGACAATAATGCAAAGAGTAGGATTAAGACAGAAGCAAGACAACTTAAAATCCACAGCAGAAGGCAAAGGGCAGTCCCATTGTAAAAACATAAAACCACTTCCAAGGAAAAAACAAAACCATTTATTTGCATATCATTTACAAAGAATAAATGAGCCTGTGAAAAATTAAACATTTTTAGATCATTAGTTTTCAGGACATGTTAGTATGAGAGTCTTTTTCACTCAGGAACTCTGTTCAGTCTTACATCTATCTTGACCACTAATCAACCTAAAAGTAGCACGTTATACAAAGTCACAGGAGAGAATAATTTTTGTACCAATTTCTCAGTTACCATGTTTCCCTGAAAATAAGACCTAGCCGGACAATCAGCTCTAATGCGTCTTTTGGAGCAAAAATTGTATTAGATCTGGTCTTACTTTACTATAAGACCCGGTTTTATATAATGTAATATAACATAACATAACAATATAACATAACATAGTATAACATAATGTAACATAATATAACATAATATGATACCGGGTCTCATATTAATTTTTGCTCCAAAAACTCGCATTAGAGCTGATTGTCTGGCTAGGTCTCATTTTCAGGGAAACAAGGTATTAATTTTTTCAGGCATTTCTATACCAGGTGAGAATAATTGAAAGAAAAACTAAAATAATTACTTTTTAGTGGTCTAACAGGCTAACTCTGTAACATTTAAGGCAAGAAATAGATTAAAATGTGCACAGTTTTCCATTATCTGGTTAATATACGAGGTCTTACAATTAAGTTCGCGAACTTGTTGCAAACGATGTTGCTAACCTTTTTTGATATCAGAGGGATTAGTCATTATGAATTTGTGCCAACTGAACAAACAGTTAACCAAGTTTACTAGTTGGAAGTGCTGAAAAGGCTGCTTGAAAAAGTTAGACGACCTGAACTTTTCGCCAACAATTCATGGCTCTTGCATCACGACAATGCACCAGCTCACACGGCACTGTCTGTGAGGGAGTTGTTCGCCAGTAAACAAATAACTCTATTGGAACACCCTCCCTACTCATCTGGTCTGGCCCCCAATGACTTCTTTCTATACCTGAAGATAAAGGAAATTTTGAAAGGAAGACACTTTGATGATATTCAGGACATCAAGGGTAATAGGATGACAGCTCTGATGGCCATTCCAGAGAAAGAGTTCCAAAATTGCTGTGAAGGGTGGACTAGGCACTGGCCTCAGTGCACAGCTTCCCAAGGGGAGTACTGCAAAGTTGACCATAGTGATATTCAGCAATGAAGTATATAGCACTTTTTCTAGGATGAATTTGTGAACCTAATTGTCTGACAGTGTACATTGCTAGGATTAAAGGGGGATAAGGGAGTAATAAGTCATCTAGAGCAGACAACAGCATTTAGTTTCTCATGGCGCATGGACAACTAACACATTACGGGCAGAAGGCAGCATGAGGAGAGAATCTGTCTGGGTAAGGTCCTAGCTCTCATTCTTCCTGGTCATCACATAACAGCCTCCAATGCTGTAACATGGGTTACCTAACATGGGTTTCCAATCAAGATAAGCTTCTGAAAAAATGCTTCCTTCTCCAGGTTCTCTCCTTGTGCCTCAACCATCTCAGTCTTCTCACCCTCAGTACTGAGACTGATCAAGCAAAACCTTTAAAAAATAATAGTTCGACTGATCTCTTAACAGTTGATAAGATACCGTTGCAATGTTCTAAATTATTGTTATGCTCAACTCTTCTTCACTCTTGACATTTAGAGGCATCGCTTCCCATTGATTTTCACCATTTCTGATGTAATTGGAAAGAGAGGGAGTCCAGCAGGAGCAAAAGCCCATCCATAAGAGTAGCTTTCCAGATATCTATTTATAGCTCACCTGTGCAAAGGCCAGACTTGAATCTGATTACAAAGATCAGGAAAATCCTTTTCCTTTTTCCACTTCCCCAAATAAATACAAACTTCCCTCCGGGGGAACCTCCACTAGGTCTTATCTTTTCTCACAAACTCTTATCTCTGTTGATCCTAGGCTCAGTTACAACAGAATATTTTACTTTTGGAGACATCACTTGTCATTCGTTCCACATGAAAAGCATGTAGAAAGTGAGCACCTGAGCTGTGCCCCAAGGCAATATTAAATATTCTCTTTCCTACTAAATGATTTTCTGTCAGCTAGTGTGTTTGGCACCCTTGGGAAAAGCAGAGATTCATTTACAAAGAATTATGCTGCACAGTCATAAATTGCATCCACTGAATCAATAGCATTTAGATTGTTTAAAAAGATAACCAAGGTGCTATCAATAAGGAAAAAACAATATGTATTCTTTAGGGTCAGATCATTTCCAGAAATCTAATTATTTGTCCATTGAAAAACCACAGTATTGTAATCCCAACTGGATATGTTAAAACATTAGCATATAAAGCCTCAGAAAATGTCAATCAGAAAACTTCAAGAACGATTCATCACTACTTTCAGGATATGATGTTAAAGATAGTTTATCTCTCTCCACCAGACATGAAGAAAGCAGATAAGTGGCTCTAAACTGGCTGCAATGATGATCAGATAATATGGTACGTTCACTCCTCTCTGTCATGAATCACAGAGTTTTATACTAACCACTTAATATCCTCCTGCGTTTCACAGCCTAATGCAGTCAAACATTTTAATTCGCCAAAGGACAAATGAATCATAAACGTTAAAACCAGTCACAGGTCTCACTGTTTACAGACATGCTGAGGTGGCAGAGGCATCACACCTTCATTTAAAACTAGAATTGGATTTCTGACTGATATAGTTTTTGACAAAGAACTCATGTCTTTCTGTACTGCAAATGAAAAATTGTTTCTGTCACAGGTGGTTGGGAATGGCCAATTGCAGAAGCCTATCTGTAAAGGATATTTCTTCATCCCCAAAGATTTCTTGGCCAGTTGGGTTCTCAATCTTAGTGCCATTGATTCGGACACGTTATGGTACATGGGGGTGCACTGACAAGGAGTGAGAAAAAAGTTGTTTTTCAGCTATCAGTAAAGAGAGTTCCTCTTTCAGTGTCTCTGGTCTATAGTTCTACCCTGAGATTTGTGGTCTCTGAAGCTACACTTGGAGTTTGGATGAGGGAGATGAATTGGGCCATTAGAAGAGTTTAGGCAGGAGCACACAGGACAAATTAGGCTAAGGAAATGTCTGTGCAGCCATTTTCAGGTGAAAGGTGATAGTTATCTGTTAGATTCATAGAGTCAGATAACTATCTTCCTCCTCAGTAAACTGGGGATAATACTATCATCTATTTCAAAATATGTTATGAGTACTAAATAAGAAGATGTTTAAAAGTTCTTACTTAAAAAAGAGAATCCAGAGTACTTTGTCATACAGGAAATGGAAGTTGCTATCAAGGATACCAATAACAGCATTAACCAGCTTAGTTCTCAAGTATTCAGTTTCTTATTTCTACAACATCTGTTTGTTTCTCAAAATGTTATATTGAGATAACAAGTGTCAACAGCACTACAGTTCCATCCAGCAACTTCCATTTCCACTGCAAGTGCAAATTGCAAACTGTGATTTCAATGCAATTAAGAAAACTATTTTTGCTTACTAAAAGTCCAAAGAGTCTGTCAAATACATGTGAAGAAATTATTTTATAGATGAAGTGAGCTATAATCATGTTCTTTCAACTTTAGAGCAGAGATAGAACCGGAACTTGAGACTAGAGCCCATGACTCTGAACCCACCGACAAACTAAAGTAAGTGAATTCTTTTAGCCTATGTACCATGATAAGCAGTTTGTGAAGAAGAAAATTTTTTAAAAAGAGAAAGAAAGCATCCTATGTTTCTAACACTACAAACATTTACATTGGAGTTTAAAAGATAAAGAGAAAAGAGAGGAATTTATATGAAACTTGAAAGTACAGCTGGAAATGAATGATTCTTTAGAAGTAACAAAGTGACAAGATGGCATTAATTATTGATGTTATCATTTATCATTTGCTGTTTTATATATGTGAGCTGAGAGCCTATAGGCTCCAGACTCTGTGCTAAGCTCTAGTGGAAAGAGAATGAAATATACCACTGTTGTGCCCAAGGAGCCCATATTCTTTTGTAGGACAGAAATATTTAAACAGTTGTCACAAAGGATAAATTTGTGGGAGATACCACCCCATATGGAGGAATCCGGGAAAGCTTCCTAAAAGGAGAGTAGGTTTGAAAGGTAAATAAGGGTTCACTAGAAAAACGAAGGGGAAAAGAGGGAGATATGGATAATTAGGTTCCAAGTCGGTGCAAAAGAACAGTGTGCCAAGCAGAGTAGTCAGTTATTTGGTGGACTTGGACGGTGTTCAAATTAAAGAAAAGAAGGGGCAATTGTAAAGCAGAGAGAGGTGAAATTGGAAAGAAAAAAAAGGGGGCTTAGATCCCAGCAAACCCCAGCTGAGCATACAAACAAGCCCAAACCTCAGGAAAGAAGAATGACTATAGCTAGACGAGAATGAAAATTATCCACAATATCACTCTCATTATGTGGCTCAGCTTCACTGAAGACATAAAAACCTCTGGAATCAGGCAGCATAGAAGAGCACACAATTATCTGTCCAATATTTAGAGAAAAGAGGGGGATGTGTAGTAACGAAAACATCTCAAGGGTAATGCAGTTTGAGAGCAAAGATTGCTAAACTAAGTATTATCTAGGTTTCTGTCAAACACAGAGACTTTGGTCCGGGCACATCAGCTAACCTCCTCATCTGCATGTGATCAATCTCATAACCTATTCCATCAGCCAGATCATAGCTGCACATTATGAAGAAGCACTGATTTAAAAAGAAATAAAGTAAAACTCAAGCTGTCACTGATGGTTCCATAAAATAAATAATCCTAGAGAGAAAAATTAAATTTTTGTCCCAAGCATACAATTTTAGAGAAAGCTTCTGCTATTACAAAGTGAAAATACACCTCTTCTGCTTTCTGCTTTCAGCTCTGACATGTAAACAGCTTGGAAATCATCATGCCCATTGTTAAAAAGAAAGGCAGAAAGAAAAAGCTGGACAAACTGAAAATCAATGACTACGTGTGTCAATTGGAAACTGAGGTCATAGGATCAAAAACACATCTACAATTTAGAGAGACAGATACATCCAGAGACATACAGCAATAGAAATCTGCTTACCTGGAATAGACGTCACTGAAGCCATAAATTAGTAGGAACAAATATATGATAATTTTCATAAATTCTAGGAAGCCAAGTGTGGACCCGCATGAGTAAGAAACTTCATGGACTATAGTCTTAGGGGCACCCTCACAATTTTGTGGGCTTTATCACCAGGAAACTACTGGGTTCTCATGCTGAAGATCCAAAAAGATCCCCTCTGTCCATCGCAGGGAATGGGAAGAATATCCATTGTAAGACATGACAAGAGTCAGAACAAAAGCCTGCTCTCCATGGAAAAATATTTTGCCAGAATACGACTTTGAAACATTGCGGTTGCAGGAAGGGAATTCCTCTGTATTAGAGATCCCTCTAAACTCCATGTACCCTCTAAGGGGGAAAATATTATATACACAGTCAATAAGAGATTGGGTTTCAAAGAAATAGATTAGGAACATGCAGCCCAGGAAAGGGAGTAGAAGCAAGAGGTGTGAAGGGAGATATATCATTGCTGAAAAATGTATAAGGATCACAGACCCAAGACACAGGCCCACAAAAAATCTGAAACATAACCAAAGAATATAAAATGCCCCCTCTCTCCTATATTCTCACTACCTGAAAAAGTATCATATAACAGTATAATAATGGATTACAACTAAAGTTGCTGCAAGACTCAGGCATACTCCACAGAGGAGTGTTTTGTGGTTTTTTTTAGAGGTCACTTTAATGTGATAAAATTTGTATACAAGATTATATATATTTGAGGTGTAAACATTATAATTCTGTATTTGTATACGCTACACACTATTCACCGCTGTAAGACTATTACCATCCATTACCATGCAAACGATCGCCTTCCCTTATTTCACCCTCCCATCAATGCCCTTCCTCTATGGTAACCACTGATCTATTCTCTGTATCTATGAGTTTGCTTTTGTTTTGTTTAATTGTGTTTGTTTGTTTTGTTTTGTTTTAGATTTCACCTATATGGTTTTAGATTTCATACATATAAATTTCATATGGTATGTCTTTCGCGGTCTGACTTTTTCACTTAGCATTTATACCTTCCAGGCCCATCCATGTTGTCACAAATGGCAAGATTTCCTTCTTTATTTATGAGTAAGTAATAATTTCATTGCGTATATATAAATATCTATACCACGTCTTTAGCCATTCATACATTTATGGACACTTAAGTTGTTTCCATATCTTGACTACTGTATATAACGCTGCAATGGACATAGAGGTTCATATATAGTTTCAAATTAGTGGTTTTGTATTCTTTTGATAAATACTCAGAAGTAAAATAGCTGAATCATATGGTAGTTCTATTCTTAAATTTTTGAGGAACACCCATACCTTTTTCCACAGTGGCTGCACCAGTTTAATTCCCACCAACAATGTATGAGAGTTCCCTTTTCTCCATCTCCTCACGGACACTTATTTCTTGTATTTTTGAAAATAGCCAATCTAACAAATGTGAGGTGATATTTCACTATGGTTTTGATTTGTATTTTCCTGATAATTAGTGATGTTGAACATCTTTTCATATGCCTGTTGGTCAGCTGTATGTCTTATTTAGAAAAATGTCTATTCAAGTCCTCTCCCCATTTTTTAATCTGGTTGTTTTTATGTTGTTCAGTTATGTGAGTTCTGTATATATATTGGACATTCAACCCTTATCACATGTGTGATTTGCAAATATTTCCTCCCACTCAGTAGGTTACTTTTTAATTTTGTTGGTTTCCTTCACTGTGCAGAAGCTTTTTAGTTTATGTAGTCCCACTTAGTTATATTTTCTTTTGTTTTCCTTGCCTTTGGTATCATGTCCAAAATAACATCGCTAAGACTGATGTCTAGCAGCCTACCGCCTATGTTTTCTTCTAGGAATTTTATGGTTTCAGGTATTACATTCAACTCTTTAATCCATTTTGAGTTACTAGTGTGTGTGCGTATGGTATAAGATAGTGGTCTTATTTCATTATTTTCCAAGCTGCTATCCAGTTTTCCTAACATCATTTATTGAAGAGACTGTCCTTTCCCCATTGTATGTTCTTGGCTTCTGTGTCATAAATTGCCCACATATTTGTGGGTTTATTTCTAGACTCTGTATTCTGTTCCATTAATCTGTTTGTCTGTTTTTTATGCCACTAGCATACTCTTTTGATTACTATGACTTTGTAGTATAGCTTGAAATCAAGGAGTATGATACCTCCAGCTTTGTTTTTCTTTCTCAAGATTGCTTTGGCTATTTGGAATATTCTGTGATTCCACACCAACTTTAGAATTATTTGTTCTAGTTTTGTGAAAAATTCAATTAGAATTTTGATAGGAATTGCATTGAATCTATAGATTGCATTGGGTAGTATGAACATATTAACAATATTAATTCTTCCAATCAATGAACAGGAAATGTCTTTCCATTTTTTTGTGTCTTCAGTTCCTTTCAACAGTGTCTTATAGTTTTCAGTGTGTAGGTCTATCACTTCCTTGGTTAAATTTATTCCTAGGTATTTTATTCTTTTTGATGCCAACATCAATAGTCTAAAGGAAAATATCATATGAACAATTAATAATGCAGAAAATGACATCCATTTATGATACAAACTCTCAATGAATTAGAAATAAGGACTCCCCAACCTTGATAAATAACATCCACAAAAATTCTACAACTAACATCATACTTAGTGATAAGAAACGAGATGCTTTTCCCTCAAGATCAGTAACAAGGGTGTACTCTCTCACTGTTCCTATTCAACACTGTACTGGAAGTCCTACGCAGTGCAATAAGACAAGAAAGCAAGTTTTAAAAAAAGAAGAAGGAAAAAAAACCCCACACACACATACAGACTGAAAAGAAGAAATGAAAAATAAAACAGTTTTTGCTTGTAGATAGCATGATGTTTATGTAGAAAATCCCCAAGAACTGAAAAAGAAACCTGTAAAAAATGCAATTATAGCAAGGTTGCTGGAAGGATAGAACTTAGTACACATTGCTTTCCAATGAAAATTAAAATTTGAAATTCAAAAACTAATTTGAAATTACAATAGCACCAAAGAAAAATTAAAACCTAGTACGAATCTAAAAAATATTTATAGGATCTAATGTTAAAAACTATAAGATGAAAAATTCAAATAATATCTAACTAAATAAGTAGGGAAATAGTCTATGTTCATAGATTGAAAATCTCAAATTGTTAGGATGTCAGTTCTTCCTACTTGATATATAGATTCAATAAAGCCTAAACAAAATCCCAGCAATTTATTTTGTAGCTATCAGTAAACTGATGTCAAAGTGTATATGGTAAGATAAAAAGCCAAGAATAGTCAATGCAATACTCAAGAACAACAAAATTGAAAGACTCACATTACATGATTTTAAGACTTACTATAAAGCTATATAACGAAGATAATGTAGTGTTGGTGAAAGAACACATAGCTCATAAAGAGAGCCCCAAAACTTACTTACATGAATATATTAAACTGATTGCTGGCAATTCAGTGGAGTAAGGATAGTCTTTTTAACAAATGGTATTGGAAAAATTGGATTTCTACATGTGTCATAGACAAACTAATGTCCCTTGCAAAGACGTTCATGTCCTAAACCACAGAGCCTGTGACTCTGTTAATTTACATGATAAAAGGGACTTTCCCCAATGTGATTAAATTGAGAATACTGACATGGGGGGATTATTCTAGATTATCCAGGCGAGGCTAAGTAATCACAAGATCCTTTTATAAAAGGAAAACAGAAGGGTGAGTGCCAGAGAAAGAAACATGACAATAGAAGCAGAGATTAACTATGTTTGCTGTTGCTTTGAAGATGGAGGAAGTGTCCAGTCAGTGAGCCAAGGAATTCAATTGCCCTCTAAAAGCTAGAAAAACAAGGAAACAGATTCTTTCCTAGAGTCTCTGGAAGTAACACACCCCCAAAACCCATTTTGGATTTCTGATCTCAACAACTGCAAGAAAATAAATATGTGTTGTTTTAAGCCACTAAATTTATAGTAATTTTTTACAACAGCAATAAGGAACAATAACTATGCAAAATAATTAATCGTGACACAAAGTTACACCTTTCACAAATATTAAGTTAAAATGGATCATAGGCATAAATAGGAAATAGAACATTCTAATGGTTATAGAAAAAAACATAGAAAAAAATCTAGGTGATATTTGGTTTGATAATTAATTTTTTGATACCACCCCAAAAGCAAAATCCATCAAAGAAAATGATAAAGCAAACCTTACTAAAATTTTAAAAACTTCTGTTTTGATATTATACTGCTAAGAAAATAAAATTCATCACATGCTGAATAATGCCCCCCCCCAAAGATGTCTATATCCTAGTCTCCAGATTTTATGAATATGTTAACCTTACACGGTAGAAGAGATTTTGCAGATATAGTTAAGGATCTTCAGATGGGGAGATTATTCTGGATTATCTGGGTGGTACTGCTGTAAACACAAGGGTTCTTATAAAATGAGGGAAGGAAAGTCATAGGTGGAGAGAAAGAGATAGTAAGACACTTTACTGCTGTCTTTAAAGATTGTGGATGGGTCCATTAGCCAAGGAAGGCAGGCAGCCTTCAGAAGCTAGATAAAAGAAGGAAATAGATTTCCCTTTAAAGCCTTTAGAAGAAATATAGGCTTGCTAACACCATGTTTGTAGGACTTCTGATCTCCAGAACAATAAGATAATAAAACTATGTCGTTTATGTCACTCAGTTTGTGGTGATTTGTTATAAGAGCAATAGAAAAGAAAAAACACAGACTGAGAGACATTTTTGCAAACACACGTTTGATAAAGGACTTTTATCCACAATATACAAAGAACATTTAAAACTCTTTCTATTTTCTTTATAAGAAAATAAAAAACCAATTATAATAATGGGCAAAAAATCTGAACAGACATCTCATCAAAGAAGACAAACACATAAATTTTTTGAAGTACATGAAAAAAAAGCTCAGCACATTACTCATCAGGCAACTGAAAATTAAAAACAACAATAAAGTGCCACTATACATCCTAGTAATATGGCTGAAATCAAGAAAAAAACTGACTATCAATTACTGGCAAGGATGGAGAACAACAGACACTCTCATTCATTGCAAATAGGAATGGTACGATCATTTTGGAAGACAGCTTATCAATTTTTTACAAAGTAAAATATAGTCTTACCACACAATGAATTCAGCAATTGTACTCCTAGGTAATTACCCAACTGATTGGAAAACGTGCCTAAACAATCTTCTGTATATAGATTTTTATAACAGCTTTGTTCATAATAGCTGAAAATTGGAAGCAACCAAGATGTACTCTGATAGGTGAATGGTATGGAAACACCAGGTTCATCCATGCAATGGAATTTTATTCAATAATAAAAAGAAATCAATTGTAAAGTTAAAAAGATACAGGTAAATCATAAATGTATATTCATGAGTGAAACAAGCTAGTTTGAATAGGCTACATACTATATAATTCTAATTATATGATATTCAAGAACAAATGAAAAATTATAGAGCTGGTAAACAAATCATTGGTTGCCAAGGGTTTTAAAAGAGGTGGTTGAATAGGTAAAGCACAGGTGATTATTTTAGGGCAGTAAAACTAATAGTAGATAAAAAATATCATTAATTTGTCAAAACCTACAGAACTTTACACACAAAAAGTGACCCGTCATGTACGAAAATTTAAAAAAAATCATTTAGGAGGTCAAGTTACCTCAGGATAGAATGCAGAATGTGACAAAACAACGTAACTATGTTATAAATATATGAAGCAACGTCACTGAAGGGGATGAGAAAAAAGATACTGATCTAAAAACTTTTGAAATCAGTGGAGCCTGTAAGACTAAAGGCAAAAGGAGCAGGATTTATAAGTACTGTAATCCAGTTAACATTTTTTCCCATGAGTGAGGGTTTAAATATTCTGAGACAGCTATACATTTATATTGGAATTGATGTAATTAAGTAATTAGATGGCAGAAGATAGGAGCCATGTTTCTCACCGTTGGATTAGAAGATTACAGATAGGAAAGGGCAGGAGTACTGGATTAGAGTTGGAGACACCACTCTGAAATAATGATTAGTTTAATATAGACACAAATGAATAAATATGGAAATAATTATAGAAATGTATATATACATTCATTAGTATGCACACATATACATATTTCCATGTTCGGTCACTTAACCAGATCTAGAAGCAATGACAACCCAGTTGCAACTAGCACACCGAGAACCTAGGTCATTATCTCTCATACCATTCTCTTATAGAAAGACTCAGGACTTCCCAGAAAATTGGCAGATTCTAAGGTATAGGAAAGAATACACAAGAAGATCCCAGATCATGCATTCGTGACTGAAAGTGAGAAAGTGCTCAGAAACCAAAATGATGTGGTAACTGAAAGAGACAAAGGAGTCAACTGAACATGTTCCCAATGTACAAAACTGGAATAATTTGAGCAACAAAATAAATAACATGACATTGGATTATAGCACAGAGTATAAAATAAATACCCTATAACCCAGTCTAATTTGAGTAAAACATCAAACAAAATTGGAAAAGTTTTGAGTTTCCTCAAAACTCAGCATTTTCAAAAATAAGGAAAGTCTGATAAATTGTCATAGTCTAGGTGAGACTAAATAGACACAAAAACTAATTATAATGTGGTACTTTTGATATGAATGTGTCTATATATATGCATATACTTGTATGCACACATACACACATTTCAAATGGTTAGCATTACATTTAGTGGTGAAACAATTAACTTCCAGACAAAACACTAGCAAGTTCTGGACAAAACAGTAAAATTTTAAAACAACAAAAAAATCATCATTATTTGTGAAAAAAAAATTTATATTTATATAAAAAATGTATATATATGTATGTATATGTATATATTTATTCATATATATATATATATATATAAGAAATTTAAACAGAACTGTTAAAATTATTTTATGATCCATTGAAATATCTGGATATAAAAAATACAACTAATGCTGTAGCAATGATTAAAAACCGTATGTGGAAAAATATTCAGTTACATAAAAATATGTAGTATAATCCTATTAAGAAATTTTGATCTATGTGAATAAAGAAAGATAATTTTCACATAAATTAATGGTGCAAAACCACTACACTGGAAATTTTCCCTATAATATCCTCAAAATGATCCAGTAAGAAAGGCATCATAGTCCACCCTTTACAGACATGGGAGCTGAGGCCCTGAGTCACTAACATGTACAAGATCACAGTATCTGAAAGTGTTTGAACAAGGATTCAAATCTTGGACAAAGAAATTCCAAGGTACATGGTTCACTCCATTGTGCTATAAAGTTTAAGTTTTTCTACAGTCTTTTTTTTTTTTATGTTAGTTAAACTAACTATTGAAATGAATAGCAAATCATTTGATTTTTACTACTTTGATGGAAAATAAGGGTATCAGTGGTTTTGTGAACCTCTTCTTTTCAAATTTTGTGGATGTATTCTGCAGTTAAAATCCTAACTTTTTTTGTTTTTACCTTTTTTCACATAATGAATTTTTAAGAAAATTATTTTAATAATCAAATTTATATATTTTTTTCATCCATTACCTCACTCTCCTGGTACTTTCCTCTTGGTAGGCATTCAAGAAGATTTCTAAGATATAGGTATATATATTTACATTCAGTAAAATGTATTTCTAAACAACATGTGTTTTTAAACAATTCTCTATACGCATTCCACAATGGCTATCACATGCGTTCCCTGAGATAACACTCTTATCAAAGTAGCATTCACATAGCACTCATAACAATCTTTATTACATGGGGTTTAAAACACTTCTATACATGTGTTACTAAATGTATATAGTACATCCATAACCTTTAAAAACCACTGTTCTCGATGAAGAAAGCAGGAATTACTCTTAAAAACACCTTTATTACATGTGTTTTTAAACACTACTATACATTTCTGTTTGTCCTCACATTAATTTTTTTATTTAGATGCTGTTTAAAGAAGAATATCTTTCTTTTGACTTGTTGCATAAACACAAAGTTTAGAAATTTTAGGTTACATTTTTGTCCTAAACTGTTTTATGCTTTTTTTACCCTCTAACATTTAATGTTGTTGAGTAGTCAGAGGATGAATTGTTTCTGTTCCTTTGTATTTAAAGTGGATTTATGCTTATGAGATTCTTTATCTATCAGTATGAATATTTTACCAGATTACACCTGATGTTTCTTGTTTTTTAATTAGCTTTGCATTTATTGTATTTTATTTATTTTAAATTATTAATTACTGATTAATTATTTACTACAGTTTAGTTTATTTATTATTTGTTTTAATTTATTTAGCCTTTATTTCGATTTAGAAATGTTTGTTAAGTGTTTCGCAGACTAACAGCAGTACAAGAAAAGTAAAAGCAAAATGAGAAAGGAGGAAAAGGAGACAAATAAAAGACCAAGGGATTTAGAGGCAGGATAAGTGAAAGTTCAAGTTCCAGCTCTGCTACATAATAGCAATGTGGTTTAGGACTAATCATATAACCTCTAAAATTTACCTGCCACGTATAAAATTATGATTATAATTCCTGCCTTATAATTTACGTGGGTTAAATAGGAAATCAGGTGTGACTGCATCTAGAACATTGCCAAGTATGAATGACCAACCATTAGTGAAAAGGAGAACAGACATTTTAAACATGAGCTGCTATTAGCAAAGAATTTTATATTCGAAAATTTAGTACTATTAGAAGATTGCTGAGAAATCTGTGAGAAAGGCTATATTACCACATTTTTGAAAAATCCAAACTTTATTCTGCTCTATAAAACCATCTCTCATGTTCTTTGAGATTTTGTTTGGAATATGACCATATTTTACCTTCACACTTCAATTATTATATGAGCAATTTTTAAAGGAATGTCTGCCTTTTATATAAAGGAATGGTTATTTTCTTTCTTGGGAAATATAAATTCAAGTGTCCTTCAATCCTCAAATGTATTGTACTGATTCAGGTCCCACTGTCATTCTCACTTGTCTATACATATAGGAGGCAAAGCTGTTCGATTCAAAACAACAGGAGAACAAATACACCAAGCCTGATATCTGGTGCTGTCATTTTACAATGCTGCAGTCTGAACACATTGTCATTTAATAGCACCAACTAAATTGATCTCTACTTTTATAATGCAAAAAAATTATACTAACAGGGCTTGAAGCCATGAAGAATTATAGTTCGTAATGACCAATTTTAACATGTTTTATAATCCATCAAAATGGGAATATTACCTAAGGGTACAATTTATTTTTTCTTATCATAAAA
This sequence comes from Rhinolophus hipposideros, assembly GCF_964194185.1. Taxonomy (NCBI): domain Eukaryota; kingdom Metazoa; phylum Chordata; class Mammalia; order Chiroptera; family Rhinolophidae; genus Rhinolophus; species Rhinolophus hipposideros. The sequence continues at coordinate 66,134,094 of NC_138056.1, read as the reverse complement.
TTCTACCATAGTTAGAACACTCATATAAAATAAAAAAATGAATCCCTTGCAGAGGTAATGAAAGGAAACCCATTCAATCTTCTTTCTGATGTTTCATTCCGGCTTTCTGACAGCTGAAGACACCAAAGTACAATCAAACGCCGTTAGCACAGTAATGAAAAATGTAAGCATTAAGCAAATTTGTCCACATGAAATAATTGACAGTGGTATAAAGAGATTCAATTCAGTGGTTTATAAAATATCAGAATCTGATCTAAATTAATTTGGAATTATAATACAGCAACTGAGAAGCATATGCTAGTTGGCAAACTAAGGAAAGGGATTAATCTGTTTTCTATTTGTATTTGTCTTATCTATATTTATTACTTTTAAAAAAGAAATAAAACCACAAAGCATGTTATGATTTTTAAAGAATTTTCTTAGTCTTCCTTCTCTGGTATTCTGTACAAATGTATAAATAGTCCTGCTCTCTGAGCACAAACAACTTAATACATAAGAAGCAGAAGGCCAAAAGAGAAATGCAAAAAAAGACATAGAATACTGATTACCTGAACCACTTGATTCAAATCAGCTTTTCTTAATTACTATTCAACACAAAGGCGTATTTGTACAAAAGGCAAAAGTGATTTGAACATAAGTATGTTTATGGGGAAAAAAAGTTTGGCTTTTTTTGTTAACAGTTTTCTGTGTTTTTGGTTTTTTTAACTTACTGATACAATAACTCAATGAGGATTTTTAAATCAATGTAAATGATATACTCAAGAACTAAAAGCACACAAATAAAAGTCACTCTTTTAAGCTTAGGACCCAATACAATAAAAACAATACAAGCTTGCACCATAGATTTTTAGGCACAATGAATATATATACAACTTTTTTTATACAGACAGGATTATGTGCTGTGGATTAAGATAACTAATTCCTCTGTCTGCCTCTAAAAGCAAAAGAAATTTCTTAACCAATTGATAAGACACTATAAGTGATTTCTGCTCATTTCAACAAGATAAAAGAAAAAGACATAAATATTGAATGTGAAGCTTGAAAATCTGTCTTCTTTAAACAATACATAAAAAGCCAAAAACCATACTTTATTTGCAATAGAAAATAAAACACCTGGTTATTTTCATTATTCACTGTTGAGAAAATAGTAGGTGGTTGATAGAAAACTTCAATGAATTATTTTTCTAGTAATCCATCCATCTATAGTGAAGCTTTTGCATTGCCTTTTTTTTTATTGGCATTATACATCAATGACAAATATGTTTGAGGAGTACTTAAACTTTTATTATAGCAAAGCCTCTCAAGATTTTTTTTAATTTGAATTTTTTTTATACCAAAGATTCCCAAGATTTTTGTTATTTGAAATCTTGTGTTATATCATTTGTATAATATGTTAATATCAGTAGCATCCTGATTAATTTCACTTTATGGCTCAGGGGTGTAACAGATGCTTTTTGTTGTTTTTATTTATTTGTTTCCTTTTAGTTACCTTTGGAATTTATTGAACAAACTGAATATTGTAAATATTTGCTAAGCATTAAGCCCTTCAAAGATTTTTAAATAGCTTTTCACTTCAGGTTTTATAAATTATCAACAACATATATGGAAATGTGAGCTAATTTATTGAATTACAAATTTCCAAGAGTTAGAGATTTTATATGTGTGGGGGAAGAACAAACTTTCTGGCTGGTCTAATAATCAATTAGACATGAAACAGATTAGCAAAAGAAAACAAACAAATTTAATACCCCACATATGAGAGAGTCAGAGACCCCACAAGCAGGAGAGGTGCAGAGATAGAAAGGGAAATTGAGGTATTTAAGAGATTATGAGCTAGGGATGAGGTAATGAACCTCAGGGCTTCAGAAAGTAATTGCAGGGAGAGCACATATTCAGTAATTAGTAGTTTGCCCTGCCATAAATAGGTAAAAAGTCATTTCTGGTGATAATTCTTATCATGAGCCCACAGGGTCTCAGTTGCCCTAGCTCAAAATAATATACATACAACTGTCATGCGGGGTGACAGGCCGGGGAGCCTGCTCACTGTGCCATGTGTCAGGGAGGGTGTCATGCAGGGTCTCAGCTCTAGCTTTCCACATAAAAATACAGGATATGTCTAGGCCAAAAAGGAACACCCACAGAGCCATAGGTAGGGGAATCATACTACTATATTCTCACTGGTGGCTGGGTTGGAGAAAGAGGAAGCAGGACCCACACTGTTCGCAACCCTCACTGCACCGCTTGCAGGTTCAGCCACCATCTTGCCAGCCCCCATTTCCCTGCTAGCGTAGTCATGGCAGTTATATTAGTGGCCAACGGCTCACTGGTTACAGCTGACGGCCAACTAGCCACAGCTGATGGCCATCCAATCACAGTTGATGGCTGTTTACTACCTGAGCCAGCACCTTTCTAGGGGCTCTGCTTTCTGGGGCTCTGTCCCCACAACAACTCAGGCTCATTTTGATTGGTTTCTTCTGAACCCCCACATATGTGTTGTAATTTACTTTTCACAGTAGTACAGCAAAGTTTTTATTTTATCCCCAATTTACAGATGATAAAACTGAGTATCAGAGAGGTTAAGAAAGTTGCCCAAGATCACATACAAGTATAGATAGGAACCAGGACCAAGACCAGATTACCTAACTTTACAGATTTAACAATCTAAATACCAGATTAACTGATAAAAAGAGAAAAACTGTATGAGTTTTCAATTTAAATAGGTACAGAAACATTCAGTAAAAATGACCAGCTATTTGTAATTTTTAAAAAAGAACTTTTAGGGAGACTAGAAATATAGGGGAATTTCCATAACCTAATAAAGAATTTTTACTATAAGCCTCCAGCAAACACCACATGCAATGGCGAACCACAGACTTTCTTGCAACAATCAAGAATAAGACGAGAATGTTTACTATTACCATTTCTATTATTTTTTTCACAAGGTACTAGCTAGAGAATTAAGAAAATTAAAACAAGCTTATTATTTTGATGTAATCCCACTTTTTATTTTTTATTTTTTTGCTTATGCTTTAGGTCTCATATTCAAAAAATCATGGCTAGGACCCATGTCAAAGAGCTTTTTTACCTAGGTTTTCTTGTAGGAGTTTCATGGTTTCAGGTCTTACATTTAAGTGTTTGGTCAATTTTGAGTTAATTTTTAGGAGTGGTATAAGAGTCTAGTTTCATTTTTTTGCATGTGAATATCCAATTTTCCTACTATTATTTATTGAAGAGACTGTCTTTTCTCTATTGGGTATTCTTGGCTCCCTTTTCAAATATTAACTGATCATATATGCATGGGATTATTTCTGAGCTCTCAATTCTATTCCATTGATCAATGGGTCTGTTTTTTATGCTAGTACTACACTTTTTGTTTTGTTTTGTTTAATAGTAGCTTTGTTTAATAGTAGCTTTGATGCCTCCAGCTTTGTTCTTTTTCAGGATTGTTTTCACTATGTGAGATCTTTTGTGGCTTCGTAGAAATTTTAGAATTGTTTTATTTCTACTTTTATAAAAATGCCATTGGACTTTTGATAGGGATTATACTGACTCTATAGATGACTTTGGGAATTATGGATATTTTAATAATATTAATTCTTCCAACCCACAAACATGGGATATCTTTCTATTTATTTCTGTCTTCAATTTCTGTCATCAATATCTAATAGTTTAAGTGTAGAGATTTTTCACCTTGGTTAAATTTATTCCTAAGTATTTTATTGTTTTCGATGCTATCTATAAATGGGGTTGTTTTCATTTTTTTTTATATAAGTTGTTGTTAGCATATAGAAAGTTACTGACTTTTGTATGTAGATTTTGTATTTTGCAACTTATATAAGTTGTTGTTAGCATATAGAAAGTTACTGACTTTTGTATGTAGATTTTGTATTTTGCAACAGTTTTTTGATGCAGTTTATACAGGCTCTATCATAATTTTATAGGACCATCATCAAATATTCGGACTGTCATTGGCTGAAATGTCATTATGTGTATATAACTGTATAGTAACTTCTGCCCATATGTAGAAGACATATGAGAATGTTTATAGCAGGGAAACACTATTAGCATTTTATTTGTTGAAGTCCTTTTACAAAAAAACAAATATTTTTGATAGTGCCTCAAGTTTAGAGATTCTTCTTTCTCCTCCACCTAATGGAAATCAATATCATTACAAGAACAACTACATGGTTTTGTAAATCACTTCAAGTTTGCAAGGCACTATGTCACTTCACTTCATGACAATCTAGAGGCATCATTAGTGCTAAGGACAGCGTGATAGACAAGACTTGGCTCACGTTATCAAGGATGATCTTACTCTACAAGGGTAAATAAACTAGAGAAAATAAAAAATTACATTTTACAGGCAAGTAAATGCAATCTCAGAAAGATTAATTATATTGTATTCTGTATAATCAGATATAATCTGTATAATCTGTATAATCTGTATCTGTATATTATACAGATATGTATCTGTACAATCTGTATAATTCTGTATAATCAGAATTAAAATATACTTTCTCTCATTAAATCTATCCTCTTCTCATTATTATAAACTAGCTATATTTTAGCAACAAAAGAAATCCTTTAAAGTAATTAAACATTAACAATAATTAAATAATGATTTAAGAAATGCAGGTAGTTTCTACATAACTAACACCAAATCTGAATAAGGACTTATCTTTATAGCTTGTGAAAAGTCTTAGGATCTTCATCCAAGATGGAGGAGTAGATAAAAGTTGTGCTTGCCTCCTCCAATGACCACATTAAAATTGCAACTAAATTATAGAACAGTCAACCTGGAGAACCATCTGAAGTCTAGCTGAACAAAATTTTTATGACTAAGGATAGAAAGTAGAAGCCACACTGAGACTGATAGGAATGTCAGAGAGGTGGAACAGGTCAGCCCCAAACCTCCGTGTGATGGTGGAGAATTAGAAGGGATATCTCTGCCACTGAAATCCCACCCACCCCCAACCCTGGAGGAGCAAGAGACTCCAGACACAAACCAGGCTTCCCAGCCTGAAATACTGGTGCTGGGAAAAGGAGCAACCACAACATCTGGCTGTGAAAAACAGTGGGGATTCCAACCATCTGGGTGGGAAAGAAGGCTGCAGGAAACCCAGACATCCTCTTAAAGGGCTGACACACAGACTCACTCACTTGCAGGCACTTACTCTGTGATCCGGCAAAGAAACAATGACTCAGGGGCACATCAGAACCATACAAGAAGAGACTGAGCTGTGTGGCTTTGGAGTAAAAACTGGGGGGGGGGGGGGGAAGTCACCATTTTCCCTGTGTAGGGTCCTCCTGCCATGCAGTCAGCAGGCAGGCACCATCTTTTGTGTGTTGAGTCTTCCCCCAATGCTCCTGGCCATATCTGAATCAGAATTGCCTGGTGAGGTCCTCTCACTCCACCCTGCTGACTCCCTGGGACTCCACCCTACCCAACTCCCCCGACACCAGAGGCATTTTCTCAGAGAGCATTCAGACCACCCACATTGAACTCTTTCTTGGATAACTATCAGAAATCTGTGGGACCCAGGAAGGCAGTAACTGTCCTTGGTGTGCTCTGAGACTTTTTCTGAGTAGCTTCAGGCTTAGCACTAGCACCAAACCAGAATCTACATTAACCTGGTAAACATAATTTGTCCCATCCTGGGGACTCCCTAAAACCCTGCTTCATCCAACTTGTGATCACACAAGGCTTTAACAGCAGCTGAGCCTTATGGGTATGAGTTGGTAGCAGCAGTACTCAGGGTGTCCTGGCTTTTTGTGGAGCTACTCCAGGGCCAGTACTAGTCACAGCCGACCTCAGTTCACAGCATGGCCTCTCCCACATGCTTCCAGGTTAAGCTTAGGCAGCGATCAGCCACAGATCATTTTATAGCTTCTACTAGGTAGTCCCTGGCCAGTCACAGGCAGTGGGTGACCTGGGCCTGCACTAAATCCCCTCACAAGAGTCCCCAGAACCAACAGACTTGGAAGTTGGCTTCAAACCACAGTAGAGCACCATCGAATTAGCCCCACAAGTGGCATACCCAAAGGGCAGTCTCAACAGGCACCAGAGCCTGCTGGGCCAAATCTTGCTCCATGGGTAAGCAGCAGCCTGTAAGTTGTCAACGTGGCCAAAACCAACAGCCAGTCAGTCTGAGGGTCAATCACACCCAGTAACGTGCCAATAGCAATCAAGGCTCAACTATAACAAGAGGGCACACACAACCCACACAAGGGACACTCCTGGAACAACTGGAGCAGATGACCATGGAGACTTGTACCACTGAGATGCACAGGACACCTACTACATAAGGCCACGCAGCCAAGACTGGGAGACATAGTAGCCTTATCTAATACATAGAAGCAAACACAGAGAGGCAGCTAAAACAAGGAACTAAATAAATAAATATATCCCAAATAAAAGAACAGGAGAAAACTTAAGAAAAGGAACTAAATTAAATGTAGGCAAGCAACCTACCAGATACAGAGTTCAAAACAATGGTTATAAGGATGCTCAAGAAACTTAATGAGAATTTTAGCAGAGATAGAAAATATAAAAAAGGACATAGAAACCATAAAAGAGAACCAGTCAGAAACGAAAAATACAATAGCCAATAAAGAATGCACTACAAGGCATTGCCAGCAGATTAGATGAAGCAGAGGAACAAAATCAGGAATGTGGAAGAAACGATAGCAGAAAGCACCCAATTGAGAAAAACAGAATTAAAGAAGAACCCAAATAAATGAGGATCATTTAAAGGACTTCTGGGACAACATCAAGCGTACCAACATTTACATCATAGGGGGACTAGAAGGAGAAGAGAGTAAGCAAGGGATTGAGACCCTATTTGAAAAAACAATGACTGAAACTTTCCTAACCTGGTGAAGGAAATAGACATACAAGTGCAAGAAACACAGAGAGTCCTAAACAAGATGAACACAAACAGGCTCACACCACAACACATTAGAATTAAAATGTCAACAGTTAAAGACAAAGAGAGATTCCTAAGAGAAGAGAAAGGCAACTAGTTACAAGAAAGCTCACATAAGATTGTCAACTGATTTTACAACAGAACCTTTGCAGGCAAGAAAGGATTAGTAGGAAATAATCAAAGTGATGAAATGCAAGGATCTACAAATAAAACTACTCTGCCCAGCCAGGGTATCATTTAACATTGAAGGACAGATAGAATTCCCAAAGGAAAAGCAAAAAGAATTCATCACCACTAAACCAGTATTACAAGCAATGTTAGAGAGACTTCCTTGAAACAAAAAAATTAAATTATAAAATATCAAAAATATGAATAATAAAATGGCAATAACTACATATCTATCAACAATTACTTTAATGTAAATGTGTTAAATGCTGCAAACAAAAGATATAGCCTGGCTGAATGGATAAGAAGACAAAACCCTTACATATGCTGCCTACAAGAGACTTCTATCAGATTGAAAGACACACACAGACTGAAAATAAAGAGATAGAAAAAGATATTTCATGAAAAAGGAAACAAAATAAAAAGTTTAGATAGCAATACTTATGTCAGACAAAATAGACTTTAAAACAAAGGCTATAACAAGAGACAAAGAAGGACCTAGTAATCCCACTTCTAGGTATTTATCCAAAGAAATCCAAAATGCTACTTCAGGGGGACATGTACATCCATATGTTCATTGCAGCATTGTTTACAATAGCAAAGATGTGGAGGAAGCCTGGGTGCACTTCGATGGATGAATGGATAAAGAGGAGGTGGTACATATACAAAACGAAATGTTACTCACGCATCAAAGAAAATTGATTCTTGCTGTCTGGGACAGCATAGCTGGACCTGGGGAGTATTGTGCTGAGTGGAATATGTCAGACAAAAACAGATGCAACATGATTTGCTTATATGTGGAATCTAAAGAACAAAAGAAACAAACTCACAGATACAGGGAACATTTTGATAGTTGCCAGATGGGAAGAGGTTTGGAGGGGGGATGAAAACAGGAATTAAGAAGTATAAATTGGTTGTTACAAAGTACTTATGGGATGTAGGGTATAGCATAAGGAATATAGTCAATACTACTGTAATAACTATGTATAGTGTCAGATGGGTACTAGATTTATCGGGGTGATAGATGGGAGGGGGTTGGGGAGCAGGGTGAAAAAGGTGAAGGGATTAAGAAGTGTAAATTGGTAGTTACAAAATAATCATGGGGATGTAAAGTAAAGCATAGAGTATATATTCAATAACATGGTAATAACTATGTGTAGTGCCAGGTGGGTACTAGATTAGTCAGGGGGATCACTTCTTAAATTATATAAACTTCTAACCACTATGCTGTACACCTGAAATTAATATAAAATAATATTAAAATTCAACTATAATTGAAAAATTTTAAAAAGGGGTGGGGGATATGTGAAGGGGAATAAGAGGTTCAAATCTTCAGGTATAAAACAAATAAGTCATGGGGACGTAACGTACAACATAGGCAATATAGTCAATAGTATTGTGATATCATAGTACCCTGTCAGAAGGTTGCTGGACTTATCATGGTGATCACTTCTTTAGGTATATAAATGTTGAATAACTATGGGGTACTTCTGAAACTGAGATAATGTTGTATGGTTTCTATATTTTATAAAAATTGACAACAAAAACTTATCAGAAGAAAATAATTGTAACATGTGAGTTAATGTGATGTAAAGTTATTGTGATGATCATTTTGCAATATATGCATATATTAAGTCATCATGCTGTACATCTAAAACTAATGCAATGCTATATGCCAATTATATCTCAATAAAACTGAAAAAATGTTTAAAAAATCCTTAGTAAAGTTCACGTAAAATGAAAATTAAAAAACCTGAGTTTTCCATTTATGAAACGAAAACACATATGAAAGAATTTGACACTTCAAAAAAATTATATATATCTATATATCTATAGATATATAGATATATATCTATATATATAGATATATAGATATATAGATATATAGATATATATATGTTTTCACTGGCAATATTTGTGCAATATAACTTTCTTTTTTCTTTAAGTAATTATGCCTGAACAATTACCAAATTTTTTAAAAGGTTAAAGTTAAAAATAATTACACCATAAAAAAAAAAGTGAAACTATTGCTTTTATTTAAAAAAAATCTCTTTATTTAATTCTAAGTGTGAGAAACATTGTAATTTGTTGTAAAGGTCATTCAAGGATTAGAGATTAAAATTTAAAGATTTTTAAATTTATGCAAAGCTTTCATTATGCATTGAAAATGTTATTATAATAACATAAAAGGCTTAACTCATAGGATTTCCTGTAAATTTTAAATAAGTTAATTGTGTGAAAGTTCTGTCATTCATTTATGAACAAATATCCATTCAATAACAAATAAAATTGAGTACAACACATCTTATGTTAGATACTAGAAATATATAAAATAGGAAAGTATGGTTTCTTGAACTCAAAGTCTAACATGGGAGAAAGACAAGCAAGCAAATAATAAAAACAGTTTGCTAAATGCACTGATGGCTTTAGAAGCACTTAACAACAGAGAGACTTCACATAAGAGATGATATTCGAGATGGATCTTAAGAAAGAGGTTCAGGCAAGCACAGAAATAGAGAATGACAATTCAGTGTCGAATAACAATATATGCAAAAAGGCATATGGCAAGAGAGATGTGGTATCTTCTAAAGAAACCACATAAAGTTTAGTGGAGCAAAAGGAAAAAGCAATAAGCAGAAACCAGTTTGTGAATCATCATGCATGTCACACAAAGAATTTGGAAATTTACCTTGAAATGATGGGTTGTTGCTGAACAATTCTAGAGATAGAAAGGAAAATTAGATTTGAAGTAATGGCACTCTATACGAAGCAGAAAGGATTGGGTGCACAGGGAAAATACTGAAATTTTAAAACCAGTTAAAAGGCTGCTGCAATAGACACAGTGAAACATAATGAAGGTCTAAACCAAGGTATTAGCATTGAGAGAAAAGTAAAGGGGTTAAGATTACAGGAAAAAAAATCAGGAAGGAGAATCAATAGGGACTAATTGGATTGAGGAAAGGAAGAATTAAGAGTGGTGTAAAACCACCAATAAAAAGGATAAATGAGTATGCTTGAACCTATCCCGATAGAATGAACCATGTTTAATTTACTGATCACCTAAAACCTAAATATAATACATACATTTGTAACACCATGCATTTTTAGTCCCCAGGATAACTTCTACCTTCTTTTCACTTCAGATTAGTTTGTCCAGATTCATGAAAAATGTCCTGCCCTGATCTTATTCGATCCAGTGTGCTTGTTGCTTTCACAGTTTTATTTTACCTCATTCTTCATCTTTTACCCTGTCCTATAATTTCTAAAGATTTACATACCAGAATTTTTTAAAAAATTTCTATGACACATATTCAAATAAACTTTAAAAATAAAGATGTTCTTTCCTGCAAGAAAATATTTCTGAAAAATATCAATTCTGCCACTATATTCCAGAAATGGCTCCTCAGCTACCCATGTAATCAGATTTCTTCTGTACCTCTTTGACATATATAGCACTTGGAAGGGGTTTTATTTTGCACCCTGAGTCTTGGCAGAAACAGAATAATTTCCAGTTGAGTATGACCTTTAAAAATGTGCCACATCACAAACACCCTAAACATCACAACTTAGCCAGCAATGTGATTTCAAATGTTCTCCCCAGATGCAGCTTAGACTTTTAACACTTAGCCGGTTCACACTGTAAGTCAAGGTGGCAGTATTGTTTTTTTAATTTTTTTTTTTAAAGATTTTATTGGGGAAGGGGAACAGGACTTTGTTGGGGAAAAGTGTGTACTTCCAGGACTTTTTTCCAAGTCAAGTTGTTTTCCTTTCAGTCTTAGTTGTGGAGGGCACAGCTCAGCAGATCCAGTTGCCGTTGCTAGTTGCAGGGGGCACAGCCCACCATCCCTTGTGAGACTTGAGGAATTGAACTGGCAACCTTGTGGTTGAGAACCCACTGGCCTATGTGAGAATCGAACCGGCAGCCTTCGGAGTTAGGAGCACGGAGCTCTAACCGCCTGAGCCACTGGGCCAGCCTATGATTTGTTTTTGAGACAGAAGTACTTTACATAATCAACAGTACTAGATATATTTAATATCATATTTAAACTTTTTAAATATAGTTTAGTACTTTTATAAAATGACTGGCACGTAAGTGCATGATAAATATATATTGAACATATTAATTAATTAAGTAAGTAAGTAATGTCAATATTGTAAAACTATTGGTCATTTTTATTCAGGTAATTTAATGTGTCCACATGACACCATATAGATATAATTTTAAAAGTTAGGGGAATTTATCAGTCATTGATCTTGCTGATGAGTAATAAACACCAAATCTGGTTGTCTTAAGCTGTTTTCACCGAAACAAAGGCAGGTTTAGCAGAGGAAAGGGAACTAAAATAGCTTTGGGGTGAGTCAGCAGGAGGAGTGTCCCGTCAGTCTACATGATCCTGTGTGTGTACCACTGTCACTGCTGGATACCACTGGTGTACCCCATTGCCCATGGATACCTCTCGAGAACCCCAAGCTGCTATTGCAGGCAGCAGTAGCTACCTCCAAATTTTGCTCATTTCTTTATCTTTGTATCACTCACTTACATTATAAAGGAAGAGGAGAGAGGGAGGATTCTCTGGGAAGAATTTGACTGGTTGAACATAGGTCACGTGCCCAAACCTTAGTTTACAGGATTTCTCCTCTCAGGTTCTATGGTGGGAGGTTTGTCATTGCATCCCACCCATACATACAGTAGAAATTACTCCATAAATGGAAAGGAGATAGTATTTTAGGATACAGGAAGATAGTATACCTACTACAAACAGAGCATAGACTGAGTAGTAGGAAATGCGCAGGATTCTAAACCATCAGTAGAGCTTATTTTATCATACAACTTACAGCAGTGATTTACATTAAGGTATGTGTTTCCTCAAGTGAGTTCCTTCAGGTCAGGGAAGATACATAGATTCTTTAAAGAGTGATATTAATTATATTAACTAGTGGTAATTGATAACAAAACAGGTTATTTCTCCTATATTTGATGTATAATGTATATCCAATTTTATATAAGAATTCACATACATGTGATTTTAAAATGCTCTTTTGACATTTATCTATTTTTTTAAGATTCAAAAATGGTAACTCCTAATCAAAAGGGGTTTAAGAAAATTAATTTTATTTATTTTAGAGACTCTGTATCCCAAATAATCTATATCCCAAAATGTCTTTGGGTAATATACTTCCAGAAATCTCAATATGCCGACCCCATGGGAATTTCACCCAACAGTGATTTCCACCTTAACACTAAAAACTAATATTTTAGTTCCCTGGGTCTAAGAATGCTCAGGTTAGGGCCTTCCATTGTCTTCTGTTGTTTTTAATAGAAATGCATCATCTTTACCTCTCTACCAAACTTCTCTTTAAGTTGTTGTTTTGCATTTGGGATTTGTATAAAAATGAACAGTAGGACTCAATATTTGAGAAATCAAAGTTCAGCCAAAAATGCAGTTATGTAAATTACAAAGCAAATGCCAGTGGAAAGAAAGCTAACTACTCAACGTTCCTTAACTCAGGTTGAGGGATGGTGGGTGTGGCTGCAAAGGAGAGGAAGAAAGCTTTGCTATAGCATGGGGAGAAGGATAAGTACATTTTTACAGTCAGTCTTGTAGTAATATAAGGATTACCATCGACAATATCTTCCATCCTAAATATATCTGTAGCCATCATTTGAACCATATATCTGTAAGTGTGCTTTATACTTTTCAGGTGGCTATGTTTCACAAAAGGCCCTATTCTCTCATCTGTGTGGGTATAGATTTGTATTGCTGAACAAACAAAACAAGGCAGAAAGCAAGCAATCAATAAACCTTGGGGGGGGGGGAGGGTTTAAAAGACAGAAAACTGGATGCTGCCTGGGTATTGGCACCCAGGCTGGAGGCTTTATTTCTATGAATGCACACTTCAGTTTCAAAAAAATCTTTGGAAAACTGATTTTGGGAGAAACCTAAGACACAGCTACTTTTTTTGTTGTTTTATTTTGTTTTTGTTTTTTTAATATTGAATGCTGTGGATACTTTGAGATTCTATAGATGTATCTAAGGAGCTGCTTCAGGGGCTGAAAGCAAAATAGGTTAGATTCAGGGGTCCTTGTCACCTTACCTTAATCATCACACCATTTCTTGTATCTGTTGAACATGTTGTTTTTCCATTTAACTGAGGAATAGCTTCCTCTGCTAAGAAAATGTTTGTTTTGTTTTGGTTTGGTTTCGGTTTGTTTTGTTTTCAAATCAGTGGTCTAGTTCAAGTGAATACTTCATTTTACAGTTGAAGGGAGAGAGGCCAGAAAGGTTAAGTTAGTAGACCAAGGACCACAGCTGGTGTTAATAGAGATGTGACTAAAATCCTATTTTCCTTCCCCATCCTATGTGTTTATCACCAGGTCAAGTTGCCTTTTATTCAACTCACTAAATTCTAGTCCAGGGGTGTCCAAACGTTTTTCAACGTTTTTCACCAAGGGCCATATGCGGTAAAATACACAAACAGCCAGGCCACTCACTCGATGTGAAGTACGTATTGCCTCACCTGGTTTATTTAGGTAAACTAAATATATTTTTGGAATTTGCTGTGGGCCAATAAAAAATGGATTGCGGGACACAGTTGGCCCTCGGGCTGCAGTTTGGACACCCCTGTTCTAGTCATTCCTCTTTGAGTGTTAACCAAAGCACTCCCAGCACACAAATTTTAGAAAGGATTTTGAACTCTGAATTATTTTAAATAACCTTAAGAAAATAATAATGAGGATAATTGATAAGTGTAGAATTATTAATAATTTACAAAAGATATATAGATATGTATCTCTTCTATTAAAATAAATGGCCAATGATGCTCAAATTTGCCTCAGTTGTACTTTAGGGAGAGCTCTATAAAGAAAAAAATATTTCTAAATATAAAGAGTTAATGGGATTCCGGATCAAAATGGCGGCGTGAGGTGAGCCTCTGTAACGCTCCCCTGGAATTTACAACGAATCAGACAACAATAACTCCACAAAGGACTCCTTGCACAGCAGACAGGCAAGACGAAGAGGCCCACTACTGAATTCACCTCCAGGTGGGTGAATCGCGCGAGCGGGGGAGGAGGGAGAGGAGAAGTGCGGAGACGGAGCCGCGCGGGCGCAGGACACAGACCTAGCTCAGTGCTCGGAGCCCGCTGCTCCCGGATCTTCCGCAGCTGCGGGAGAGTGAAGGACTCGGACTGCTAGGGCTCCGCTTACAGCCCACAGGGCTGAGGGGGCAGCATACAAAACTGCTGAACCCAACGCTCCCGGCAGCAAAGACTGAGGGAAGAGGGCTGAAATCGGTGGTTTAAGCCTTCACTGCCGAGCGGAGAACGGAAGCCTTAGGCAGGGAGACTAGCCGCCCCCTCCCTTCTCTCCCAGAGCTTGCCCCGCCCCCACCTGCACGGTGCTAGAAGAGATAAAGTAGCAGTGTCAGATCAAAGGACAGAATATTTGCTGCTCTGAGAACTGTGGACCGCAGACACAGATTTGCAGCCCAACTAGTTCCGGCAAAGGGGAGGGAGCTGTGGAAGCAGGACTGGCTGTAGTGGTGGTCGCCGCCATTGCTCTGGGCCACCTCTCACAACTCACCCCGCCCCTGGCCCCACCTATCTGGGCGGATCCCTGCAGGAGTAAACAGAACTGCTGAAACATACCGGCTCTGAATCTGGTGCAGAAAGAGCTTTGGAACTTCAAAAGATCTTCGCATACCTATCAACCTGTTGCAGAAGACACTCCTGTAGATGTCTAGAAAGAGAAATAGTAAATCAGTGATTGCCATGAATAACCAAGGCAACAAGATAGCTCAGAAAGAAAGTGAAAAGTCTCCAGAAAAGGAACTTACAGATATGGACATTTGTGATTTAAATGACAGAGAATTCAAGATTGCAGTTCTGAAAAAACTTAACGAGATGCAAGAAAACACAGAAAGGCAGTTTAATGAACTCAGAAACACAATCAAAGAACACCATGAGCATTTTACAAAAGAGATTGAAATCTTGAAAAAGAACCAAATAGAATTTCTGGAGATTAAGAACTCAATAGAAGAAATTAACAATAAAATATCCAGTTTAGGTAGTACAGTTGACCAGATGGAGGAAAGAATCAGTGACATCGAAGATAGGAGCCTGGAATTTACACAGATGGAAGAAGAAAGAGACTTGAGACTTAAAAGAAATGAAAGAACTCTACAAGAACTTTCTGACTCCATCAGAAAGAGCAATATAAGAATAATGGGCATACCAGAAGGAGAAGACAGAGGGAAGGGAACAGAGAATATATTCAAAGAAATCGTCGATGAGAACTTCCCAAACTTGTGGACAGAACTGGATCCTCGAATCCAAGAAGCAAATAGAACACCTAATTACCTCAATCCCAACAGGCCTTCACCAAGGCACATTGTATTGAAGCTGTCTAAAATCAATGACAAAGAAAGAATCCTCAAGGCAGCCAGGGAAAAGAAGACGGTAACTTACAACGGAAAGCCCATTAGATTATCATCAGATTTTTCAGAGGAAATTCTACAAGCTAGGAGAGAATGGAACCAAATATTCAAACTATTGAAAGAGAGAAATTATGAGCCAAGAATAATATATCCAGCAAAGATCTCCTTTAGATATGAAGGAGGAACAAAGACCTTTCCAGACATCCAGAAGCTGAGGGAATTTTCTAATACACGACCTGCACTACAAGAAATACTAAAGGAGGCTATTCAACCACCATCAACAGAGACAACTTGTGGCAACCGAAACATAAAAAGGGGGAGCGTAAAGGCCTGAACTGGAATATGGGAATAGAGAAAGTAAGCGTACTGAAGAAACTGGAATACTCTAAATATCAAACTTTCTTTTACATAAGCTTAAGGATAACCACTCAAAAAACATCCAGATCTAAAATATATACTATAATAAAAGAAGAAACAGAGGAAAACATCATAGAATACCACCACACAAAAATAACAGACAACAACAAAAAGGCAAAGAAACAATGGAGACACAGCCTTACCAGAAAACTAAAGACAGAATGACAAGAAATCCTCACATATCAATAATCACCCTAAATGTAAATGGGCTGAACTCACCAATAAAGAGACACAGAGTAGCAGATTGGATCAAAAAACTAAACCCAACCATATGCTGTCTACAAGAGACACATCTCAGCTACACGGACAAGCATAGACTCAAAATGACAGGGTGGAAATTGACACTCCAAGCAAATGGTACCCAGAGAAAATCAGGTGTAGCCATAATGATTTCCGATGAAACAGACTTCAGGGTGAAAAAGATAACAAGAGACAAAGATCGACATTTCATAATGGTAAAGGGGACTATACAACAAGAAGACATAACAGTCATCAATATTTATGCCCCCAATCAGGGAGCACCGAAATA
This sequence comes from Rhinolophus hipposideros, assembly GCF_964194185.1. Taxonomy (NCBI): domain Eukaryota; kingdom Metazoa; phylum Chordata; class Mammalia; order Chiroptera; family Rhinolophidae; genus Rhinolophus; species Rhinolophus hipposideros. The sequence goes on along the minus strand of NC_138056.1, from coordinate 66,117,621 downwards.
TACCAAGCAACTACTAACAGAACTAAAGGGAGAAATTGACCAAAACACAATTATACTAGGGGACTTAAATACATCATTGACAGCTATGGATAGATCATCCAAACAAAAGATAAATAACGAAATCGCAGCCCTAAATGACACATTAGATGAAATGGACATAATTGACATATATAGAGCACTTCATCCTAAAACATCAGACTATACATTCTTTTCGAGTGTACATGGAACATTCTCAAGGATAGACCATATATTGGGACACAAAATCAGCCTCAGCAAATTTAAGAAGATTGAAATCATACCAAGCATATTCTCTGATCACAAAGCTTTGAAATTGGATATCAACTGCAAAAAGAAAGCAGGAAAAAACACAAATACATGGAGATTAAACAACATACTTTTAAAGAACGACTGGGTCAAAGAAGAAATTAGATGAGACCTCAAAAGATACATAGAAACAAATGACGATGAAAATACATCCTACCAAAATTTTTGGGATGCCGCGAAAGCAGTTTTAAGAGGGAAATTTATATCATTACAGGCCTATCTCAAGAAACAAGAAAAATCCCAAATAAATAACCTCATGTTACACCTTTAAAAACTAGAAAAAGAAGAACAAGCGAAACCCAAAATCAGCAGAAGAAAGGAAATAACAAAAATCAGAGCAGAACTAAATGAAATAGAGAACAAAAAGACAATAGAAAAAATTAATGTGAGAAAGAGCTGGTTCTTTGAAAAGATTAACAAAATTGACAAACCCTTGGCTAGACTCAACTAAGATACAAAAAGAGAGAAGACACTAATTAACAAAATCAGAAATGAAAAAGGGGAAGTTATCACGGACACCACAGAAATACAAAGGATTATCCAAGAATACTATGAAGGGCTATATTCCACCAAATGTAATAACTTAGAAGAAATGGACAAGTTCTTAGAAACATATAGCCTTCCAAGGCTGAATCATGAAGAACTGGAAAATCTTAACAGGCCGATCACCAGTAACGAAACTGAATCAGTCATCAAAAACCTTCCCAAAATCAAAAGTCCTGGACCAGATGGCTTCACCAGTGAATTCTACCAAACCTTCAAAGAGGATCTAATACCAATCCTGCTCAAACTCTTCCAAAAAATTGAAGAAGAGTCAGTACTCCCTAATTCATTTTATGAGGCCAACATTACCCTGATACCAAAACCTGGTGAGGACAACACAAAAAAAGAAAACTACAGACCCATATCTCTGATGAATACAGATGTTAAAATCCTAAACAAAATTCTAGCAAATCAAATACAACAATGCATTAAAAAGATTATTCATCACGACCAAGTGGGGTTCATCCCCGGGGCACAAGGATGGTTCAACATTCGCAAATCCATCAATGTGATACATCACATAAACAAAATACAGGACAAAAATCATATGATTCTATCAATTGATGCAGAAAAAGCATTTGATAAGATACAACATCCATTTATGATTAAAACACTTAATAAAATTGGTATAGAAGGAAAATACCTCAACATAATAAAGGCCACATACGACAAGCCCTCAGCTAACCTCATAATTAATGGTGAAAAGCTGAAGCCCTTTGCTCTACGTTCAGGAACACGACAAGGTTGTCCCCTATCACCTCTGCTTTTCAACATAGTGTTGGAAGTCCTCGCCAGAGCTATCAGGCAAGAGAAAGAAATAAAAGGCATCCAAATTGGGAATGAAGAAGTTAAATTGTCACTCTTTGCAGATGACATGATGCTATATATAGAAAACCCTAAAGACTCCACCAAAAAGCTATTAGAAATAATCAATGAATACAGTAAAGTTGCTGGCTACAAAATCAACGTACAAAAGTCCATTGCTTTCCTATATACCAGCAATGAAATCTCAGAAAAAGAGATAGAAAAAACAATTCCTTTTGCAATTGCAGCGAAAAGAATAAAATACCTAGGAATAAACTTAACCAACGATGTGAAGGATTTATATGCTGAAAACTATAAGACATTTTTGAAAGAAATTGAAGAAGACACAAAGAAATGGAAAGACATTCCGTGCTCATGGATGAAAGAATCAACATAGTTAAAATGGCCATATTACCCAAAGTCATATACAGATTTAATGCAATCCCTATTAAAATCCCAATGGCATTTTTGAAAGAAATAGAACAAAACATTATCAGATTTGTTTGGAACCACAAAGACCCCGAATAGCCAAAGCAATATTTAAAAAAAAGAACAATACTGGACGTATCACACTCCCTGATTTTTCCTTGTACTACAGGGCTACAATAATCAAAACAGCTTGGTATTGGCGGAAAAACAGACACATAGACCAATGGAATATAATTGAGAACCCAGAAATAAAACCACATAAATATGGACAGATAATTTTTGACAAAGAAGCTAAAAACATACAACGGAGGAAAGACAGCCTCTTCAATAAATGGTGCTGGCAGAATTGGATAGCTACGTGCAAAAGAATGAAACTGGACTGTTATCTGTCACCATGTACCAAAATTAATTCAAAATGGATCAAAGACTTAAGCATAATACCTGACACAATAAACTGCATTGAAGAAAACATAGGTACTAAACTTATGGACCTTGGGTTCAAAGAGCATTTTATGAATTTGACTCCAAAGGCAATGGAAGTAAAAACTAAAATAAACAAATGGGATTATATGAAATTGAAAAGCTTCTGCACAGCAAAAGAAACTATTGACAAAATAATGAGGCAACCAACTGAATGGGAGAAGATTTTCGCAAACAGTTCCTCTGATAAGGGGCTAATATCCAAAATATACAAGGAACTCATGAAACTCAACAACAAAAAAACAAACAACCCAACTGAAAAATGGACAGAGGACCTGAAGAGACATTTCTCCAAAGAGGATATACAAATGGCAAATAGACATATGAAAAAATGCTCAACATCGCTAATCATCAGAGAAATGCAAATGAAAACCACAATGAGATATCACCTCACCCCAGTCAGAATGGCTTCCATCAACAAAACAAATAGTAACAAGTGTTGGAGAGGCTGTGGAGAAAAAGGAACTCTCATACACTGTTGGTGGGAATGCAGACTGGTGCAGCCGCTATGGAAGGCAGTGTGGAGGTTCCTCAAGAAATTACGAATAGAATTACCATATGACCCAGCAATCGCTCTCCTGGGTATCTACCCCAAAAATATAAAAGCATTTCTCTATAGAGACACGTGTACTCCAATGTTCATTGCAGCTTTGTTTACGGTGGCCAAGACATGGAAACAACCAAAATGTCCTTCGATAGATGAATGGATAAAGAAGTTGTGGTACATATACACAATGGAATACTATTCGGCGTTAAGGAAAGATGATATAGGAGCATTTGTGACAACATGGATGGACCTTGAGAGTATAATGCTAAGTGAAATAAGTCAGACAGAAAAAGCAGAGAACCCTATGATTTCACTGATATGTGGTATATAAACCAAAAAGAACAAGACAAACAAATGAGAAAGAAAAACTCATAGACACAGACAATAATTTAGTGGTTACTAAACCACTAAAGGGTAAGGGGGTGGGGGGAGGGTGATGAGGGTAACGGGGATCAAATATATGGTGATGGAAGGAGAACTGACTCTGGGTGGTGAACACACAATGGGATTTATAGACGATGTAATACAGAATTGTACACCTGAAATCTATGTAAATTTACTAACAATTGTCACCCCAATAAATTTAATTAAAAAAAAGAGTTAATGGCTAAGTAGAGGGAAAACAATTGCAGACAAAAGAAAGAGCATACAAAGATAGGACAGCATGTTAAGTACTTTCATGTGTTTACCAATGAGGAAATAAATTATAGTCAGTAACTGATTAAACTAAATGTGTTCAGATGATATTGACAGACACTTGCGAAAACAAGACATGATTCATATAAGTTACTATTTTATCATCAAAAGAATGGTAACATATGAGAAAATGGTAAACTCCCAGAATGCATTTTTTGTGCACAGGTTAATACCTGAGGTCTTGCTGTGTCAGGTGAAGTTTAAGTGTGCTTTGGTAGACAGTTGTTTCCTTACTGCAACCATAAGGACCATAAGCCATTTACCAGCCAAGACAGTTTATGCCTCTGCCCTGCCTAAATGGCAGGCATATTGTACTACAAGCTCTTGCCAGTCTGCTTTGTTTCAATACTGACGCACCTCTGAGCTCAGGCAGCCATGCCACTCAATTTTAGTCAATCAGGTTCCATTTCTAATCCTGTTTTCAGGTCACATTTGTTTTATTTAAAGCAGCTGTGTTGAATCAGCTGAAACTGAAAGCACTAAATGAGAGCTATAAGCATATGATGTCAGCTTCATATAAATATCTCTGACTTGAAGCTTTAATATAAAGTGCCACACATATACATACATTCAATCAGTAAACAGTTCAGAAGCACTGCTCAAATAGATAACGGTCGTTCGTGCTGTGAATTACCACCGCAGGTCACTCCGAATTAGGTCAAGTCCAGAGAAGCATAGTGTTGGATCACAGCTCTTCCTTGTTTAAGGTAAATGACTACACACTAAAAAATAATCCTGGCTAATATTTTGAAAATAAAAAACCTAACTTTAAGCTCTTCTAGTTTTCCTTCCAAATCTAACCAGTAATCAACAAAATGACTAGGGGGATGAATGCAACAAAACTACCGTCCATAAGAATATTCTAGTAGTTTAACACATAGCAATGGCTTAAATTAACATATTTTTATCTTGAAAACATACATTGAAATAGAAAAGCATTGTCATGACACGGAAAGTTGAAAAAACAACAACATAGCATCTGAAGATCTACACGACACCGACTTTTTTTTTGACAAAGCAGTTGGCATTATCAGCCCTCTGATATCACGCTGGGCGTCTCCATTAGCATCGTGACTGTAACAGCCACAAAGCAGAATCTAACAGAGTGGAAGGCAGACCCAGAGTACAGGACTAACAGGGAACTAATTTAGTAGAAGCCGAGAAGAAGAACAGTATCCAGGGACAGTGATAAATTTGATACATGTCTAAAAGACAGAGATAAGAGGGAACTTTGTGGTCTTTGCACTTTGTTATTGATCTGCTTGCTGGGCTATTTAATGTGCCTGGTAATAATACATTATTTCCCCAGCTTCACACTTAAAATGTGATAGTAAAAATTAATAGAGTAAAGATCATTTTTCTCCTTTCTTGTGCATTTTTACTATACTACATTTGTCATGGGAATAGTAAGAAGTTACACACATTAAATAGCCCTCTTATGAGCTATGATGATTAGTAGTTTGAGCATCAGTAAAAGAGTATGGATAATCCTCACAATTTAGCAGAGTCTTAATTTACTCTCTTGAATTCCAAGCATCCTTGACTGCATGAATTTGTGGAGTGAACGTAGGCTTTGGAGTCAGACAGACCAAGCGTAGGCAGGTTATTTAACCTCATTGAGCCCATCATAAAATGGGAATAATAAGATGTAACTCACAGGGTTACTGGGAGGATTATAATAATGAAATGTTACAGAAAAGTGCTTAACCAGTACCTGACACTCAGGAGATGGTAACCATCATTATTCCTTAAAGAAGCAGACCATAAAGAATAAATACAAGCCTACCTCAAGAGGTATTGCGGGTTCAGTTCTAGACCACTGTAATAAAGCAAGTATCACAATAAAGCAAGTTGTAATCATTTTTCTTTTTTCTTTTCTTTATTATTTTTTTCCTTTTATTAGGGAATGTTGGGAGACACTGTGTTTCTCTAGGGCCCATCAGCTCCACGTGGTTGTCCTTCAATCCACTTGTGGACGACTCAGCTCAGCTCCAAGTCCAGTCACCATTTTCAATCTTTAATTGCAGGGGGGCACAGCCCACCATCCCTTGTGGGAAGTGAACTGGCAACCTCGTTGTTCAGAGCTCAGGCTCTAATCAACTGAGCACTCTGGCCACACCGTTGTAGTCTTTTTTCCTGATGGAGGGACTTGCCTCCAATTTCTTTTCTAAAAAACAACACCTGTGAAACACAATAAATCGAAGTGCAATAAAATGAGGTATGTCTGTTAAGTGAGTCGTAATCTTTTTGCTGGTGGAGGGTCTTGCCTTTCATTTGTAAAATCCACATCTGTGAACTGCAATAAAGTGAAAGGTAATAAAATGAGGTGTGTTGTATGTATAAGTCAGGGTTCTAAATTTTGGCTGTGTACCAGTCATCTACAGAACTATTTTAAATTAAAGGCGCCAAACCCCATCCCTAGAGCTATGTATTCAGTAGGCACAGCATAGTCACCTCCACTGTTTAAAGAATTCCATGGGTGATCCCTATGTTTAGCCAGGACTGATAGCCACTTTTATAAAAGTATTTTCCATAGTCAAAGAACTCAAAACTTTAAAAGTGAAAAAGATTTTAATGAGTCCACAATTCTTCCGCCTTCCTGCCTATTGCCACCTACTATTACATATATCACATAGATAAGGGTATGTACCTACAGATAAATGCTGACTATGACTCTACAACTGATGTATAGCTGCATCAGGTAAAGGAGATTTTTCTTTTCTAAGTGGAAGATAAGTATGTGAACCAACTACCAGCCAACAAAGCAGGTTCATCTCCATATGACTCTGACCCTCGCTCTGTTTGGATTGCAATCCAAGATACAAAAAACAGGAGCCTAAATTCAGACCATCTGGCCTGTGCTTCTGCTTTGGATTCAAGAAGTGTAAATTATGATAGGTGCAAATGACTCCTGCACTCTCTGTACAGCACTGCTTCTCTCCATCAGCCCTACCCTCCCATTATGCTTCTGAACAGCACCTGGAGCATGACCAACTTCATAACCATGATCACAGTAAAGAGAAGCCAAAATTGAAAGGAATCCAATGGTGAATCAACATTAAGCCAAATGCCACACTTCTCTCAGACTATGACAATGGGACACATCAGAACTGAGTGCAGGATGGTGGATTATGCACGTGAGAGCTCAGAGCAGCTGAGATCAGCCCTACTGTTTAAACCTAAATCAAGAGATATGTAAACAGATTAGGGTAACATTTTGGTTTTTCTTCTGTGTAGTCTTTTTCCACATGAAGAAAACATTTTAATTAAATATTACTCTCTTTGGATGCTGTTAGTAACAACATTTGATTAAACCGCTATCATAAACATTTCAAAACAAACCTGTCAGTCTTATGAATGTTCTCCATTCAGTCATTAAAAAGAAGAAAAATGGCAGCAATCATTTATACAATGCTTACCAGGTGCCAGGCACTGTTCTGTTATTCACATATTAAGTCATTTCATCTTAACAATTATCCTATGTAGTAGGCAATGTTCACATGCCTACATCACGTGCCACCCAGATTCTCTTTCAGGAAGGAAGGACATACTTCCCTCAGCTGCTGGAATTACTGCTGGAAAATGGCCCTTAGCTATGAGCTGTCTTTGAAGATCGCCTTGACTGGAGAATACTGTCTCACCTAAGGTAATGTGTCTTTCCACAGGCAGCTTTATCAGTGATTAATTATAATGTGGGTATAAAGTCCTGATCATGTTGCCCCTAGGTGGAAAAAATGAAAGGCTATCCCACTTCCAGGTCTCTCCATGGGGTTGGCTGAAAAATTCCTTGGAATTGCATCACAGCTCAACTTCTCCTTCTACCCAATCCTGCTTTCCATCCTTCCTATCCATGTTCCCAAGACCATCCCTAATAATTGTCCTGCACACCAGTCTGCTTCCCATGGGATGCAATCTGCAACAAGCAATTTAGATGATCTGATCTCCTTGACAACCCCTGTTTACTAATTGTGCTGCTATACTTGTCACTCAGCATTTCTCATTGCCCCCTTCCCTCTCTACTACTCACTCCACTACAAGCACATCCCTTCATCTTCTACTGTTTCTATCAGTCTCACATTTGGAAATTTTAAGATTTAGCAGGCTACTTAGTTACCACCTAACAGAGTTTTTCTCTATAAGACAGACTGCATCCTAGAGACCCTGGTATTTCTATGCGTAGCCTACAAATAGTTGTTCATGCTTATAGTTCAGATTTCTGAGTCCAAAAAGTCATAGCCAGGCTGATATAGGGACACAAAATGAGGACTGAGAGTGTATGCTGAAGTAACTGTCTATTAGCTCAAAGAAGGATTTGAGATGTAACTGGAATTTAGATTTCCTGGATTCACTAATCTGCTAATTTTGAGATTGTAATAAATCATTTTCATTATTTTCCACTAATCTTCCAAATTCCAAAGAGCTGTAAAAATGTAACTAATTCTGCATAATCCTTTCCATTGACTCCCACTGTTTTCTCTGCCCATGATATTGCCTTCTGCTGAATCTTTTTTGGTAAACTACTTCTCATTCATATGCAAATCATGTGGTACTTGTTGGTTCATCATGATATTGTATTATTATATCTATCTCACTGGCTGCAGATGATGACCCAGGAGTAAAAATTTGATCTGCTGCAGGCCCATAAGATTTCTTCCCAGCATTTTCCCACCTGGAACTGAGAAAGAACATTATTCCAACTCTAATGTCCAGCTATCAGCCATCAAATTCTTCAACTCATGGAGCATGCTGGTCTATAATGTGAGAGAATAAAGCCTATGAAAATGAAAGTACCAAAGATGATGAATATCTAATTCTACTGGTTGTAAGGCCCAACTATGGCTTTCTTTCCCAAAAGTTATTTGTTTAACCTTGATTTCATTAACCCTCCTATTACCTCTCCTTAAGGATTAATCTCAAGCTCCTTACCATGATATACAAAGACCTCCACAAATCTAGCTAACCTAATTATCTAACTTCATCCTTACCATTTGCTTGTGATCTATCTTGTTCTCCGCTATACTCAATGTGCTAGTAATATCATCAAATGCCTGAATGGTGATTCAGGATTGAACACAAACTGTGCCTCCTCTAAAAAACACTCCCCAGTTCCTCTTGTCAGATTAGTCATTGATCTCTCATGTACCGGTGAAGCTAACAGCATTCATTTGTGAGTCTGTAGCCACAGCTATTTATGGGTCATAGAAATTGAGGTGTAAAAACAATATTGGATCTGAGTGGAAGAAAATTACAAGGAAAAGATGCCTTGCACATAATCTTTCGCAGGCTGTATGCATTCGCTTACAAGACACACAGATAGAGGTTTTCATATGTGCAAATGTATCCAGAATAGAAAAATACTTGGATAAACTAACACTAAAAATAACATTTAGGGTAGCTGAAAGTGGCAGAGCCAAAGTGGAACTTTACATTTACCATGAACTCTCCACTCGATCGGGAAAGTTATCTGAGATTATTGTTTTTTTGATACTATAATTTCTCCCTATTAATGCTGTTCACTTTGTTTCCTTTCTTTTGTGTGCTTTAGATTTAATTTATACCTCTTTTTTCTAGTGTCCTAAGGTGGAAGCAGAGGTTATTGATTTTTCTTTTTTCTTTTATATTAACATTTAAAGCTATAATTTTTCCTGTAAGCAATGATTTCTCAGAACTCCACAAATTTTGAAGAATTGTATTTTCATTTTAATTTAGTCAAAAGTATTTTTCAATTTCTTTTGACTTTTTATTTGACCCAGGTGTTATTTAAAGGTGTGTTGTTTAAAGTTGTGTTATTTAAAGTTTTGTTATTTAAAAGTGTGGATTTCCCAGTTATCATTTGTTACTGCTTTCCAGTATAATTTCATCATAGACTACTTTTCCTCCATACATAAGGGTGACTATCATCATCATCACCCCAATTACTCCTAAGATCCTTTTCTTGGACCTTAGTTTTCAGCAGTTTGAATATGATACGTCTAAAGGTGACTTTCTTTGATAGTTATACTTTGCGGTGTCCCTTAAGCTTCCAGGGTCTTTGGTTTGGTGTCTGTCATTAGTTTTGGAAATTTCTCAGCCATTATTACTTCAAATATTTATGTGTTCCATCTTGTTTTCCTTCATCCAGTATTCCAATTATGACTATGTTGCATCTTTTGATATTGTCCTACAGTTCTTGATATTCTGTTGTTTTTTCATTCTTTCTTCCTTTGCTTATGGTTTGAGATATTGCTATTGACCTATCTTGAAGGTCACTGATTATTTCCTTAACTAATGTCCACCTTACTAACTAGCCAATCAAAGGCATTCTTCATCTTTCTTATAGTAATATTTATTTGTAACAATTTCTTTTGATTCTTTTTTTAGTTTTTTATCACTCTGCTTACATTATCAATCTCTTCTTGCTTGATCTCTACTTTTTCCATTAGACCACTTGACACTTTAAGTATAGTTATTTTTAATTACCTGTCTCTTAACAATTGTGTTATATCTGTGTCTGGCTGTGATGCTTGCTTTGCCGCTTGAGACTGTATTTTAAATTGTCCTTTGGCATGCCTTGTAATTTGTTGTTCTTGTGGCTGAAAATTATTCACATTGCATTGAGTAATAAGATGGATCTTGAGATTATTATGCTAAGAGAATTAAGTCAGACAGAAAAAGTCAAGAACCATATGATTTCACTGACATGTGGGATATAAAACTGAAAGCAACAAAGGAACAAGACAAACAAATAAAGAAACAAAAACTCATAGACACAGACAACAGTTTAATGGTTACCAGAGGGTAAGGGGTGGGAGGGTGGTAGATGAGGGTAAATGGGATCAAATATATGGTGATGAAAGGAGAACTGACTCTAGGTGGTGAACACACAATGTGATACATAAATGATGTATTAACAGAATTGTATACTTGAAACCTATGTAACTTTACTAACCATTGTCACCCCAATAAACTTTAATTTTAAAAAAACACACTAAGGTAACTAGGACTTTAGTCCTAGGGTTTATGTCAATCTGGCTAGGAGTTGTGCTGTGTTTAAGGTTTGCTGTACCCATAGGTGCTAGAAGCTTCAAATTCCTCTAGTGTCCTTGTTTTTGCCTCCTGTCTTGACTTGGGACTTCCTTAAGCCCTTGCCTTAGGGCGAGTCTGAGTTTTTCAGCTCTTTCAGCTATTATCTACTATTGTTATACTGGAATATTGTTGGTGTGGTGATAATCTTATAATCTTGTGATTAAAAATAAGTCTTTTTGTGGGTCTGTGTCTTGTGTGTCTTGGGGTTGTAGCCTTCACAGTGTTTCTCCAGTAGTATACCTTTATTTTCCTGCCCCCTACTTCTTTCTCTGGCCACAAGTTTCCTAGGCTATTTCCTTAAATCTGTAACTAACTCTTGTTGACTGTTTTTTGTGTTTGTTTTTGTCTCCCCTAGGTGAGATAGGAAGGCCTAAAGGGTCTACAATAAGAGGGATTCCCTCCCTGAGCTGGGATTAATCATAGTCATTTTCTCTGGAGAGTGGGCCTTTGTCATGCATGAGGCTCTGAGTGTACTTCACACACGTTTTTCTTCCTTACCTTTTGCCAGAGCTAGAGGGCCTCTTTTTCTATCAATCGTGAACCTGGTGCAGGAAAGTACATGAAAGTACTGGGAGTGTTGGTTATAAAGACAATGGATAAAAATGTACTAGAAAAAACTGTATACCCATGTTAACATTTGTTCTTCAGGAGCTAATTAACTCTCTAGAGACTCATGATTCTAAACGAAGAATCAGAGAGAATTTTGAAATAAATTTGCTATTTAAAAAGCCCTGGAAATTGACAGATTATGGGTATGTGGTAAAGTACTTCAGTGGCTAAAACTTAGTTTTCTTTAAATACTAAATTGCATCTTAAATCACATATCTTAGTGCAACATTATTCTGTGATCAATATTTGTGCTATTATTTAATATAAAATTAAGTTTCATTACATATGTATATATTTTTAATGTAAAGGAATTTTGGTTTTCACGTTTTTTAGAAATCTTGGAGAGCACATCTTAGTTTTTATAATAAAACATTATCATCTGGTTGTATGAATTTCAAACTGCAGGCAAAAGGTCCTTTGGGTCTTACATTTACCAACCAATTCCTCTACACCTTCCGCATTCTCTCCTACAAACACTGTGCAAGAACCATTCCTACAAAAAAAAGAATATCTTATGCCGAGTAATTTATACTTTAAAAATGAGATGTATGAAACCGCTACAGTACAATAAATGCTATGATAGAAGTTGGTAATATCACCTATTCATTAATTGGTTCAGTTGATATTTATTAGCACCTGTAAATGGGAACCATTTCCTTGCTTGCTAGGCAATGCTGAGCTTCTCTTGCCAGGATGGACATCTTCCTGCGGCTATTTCTCAGCTTTCGGCACCATTACACTGCTTTATACTCTGCTTCCAAATGCATTTGGAACTTTTCTCCTTCCTGTTCCCTATGGCTTGCTGGGTCTTCACACATATTCTTGGACACTCAGGACATAAACCACGCCACAGATAAGAGTGTGATGAACCTGTCTAGAGAAGATCTACAGTCCAGCACTTGCTATGTGTAAAACTTCATCCTGCCTAGAACTGTGAAGGAAATCATGAGTGCATAAATCTGTCCTAGGACGCATCAAATACAATTTGAAGAAGACACAATAACTCATTTTGAAAACCAGGAAAACAACAATCTGAATTGTACAACTCTTGCTAGACTGAAGCTGGAAATCAAATTCAACAGGCATTGTCCCACCTCCACTTGCTTTTCTCCTAGTGTGAGTCACTTGCCCAATAGATTCATTGAATTGTTCACATCAGATCAACTTCTCTTCTTATGTAAGGATATCTCTGTGACAGAAGCTAAAGGGAAATCCATGGGACATGATGATCTTCTTTTCTCTTGACAAAGGTCAGGGATTCCCCTTTTTCAATACACCAATGATTAAGCCTCAACTTATATAAAGTCTAACTCCCAAATAGTTCTAGAAGGGAATATCTATTCTAACTCCCAAATAATTTCCTAAGTTTTCACCAATCTCCATCCCTGCAACTATCCCCCTAGACAATTCCCCTGGCTTTTTACATTTCATATGTTCAGATTTAAAAATACGCATTTGTTGAATGCATGTGGTTTGTCAGATTCCATGCTAGTATACTCTGTACATTATGATTGTATCCTTAAAACAACCCTATAAAAAAGAACACATATTATAACTAACCTCTTTTCAGATGAAAAAATATGAGCTCTTCAGAATGGTTAAGTGATTTTCCTAAGGACCCACAAAGTACCATGACTGAGTCTTTCCACCAATACATTCTTCTCACCTATAAATATATCCAAATACTTTATGAACATATTTAAATATTCTGCATATATCAATCCTGTGATAGTTAAGTAACTAATGTGATTTTCCCTTTTTATAAATAATTTTATTTTTTTCCTTTGCTTATAGCTTTCCTTTGCCACATTTAAGAATCTACTGTTTTAGCAAAATTCTCGTTTAAATCTGTACCCATGATTTATAATGTTATCAAAGTCACAAATGCTGGTAACACAGGTCTTCAATTGTTAGGAAAAACTCATCTTTTTGTCTCTTATGGTCAAATATAGATAAGTGAGAATCTGCAAAGAATACAGCAAAGAAAACTGAGCACACTATTCAGTAACAGGAAAATAATTTTACTAATGATATTAAATGATGACCTGAATCATTTAAGTGACTTGCTCCAGGTCAATAACTGGCTAGTAATTAAGTATGAATTAGAACAAGTTTTCTAGTGCAAAGACTAATGGTGGCTCAGTCCCACACTATCTTTTATTCATTTATTTATTTATTCACTCAACAAATATTTATTGAGCAACCAATATCTGCCAGACTTGGCTTTGGCACTGGACTTGCTATAATAAATAAACAGGCAAAGCCTTGCCTTCAAGTAATTTTTAATTTAGTGGAAAGACAGACATTGAACAACTAATAGTATTTGCACTCTTTCAGTACTTGGCTTTCTTTGTTAAGGCTTGTGTTTGTAAGATTCATCCACATTTAAATAGCAGTAGTTCATTGATTACTAGTATTGTTACATAATGTAGCACAACTTATTTGTTCATTCTATTGACAGAAATTGGGTTGTTCCCAGTTTTGACTAACATAAATAATACTTCTATGAGCATTCTTGTACATGTCTTGTGCTGCATATATGTATGGATTTCCATTGAGTATAAAGATGGCAGTTGGAATACTGGCTCATTGATTATGCATATGTTCAGTAAAAATTGCAAAAAGTTTTCCCAATCATTGAGTCACTCACCAACAACAGTGAGAGTTTTAGTATTACTACCTTCTTGCAAACAATTGATATTATCAAGACTTTTCATTTCAGCCATGTTGGAAAGTACACAGAGATAGCTCATTGTGGTTTTAATTTCATTTGCCAAATGACTAAAGAGATTGAGCAACTTTTTAGGTATTTAATGAAATTTAAACTAACACTTACAAAAAGGCAGGTGAGTTAAAAGTAGTCCATGAAAATAAACCAAAGATTAAAAATAATATTCATGAAGCATCATAGAAAACTAAGAAAAGGCAAGGACAAATACAAGTTCTTCATCAGCTACACTTCAAAGGACAAAAATTACAACATCATATGTGACAAGAAGTTTGCAAAAACAATCAAATCATCAAATCATCCAAAATGTCAATTTATTCCTACTATTTTAACGATGAACCCCACTTTAGTATATAGTCTGTCATCAGATACTAATTCTTGTATGTCATATGTGTTATATAAATATATGTATATGGGATAGAGATACTTGTGTTTGTCTTTACTTTTAGAGGTAACATTCAAAAAAATGTTTAGAGATCTTTGTACTCCGGCCCTATTGGACACCATAGGAAATAGAGGAGGCTACCTCTGCTATCAGACTTCTTTGATGTTGAGCAGAATGCTGTCTGGTTGCATTTTGAATATTTCTTGCTTTCAGGCTCCTTGGTGTGATGCCCATCCTTTGACAAGTGTCCCCTCTTGTTAGGCTCTGCCACCAATCCTCTAGCAAGTCTATCAACCATCTCTAGTAGCCTGTTGTCCAGATACCATACTCCACTTGTATGACCGGTTGTCATCTCCAAACTTGCCAATGAGTTTGCCTCCAACATCTACGTCTCTTAAATTGATATGCCAAATTTCCCAGGTCGCTGTTCTCCTAGTGTGACTTACCTGACTAAATTCTTAACCTTCTTCCAACACCTACAATTTAGTTGACATTTACAAAATATAGTGAAAAGAGTTTATTGACTGGCAAATGATAAAGAACATCTCCATTGAAAATGTTTAACTTTTGAATTTAACTTCAATTGAAATGTTTATAAAACAGACTTCAAGGTTAATTTTGATTTTTCATCAACAATTGTATTTGATACTAGCATTGGGTCAGCAATAGGGATATCCTCTGCATTTTCAAGGAAAAGCACAGTAATAAAATATAGTCTAAATACACTAATCTAGATCTGTGCAGAATATAGTAATTCCTCAGTCTAACGTAATCCTCTGTGTGGATGCTTTTCATTCATGACTTCCATTGACAATCAGGGAAAAATTTCCTCCACAACCATTTTTTCCCTGAAGTAGCTCTGGATGTGTTAGGAAAACACTATGATGAGTTTTAAATAACTCACTCCTGAACTTTCAGAGAATACACACTTAGATCTTTCTAAAAAATGTCATAAAAAAGTTTTGCTGAATTTTCTTTGTAAATAAGATGGGAGATTTTTTTCCTTCATAAATATCAGAAATTTGTGGCAATTCAGTAAATAAATTTATAATATCCTTTATCACACACCAAAAAGCTGAGATATTCAGAATTTAACTCCTTCCCTAGTCCATTATCCACAAAAGACAGGATTGTGGAATTATGCTCCTTTTCTTAGCCATAAACTCTTAGTTTTCAATTTGGGCACAATTAGGAGTGTTATAAAAGATTTTTGTGATCTTTCCCCCCAGTCTCAGAGCCAATTACTGTGCTATTTGTATATGCAGCAAATTATTCAAGTATTAGTCATTTTCCTTATTATTTGCTTCTTGCTCAAATTGTGTTACAATAAATTGTAGTTGCATTTGCAGTTAAGAGTATTTACATTCATTTTCCATAATGCAACTACAAGTACTCAAACTAAATTGCTTAATTGGTAACAGTATGAGGTGGAGTATTATTTCTGAGAGAAGGTGGGTCCAGTGTCTGATGTCAAAAGTGTTCATGGTCAGGTCTGAATGGGGCAAAACGTTCTTTTGGGGATACAGAGAGAAAGTTGCAAAGTCAGATTTTTAGATAACCTTAAATACGAAAGACACATAAGTACTTTCAGAACCAGCCAATCGCTGGACAGTGCATGTTTTTCCTTCTGACTACCTGTTTTCATCCCCATTATCCTAACCAGTATTTACATATTTATAGATATGTCAGCATACTATTAGTTGGCAATTGTTTAAGTCCTTCTGAGGGTGGAGATTCAAAACACCAACTTAACACACTTGAGAGGAATACTCTCTGCCTAATGTGTTTCTTAGAAATAGAAAGACACTGTAAAATTTATACCATTAATTTTTAAGTTTTTTTCTCTCAATAGTTCCTCATACACACATA
Source organism: Rhinolophus hipposideros (assembly GCF_964194185.1). NCBI lineage: Eukaryota > Metazoa > Chordata > Mammalia > Chiroptera > Rhinolophidae > Rhinolophus > Rhinolophus hipposideros. The sequence continues at coordinate 66,101,142 of NC_138056.1, read as the reverse complement.
ACATGATACGAAAATTTTTTGATTAAAGCAGATCTAATCTCTAATTTTTGAAAGTATTAAGAAGGTTAAGACTTTGTAAAACACGCAATTTCATTGAAGGGAGCTTTGTTGTCTACCAAAATGGCTAGGGATGTATATTCAGACTTTAAAATGAAACTGTCTTGTAAGGGGGCTTTTTTCCTCCCTGAGAACCTATATGTTAGTACAAATTGAAGGCAAGTGTCCACTGACATTTTGGAAAATGACTCCTCTATTTTTAAATTGGACTTAAAAATAACCAAAGAAAACACAGTGAAATAACTTTTGCATGCCGGTAGGCAAAAGATCATCCTGTTCAGGGAGAAAGACCACTGAGTAAATGGCTTTATCTTTTAATTGATTAAATTCCCAACTGTTTTTCTGTGATGTACCCTTTATAAAGGTTAGAAATTCCATCTGTCTATCCTTTCATCTGAGACTCCAAAAAGTCTCAGCTGCAGATGTGGCAGTCCCAGGGCAAAATGAGGGTAAGCTAAAGCTGCTTCCTTTCCAGTCAAAGAAGATAGTATTTTATTTTATTTTTTTTTGAAGAAGCATTTTCTTTCCAACCAGTCTTTTATAAGCAGCTCAATGGTTCCATAAATAAAGAGCAGTATTCTCCATAGACTGGGCTTTCCCATAGGTGACCTTGTAAGATCTCACAACAGCCCCTTCTCTGATTTGTGTATCTCCTGGGACCAATCATGATCTCTTTTCTTTCAATTCAAGTTTTAACAAAATTTAAAAATGAAAAAACAATGCTTAGATGACATCTGGATCATATCCCTGAAATATGTCTTTATTACTTTATTCTCAAACTTTAGAAATTGATTAAGTTGGTCCCTAAGTCTGAAATTACAGAAAGCATAACTTCTAAATTCCAGCAGCAGAAAAATGCTACTTGGTCTAGAACTGTGAACTAAGCCAGACCATGTGGCTTGCAGATCTAGCTTAGACTTCCTTTTTGCTTAAGAGGAAAAGGATAAGGTGGGGTTGATATTGAGTAGAGTTAATCATTATTTCAAATACAGAAAGGAAACATATGAATGACTTATATTGAAAATGTGTATGAAAGGCATATATCATTTATGAGATATATGAAAGTAGAAATTACATATATTTATATCCTGTAATGGCCAACCCAATAACAGGGATTACAGTATTCGTGTCATAATAAATGCTAGTGAAGGAGCAAAAGAGAAGAGGGGAAAGAATTATAAATTCCCTTGTAGTCTGGTGGAAATAAAAGACACCACCAGATAAAGGGTCATAGATAACTGTGCTACAATGGCTATAAAGAGTAGCTATCCTTGGCAAGACCCAAGATCACCAGAAGCTAGACTTCTAACAAGATGGATACAGTGTTATTTCTCTTATAGTAACTGCAGTTTTAGTCAAAATAAGAAATTGTTGTTTAGGCCAGTATTTGCAATTGTTTTCTTTGTTTTCAGAAATGTCTAATAGGAAAAATGACCCCACAGAGTATGGGAGGATCTAAACCTAATATCTTAGTAACTAAATAGAAGTTAGAATAGGACAGGTATGCTTTTGAATAAGAGCCACAAAGAATTAAATGGTATCTTTATCCAAAAGTCCTGATATCTCACAAAAGCTATATTGGTGATTTGAGGGAAAAAAAATTTGTAGTAATTATATCAGACTCAGTTTATTTGGAATCAATTAAATGAATGAAATATTTCTGGATGTTAGTGGACCAGATGAAGTTAAACAGCATGAATATGTAGAGATTCATTTAAGAAAAACATGACTTTTTCAAAGATATATAAGCTAAAAGAAAGATGGCGGTAGGGATTGGGGAATTTCTAGGCATAGACGAATTCAAGGAAGTCAATGGTGCTTGTTAGTTAGCAAGCACATTATGGAGACAGCTTAGAGAAGAAAGAAAGGCAGTGGAATCCAAAAGGAGTAGTACATTGAAATTGAGAATGAAAAAAGGTGCTGTGAATGTAGACTATAGCTATTCATTTATACTGAATAAGTGGGAGATGTGAGAGGCATAGAAGTGGTAATAAAAAGAACGATAATAGATCTTAAAGGTTGAATGATTCTAAGGACTGAATAATGTGTGTACACACATTGTTAGCATCAACATTTACAATGGATTTACACAACATGCCAAGATTGGTGCTATACTTTTAGCAGATAATTGCTCACTTAGTTCTAGTAACAACTACATTACAAAGGTACTCTAAGTAAAACTTACATATGAATAAACTAATGTTTACAGAGGACAATGTTTTCAAGGGTAACTACTACGCCACATTTCCTAATTTAGGTCTATCTAACTTCAAAATTGATATTCTTTGTCACTAATCTTTATTCCAATCTCTATGGCAATGATAATAAGTTGCCAAATGTGAAGTAGTGGAGAACATCATCACTGTTGACAATTGTGTATAACTGTGAGAATAAAGGGTTTAAAGGTCATCCATATGAATGCTAAAGGCTTATTATAGGGGAAGGATGAGCAAGAAACTGTGAAAAGGGGAAGAGAGAAGAGGCAAGCAATGCCCCTCTCCTCCCCTTCACACCCCAACAAAACAGATGCCATAGGCAGCAAAATGACATTCAAAAGGTTATAGTCAAGCAGTAAGCAGTTAAGCTGTGATCCAAAAGCAGACATAAAGGACAGATTACGGTATGAGTGCCAGAAGGCGTTGGACAAATGATCTTCATTGAAGGAATAAAGAAGATAAAGGGAAAGAGAGAACTTGGGGATTTCAAAGATTTTGTTCACCATAAGAGGGGGATCCACAGACCCAAGTAAGAAGCAATGGGATGGAAGCAGGTGTGCTAAGAGTGAGGTTGAATGGGATGACGGCAAAATTGTGAACTTGGGACTCAGAGACACCTGTGGAGTCTCACTCCACTACTTACCAGCACTGCAACCTTGTGCCAATTACTCTCTCTCCTTGTTCTGTTTCCTCATAGGTAAAATGATAATAAACAATAGTACAATCCAACAGAGTTATTGCTTAACCCCTGACTCTAATCTCTTATTACTCTGTAACCACCACATTCTAAGAAAGATGGAACAATATAGCAAAATCTATACCCTCAGCCTTTTGATTATCTCAATGTCCCATCATTCAAATTATGGTCCTCTTGTATCCTGTTTCAGCAGGATGACAGCACATAAAGTTGATTATACTATTGTCTCTATTGTGGTATATATACAAACTTTCTCAAAATAAAAAGTTTAAAAATACATCATTCTCTAGGATCCCATAAATCATCACCATCCTCTGGAAAAAAAAGCTGCTGGCACAGATTTCTCTCCTCGAAGAGAAACAAAACCTAGGTTTTTATCTTATAGTTTTCCAGGAAAGATGGTTTTGTAAATGCCCTTGTTAATGTGTTTGCTCTCAGTAGATCCCACTGTCTGAATCATAATGAAAGAAAAATGCTGGGCATGCCAAAAACCTGAAACCAACTGTCCACTGCTGAGATGCTAAGTAGGCAGGATTGCTATTCATTGTGCTGCCTTTGTCTTTATAGAGGTCACCATTATAGGACAATCCTAAAGAGGTGATTCCTACCAGTGAGTAGTGATTATTCAGCGTCATGACGTGAAGGATCACAGACACCATGTGAACAGGAGCCAAAGGTGCTGATTATAGTGTGGTGTAAAAATAAAATAGGTCAGAGACGAAAATACCTCAGCAACCTAAAGAACAAGACGGCTGCATTCTGATGGTTTCTTCTCGTAGTTCTTTCTAAAGGAAAAAGTTCTCTTGTTCATTCATTCACTGAGTCAGTTCAATAATCGCTTACAGAGTGCCTTAACATTTTTCTGAGCGCTGGAAATAGTGTACTGAATTACACTGACATGAAGATTGATATTGAAGGGAAAAAAAGTTTATTTTTTCAGACCTGAAGACAGATATTAAACAACATGGTACTGTGCTGTGAAGGAGCCTAATTAATAATAATGCTTTCCCCAGCCCTTGTTCTGAAACAGTAGAGAAGTAGATAAGGAATAAAGCAGATGAAGGTCAGAGTATCAGCTCTGTTCCTGGTTTCCCCAATGCATAGGAATAGATGACTTTCTAAAATACATCCCAGACGAGGCATGCACTCACCCGGGCACAGATACAACTGAGAACAATCACAGGCTTCCCTGGCCATCCTCCCTAGATGGCCCTGAAACACTTGTGGCTTGGAGCCACACAACAGAATCCTAGTGTTTACTATGTAATGCAAAATGAATTGCCAAAGTGATCGCATCAATTACACTAATACCAGCAGGGTAGGAAGGCTCCTCCTACCGTTCATTCTCCCCAACAGTCAGTGTGGTTTACTGAGGGGAACACGGTACAACCAGCTCCTCTCCCTGTAATCCTATTCTTCGCAACATATTTTGCAGCTCTACTTATCAAGAATCGATGACCCTATTCCTAGAATCTAGGCTGGACTTAAGATTTCCTTTAGCCAAAAAAAAAAAAAAAAAAAAAAAAAAAAAAGGAGGCAGAAGTGATGGGGTGCCTTTTCCAAGACTAGACTGTGAAGAGGTCATCGTACATGTTTCTACTTTCTCTTTTAGGAACTCTGACACTGCACAGGCACAAGTATGGGAAGAAGCCCAGGCCAGTCTGCTCAGAATGAGAGACCATGGAGGGCAGAGCTGAATTTTCCCTATTCACACCATGCTAGTCCATCCAGTTCCAGTCTACTTACAAACTGACGGCAAACCCAGGAGAGATCAGCTTGGCTTATAAATGATAAACAGAATAGCTAAGTCAATCTCACAAGACCAGCATTAAGTCGATCGCATCTTCCTTACACAGCAATATGTCATTGATACCTTGCTATTGTCATACTTATTTTCTTTGATAGATTATAATGTGGTAGCTCTGAAATGGCACACCGGGAGATATAAACAAGAATATCCATGCCATAATTGTTTTAAAATAGCAAAAAAAAAACAAAACTAAATGTTCACAACAATGCAAGGGATTGAGAAAGTTGTAGTATATTGACACATTGGAAATAGTATTCATCATTAGAAATGAATAACGACACACGTAGATATTATCAATGATGAATTTCAAGTAAATATTGTTAAGGTTGACAATCACAGAAAATTAAAAGGTAGGACCCCCTTTTATATAAGAACAATAACAGGTTAAACTTAAAAAATACTGTTAAAGGTCATACATCTGTGGTAAAACTATTTTTTAACAAGGCAAGGGGATGATTAACACAAAATTCAGGACAGTAGTTACTGCTGGCAGGGGGAATGAGGAAGATATAGGGTAGAGCGTGCTAAGGTCTTCAAAGGTTCTGGATACGTTCTATGGTGCTATGAGGTTTATTGTATTGTTTTCATTAATATTATATCCAGGAGATAGATTCTTTGTATGTGTATTTTATAATAAACAGTGTTTTAAATAAAGTGCATTGAAAGGAGGCAAAAATGGAAATGAGAAAACCAGTTAGAAGGCTACTCTAATAGTCCATATGAGATACCATGGTAGCTTAGCATTGTATATTAATGGTGGAAATGGGAAAATGTAGGTAAATTAATGATGTGCAGTTCTACCATGTACTAGTTGTGTGACTTTGGAGAGGCTACCTAACCTTTCTCCTCCTCATTTTGTCTGTTAAAAAAAAGAGTTTAGGGAATTTTAATAATGAGTTAATAGATGTACAGCTCTTAGAATAATGCTTAGTACACTCCAGGCATTCAGTAAAAGTTAGCTATTCCCATTAAATGATGAATCATTTGGCATAGGCTAAAGCACCATATTTTAAGAATATTGAGAAGTTGGAACTTAGACAAATAACGATGACCAGTGTCTCTACAGACCATGTTATTTGAGACAGAACTGAGGAACTGGACTTATTTATTTTAAATTTCTCCAAGTTCAGAAATAAATGACAATGTTTATGCGGTCCTATGGGGTAGAACTATGGGCCAGGATGTGATTCCAAATTCAGAACTTTCAAACAAAAGGAGCTACAGATAGTTAACAGATAATGGAGTGATCTGCCTTATGAAATAATGAGCTTCTTAGTACTGGAAGGATTCAAGATAAAACTGAATAATCATTCAATAATGGTGCTACAGAAGGAAGGAGGGATATCTGTCCACACCCAGTGCAGTGTTCCAGGCTGAGTCTTAGAGAGACCCATAGGAAAATTTAGGCAGGGGCAGGGTTTCCGTCAACGGCCTAGAATATAGAACCAGTCAATGAGGGACTTTAATAATAGGAAATGCAATGGATCAAAACTAAAGACTGGGAACCAAGACAGAAGCCCCAACCACATAATCAGAACATTTGAAAGAGGAAAAGAAGATATAAGGAATGTGCTCCTAAGGACTGTAGTGGTACTCACAGTTTTGAAGACACTGTCTGTAATCTGGTTTTCAGTGAAGGAAATCTCTGTAGTCACCACAGGGTCCAGGAGATCAATTTAATCCCAAACTCTACACTTGGGATAAAACAAAGTGAGAGTCAAGCAACAATGAATACTGTCTTTTAAGTATGGACTATATCTACTCCTAGATTTATAATTATAGAGCAATTTAGATGACAGATCCAGGAGGGGGAAATACCCTATTCCATGGCAAAAAAATACATGCTTCAATTGTCAGTAGCCTCTGACTGGAAGCCTAGTTTTGGCTTAAGCCTCTCTATGACCAATTACATGATTTTATGGTACACTGATATTGTCACATCCAAATTTCAAAAGATCCAATATAAATTATCACCAAGCAACTTATTATGTGACATGCTTTCGAATATTTTCAATTTATGTTTGCAAATCTATTGTTTGTCAGGTATAAATTATTTTTCTAAGATTTAAAAAAGTATAAATATTTTCCATTGTCTCAGTTATATTCAATTGTCTTAATTATATTAAACAAATATGTATTGATAGCCAACTTTGTGTCAGACACTGTGTTAGGCATTAGGAATTGAGCAATAAACAAAACAGATACAATCTTTAGAGTGCCTTCCTAAAGCTTCTAGTCTGATGGATAATATAAGCAAGACTAATAAACTAAAAATGTGAGGATATAATAAAATCCTGCTATTGAAATATATTATAATGTATTCTAATTGGGGCTTAGAGAACTTACACACCTCTCCATAGTGAAGCAGGCATTGTAAATCCAGTTCCATATTATAAGCATAAACTAAGCTATTTAATCAATCTTCATGTTTATTATGTGAAATTTGGAAAATACAGGGAGGTATAAAATCATATGTTAGTACTTAAATTTTGTAATTGTCAAACCTTACTTTGTTTATTTTTTAACTAGTTCATACAGGTTCATGAAACAACAACCATTCTCTTTCATTGTTTGAAACAGTATACAGCAAAATATTCCTTTTTCCTTTGTCTTCCAGGCATCCTCTTCCCTGCCCAGAGGCACTTGCTATACATACTTTACTAAATATCTTTCCAGAAATACTCCATGCATTCCAAAATATTACTTCCATGTATATTTATTTAAAAAAAATACAAACAGCAAAACTATTCTATCCAATATCTCATACCATGCTTTTTCATCACATTAATATGTCTTGGAGATTTCACCATATTGGTAAATAAATAGATACATACACACATAGAAAGAAAAAAGATGATAGATGATAGAGGGATAGATGTCAGATGATAGTTGATAGATAGATAGATAGATAGATAGATAGATAGATAGATAGATAGATAGATAGATAGACAGTCAGAGAATAGATATAGAGATATATAATTGCTATAGACTGAATGTTTGTGCCCCCCTTCCTCCAAATTCATTTACTGAAATCATCACCCCCCAACGTGATGGTATTAAGAGGTGGGCTCTTTGGGAGGTGATGAGGTAATGAGGGCAGAGCCCTCATGAATGGAATTAATGCCCTTATAAAAGAGACCCCAAAGAGCTCCCTCACCCCCTTCCATCATGTGAGGTTGTTGTGGGAAAACACCTGTCAATTAGCTAGGAAGCAGGCTGATTGGTAGATACCAAATCCTCCAGCACCTTGATCTTAGATTTTCCAGCCTCCAGAACAGTAAGAAATAAATTTCTATTGTTTATAAGCCACCCAGTCTGTAGTATTTTGTTATAGCAGCCCAGACTATGAAAACAGTTGTTTTTGATAGCCTAGAATTTAATATGCTTTACAAGTCCCCTAGTGATGGACATTCAGGTTGTTTACAGTCTTTTGGTTTGACCAAAAATTTCTACAATTAAAATCCTGAACATGTATGTAATTTTGAAGTTTATCTAGCTAGTGGAATTGCTGGCTCACAGGGTAGGTGCACTTTATATTTTGAAAGAAGTGGCTACACTACCTTCCATATGCTTCCATCAGTTAATACACCCACCAGCAATGCATGAGATTCCCTAATTCTCTATGCCCTTATTAACTCAGGGTGCTCTCAGAATTTACACTATTGGCCAAGCAAATAGGTGAAATATTATTTTGTATATCTAATATTACAGGTGAGGTTGAACATCTTTTTATTTAAAACGTAATTTATTTATGTTGACTGTTAAATCCCATGACATTTGAATGTTAGCTGAAGTTCTTATTACTCTTGATTTGAATGACCTTGCAATATATTAAATAAATTAGCTTTTTATCTATGATAATAAAGGAAATATTCTTTTCTAGACTTTCTTTTGTCTTTGATAATAGTGGTTTATGTAATGAGGAATTCTTTTTAAATTTTTAAAATACTGTAGACCCCCTTATCTGCGTTTCACTTTCTGTGGTTTCAGTTACTTCTGGTCAACCACTGTCTGAAAATATTAAATGGAAAATTCTAGAAATAAATAATTCATGAGTTTTAAATTGCATGCCATTCCGAGTATCTCACATCATCTCATCACATAGGCATTGTATCATGTCATATCATCACAAGAAGAAGGGTGAGGGCAGTACAATAAAATATTTTGAGAAAGAGAAAGAGACCATGTTCAAATCACTTTTGTTACAGTACATTATTATAATTGTTCTATTTACTTACTAGTTATTATTGTTAGTCTCTTACTGTACATAATTCATAAATTAAACTTTGTCATAGGTATGTATGTATAGGAAAAAAACATATACAGGATTTAATACTCTCCATGGTTTTAGGCATCCACTGGGGACCTTGGAATGTAGCCCCTGCAGATAAGGGGGCACTGCTGTACTCACTATTACCAGTCTTTTCTTTTATGGACTCTGATTTTTATCTCTTGCTTAAATAAACCTGGCCAGCTATAAGAATATTAAACATAATTCTCCGATATTTTCTTCTAATACTTAAGTGATTCTTTTACTCGTATATTTAAGCCTTTGGTTTATCGGACAGTTCATTATGGTAAAAGGTGAGAAGTAGGAATCAAATTATGTTTTGTTCAAGGTGACAATTATTAAATCATCTATTTAGTCTTGTACTGTTGTAAAATGTACTAAATACCCCTATGTATCTTGGTGTTTTTACAGATTTTATAATTTCATTCCACTGATCGGTTTGTTATACTGGTCAAGTCTTTTAATTATTGTATCTTTATAACATGATTTAACATCTGACATGTTATTGTTCCTAATTATTCCTCTTTTTCTAAAGTTTCTCTGTCTACTCTTCCACATAAACTTTACAATTCTCTTAATTAGTTGAAGAAAATAAATCTTGTTGGTATTTAAATGTAATAATATTAAATATATATATATATATATATATATATATATATATATTCATAATGGGATTTTCATATAAATTTAATTGAACTTCTAAACTGTTTTGGGAGAATAGGCATTGTTATAATATTGAGACTTTCCATTATCTAAAATATGTCTCTCTACTAAATCACATATGCCCTATGTCCTTCAATACAATTTGATCTATACAGAGCTTCAAAGACATTTCTCTGATACTTTATACTCATATGTTGCTTATTACTTATTAATGAGAATTTTTCTATTATTTTAAAATGATTATTGCTAAATTGACTTTTACATATTTATTTGATATTTTACTATTTTAATGGACTCATTTCTAATAGTTGTTCAGTTACCACTCTTTGTTTTTAAGAAGGCTTTTTTACTCTATATAAATACAGATATTTATGTATTTTTCTTTCAGTAATTGTAGTTAATTTCTGTTTCATAACTCAATGAATTGGCTATGACTTTTTCAGCAGTAGTAAAATAGTAATGGCTAGAGAGACATTCTTGTTTGTTTTAAGTTTCAAGGGAAATGTCTCCAGTTATTCAATATAAAGTATAGAATATATAAATATAAACATTATTATGTTGTAGAAATACCCTTCTATCACAATAATGCTTATTTTAATTCTGGGTTTGTTTTGATTTTGGATATCATGTAAGAAGATATACCCTTCTATCACAATAATGCTTATTTTCATTCTGGGTTTTGTTTTGTTTTGATTTTGGATATCATGTAAGAAGAGTTGTTTCTCCTTTTACATATTGATACTATAAAATAAAACTGTGAAAGAAAAAGAGGGTTTATAAATATTATGTTAATCAAGTATGTCACAATTAACTCTTGATTCCCTCCACAAATATTTATTACATGCATACCAGGTGAATCTGGGTTCAGTACACATCCAATGACATTTGTCAAGAACAGAATTAATTCTTTCAAATAATTCCACATTACCCCCATTCTGCCACCTCCCTGATGGTCCTAAATACCTAGATGAAAACTGTCAAAAAATATAGTGATTGGCATATTTGTCGACCTTGTCCATTTTTCTAATGAGTAAATTCATATCTGTTGAACCCTTACTCTATGTATGAAATTATAGTGGTGGGAATAAGCAGGAAAACTCTGGAAAAAGACCACCTGGATTCTAAATCCTAGTTCTCCCACTTCCTAGAAATGATACCATTTTATCATTTAAAGGATGCATATTTTTTCACATTTTGGCATCTCTGAAATTGGTTTGCTTCTTGTAATTGATGGTATAAGTCATAATTTAAATATGGTATTTTTTTTTTAGAGTGTTAATATAAAATAGTGATATATCTTACAAGGAATGGCACAATAGAGGGAATAAAATATGTTGACCTAGGATATGTTATTTAAGTACCATTGCCTGTAAAATGTAATTAACACACTAGTCACTTATAAACTTATGTTAAATAAATGTGTTATTAGATATAAAGACATTTCCAACTGCTCAAGGCATTTAGTCAGTTCTCAATAAACATTATGTATTTGTTGCTGTTTGAAGATTAGAGATTACATGTGCAAAGTGCCTAGTTCTTGCTATACTTAAGATACCCTTTTAAGTGCCAAGCAAAAATGAGCAAGGTACTTTTCTATATTTACTTAAATTTAATCCACATAGCAGCATCATAGTATACATTATCATCCCATATGATAAGTAAGAAAAGGTCAATATATAGCAAGTAGCTTCCTGAAAATCAAGTAATGAATGTAGCAAAACAATGGTTCAACCGCAGATTTTTTTCTGATTCCAATAATTAGGTCCTTTCACATGTTCAAAAAATTGCCTAAAATATACAATGATTATAATAAAGGAATAAAATTCCTTACTATGTCTCATAATGGAATTCAAGCTAATTAGAACAGAAAAAATTTAAATGCCCAGAAATTGTAAACACCACTAATTCTTTCATCCCATCTTGCTAATACCATATTCGTAGCTGAAAGATTAATCCATTTGAGATAATCAATGACAAATTCTCAAATAATTTCGTTTTTTAAAACTTTATAACCTCACAAAGATTTTAAATAGTAAGAGTATTTCAAAAAATGTGTGTGTGTGTGTGTGTGTGTGTGTGTGTGTGTGTGATCTTCTAATACATAGATGAATAACAAACTGCAGGCAACACAAGTATACATGTTAAGGACAATTTCCTTTGATTTTGGCATAATCGATTTGGTCAGTCACAAAGCTGATCACAAAAAATTGTCGACTGATTGTTTTAAATATATAAATCTTGATAAAAAACAGTATCCTATTTAATATATCAAGTTTACCTAAAATGCATTTGTCTACTGACACATTGTGAAATAGATTGCTAAGATCGATGACAATAAGAACTGCTGAGAGGCTGAGTTCCTGAAATCTCTGAAATATCCATCATCATTTTTTAATCTGCTATTCAGTAATCAAGCTTTTACATCATGATGGCCAGACTGAATATGCAATTCTTGGGATAATAAAATGTCAAAGAAAAATACAGCCAATGACTTGCTTATTTAAATATACTGTTTCATTAAAAAGTGTCTCTTTAACACTTGTTTACAAAATTCCAATAGCAACCGCCCTAATCTGTCAACATCTTAATAGCCTTGATTTGTTACCAAAAATTTATCTTCTAATAAATCACTCTTCAAGAGCTCTAGGATCAAGTTACATATTTGAACCTATTTGTTATATCAACTTATAATGAAGATGAAGTCTATTAGAGCAAGCAGTTCATTGTAAGCTAAACACTCAGCAATTATAATTCATTAGTTTAGTGAGCAGAAATCATTCTCAGAAAGTGACAAAAAGCAAAACCAGTTCATGACAATACATGGCATGCTAATTACAGCTTTGGAACCCTCCCATTGAAGCTCAAAATCCTGAGCCAAGATTTTAGATATTTTTTTTCCTGCTTTTATCCCCTTTGTGCCAACAGGAAGTCATTATCTACCCACTAAGTAAAAGCAAATAATTTCACAAAATAAACAGGGAGATAATTAATTAGTATAACAAACATTAAGTGATTGCTTTAACTTACTTAAATAGCATGGGAAGCCATTCCATCCTTTTATTTGAATAAATAATTAAAATTTCTTCCTACAGACATGAGAAAAATGCACTGGTAGTAACCTGAGCATAGATGGGCATGTCAGTATGATAAAATTGGACCTTCCTACAGAGATTCATGACACACTCCTGAGGTTTCCCTCACTGAGAAAGAACTCTCTGATATTTTGCTTCTGTTATTACTTCTGATTCCTAAGTAAATTCATGGAGATTCTTCAGCTGGGAAGAAGAAAGATTTCAGATATAGAAATAAAGTTGGTAAAGATGGATTTGAATGATACCTTTGACATTTACCCTACCCATGCTCTTAACCCAAGGATTCACTGTCTTTCTCTATAAATCCAGTGATTAGAAATTGAAATTGTCAAGGCCCTTGCAATGCTCAAAAAAAAAACAAAAAACAAAAAAAAAAAGTTTTAAATTCTAGTAGCTTCTGAAGAAATGAGTGGTTGAAATGTAAAAAAGATCAAGAGGGAGAGGGCATCAGAGATTAAATTTGGATAAATCCTGGCTGTAGCAAGGGAAGAACTCCAATCAGAGTGTGACATTTTCAAAAGGACTAAAGGGTAAAAGAAATCTTAGAGGCCTCAAGAAGTATTGCCTTTAAAAATCAAACCATGCTGAGTCTGTTTGGAAAAAGTAAAAGCCATGAACACTGAGCCATTGCTAATTTTATATTCTGGACAAACAGCAACATAACTCAAATCTGTGTTACCAAAATCACTTCTAGCTCGTAGGAGTCGATTATCTCTCATTCCTTAATAGTTTACTTAGACAACACTGTAGAACAAGAAAATCTTTCATTTTGCTTTTCTTCCAAATACCATTCATGTTATAGCATTTTACATATACTTTTACAATCATATTAACTCAAGACATACTTTCTCCACAAGGGAGTACAGATAAGAATTCTGCTACAGTGAGCGTTCCCTGTATAAAGTTCAGGCTACCACTTCAGGAGAACCACCAAATTCAAACGAGGATACGGACAAATTATTTAACTATTTAGCATGACATGAGAACAACATTTCATGAAAAGAGTGAAATGAAATTGTCAGTTTTAAAAAACAATTTGGGAAATCTGTGGGTTTGAGAAACCTCTTTCTCTGTTTTATAGAATTGTCTGCAGAACATTTCAGGAATAACTTCTAACAGGAATAACTTCTTCACTACTCTTGAAACTGTCTGAAGTCTCTAAAAGTATTTGATAAAAGGTTATCTTGTATCTGTGGCAGTAATAGGACAAATACTGAACATCAAAAATTGAGAATGTGACAAATACTATGACACAATTGTGCAATCACAGTGACATATACAACAAAGTGTTAGAAATAAAGAAAAATACTCTGACAAGGATGTCAAGTGCAGACACTTTCATATCAAAAGAGACAACAAAATACAATTACAGTACTGAAAGAAAAAATTTTAAAGGGGGAGAAAGAATAGAGAATCCTTGGAATAAAATGCCAAGATTTCAAAGTGAATTTAACAAAGAGCAATACCGATGTGATCTCTGGCTGCTATGATGACACCAACATAATTGACACACTTGGGAAAAGAAAAATAATTGGTTTCATTAAACAGAGAAGAAAAAATATCATCTAGAAAGCAGTGACAGTGGTCATGGTAGATGCCCAGCCAGAAAAGAAGAACAAGGGCCTGCTCTCACCGTGAGAGGACAACAAATGAGATCACAGGTTCTTTGAAGCAAAGGACAATACAACAAACCCAAAGAGCATCATCACCGTGCTTGTGTCTCGTTCTTTTCAGTTGAGAAATTGAGTTTACATATATTACTTTATTTATGTTGACGCATATTTCTAGGAATTAAGTATCAAAGTAGTTCTCAACTGAATCCCATCTTTAGACAGCAACAACAATGCCTACATTTTGGCTAAGTAGCTTTGTGTGACCTATATATCTGAAAATCTATAACAAAAATTTTTAGGAAAAAAGTCAGTTCTTAGCAGTTGACATATCGGAGACAATAAATTCAGGCATTTGATTCATTAGTCTAAATTATGTGAGACTACTTAAATTTGAAATCTGGTGCTGCTCTTACATATATTATATCACACACACACACACACACACACACACACACACACACACACTACAAAAAAATCGTCCACCTATAATTTATGTAGTGTCTGTATATTAGTTTAGGAAGGTCGGAGTAGAGGGCTAAGGTTAAGGTCATATCAGTAAACATTTTAGCTATCTTTGTTGATTTACAATTGTATAAATGATGAATATGTCAATAGTGAAACAATAGTTTTCATGGTTATTAGAGAATCGCTGAAAACGTATTTTCCTGCTAGAAAACAATGTGCCTTACACTCTGTTACCTTCCATAGTAAATATCAACTTTGATTCCCAACTCCATTATGGCCAAACTAGTTCAAACTAGAGGGTTCTAAAGTGGAGAAAATTATAAATACAATGATCTAGTGAAGTTTGAACAGGATATTAAAGGAATAAAATTGAAAATATTTAAAATCACAGCAACAACAACTAGAAACCCAAGAACAAAATACTATCATTTACAAGATAATCATGATCATTATTAGAAAGGCGGCCAAAATCAATGGGAACTGAGTTTCTCTTCATCTCTGTTCTATATAGATTCAAATGAGTAAGTCCTTTGGCTCCCTCTCCTCTACACTATATGTATCCTGCCTTTTTCCTCCTGAATAATTGGACAACATCATTCCATCATGAGAAAGAATCCCACTTTTCTTGGAGCTAAGCTGAAAAACATGAAGATAAGAGGAAGATGAAAATGTTTCTTGATTCTACCCTTCAGGCCATCTCTCTTTCTCCCATTCTCCTGAAGGGCACCACCTTCATCTTGCAGTTGCCCCTATACTTCACCTGGCAGAACCATTTTAGCCTGGTCCTCACATTTCTTAAAGTAGATTATCTACATGGCAGACAGGATTTTCTCTTGATATTATTAATGAGCATGCATAAAATTCATTTGATACCTCATTATGCTATAAACCAGTAGAGATAAGATTTAGAAGAGACAAAGGAGTGAAAGAGGCATACAACTGAGGAGAGTTTAAGGGGCCTCTGGGACAACATCAAGCTTACCAACATTCACATTATTGGGTACCAGATGGAGAAGAGACAGAGCAAAAAAATCGAAAACCTATTTGAAGAAATAATGATGGAAAACTTCCCTAACCTGGTGAAGGAAACAAAATGAACCCAAAGAGGCCCACACCAAGATATATTGTAACTAAAATGCCAAAGTTTAAAGACAAACAGAGAAACCTAAAAGCAGCAAGAGAAAAGCAGTTAGTTACCTACAGGGAGCTCCCTTAAATAAATCACCTGATTTCTCAACAGAAGTTTTGCAGGCCAGAAGGGATAGGCAGGAACTATTCAGAGTGATGAAAAGCAAGGACCTACAACTAAGATTACTCTTCCCAGCAAGCTATCATTTAGAATTGAAGATAAAGAGCTTCCAGACAAGAAAAAAGAGTTAATCACCCCCAAACCAGTATTACAAGGAATCTTAGAGCGACTTCTTTAAGATTAAAAAAAATCAAAAATATGAATAATAAAATGGCAAAACTACATACTGTATTTCCCCGAAAATAAGACCTAACTAGAAAATAAGCCCTAGCATGATTTTTCAGGATGTTCGTAATATAAGCCCTATCCCTAAAATAAGCCCCAGTTACGATCTTCAGCCAGACGGACACATTTAGTACATCCATTGCAACACATGACGGATGTATTCAATTATAAAATAATATTAATATATAATAAAATAATATTATTTACATTTATACTTAAAATAAATGATAAAATAAATTATAATTAAGTATACGTGAATACCCAAGTGGGTGCCTTTGGACGAGAGGTAAATGCCTATGTAAACAGATGAACTTAAGTCTTATTGCCAAATAACCAGAGTACAGACACAATGCACGAATAACATGTGCACTTGATAATGAATGGATGTGGTTGTGTTTAATATGAATCTTCATGATTCAATACGTGTGTTGTAATGGACGTATTCAATGCACTCGTGTGAAATAAAGAAACGTTTTCTGAATTTTGGTGCCTGTAATTTTTCGTTGCTTTTGTGTGGACTATCATTCTTAACTGTACTCATTTTTGTTGCTACTCTTGTCTCGTAAGTCTTCAATTAA
This sequence comes from Rhinolophus hipposideros, assembly GCF_964194185.1. Lineage (NCBI taxonomy): Eukaryota > Metazoa > Chordata > Mammalia > Chiroptera > Rhinolophidae > Rhinolophus > Rhinolophus hipposideros. The sequence goes on along the minus strand of NC_138056.1, from coordinate 66,084,186 downwards.
CACTTGATTTAATGGTATATTTAAAGGGAATAATATTTTGACCCCCAGACAAGATGAGTGCAAAAAGAAAGAGCTATTCCATCGAGTACAAACATCATGGTGGACTCCCGAGGCAAGAATCTTACAGCTTTCAGCAAAGAGAAGTTGGATCTCCAAAAATGGTGAGCAGAGTATGATAACTTCCGTCAATAGGTGGATGAAGGAAATGCTAAGAAGCACAATAGTGGATCAAGTCAGCAACCATTATTTCCTGAGCTGGAACACATCATCTGTGATTGGATTGCTGACAGAAGAGCAAAGGCTTTGGTTGTGCACAGGGCTAATATTCAAGCGTTTGCCCTTGCAATGGCATCACAGTTAGAAATGTCCCCAGAAGAATTCATAGCATCACAACACTGGCTGGATGGCTTCCTTCAGTGATATGAACTGTCTCTAAGATCAACAACACTATTGAAGCTGGAAGATGCTGAAGTTATTAAATATGCAATTGCATTAAAAATCCTTTGTTGATAGCATAGACTTTTCTAAATACCAGCTTTCCAACATGATTGCTATGGATGAAATTGCAGTGTTTATGGGCCAAGGATCTCAAATGACAATTGATCAGAGGGGTGCCTCATCAATCTACATTCCTTCTACTGGTTATGAAAGTGCACGTGTTACCAGTATTTTGGCAATTCATCTGGATGGAAAGAAAGCCCCTCTAATCATCACTAAAGGCAAGAAAGATAAGGTTGCATGTGTTTCAGGCATTTATGTTCTTGAAACCAAAAAGGCCTGGTGCACACAAGCAGTTACAAGGAAGTGGGTCAATTTATGCTGCCACTTGTTTTACGAGGTGACCAAAGAGATCTGCTAGTCTGGGGTTCAGCCAGCACTCATCACGCTAAAGACGTGAAGAACTTCCTTGCAGAGAAAAGAATCGATCAAATAATGATTCCCGCAGGAATGACTGCCTATCTCCAGACTCTTGACATTGCAACAAACACGCCATTCAAGGACCATTTGCACATGAAAATCAATGACTACACTGAAAATAGAATGGAAACTTTGTGAAGTCTAGCCTGCAGGAGATTGCGACTTGGGTGAAGAATTCATGGTATAAAATCACTGAAAGCTGTGTTGCCAATGCACTATGAGCAGGCTACATGGACAAGAAGTACTCATTTAAGGAGAGCTCTATTGCTGGACACGAGAGATTAGGCCAATGGTTCTACAGGAAATGGAGTTGCAAGAAATTCAATCCAGAATTTGGGGTTTGGAGAGTTATGATGATGTTTGAGAAGAAGATGACATGACTATATTTGAATAAGTGTAGATTTTTGTACATGAATAAATGAATAAATGTAGATTGTTGTACATGAATAAATGTAGATTGTTGTACATGAAAAAATAAGACACCTCTTAAAAATAAGCCCTAATGCATCTTTTGGAGCAAAAATTAATATAAGACCCAGTCTTATTTTCAGGGAAATACAGTACCTATTAACAATTACTTTTAATGCAAATGGATTAACTGTTCCAATCAAAAGACATAGGGTGTCTGAATGGATAAGAAAACAAGACCCTTATATATGATGCCTACAAGGGACTCACTTCAAATGAAAGAGACACACAGACTGAAAGTAAAGGGATGTAAAAAGATGTCTCATGAAAATGGAAACAAACAAACAAAGAAAAAGTGGGGTAGCAATACTTATATCAGACAAAATTAGACTTTAAAATTAAGACTATAACAAGAGACAAAGAAAAACCTAGTAATCCCACCTCTGGGTGTTTACCTAAAGAAACCCATACAGCTACTTTGAGGAGACATACTGACTCATATGTTCATTGTAGTAATATTTACAATAGCCAAGATATGAAGGCAACATGGATGTCCCTGAATGAATGAATGAATGGATGGATAAAGAAGAGGTGGTACATATATACAATGGAATATTACTCAGCCATAAAGAAGAATGAAATCATCTCAAGTGCAACAACATGGATGGACCTAAAGGATATTGCACTCAGTGTAGTAATTCATACAGTGAGAGACAAATATCATATGATTTCACTTAGAAGTGGAAACTAAAGAACACAATAAACAAACAAACAAAACAGGAAAAAAAACCTCATAAATACAGAGAACATTTTGATGGTTGCCAGATGGGAGGAGGGTTGGAGGTGAGTGAAAAAATGGAAGGGATTAAGAAGTACAAATTGGTTGTTAAACAGTATTCATGAGGATGTAGGATATAGCATCAGGAATACAGCGATAATATTGTAATAATTATATATGGTGTCAGTTGAGTACTAAATCTGTCAGGGTGATAGATGGGAGGGGAAGTAAGGGCAGGGTGAAAAATGTGAAGGGATTAAGAAGAACAAATTTGTAGTTATAAAATAGTCATGGGGATGTAAAGCATAGGGAATATAATCAATAATATGGTAATAACTATGTATAGTACCAGGTGAGTACTAGTCAGGGGATCACTTTGTAAATTACATAAATATCTAACCATTATGCTGTACATCTGAAATAGAAAACAATATTGAATGTCAAAAAATACAACAAAACATATAAATAGGTAAAAAAGTAACCATCACATTGAATTTGGTCATGCTCTTTCTGTGCCTATTTTTGTATTATTATTATTATTATTATTATTATTATTATTATTATGTATTCAAAATAAATTACATAATTTGAAAATAAAATAAAATGGCATTAATTATGTATCCATCAACAATTATTTTAAATATAAATGGATTAATGATCTAATCAAAAGACATAGGGTAGCTGAATGGATAAGAAAACAAGACCCATAAATATGCTCTCTACAGATTGAAAGACACACAAGACTGAAGTAAAAGGAGGAAAAAGATATTTCATGTGAATAAAAAAAACACTGAGGTAGCAATACTTATATCAAACAAAATAGACTTTAAAACACAGGCTATAATAAGAGACAAAGAGGGACACTTCCCAAAGATAAAGAGATCAATCCAACAAGAGGATATAATTCTTGTTAACATTTATGTACCCAAGATAAAAGCACCTAAATATATGAAGCAAATACTGACTGACATAAAGACAGAGATTGACAATAACTCAGTCATAGTAGGGGAGTTTAACACTCTATTGACACCAACGGATAGACCTTTGAGACAGAAAACCAAAATAGAAACAGCAGCCATAAAAGACACACTACATCAGATGTATTGATGTTTTTAGAGCATTTCACCCAAAGCAGCAGAGTATACATTCTTTTCAAGTACACATGGAACATTTTCCACGATAGACCACAAAACAAGTCTGAATAAATTTAAGAAAATTGAAATCATATAGAGCATCTTCTCTGACCATAATGCTTGAAACTAGAAATAAATTACAAGAAAAAAAACTGAAAAGCACAAATATACAGAGGCTAAATAACAGGTTACTAAATAATGAGTGGGTCAAAAACAAGATTAATGAAGAAATCAAGAAATACCTTGAGACAAATGAAAATGAAGACACACCAAGCCAAAAACCTATGGAACAAAGCAAAAGTAGTACTAAGAGGAAAATTCATAGCAAAACAGGCCTATCTCAAGAAACAAGCAAAATCTCAAACCATCAAAACTTATACTTAAAGGAATTAGAAAATGAACAGCAAACAAGCCTAAAGTGAGTACAAGAAAGGAAATTATAAAGATCAGTGTGGAAATAAACAAAATAGAGTCTGAAAAAACAATACAAAATATCAATGAAACCCAGAGCTGGTTCTCTGAAAAGATTTTTTAAAAATGATAAAATTTTAACCAGACTCATCAAGGAAAAAAAGAAAGAGGACCCAAATAAATGAAATCAGAAATGAAAGAAGAGAAGTGACAATGAACACCACAGCAATTCAAATGATTATGAGAAAATATTACAAACAATTATATGTCAACAAATTGGAAAATGTGGAAAAAATTGATAAATTCCTGGAAACATACAATCTTTTAAGACAGAATCAAGAAGAAACAGAAAATCTGAACTGACCTATTATTACTAATGAAATTAAATCAGTAATCAACAAACTCCCAGCTAACAAAAGTTTTGGACTGGATAGCTTCACAGGTGAATTTTACCAAACATTCAAAGAAGAATTAACACCTTTTCTTCTCAAACTATTGCAAAAAATTTCAAAAGGAGGGAAAGCTCCCAAGGTCATTTTACGAGGCCAACCATTACCCTGATTCCAAAACCAGAAAAAGACATTAAAATATATATATATATATATATATATATATATATATATATATATATATACACATATATATATACACATATATATGTATATATATACGTATATATATATATGTGTGTATATATGTGTGTGTATATATATATATATCCCTGATGAACATAGATGCAAAAATCCTCAACAAAACATTAACAAATCAAATTCAGCAATACATTAATCCCCCATGATCATGGGGGATTTATTCCTGGGATGCAAGGTTGGTTCAATATCCACAAACCAATTAATGTGATATATCACATAAAAACAATGAAAGAAAAAAATCACGAGTACATCAATCGATGCAGAAAGACAAAATGTAGCATATATTTACGATAAAAATCCTTAGCAATGTAGGAATTGAGGGAACATGACTCAACATAAAAAGGACATATATGACAAACCCACAAATAACATCATACTCAATAGGAAAATGCTAAAAGCATTCTCTTTACAATCAGGAACAAGACAAGGATGTCTACTTTTACCACTTTTATTCAACAAAGAATTGGAAGTCCTAGCCACAGCATCAGACAAGAAAAAGAAATAAAAGCCATCCAAATTGGAATGGAAGAAGTTAAACTGTCATTATTTGCAGATGAAATGATACAATATATAAAGGACCCAAAGTATTTTACCAAAAAAACTACTAGAACTGATAAATGAATTCAGTAAAGCAGCAGGGTACAAAACTAATATTCAGAAATCGGTTGCATTTTTACACACTAATAATGAACTGTCAGAGAAATTAAGAAAGTAGTCCCATTTATAATTGCACCAAAAAAAGAAAGTCAGGAATAAGTTTAACTAAAGAGGTAAAAGTCCTATTCTTTGAAAACTCTAAGACATTGAAGAAGATACAAATAAATGGAAGCATGCACTGTGCTCATAGATAGGAAGAATTAGCATTGTTAAAATGTCCATACTACCCAAAGTAATATACCAGTGTTCAATGCAATCTCTATTAAAACACCAGTGGCATTTTTCACTGAACTAGAACAAATAATCATAAAACTTGTTAGGTACCACAAAAGACCCTGAATAGCCACAGCAATCTTAAAAAAGAACAAAATTGGAGTTATCACTCTACCTGATATCAAATATAAGTTTATAGTAATAAAACAACACGGTATTGGCATAAAAACAGACACATAGATCAATAGAGTAGACTAGAGAGCCCAGAAATAAGCCTACTCTTTACGATCATTTCTCTATGACAAAGGAGGCAAGAATATACAATGGGGTAAAGACTATTCAATAAATGGTGTTGGGAAAAACTGGACAGATACATGCAAGACAATGAAACTGGACCATCTTCTTACACCATATATAAAAATAAACTCAAAATGGATTAGAAACTTACATGTAAGACCTGAAACTATAAAACTCCTAGAAGAAAACACAGGCAGTAACTTCTCTGACATTGCTCTTTGTGATATATTTACTAATCTATCTCCTCAGGCAAAGGAAAAAGATAAACAAATGGGACTGTATCAAATTTAAAAGATTTTTGCACAGCAAAGGAAACCATCAACAAAGTGAGAAGAGAACCTACTAAACGGAGATGTTTGCCAATGATACTTCTGATATGAGGTTAATTTCTAAAATTTATAAAGAACTCATACAACTCAACACCACAAAAACAAACAATCCGATTAAAAAATGGGCAGAGGACCTGAAGAGACATTTCTCCAGACAGGATATACAGATGGCCAACAGACATAGGAAAAGACGGTAAACACCACTAATCATCAGAAAAATGCAAATTAAAATCACAATGAGATATGACCTCACACCTGTCAGAATGGCCATCACAAATAAATTAAAAAATGATTGTTGGCAAGGATGCCAAAAAAAATCGAACCCTCATGCACTGTTGGTGGAATTGCAAAGTGCTGCAACCACTATGGAAAACAGTTTGAAGTTTCCCCAAAAACTTAAAACCGAACTACCTTATGACATAGCAATTCCACTTCTAGGTATTTATCCAAAAAAATCCAAACAGCAATTTAAAAAATATATACATATGTCCCCCTCTGTTCATTGCAGCACTGTTTACAACAGCCAAGTTATGAAACTAACCTAGGTACTTTTAATAGACAGTCGGATAAAGAAGGTGTGGTACATATATAAATGGAATATTACTCAGCCACAGAAAAGAATAAAATCACCATTTGCAACAACATGGATGGACATAGAGGGTATTATGCTGAGTGAAATAAGTTAGACTGAGAAAGACAAATACCATATGATCTCACTTATATGTGAAATTTAAAGAACAAAATAAACAAACAGAAACGGACTCATACTCGTAGATACAGAGAACTAATGGTTGTCAGAGGGAAGAGGTTTCGGGAGGTAGATAAGAAAGGTGAAGGGATTAAGAAATACAAATTGATAGTTACATAATAGTCATGGGGATGTAAAGCATAGAGAATAGTCAATAATGTTGCAACAACTATGTGTAGTGCCTGGTGGGTACTAGACTAATTGGAGATTACTGCACAAATTATATAAATATCTAACCACTATGCTGTACACCTGAAACTAATATAAAATAATATTGAATGCCAACCATAACTGAAAAATTAAATAAATATTTTTTAAAAAACCACTATAGTCTCTGAAGGCAGACTTCCTGGGTTCAAATCCAGGCTCCACTTTACATTATTTGTATGACTACTGTCTATTTTTCACTATTTAACATTATTCTGCCTCAGTTTCCTCATCTATAAAATGAAGATGGCACCTACTTCAATGAATTTACTGTGAGGATTAATGAGAAATTACATGCAAAATGCCCAATGCTGTGCCCAGCATGTAGAGTCTTCGATTAAAATTAGTGTAACAGGATATCACACATGATACTTTCTTATCATCTTGGAGTTTGAACTAAGGTTTAAAAGGCTAAGAACACTACCATAGGTGCACAATACTCCATATCCTAAAGTAAGATACTACATCGTCATAGAGCTGGATTGTGGCACTAGTTCTACCCATGTTAATAGCCCATTGCCAACCCCCAAGCTACGTAAGTGAGGATAAAGGAGACTTCAAGATAATTAAAGTGAATTATAGCTAGGATTTCTTCAGAGAGAGTGTGTGGAGAGCTGTGGCAGGGAGAAGGCTGCTCTTCTACACCAAGCCTCATAAAGGGACCTTCAGAGAAATATTTAGAAAGCTTGCCACATGTCCCTGGGGGCTATGGGGACATCTGTTTGTATACAAGTTGTAATTGACTTATGAATAAAGAAGCCTAAAAGGTAAGAGATTGACTGGTGTTGGCAGAAAAAGAAGAGGGGGCCATAGAAGAACAAAGTGCCCATTAACTGACACCAGAGCCTACGGTGTCAAATGTGGACCCCACAGAGTGAAGATGAACGTGTCCACCTTGAACAGTACCCCTAACCAAGAGAGCTCTCCACCTGGGGTACAGTGTGCTCTGTAGGAGGCTGGAGGTGACTGCGGATTCTGAGGCAGAAGTCAAAGCCAACAGCCAGTCGTGGCCCCACCTGGACCAGGCACATGAGACAGGACTCCCTAGGTCACGGGGAAGTGTTGCTCTGAGAAGTCATCAAAGGTATTCCATGTAAGGAAACCCCCACAAGTATGTTTGTACCAAACTCAAAGCTCTAGTACCAAGCTACAGTTGTACCTTTCACCAAGTGAAATTTTAATGGCCTTTACCTTTCCTTCCCACTTACACACACACACACACACACACACACACACACACACACACACACACACTACCCCTGAGCTACCCCTGAGCCTAGAATAAGACAATCATGTACTCTATTCAGGTGTGGCAAGGCCAGTCTCACTTTATGCTTCTGGTGTATGTGGAATTACCAACAATGCCACTTTCCTCACAAAAGTGTCCCAGTATACATACACTATGCATGCAGTTTCTTTTCTTTGGAGGAGACAAAAAAAACTTCTGAGAGGTATGAGAGAGGGGTGAAGAGAAAAGAGTAATGTGGAAAAATTGTGGGCAGTCCACCAAGTCTCTTCTCTTTGCCTTTTCCTACTACAGACTCTGAGAATGAATCATTCCCATAGTGCAGGAGGGAGTTTTCCATTATATGAGGGTCTGGAGTTTTACTAGAAAATTAGCCTGAGGTTTTAGTTCATAAAAGTGAAGAGAAAAGCTATTGGACCTGATGAAGATTTAATCCTGGGGGTGAAAGAAGAAGTTCGTTGAACATGTTTGCAGGGGAAGTAAAAGAGTTTTCTACTCATACCCCTGTAAGCACAGCCTTCACTAAACAATTTTATATTGAATATATTATTTTGTATTTAACAAATATTTTACAGAATAACCATAGATGGCCTTTCTCTCTAACTAAGAGCAGACAACTAAGTGTCACTGGGTATCTGGGAAAAGATTTAACTTAACCAAAAACTAAAAACAAAGTTTAAATTTGTGGGGGGAAAAGTAGGCTTTTCTTAGAAAAAAAATATTAAGAATAAAATTACAATAAATATCCTCAGAAAATTAAGAAAATTAAGATTAAGAAAATAAAATTACAATAAATATCCTCAGAAAATTAAGATTCTTAAGATATTAAGAATAAACTTACAATAAATATCCTCAGAAAATTAAGAAAATTAAGATACGGTATCCATGAACCAAGTACATGATGCTAGAAAACGAGAGAGAGAGAGAGAGAGAGAGAATTACAAATTAAGATATGGTCTCATAAAATGAAAAATTGAAAAGAAGAGTTGGAAAACTAATGAAATTTCCTAGACGTTAAGCAAACAGAGAAAGGTGAAAAATAGGACAAAAAAGATAAGAAATTTAGAGATCCTGCTCAGAAATAATAGGAGTTCCAGATGGAAAGAATGAAGAAAAGAAAGAGGAGAAAAATCACCCAATATATCATTCAAGATAATTTCGCCTAAGTGTTTTTAAAAGCTATGATTTATTAAGAGCTTAGTATATGTCAAGTTCTGTTCTACGTGCTTGATTTAGAGTACTGTATTAAATCCTCACAACAATCTTGCATTATCTATTATTATCTATTATTATCATCATCCTCCCTTCTATACATAATATTTAGGGAAAATAGATGATGACCAAAAGGCAAAAGGAAAATTATGTCTAATGTTGACTTTTACATAATATGAGAATAGAATAAAAATATTGCAGACAGGCAAGATCTTGAAAAAATTTAACTGCTATCACTGCTTTCTTCACAGCTACTAGAGGTCATGCTCCAACAAAATGAGAAAATAAATTCAGGAGATGTAATACATGGAATACAAGAGATAGGGGTATTACCAGAATAGAGGTGAAAAGAGGCTCTGGGGTCTGGTAAAAGGACTTCTCAGTATAATTACCCTGCACCAGGTGTCATGGAAAACAGAAGATTTGAAAGCTTGGAAAGATATCTTCAAAAATTTGAGGCTGACAAACCCTTAAATCATACTAAGAGATTTAGACAATTGACAGAGGAATTGGGGTAGAATTAATGATAAGTAAATACAAATGATTTTATATGAAAATGAGGCAATTATTAATTTATAAGAAAAAAAGATGGGCAGGGCAGAAAAAAATAATCCTAGAAAACGTCATGGCTCAGCTGTGGCCAGTGCTTCCATAGTCAAAATACCATAAACATGGAATTGATCTGACTGAAATGATAATATAACAACACTGTGAGAATAGGAACGGAAAGGATTCTGTTGTGTGTGGCAGGGACTGATGAGTGAGTGTGACAATATAGTGGACAATAAAAAATAACCTAACTGAAAAATCAAGATGTCAATATAAGCTTATTAATTAGGGGGAGATATTACTAAATATTTTGAATAAATTTTAAAACCAAAACTAAAGCCAAAAGAAGTGAGCGTTCTTGCCACAGGTGGGAGGAAGGGCATAATTTAGCGGGGGGCAGTGGGGAGAGCTTGAAGATTTTATAATAAGCTTTGTAACATTAGTTCATGCTTTAATGACTATGTTTGTATAACTTTAGTGAAAACAGAAACCAGAAAGGATAGGAAAGATGGAAAGAATGAAAGAAGAACGGGAGGGAAGGAGGGAAAAAGAAAAGGAGGGAGATTCAAGAAGCTGGCTATTTGTGCTACTAATTTTTCCAGCACACAATTTATTCCATTATCAAATCAATACATTAATGTATTATTTAATTTTTAAAATGAAAAAATACGCTGCATTATCCTCAAACGCCAACATCCATTATCTTTTTTCTATTTTCCTGATGCTATTAAACGTTACTTATCCCCAAGTAAAAACCTTGCTCAGCAAACACTCTCCTTGAACCTTAATCTCGTTCATTGTTTCTCTACCCATCTGCTATATGTCAATTCAGGTTAACAGGACTTGTGCAGCTAAAACCTCCCTCAGAAAACAATTCCCCCAGCAGGTGTTACCTGTAAAGAGTATGGCTTCATCTCTGATATTGAATCCGCCTCTCCCTTATACTGTGTACCTTGTAAGAGAGATTCCTTCTCCCAAATGTTCCAATACCAGAGGCCACTGAACTGCATAGCAAATGGGCATTAACTAATGAAGACACAGCGCTTATAATCTGAAGGCAAACATTAGCAAAAGTGAAAAATAAAATTGTGTGGGAGCCACAAACCTCCAAATAGATATTTAAAATCTGGTGAAGGGATGACAAATATCTACTCTGGTTTTGTAGCTACACACTGCCTGGGAGAGCATAGAGCATGAAGAGCAATGATGCTAAGGAATGTTCTTCTCAAATCAAGTAGTCCCTCTCCTAATTACTGCTCTCAAAGCTTCTATTTTCTAACTTACTCATCTTGGGAGCTTTACAGAGACAAGTTAGAATCCTCAAGTTCACCTCTAGATGGGCTCAAATCCCAGGTGTGCCAGTACAAAAACTAAGAAGGCAGCAGAGACTAAAGTGGAAACAAATAAATTTTCAAGACTTCTGCTTTGTCTTCAGGGTATTTGGAATCAAAGAGGAGAAATCCACAGACTGTAACACCATTTGTTTGCAACAAAATACCGTCAATGTGGTTCAGTCACATCTACAGCATTCCATCTGCCAGCTGTGAGGAGGAAAAGGAAAGCAATTAAGTATATTATTAATCAAGGCTTGAAGTAGCAGGTTCAAGCACCATGTGATTCATGACATATGAAAATCTAGATCATGTGTTCTCTTCCTTTAAGTGAAAAACAAGTAGAAAAACTCAGGATTGTTTTTTAATTTTTTTTTTTTACTTATTTATAAGATAGAATAATTGGCCACCTTATTAAAGAATTGCATACCAAATTTACTGGATGCGAACTGGCTTTCCCATTAACACACACACACACACACACACACACACACACACACACACACCATTAATAATTTTTCAACTGTCTCTTTTACATGCCACCACCCAAATCCTTCTCCTCACCTCCAACCCTATCACCTTCACAATGATGAGAAACTTGGATGAAACACCTAAAGGACAAGAACTAAAAATGAGAGAACTCTTTTCTCTTTATAATTACCAAGCCTAGAGTGAAAAGCAGGTAGCTCCCAACTGGTATGGTGTCAGTATTACCACCTCGAAAATGCCCGTTCTTCTGCTCATGTACCTAAATGGCCAGTGAGTAAAAGACAATACTTATATCTTAATTTGTTTGGCTGAAACAAAACAGACTCCCTGCTTCTCATTATAATACAAAAGTCCATGGGCAATATTACACATTAAGCCTCCTTAGTTACTAGTGAAAAGTTTATCATTTCACAAGAGCTGGTATTGAGAGGGGAAAGAGATAAAGAATGTGGAAACATCTAGGGCTGAGGGAGATATGCTAAAGAAGAAACGTAAGAATACAGAACAAGGAGTGTAAGGTGCTAAACACAGATATTCCCATAGTCCATAAAGCCATGAGTTTTTTGGCCGCTTCCTACATCTCCAATCTTATTCCACTATATGTTCCTGCTTATTTACAGCAATCCAGCCATTTATGCTTTCTTTTTAGCTTTGGAATTTCCAACTCCAAATCTTTTTAGGACTTATCCATATGCTGCTCTTTTGTCAAAAATGCTACTCCACACCACGTCTCTCTTACCTGGCCAATATCCAGTGATCCTGTAAGCCTTATATACTGCTTTCTCGAGGAACACTTTTTTTTCTAATTAAAGTTTATTGGGGTGACAATTGTTAGTAAAGTTACATAGATTTCAGGTGTACAATTCTATATTACATCATCTATAAATTGCATTGTGTGTTCACCCCCCAGAGTCAAGGGAACACTTCTGATTCCCACAAATTAAGTTTATTATCCAATCCCATAATTCTATATTTCCTTCAGAGCACTATGAAAACTACATAAATTGCAACTAAAGTTACAATTATGTTTTTGTTATAATAAAATAATTATAATAAAATAAATATTTGCCTACTTTTGGTTTAAAGTCCATCTCCTCCAATGGGATAGCCATTTGTATCAAATGGGGATGTATATGTTGCCTGCTTATTCCCAGTGATTGGCCCAATGTCCAACATGTAGTGTTCAGTCAATAGATAACATATCTTCAGAATTTTGTGGACGTCCAACTTTTTTACTTCCTTAAACTTCAGAGAAACCCACATAAGAAACTAAAGCCATAATCTATTATTCCATGAGGGAAAAAACAAACAAACAAACAAACAAACAAACAACAAAAAGACACGTGCCTGAAATATTAGCTAGCAGGTTAGGTAGCAGTGTGTTTTTGAGATTCTACTCTATGGACAGCATATTTCTAGATATGTAACTGATCTGTATAGTTTCTGACCTCTGGGTTCTGCCAGTCAGGAGTTAAATGAGCAAATGTAACTAAGACATAAAACCTCCAACAGAGAGTTTGAGCATGTTATTTTATTTCCCTGTGCTTTATTTTCATTATCAGTAAAATGACTATAAGTAAAGCACCTCCTTTATAGCTAAAATTTATTATGTTTTATACATATGTGTGTGGGGGGTGTATATATACATATATGTATATATATGTATATATATGTATATATATATGAGTGTATGTGTGTGTATATACCCTCCAACACATATGTATGTATGCATGCATGTATGTATGTATGTATGTTTGTACGTATGTATGTATTTTCAGCCTGATAGAAGTTCATCACAAAAAACTAAGGAAATGCTAAAGTGAATGGACTGATTAGAATCTAAGGAACTAAAAGAGAAAAGGTGAATTTGCGGGGAAAAAAACGTGAAAGTAGATGGGGATCCAATTTAGTATAATGTAAGACTACATTTTTAAAAAGGAAAAAAGAAGCCTGAAAACTCAGGGTTAGAAGTGACTGAGTGTGTTTACAAAAAAAAGAAAAAAAAAAAGAAGAAGAAGAAGGTTTATTCTGTCTTAATACATGTATCATGGAATAAAACCAGTAAAATGAGCAACAGGAGTTAAAGGCCTTGGGGCAGATACTAAAGAGTTTGATTCAAGAGCTAATTAAGAGCTACAATGGTTTCCTGTGCAGGGAGCAATCTGATTAAAATAATTTAGGGAAATGATAATTGTTGCTTTAATTAGAATGGATTAGAAAGGAAGAGAAATTGTCCAGCTATGATTTGATCAGCAGCAGGACATACAAAGACTATGAAAATTGAGAAGGTGTGCTTCTGGGAAGAGATACAACAGAATTGTATTACAGACTCCTAATGTATAATAACAGAAAGGACAGAACCTAACAAAAAGGATCAGGTATACTGTCATGCTTGTTTGTAATACAAATATGTACCTTATTAATATTTAATACAGTTTAAAATTCAATGCTCTGATATTTTTGGTGAGAGAAGAAAAATCACCTCAGACCATTGTTACTCCGTAATAGGATACCCCACCCCATCCTTTTTTTAGTCAACTTGCTAGAATAGCCCACAGTAGCTGGTGACAATTAGACTATCAGACATGTCCGCTACTTTGAAGACATTAGCCATTAAGGAGCTCAGCTGACTCACTGAATTCATTTTACATAGCTTACCAAACAGCTGTCAGCCTTCCATTTATTTTGTGTCACTTAAAAATCAAGAACTTAGAAGTTAAAAGAACCATATCACAAGGTTGACACCTTAATCTTACTTACTACTAGTTCTGTGACTGACATTATTAAGAGATTAATGAGCACTTGTTCAATGATATTTTTATGCCTTATGAACACTCTGTTCACTATCAATTCTACTTTATCATCTGTACATTTGGTCATTTTCAATTATCAAGTGACCTATATTCATAAAAACACTACATGCTTTGAATATCTTATCTGTAAGATGGACAAGCATCTATTCTTTTGGTGATAAATTATATCCAGACACCTCTTGGGAGGAAAAGAGGAAAAAAGTAACTTGCATTGACTACAATGTATTGAGTGGCAAGATCTGCACAAGTTTCTTCACATTTTATCTTGTTTAATCCTTTATTGGATCCTATGAGGTTAAAAATAACTATTATCTTTTATCAAGTGATGAAACAGAGGCTCAGGAAGGCTGAGGAACACATTCAAGGTCACATGGCTAATAAATGTCGGAGCTAAAACACAGAATTTGCTTTGCAAGTCGTGGATGCTTTTATTATAATACGTCACACTGCCTCTCATTTTTTTTTCATACAGGCCACTTCCAACATTCCTAGTCCTCAGAGCATGGTCAAATGTCACACAATACCATATCCACTATCCACCTTCAGCGGGGTAGGGAATATAACCAGCCAAAGAGTCAAGTAAAAAAACTTAATATAAGGGGCAGTAAATAGCCAGAGAGGCAGAGATGGACTGCCCTCTTGCTCTAGAGAGAAACGAAATTCTCTTTTCACAGGTTATGTGGCATCATTACTATTTGCAAAGCACTGACACAATGCTTGTGTGAGGTTCGGATAAAGATGGCATAGTCCATGATCCTAAAAGCTTACAATTTAATACATAACACAGACTTCCAAACAGTGGACCCACACAAGAATGAATAAGCAAACTGCTGTTTTGGAGGGTAGAAATGTTTTCTATAACAGGTGCTTTGATGGAAGATTAGAATTTCATTAAAATAGCAATAGAGGTAAAGGCTTTTTTAATAAGTGGAGAAAACAGTAAAAACAACTACCACAGACGTACAAGATGACTTAACATGTTTGGAAAGAATGAGCAAGCCAATCCAGATGTAGTGTAATGTGTATTTTTTTCTGTGTGTGTGTGTGTGTGTGTGTGTGTGTTTGTCTGTGTTGTAACCTGTAAGTAACTAATCCCATGACCTTAAATACATATTATTGAACTTTAACTTTCCTGCATGAGAAGAGTGGAATCACTGCTGAAAGGTTTTATACCAAATAGTGACATAATAAGGACTATAATATTATTATTACTATTATAATGATTACCCAGATGAGTAATAAATAACAACAACTAACTTTTGTTAAATGTTTATGAAGTTCCAGGCACTTTGCTAAACACTTAGTATGCATTTTTCATTGATTTCTTACACTGGTCTTATAAATTCGGAGTAATTTTATTTCTGTCTGATAATGATGGAAACCAAGCCTCAGAGAGAATATCACTTGCTCAGGTTTTCATTGATAGCCAGATATAGCTCCCAGTATCACACCCTCATCTGTCTTTCTCTAGAAATCTATGCTTAACTACTTTGCACTTCTGTCTCTGCATTCCATATGAAAAATGAGGTACATAAAGGGGCAACCTAGATCTCAGTGAGAGTTGTCAGAAAGACCGGTTGTTCACCAATTGGTATTAGGTATTTTCATTTCCTTCCTGTCTTCATGGAAATTATTGCAAAAGCAATTTGAGCCTGTTCCTCCCTTTTCTGTAGTTTGATATTCATTTCCTTGGTTTTCTATGTACTGCAACAATGAGAAATACAGTCCTTGGAGAAGCAAGAGGAAAATTGAGATTTTGGTGTTTTGCTTTCCACTAGCATCTAAGGATCTCAAAGCAATTTACCATCATTACCTCATTCATTCTTACCTCATCTCTGTTAGTGACACAAGGAGCAATTTCCTTGAGTAAAGGACCCTGTTTCTACTAACCACATCATTTCAGTGGCTGAAAAAAGACATATACAAAGAGATTCTCTAAGGTATGGTGAAAATCAGTAACACTATTGACTTTAAAACCGAGGGCTAGCAAATTATAAGTCAGAGCTTTGAACTTGTTTGATAATACATAGGAAAAAAATCTCTTGGTTGAAAAGGAAAAACAGTGGAATGACATTCTGGTAAATTCCCAAAGGGCACAGATTTATTTTTTATAAGCTTTC
This sequence comes from Rhinolophus hipposideros, assembly GCF_964194185.1. Taxonomy (NCBI): domain Eukaryota; kingdom Metazoa; phylum Chordata; class Mammalia; order Chiroptera; family Rhinolophidae; genus Rhinolophus; species Rhinolophus hipposideros. Next base: position 66,067,677 of record NC_138056.1, on the reverse strand, counting down.
ACTTTGATCCACCTTTTCTTGGCACTAGATACTAAAGACAGTGGCAAGATGGGAATGGAAGCAACCATACAGATGATGGTGATATTCTTAAGAGTGGAGGGAGAAGAGCCTCAGTGTGAGCCATATCTGCCGCTTATTGGCTGTGTCATTTACCTTTGATGATCTTAGGACAACACTAGTACTAAGACACATCTATTAAATAAACACATGTAAGTCAACTATTTCCAAGTTGCTTTTTAGTTCCAATGTTCATTATGTCCATTGTGCTATAAATCACTTTTCTGGAAGAACTAATAATGATCTTTTTCCATTCATTCAAATTCAAGAATCATGCATTGCACATATCAGTATTCTAAAAGGTCTACAGGAGTAAGGCAGTTAAATAAGTAAATGTTTGAGATGGATAAAAGATAATAGGGAATTCATGGACCATGCTCCTCAGATTTTAAAGGTCATATTTTTTTTTTCCTAAGGAACATAATGTGAGCCAAGAAAAGGACATCTTCAGGCTAAAACATGTTTAAGTTTTTCCTGGGCAAAAGTTAGATATTTCATTTAATCATTCAACTGCCGCCTGCATCATGCCCCCCAGCTTTCTGCTTTATGTCTATCCTTTTCAGCCAAACTTCTCAAAACAATCATTTATCTCTCCAAATAGAGAAACTTAGATTCAATTTATTCCATTCGGCTTTAAATCAGGAACGTGTGTAGCTACTGCCTTTACTCTTGTGTTTTCCTGCTAGTCACTTCTCCTGGATTTGATACTGGTGATCTCTCTCTCCTTCTTGAACTTCTGCTCTTCAGGCTTCCGCGAAACCTGTCACCCTTGAATGTCCTACTCAGACTTCTTCTTCTCGTTTTTTTGTTTGTTTGTTCTTGTGGGCTTCTGCTCTCTGACCATCACTTAAATAATAGTGTTTCCTCTGGCTCTTGTCTTAGCCCACTAGCCTTTGCTCTATATGCTCTTGTTAAAGATCCCAAACACTCTTATGTGGATAACAACTAGGCCTACAATAAAAACCTGAAATCTTTCTGGAACACCATATCTAAAGATTTATGAGTCATCTGCAGGAATATCTTATAGACATCTTAATTCCAATGTTCAAAACTGTACGTGTCATCTAATCTGTACTAGTTATGATTTATTCCTCTCAGCTACAAATCCACCCTTCTTTTCCTTGCTTTATGATACTGGATATGGACTCTGTAAACATCTCTCCTTTGCCAGCCAGCTTACTGTTAGGCTTTGTTAACAGAGGGTAATGATGGGACATCACAAAGACATAGCAGAAAGAAAGAACATCCCTTACCGATTCCAGTGTGCAGTCTTTGTTTCATTGCCAGCAGATTGGTGTGTAGGTGGCCCCAGGTGTGTGGGCAGCGCCAGCAACGTTCATTTTCATGATTTGCATAGAACTACTGCCTGCATGCTCCAGCAAGTATTTTCAACCACCCATCTGGCTATTCCTATATACCAGCTCTAGCCAGCAACCTCTGGCAAGTGTTTCCAGCCATGTAGAGGACCACCCTTATGGACTACCACTGGCCTGCAACCTTTGGAAAATTTATTTGGCACTAGGAGGCTGCATTTTCCTTTTTCAACCACCCTCCTTCAAAAAGATTTGAATCTCAGTCTTGGGGTAAGAGAGATCTGCTCTATTCTTAGTCCTTCCTTGTTTGTTTTCCCTAAGCCCTAGAAGAAATAGTTGCTATTTGCATTTGCTACTTCTGTACCAATTAGAATTTTCTAATGTGAACATTAGGACATTGATTAGAAAACAATAGGCTCCTAAAACTTTGGATGTGGATGGTTGGTTGGACTAAGATGTAACTGAGAATTTTGAATCTCTGAGACACGTTGAACCTCCCTCAGCAGTTAGCAGTAGCTTGCACTCGAGTCTGAAGACACTATTCTTACTTTGCTTGAAAACTCTGATAATTTCACCTGGGTAAATGCTTGTAAGAAGATGTTCCAGGTATCAGTTACACAGTATGGCCCAGAAGAAATACCTTATACTCCAAGGAATCACATAATTTTACTAATATTTGTTAGCAGAATCCTATAGAATATACGAAGGAGTTTAGAATATAACACCAGATCAAGCAAAATGCATTTATATAAATGCACTTACTAGATAACCTTAATTTAACAAATTGGGCTCATGTACCTAGAAGAGGTTCCAATGTCTTACTTGATTGGTTAACTGAAAAACTAGGATTTAATGGCTATGTTTAGTGCGAATGAGATGTTAGTTCTTTCTTTGAATGATACACAAGAAGGAATTCAAAGCTTGAGGAGATGGGAAAGTTGCAGTGGATTAATGTGTGATTACACAGCCACCCACCAAAAAGACCCAAAAGACACTCCCTTCACCATTCATTACTATGGGTAGTATCTTCATCCTTGAAAATCTCTATGATTCCTTCTGTTATTTAACCAGATATGACAATGGGAGATGCAGCAACTGAGATGAGCTCCTGATTTCAATAAAGATGATGGCATCCTTAGAATGGCAGAGACTAAGTAGTAGCACTTCAATGACAAAATTAACATGTTTATCATAAAGCAGGGATATACCAGTAATCAAAATATTTTGGCATTCAGGAATCTCTGAGTGACTAATTGATCACAGTGTCCCTAGGAATGAAACAGATGGGGGAGGGGGACTATGAGGATTCTCTTTGAACCATATAACAGAAAAAACTCTAGGTCTTATGGCTCAAAACCTAACTTTAGTCACCACAATGCTGAGCCGCGACCTCTCATTCTGTATCCATAATTAAAGCCATTCAAAGACACAGAATCTCATAACTGAAGTTGAATCAAGGTTTCCTTGGAGAAGGACCGTGCAACAATGCCACTTGTATATACAATAATTATTCCTTCACGGCTTTCCTAAATGGAACTACAATCACTTACTAGAATGACATTGCACAAGGAAAAAGTAAATATCTAGATTTTCTGTCTAGATTACTAGACATTTGGAACTGTCAGTAATTCCTGGGGGCCCAAAATATTACTGTGACCCAGCAGTCAAAGTGGGGGTTTATAGCAGTAAGAGGATGAATGGAGTCTTAGCCTAAATTTGAAGGACAGTATACTCAGTATATCCATAAATTCACCATGTTTTTATTTCAACGGTTCCTTATTTTCTAACTAAAATAGACACATATACTTGGAAACTGACAGAATACCCAAACTGATTGATTCTTTGACCTATGGGGTAAACTCTATAGTAGGAAGGGCTAAATGGAAGGTCCTGAAGCTTGCATTCCCACCAAAATAGTAATTCAAAGCAATATTAATTTTTTAGGGGAATTTCAAAGATTACTGTCAACACTGAAGATTTTTTATGATGTAGCGGTGGCAGAATTGCACACTTAAAACCTATGTAACTTTACTAACCATTGTCACCCCAATGAACTTTAATTTTAAAAAAATAAAACTCTAGGGTCCTGTTTATACATAAATAAAGTGGAAAAGAGACTATGGGGGACAAAAAGATGTAGGTGTTGGTGATACTTATAACATGCTCACTTAAGTCATACAATTGACTAGTGAAGAATTTGGATGGATATTTGAAGATGACCAGATTATCACAAACTGAATCACATAGTAAATATAACTTTAGTTTTTATTCCAGGTGTAATATCTTTATTTGAACAAACTGATACAGCTCCTGATACCTATTATGCTGCTATTGATCTGGTTAGTGTATTTTCCTATGCGAGGTCAGAGGGATAGTGGATAGGGGGAGGGGGATTCACAGTGTGAGGGATATAAATGATGAAAAAAAAAAAAGAGCAAACAACAGCACTTTTACTTTACTTGAGAGGTCCAAGAATATACTGTCACAGTCTTATCTCAGGGCTAAGAAGGCTCTCTTTCCCTCAGCCACAACATAATTCATGAGAGGTTAACCATCTCAATATTCTACAAAATATCACAGTTGATTGAATCTGATAAAAAAAAAAGAAGTAGCAAGTACTTTAGATGCCTTAGTAAGACATGCAATACAAATAAGGAACAAATACTGCAAAAAACGGTATTCATCTCCCTCCCAACTTCCTATGTCTTAAAGCATTACTTCAGAAAGTTTACCACTGTAAATTTTATCCTGCCCCTTTGATATGTAAATCTTTTAAAAATGTTCTTGCCAGATTTGCAACCCAGGAATGTGTTTCTCAAAGATCTAGGAACCATCCTTTTGAAATACAATCATCAAGGAAGACACCTCTGCTGCATCCTAGTTTCTATATAAAGGTGGAAGCCTATCTGTAATATTCACTTCTACAAATATTGCAGTAGCCTCCTAATTGTTACCATTCTTGTCCCCTTCAAGTTCATCCTCCTCTCTGATGCTTGAATGTTCTCTTTAAAGTAGAAATACAACCATGCCATTGCCTTCCTACTCTCCTTAAATTTTCCTCATCACCTAAGGTTATACTTACTTCTGAAACTCAGGTATGACTATTACCACACATACAGAGATGTACCAAGGGAAAAACTTAAAGCCTAAACATGGTCCATCTTTCTAGACAATCAATTTTATTCAAATATTTTTGGAAGTAATTTAACTAGCAAGTATTATTTAAATTATTATTATTATATTAATAAGTAGATATATAATGGAGTAGAAACCAAAATTCACATGACATATTAAGCTAAATGATAAAATATGAATTCAGTATTATAGTAGTCTCTCATTAGGTGTAGTTCAGTGAGAAAGATTAAGAAGCACCAATGAGCAGAATAAAAGCTAAGCTCTACAACATCACAATGACTGCTGTCTGTGACTTCTTTTCCACCTGTAACTCAATCTCATCTCTCAGAACACTGTCCTCTAAGCCTACCTCTTAGGCATTTAGAATTGCTTTTTCCTCCACAAATGACACGTTAAAGAGAAAACAGCATCACTTGGCTAAAGTCAATGATACCGAACCTAGATACAATACCTAGTATTGTCTGTTTCAACCTCTCCCAGAAATATAATTTTAATCAACCAGTCTGAAATTTTCTGCTCAACACCAGTGAGGTAATCTGTGATAAAGCCCCTCTCCATCCTCTATCGGGCAATCGCATGATAAAAACAAACAAACAAACAAACAAACAAACAAAATCTTGCAGCTTCCTCCCCCCCAAAGGAGATGTTCTGGTCTAAAAATAATCCTTTCTTTTCTCTAACATTAATAGCTCCCTTGCCTTACCCTTCTTCCTGAAAAACACTTCCATTTTGTACAACCCCTCAGAACACCCTTCTAGGTGCTAGATGGGAAATAACCTGATTTAGGAATCATTTAATAAAGCCAACTGGATCTTCAAATTAACTTGGTTGAATTTTGTCCTTTAACACACATTACATAGTTTCATATTGCCATTGCACATGTTGTTTCTCTCACCTAGATTGTTTTCCTCATGCCCTCATAAACAAAGAGAATTCTTCCAAACTTATTCTCTATTCATCCTTTAAGATGAAATTTATCTGTCATCTTCATGTTTCCTTGCCCCACAGAAATACCAAGCTAGGATCCCTCCTCTTTGCTCACTATGACAACTGTACTTGCCATATAATGTTAAAATCATCTGCCTACATGTTACTCTATCTATTTATACTTTGGGGGATAAGAACCACACACCACTCATATGTATTCAACTATGTATCCTTAGCACCTACCATCATGTCTGTCATATGGTTAATACTCCAAAAGCACTCCTTGAACTAATAATAAATTACATAACCAAACACTGTATTAAGTGACTCCACACATTTAAACCTGAGTTAGATGGTAATATGGAGCAAGTGCAAACTTTCCTCTACCCTCAAGGTTCTTTTGGCTGGTCTAATAATGAAATAGACATGAGACAGATTAATAAGAGAAAATTACCATGTTTCCCTGAAAATAAGACCTAGTGGGACAATCAGCTATAATGCATCTTTTGGAGCAAAAATTAATACAGTTTATTTTACTATAATATAAGACTAGGTCTTTGATGATATATGATATGATATGATATGATATGATATGATATGATATGATATGATATGATATGATATGACATGACATAATATAATATAATACTGAGTATAATATAATATAATATAATGTAATATAATGTAATATAATACCAGCTCTTATGTTAATTTTTGCTTATGTTAATTTTAATGTTAATTAGAGCTGATTGTCCGGCTAGGTCTTATTTTCGGGGAAACATAATACCAAATTCAATACATATATATGTATTCCAGGAACCCTGCATTCATGAGAGAGTCAGAGACCCCACATGCACAAAAGGTTCAGAGATAGAAAGAGGGATTAAGGTATACAAGACATCCTGAACTAGGGATGAGGTAGTACTTCTTGGGAGCTTCAAAGGGTCACTACAGGATGGTAAGAAGAACAGACATTTAGTAAACAAAAGTGTGCTCTGCCCTATAGATAGGTGAAAAGAAGATATAGCTTATGGGCAAGGCCCCTAATTAAAATTCTTCTAGGTAAAGGGAGGGGCAGAAGTTTCTCTTGAACTTTCAGGTAAAGTTGCGTTTATCTCAAAGTAATCTGCATATCACAGAGGCATATCTTGGGGTGACTTGTTCTGAACCCCATAACAACATCCCTATTTTTTAAATTAAGAATACAAGACTATCAGCATCAAGGACCTTACCTTAAACCACACCTTCTTTTTTTTTTTTTGGGGGGGGGGATCAGGAGGGCAGGCAATTCTAAGTAGACTGCCCGCAGTTCTAAGTAGAATGCCTCACCCCAAGTTTATTTTTGCAGCTTATATACTCTGGGCATCAAAAAGTAACAGAACTGTCTGTGATCTAGTAGTTACAATGTTTGGATAAATAAGGGCGTGTTTTTTGGCCAGCTCTGCACTTCCTGACCTCGTCTAAAACCACACCTTCTTAATGGAGGTAATATTGTTTCCAAGGGAATGAAAATTGGTTTGGGATGGAGGGGGCATATCATAAGGATTACAATGGCTCCCTACCTGACAAAATCTCATTCGATCATTGAGTTGTCTTGGGTATCACATGAGCACAAAATTGAGTTCATAAAACATGCATAAAATGTATATAAGATTAGTGCTACAAAACTATGGTAAATAGAAAGTTGTGATTGGAGGACTTTCTCTAGTTTGATTTTGCTCAATCTTAAAGTTGTATCACATGGGCCTGTACGTGTCTATTGGCTGTTATTAGCTGTCATATGGGTGCTATTTGATCCTCAGTGCTTTTATGTGTGACTTGGGCTTTGAAAATTAAATAAAGTATATATTTTAGTATTTAATTTTATAAAAGTTATCCAATTAAACATCATTTTGCCCAGTACTGAAAAGAAAAGTGTTGACAATATTTGAATAAATATCTAGCAGCTAATTAAAGGTTATTTTCTCATATCAGGCAAAGTTACAACTTATGTTCACTAAAATACTTATAGGAAATTATTTTTTGATTGTTTTACTTTTGATGGAAAAATAACTGGTTTGAATTATATTTCCAAAATATGATTACATTGCTATTATTTTTATTACTTACATAAATAGCTAATTTACATCTACAATTTGATACATTATAGTTTATAAGTAAATAAATTACATTAAAAATTATTCAACAAATACTGTTAGAAAGTTAAGTTAAATATTAATACCTTTTCAATTTTTAACTTTTTAACTTAAAAATGTTATTTAGTCATTCTTAACCCTGTATTGAATAAAGAGTAAGCAGAAGGCTCTTTTTATGTATGCTCCAGTTGTGTCCCTTGTGTGGGCTGTGTGTGCCCTCCTCTTGTAGTTGAGCTTAGGTTGCTACTTGCACATCAATGAGAGGGACTGATCCTCAGGCTGATTGGTTGTCAGGACTGGCGTTGACTACAGTGGAGGAGCTGTTGTGCAAGGGCTGACCCTACAGAGCAGGATTTGCTTCAGCAGCACTCTGGTGCCTGCTAGCCTGCCCTTTGGGTGTGTTGTCCTTGGAGTGGGATGGGTGATTGTAACAACTGTATCACTCTGGCAGAGAATGTTGACAGTGGGTTAGGCTGTGCATGTGTCGGGGAGGGGTTATATGGGAAATCTCTACCTCCCCTCAGTTTTGCTGGTAACCTTAAACTGCTCCAAAAAAAAAAAAAATCTATTCATTAAAGTTTTCAAAAATAAAACAAACAAACATACACAGCATTTCTGTATTATTAAAATTTCATGTGGCAACAATTAGGAAAACATGTCAAAAAAGGCTTCTTAGTGGGGCAATAATGAAAAACAATGTTGAGAAACACTGTCTTAAATCACACAGGAAGTGTAGGAGCCAGAATACAATCCTGTTTTGCAGCTGCAGATTCATTTTTTTTTTCCATTTTATTTTTATCCCAGCTGGCTCCTGGCAATCAGAAGTCTGATGGAAAAGTCATTCTACCACAAGAGCATGTTGATTTCTATACCTCTGCCTGGGGCCTCCAGTGCTCTCTTAATGGACTATGATTCTCTGCTCAGCAGCAAAGCATTTTCTTCCCAGATATCCTGGGAAATGCTCTTCTCAAAACCAAATACATTGCAAATCACAACAGACTAGGGCTTGACTTAAAATTCTGTTTCTCTCCTGCCATCTGTGCCAAACAAACAAACAAAATCTTTTATCCTTTTTATAGAGGCCAGCAATGTCCTCCCATTTATTTTCCACTCTTCCCAAAAATTTTAATGTATAATTAAAGATTCCTAATAGCTTTTCAAAGAGAAGTCAACAAGTCATAGACCCCATTTAGTCATTCTACCATGATGTACACAAAACCAAACAAACGGAACAGAGAACCATGCACTCCTTTGTAAATTGAAGTTAAAATTAGTAAACAATGAGATGTCACCTAATTAACACAATGTGAAAGGCTCACAAAATAGCAAATTGCACTTTTTTGGGTATTCTAGAAAGTTGAAACTAACAACCAAGAATGAAAAACCAGTGACTTCAGGCCAGGGGCTGGTACAGAGTATTTGACCAATCTGGTCAAACATTATAAAGTTATCATCATCTTCTGTTTTCAATTACCTTGACATGTATAGATTTGTTATGAATCTTCTGAAATAGAGCCCCTACCCTGTCCTGGGGAAACTACATGGTGAAGACACAGTGTTTTAAATTAAGCATGTCTCTATTTCCTAGAAGAAGGAAATAGACTTCGAAGAAGATAATCAAGAGATGACTATATGCAACTCCCCTGGAGTAGGACTAATTAGGAAAACAATGCACTACAAAGTGATTTCCACCCAAGGGCTTCATTCACAAGAATATACAAGGGATAAAAATGTAAGTGTTTCAAAATAGTTCACAGCACCCTTCAGTTTTTGTTTGTTTTACTCCTCATACAAATTTAACAGAAACTTTGGCTTCCAGACACTCTTCTAGGCATAGAGGTTAGAAGGAGCCTTACACGAGAATAATATCTACTTCCTCACAACTCACAATTAAATGGGATATAGAGCTATAAAAGCCATAACTACAATAAGTGCTATAAAAAGGTATATGTGAAGTGTTTTCAGAGCAAAGAACAGTTAAGAACAAAACATTTAGGGAAGTTTCAGAAAGTTTCATAGAGGAAGTCACATTTGAACTTCATCTTGAAAAATGACTAAAAGAAATATTCCCAGATGAGAAAAGCAAGGAGTAATATTTCTGTTAGAAGATTCAAAGGAAAAAAAAACAACAATAACTGTGAGTGAATAATTAGAAAACAGATAATCTGTCTAGACCAATGTCTTCCTCTGTGCATAACAGATGAAGCTGGAGAGGTAATCTGAGTTCAGTTAGATTACACAGAACTGAAGAGAACTAAATATAGGTATTCAAGACTTCACTTAAAATATGAATTAATCCATAATAATTTAAATAAATGGGGAAGAAGAGACAAATCTCCCATGCAGAAGAATTCCAAAAATATTATAGAGATATTCCACTCTCAAGAATGTGTAGTTTCACTCCCCACTCCTTAAATTTGAGAGGTGTAATTTGACTTTTTTCCAAGATATAGTATGCAAAGGGTGAAAAGATAGTAACTTTAGAGTGGGAAAATCTTACAAACTACCTCAGCCAGATGATTAAAGTCAATATCAACAGTGATATGTCATGTTGATAAGTATATACCCTTGATATGATGTAACAATGAAAGTAGCACTTTATCTCTGTGATCTTCCTCCCCAAACCCCATAACTCTAGTCTAATTACAAAAACACCAGACAAATCTTATTTGAGGGATATTTTATAAAATATGTGACCAATACTCCCAAAACTGTCAAGGTCATGAAGAACAAGTTTAAGAAATGTTCATACCCAAGAAGAAGCCTAAGGAGACATGAAAACTAAATATAATTTGGTGATGTGGATGGGATCCTGGAACAGAAAAAGAACATTAGGTAAAAAATAAACAAACAAACAAATAAAATATCATTCATTAATTGTAACAAATGTATCATAGTAATGTAGGTTAATAGGGAAAATTGGGTGCAGGGTTTATAGAAACTGTAGTATCTTTGCATTTTTTTAATCTAAAAAATAAAGTTTATTTTTAAAGTATTAAAGTCTTCCACATAAAACAACGAAGGCAGGGAAACGTATTTATTCAGTCAAAATGGTTTGACCAGTCAATTTAGTAGATCTAGTCACATATTAAGCAAAAGTAAGATTTTGTTATCTGCTATGGTTACATTTTTCTCATGTTCATTTTAAAAGTATAAATCCCCTTTCTGAAGGCTACCTAAAGTCTTTGTTAATGATGTGTAGCTTTAATAATTTCTTGTAACATCACTCTGATCAGTGTAATTTCTAAGACGGGGCAGATTAAAACAGAGAAAGCCAGCAAATGACACTCTAGGGTCATCAGTTAAAATCTAGAAATGTAAAAACCCGAGTCAGATTTTTTGACACTGAGTCTATAAATTAACCACGAGGCAGGTGACTGATTATTGTGGCCATTTCCATAGGAGATACAGGTTATCACATACATCATCAATAAGTGAGCAGTTTCGGTCAGAGAAGGATGTCAGACTCATTTGTCAGTTATACATGGATAACAAACATATCCTATGTTTTGAGGATAGTCTCGAAATCAAATCTATTCTCCATGAATCATTAAAATATTTTAAAAATTTAATATTTCAGCATATAATTAATATTTTTCAGACTGGAATATCTTATTTAGAAAATGTAAAGGAAGAATCACTGTACTAGAACTGCATCTTTAAAATTTACTAAGCTTCTGGCCTACTTTCCCTTAAGAAACAAACAAAACCAAATATTTTACAGTGAAAAAGTACACATACAGGAAATAGATAAAATATAAATGGTCACATTAATAAATTACCATAATTACCAACACAAAACCACTACCAAGGTCAAGAAATTTAGAACATCAACAGCATTACTGAAGTCCTAAGCATGCTTCTTCCCACTTACAAAAATCTGACTCTCACTTCCCACTTACAAAAAATAATAACTATTTTGAATTTATGTTAACTCCTTGTTTTTTAAGTTACATCAGCTAAGTATGTGTCTCTAATGTTACAGATTAGTATTTTTACAGTATGTATTACACCTGGTATTTTCCTTCAAATTCTTTTATTAAAAACTTATGTTTATGGGATTCATCCACATTGTTCTGTGCATTTGTGATTATTACTTTCATTGCTGTATAGTATACCATTTTATGAAAATATCACCTTTTGTTAATAATTACACTGTTCAAGGACATATGCACTGTTTCCAACTTGGGGGCCATTTGACTAATTCATCTATTTTTGTGCATCTTTTTAATACATGCAATCATGTATTTCTGTTGGTTATATATCTAGAAGTAAAATTGCTGGGTTACAGACACGCTTACATTCAATTTTAGTATGTAATACCAAACTATTTTCCAAAGTAGTTGTCTTATTTACAATAGTATCAACACTGTTCATGATAATTTCTATTGATCTGCATCTTTGTAAACATTTATTATCATCAGTCTTTTTCATTTTAGCCATTTTAATAGGTGTGTACTGGTATCATATGGTGATTTTAATTTGCATTTCCTTAATAATTACTGAGGCTGAACACAGTTTCGTTTGGCTACTTGGATATCCTCTTTGTGAATTGGTTCTTCATTTCTTCTAGTGATTTATAAGTCTCTTTTTTGTTGTTGATTTGTAGGAATTCTGGATAAGAGTCCTTTGACAGTTATATATGTTGCAAATGTTTTCTCCTGCTGCATGGTTTGCCTTTTCATTCAATGATTACATTTGGTAAACAGAAGTCCTCAATTTTCTTAGAATCAAATTTATCTTCTAACTTATCAGTCTTCTCCTATATGGTTAGTGCTTTATGTATTCTTTATAAAAAATGTTTTTCCATCTACAAGGTCATGGACACATTTTTCATTTATCTTCTAAAATCTTTGTTGTTTTGCCTTTAATAATTGGAATTGATTTTTGTATATAGTGGGAGATAAGAATGGAGTTTCATTTTCTTCCAGGTAGATATCCATTACCCCAGCGTTTTTATTGAAAAATAGTTCCTTTCATACTGCTCTTTATTCCAACCTTTATCATAAATCAAGTGTCTGTGTCGAATGAGTCTAATTCTAAGGGTTCTCTCTTCTGCTCTATTATTCTATTTTTTTCTCATTGTGAGAATACATGTTGTCTTAATTTTTATAGCTTTTTATTAATACTTGATATCTACTAAAATGATCTCCCCCCATTTTTTTCCTTCCTCAAGTAGTGTCTTGGCTGTATATCATACCTATATCTATTAGATATATGATATCTGCATCTACATCTACCTATAGATATAGATAGATAATAATTATTATTAGAATAATTCCATCATGTTTCCCCTAAAACTTAGTACTAGATGTTTGATCAATGAGATCATTCTGGAGAAAAATGATATCACTTACCACTTAAGGTCTTCCAATCTATGAAAATTATACATCTCTCTTTTATTTAGGTTTTTTTTGTGATTTTTCTCAATGTATTGAACATCAAAGATAGTAGAGAAAAAAGCCTACAATTGTTCATGCAGTACAAACAATTTATAAAAAGGCTTCAGATTTATCTTGAATAACATAACATATACCAAGAAAATAGAAATATAAGTTTCAATAAACCATATTTTGACACAAAACTTTTACCTATAAAGTTGTTATTCATGTGAAAAATAATCAAGGCTCTGAAACAATCACTCATATATCACCTAAGAAAATTTCTTACAGATATATTCTAGCTGATAGAAATAGAAATCAAAATTAAGAACTCAGGAAAAAGAAAGTCAAAATTAAAAATAAACAACAATAAGCATTAAAACCAATTAAACATGTAAATTTAGGTACACAAATAATTACTGAAATGTGATTTTAAAAATTAAGGCAATGTCTTGAGAATAATTTTTCAAATGCAAGATTCTTGTGGTAAACAATAATCAATTTAATAATGAATGTCTAATAATCTCTCTTCTAAGAAGTATGTAAAAACAGGGGAAGACATGGTAAATAAATGGAAGAAAATTTCTCCTCAGAATATGGGTAAGCCAATCATTTTTAGTTTTTATTGACTATGATAATTAAGAAACTAGAGACTTTAAAATGTCTTTGGCAAATTTAAAGGCAAGCATTAGTTAAAAAATGAAAACTAACAGAATACAACCCTTTTCTATGTGAAAAGCCCAGTAGGAGTTGGGGAAATAGTAATCAATATGATGTATTCTCCTGCTCTTAAGAGGAATATAGTCTAATGATGAAAACAGTTAATTAAATGTTCTGAATGTCTTTTTGTAATATTTTATATTTTCTAATACAATGACCTAATACTTCCCAAAGTAGTGACAATAATTGCCATCCATTATTTCTCCTTGAATTTAAAAAGAATGCTTCTGATTTCAATCTTAAAGCACAATACTGAGATATAAATATGAACATATCTTGAAACCATAAAATTATGGATTTATTCTTTGTTTAACAAAGTTTCTTCTTTTATTGAGATATTATATTTTACCAAATAATTTTTCACATAACTTTTAAAAAACTTTTATCTGATAATATGGCCATTGCATTCAGAGATATTCTAATATTAAAACATCCTCCACAGCTAAAACAAACCTCACACTGGTTTTAATGTTTTTTTTAATGAATTTCAGAATTCAATTACTAATATTTTGAGATTTTAGTATAAATATGTATACATACTGTTTATTATATGTAATATTTGTTTGTGTATTTTTTAAAAACACTATTTTATGGTGTTTACAAGAGAATTAATGTTGTTGATCTTAAAAAGAAGAATTCAGCACAGAAAATGCTTTTGCTTGCCATTTTAATAGAGAAAGGAGGCTCTTTTAGATAAATTTCTCACAGTCTTACCTGGATATTTACCTTTCTAATTTTTCTCTATTTTCTTTTGTTAATTTTGGTAATTGACAGTTTACTAGGGATAGTGTATACAGTGTAAAGAACAGTGAGCCAACAGTGGTTAACAGCTAAATGTCCGAGCAGAGCAGGAGCGGGTAAGTCCTCCAGGAGAGCATGAAGGGAAGGTCGTGAAATGAGAAATCAATAAATAATCTAAAGGTACAGATTTTTTTAATCACTATGAAACATTATATCACAATAATAGTACATTTAGATACTTAGAGCTACTTCTATGTGTCCGGTACTGTTCTAAGTAGGGTAAATATTTATGATTATTCAGGCAGCACAAATGTGTACATTGCAGTCTATATGAATGGTGCTCCTGAAATCGCTGAGTGTAAACCCTGAGTGCCAAACACAGTGGCCTTCTCTTAAGCACTTTATATAGTAACATACATAACCCTCAGAACAACGTTAAGAAGTAAGCACTATTATCACTTCATTTTATAAATAAGGAAGCAGAAGCAGAGAGAAATTAATATCTTCCCCAAGATCCCACAGCTAGAAGAGGTAGAGCCAGGCTTCAGTCCAGCTCCAGACCACCACATTACCACACAGAAATAAATTTCTGTTGAATTAATCTGTAGAGAACTGCAAATGTTTCTGCATGAGAAGATAGGAAGAAATCAGTTCAGAGTAGGGTGATGGGAACGAGTCAGTGAAAGAAATAACATAAAACTGTCTTGAAGGAATGAGTGCGGTTAGGTGAAAAGGCAGGGGAAGGGCTCTCCAGCTAGTCCTAACTCATCCAAAATGAAAACTCAAACCTTATCAATGACCTACATTTAAACGTATGGTCTTTACCACAAATTCATGCCCCTGTTTCTGTGCACCCAAAATAACTTTCATTATTCAATCTATACTCATATTCTCTGGCTTTTCTTTTTTATAAAATTTATGGCATCAATACATATTTCAATATACACATATTGTGTTCAATTCCTGTTTTTCTTGCTTTAACTTCTGTATATTAGCAACCATAATTATTCCTAAAGTACGTGTATGTGTGTCTGTGTATGGGGGCGTGTAAAAATATGTCATGATTTATGTAACATTTGGGGACTTATTTGTTTCACTTAATATATTGCTATGATCTATCCATTTTGCTGTGTACCACTTTTGTCTATTATTTTTTGTCTGTTTCGTAATATTCTATTGTATGATATACCAGGATTTACTTACTAATTTTTCTATTAATGGATTGTTTACCAGTTTTGGCAATGCAGACAGTGCTGCTTTGAAAATTCTTGAATACAACCCTTGTACTCTTAAGACCCAATTTTGGATAAAATATCAAAAGTCGATTTCGTGGGTCATAGGTTTGTGACCTTTAGGAGGTAATCCCAAACCGCTCTGCAAAATGGTCACATCAATTTATACTTCCTTTAGTAATGGATTAGAAAGTCTTTTCATTGGAATCCTCATAACTACTTGATATTTTCAGATTTTCAATATTTTGTTATTTGAATGAGTACAAACTGAAGACTCACTCTGGTCTTGATTTGTTTCCCTGAGCACCAAAACAATATATTTTTCTATATAGTGTATAAAATTGTTTTAAATGTTACTGCAGTTTTGTTTCAATTGAACAGCTTTTTATGCCACTATACCAGCACATATATTTGACATGGACAGTAAAATTTAAAAGCAAAAGGAATTTATATCTTTCCTGTCTAAGAATATTTAAAATGTCACTCACAGCATCACTGAATTTTAGTCATTTTTATATAAAAATATGCCATAACTCTGTGATGCACATGAAAATTTAAGTTTAGAATAAATGTCCTACTTAATGAATCAAAATAATCATTGAGATGATTGATTATATACATATGTATCTTAATCACATAGCTTTACATACTTCAAAGATTCCACTTAAACTTTTAGAATCCAAGTTATTTTTGAGATGATCATATTTTTTCAAGTTGACGCAGAACTGAAAGTAGTTAAAACTTAACATCAATTGTAAAATAAAAGCATATATATGTACTTACATTACACATATTTAAATACTATTGAAATTATTCAACTATGCAGTGACACAGAGCACCTCGCTGCAGAGATTATGGTATCTCACCACAGAGGGCTAATTCAGCAAATAAAATTAAACACATGTATAAAATAGAATAACATCAAAATGCAATAGATTTTAATAAAGTAAAGCTGAAGAGTAGAAGACCACAGGGAGAATGGACGTAATTATTGGTGAACATGGAACCATAACATACAATAGCTCTCTCTTACCTAAAAGGTAAAATATAATTTCCATAGTCTCCACAAATGTATCTCCAGCTATATCTTCCATCTGACCTCTCACTCGTTTCTATTTTACTCAATATTCAGTTAATGCCTTTGTGGTTTCAGCTATTCTTGGCTCTGCTCATTTTAACTGAGTTAGAAATGAGATTCCATATAATAAGCATGAGTAAAGTCAGACCACAATTTTTCCAGCAGATATCTGGTAAACAGGTGCAGCCTGGTTCCACTTCACAGCTATTGTAATAATGCTGCTTTGAACCTGTGTATAATTTTTGTGTGTACATATTTTCATTTCTTTTGAATACATATTTAGGTGTGGAATTTTGGGGTTGTACAGTAACTACCAGATTGTTTTACAATGCAGATGTACCATTATATATTCTCACCAGCAATGTACAACAGTTCTAATCTGTCTGCATCCTCTCCAATACTTGTAACTGTGATTTTTTAATTATAGCCATCCCAGTGGGTATGAAGTGGTATCACTGTAGTTTTACTATACATTTCCCTATTGACTAATGATATTGAGCACTTTTTATGTGTCTTACTTCCTTTGGGGAAAATATTTTTTGGGAGAAATATGTATTCAAATCCTTTTTAATTTTTCAATCGAGTTATATATCTTTTTGTTGTTATAAGAATTCTCTATATGTTTTAGATATTAGGCTGTTGTCAGGAGTATAATTTGCAAATATTTTTTCATGTGCAGTGGATTGTCCTTTCACTTTTTGGTAGTGTCTCTTGAAGCACAAAAAATATTAATTTTGATGTATTTTTTCATTTCATAGTTTGTGCTTACAGTTTCATAAAAGACTGCTGCCTAACCTAAATTCTTAAAGATTATAGCATAGTTTTTCTCCTAAGTTTTAAAGTTTTAGCTGTCATATTTAGGTCTTTGATACACTTTGAGTTAAATATTTGTATATGGTGTGAGGTAGGGAGTCCAACTTAATTCTTTTGCATGTAGATATCCAGGGATTCTCAATTCTATTCCACTGATCTGTTATCTTTATGCCAGTATCACATTGCCTTGATTACTGTAGATTTGTAATAAGTTTTGAAACCTGAAATGTGAATCTACAACTTTGTTTGTCTTTTACAAGATTATTTTGACTATTTGGGATACCTTACCTTTTCATGTGACTATTAGGATAAGCTTGTCCATTTCTGCAAAAATGGCATTTGGAATTTTGATAAGGCTGTGTTGAATCTGTAGATCAATTTGGGTAGTGTTATCATCTTAACAGTATTAAGTCTTCCAATTTATGAATACAAGATGTCTTTCCATTTATTTAGGCTTTATTTACTTTCATCTAATGATGCTTTGTAGCTTTCAGTATACAAAACTTGTACTTTTTTGTTAAATATTTTCTTAACTATATTGTTCACTTTAATGCAGTTACAAATGGAATTGTTTTCTTAAATTTACTTTTGGATTATTTATTATTAGTATACAAATAAAAATGATTTTTAAATATTCATCTTGTATCTTGGAATCTTGCTGAACTCATTTATTAGCTCTAGATTTTCTTTGTAGATTCCTTAGAGTTTCAAAATACACAATTATGTCATTTGCAAATAGAAACCATTATACTTCCTCATTTCTATTCAAAATGCCTTTTATTTTATTTTCTTGCCTAATTCTTCTGGCTAAAACCTTCACTACAACGTTGAGTAGAATTCCTGAGAGTGGACATTCTTATTATGTTCCTAATCTTAGGGGGGAAGTTTTTAGTCTTTCATCATCAAATATGATATTAGCTATGTTTTGTTTTGCTTTGTTTTTGTAGATGCCCTTTCTTATGTTGAGGACATTCTATTCTTAATTTGCTGGTATTTTTAACATGAAATGGTATTGGATTTTGTGAAGTGCTTTTTCTGTATCCATTGCAGCAGTTATGTGTTTTTTATCTGTTATATTATTAATACGGTTCATTACATTGATTGATTTTTATATGTTGCACAAACCTCGCATCCTGGGATAAATTCTACTTGATCATGTTTACTATATTTCTTTTCCTTTGACTGCTGAAACAAGTTATCACCCAGTTATTGGCTTAAAATATTGTAAGTATGTTATCTTATAATTCTGTAGGTTGTAAGTTCAACATGAGTCTCACTGGGCTAAAACCAACGTAGGGGCAGGACTGTATTCCTTTCTGGAGACTGTAGGGGACAATTTATCTACTAGTATTTTCCATCTTCTAGAGGCTGCCCATGTTTCTTGGCTCATGGCACCCTTCCTTTATCTACAAACCAGCAACAAAGGGTTAAACCCTTCTTATGTGACACCACTCTTGACGTTGTTTCTGTCATTACAATCCTTTTGCAACTCTTGTCATCAGCTTCCTTCTATTATTTTTTTGGACGCTTGTGATTACGTTAGTTTTATATGGAGAATTTAAGGTAACCTTTCTGGTTTAAGGTATTAAAATGTTTTAATTAGCAACATGAACTCCATTTGTGACCTTAATTCCCCTTTATCACGTAGCCTAACATGTAAAGGTTCCAGGGATCAGTATGTGGATATCTTTTGGGAAGCCATTATTCTATCGTGACGGATAATCCTTTTGGGGTGTTGCTGTATTCAGTTTGCTAGTATTTCATTGAGGATTTTTGTATCTGTATTTACAACAGTTATTGGTCTGTAGTTTTTCATTGTCTGGTTTTAGTATCAGAGTAATACTGTCCTCATAGAAAGTGGGGGAAAGTGTTATCTCCTCTTTCATTTCTTGGAAGAAGTTTTTTGGATTGGTGTCAATTCTTTTGTAAATGTTTGATAGAATTTGTCAGTAAAGCCACCTGGTCCTGAGCTGTTCTTTTGGGGACGTTTTCTAACTACTTCTTCAATCTCTTTACTTGTTATTGGTCTATTCAAATTTTCTTCGGTGTATGTTAGCAGTTTGTGTCTTTCTAGGAATGTATCTATTTCATCTAGATTACCTAATTTGCTGGCATGCTATTGTTGATACTGTTCCCTTAGAATACTTTTATTATTATTATTTCTGTAAGGTCTTTAGTAATATCCCTTTTCATTACTGATTTTAATAATATGAGACTCTCTTTCTTCTTGACCAGTCCAGCTAAAGGTTTGTCAATTTTGCTGATCTTTACAAAGAATCAACTTATAGATATTCTCTATTATCTTTCTATTCTCTATTTCATTTATTTCCACTCAAATCTTTATTATTTCTTTCCTCCTACTTGATTTGCATTTAATTTGCTCAATGTTTTCCATTTTTTTTAAGTTGGAGGTTTAATTACTGATTTTTTTCTTCCTTTTTAATATACATGTTTAATACTATAAGTTTGTCTTTCATCACTGTTGTAGGTGCATCTCATAAATTTTGATTCTTTTTCATTCATCTCAAAGGATATTCTAATTTCCCTGTAATTTCTTCTATGTCCCATTGATTATTCGTTATTATTTATTCTCCATGTATTTGTAAATTTTCCAAATTGCTTCCTATCTTTTTATTTCTAATTTCATTTCATTTTTTGTTTAAGAATATAATTTCAATCATTTTAATCCTTTTCCATTTACTGAGACAGTCTTAATACCTAATATATGGTTTTACATAGAGAATATTCTATGCACTCTTGAAAGGAAAATTCTGCTGTTATTGATTTATGTGTTCGATAGATGTCTGTTAACTCTAGTTTGTTTATACTGCTAACAGTGTTAATTCTTTGTTGATCTACTATCTATTTGTTCTTTCTTGAGTGGGTATTGAAGTCTCAAACTATTATTGTTGAATTATCTATTTCTCCCTTCAATTCTATCATTTAATTTATGTATTTTGGGACCCTATTGTTAGGTGTATATGCTTATAATTGTTCTATATTTTTGATTAATTGACACTAAAGTGTTTTTCTTGATTCCTTTGGGCCACAATTTCTCCCACAGGGAAATGTCAGAGCACAGTGAGTGAGCACTGAGTTTCCCCAGCCATCGAGGTCACTGCCTTAGATGCCCATTTTTTTTTTGTTTATGCCCCAATCAGAATAGTGAGGTGATCAACATGACTTAGGAGTTGGAAGATTCTGGGAGCAGAGCAATCGGGGCTTAGAATTAATCAAAGGGCTATATAGACCTCAGAGTTGTCAAAGTCATCGTGAGCAAGAAGAACAAAACTGAAAGCATCACACTTCCTGATTTCAAACTATATTACAAAGCTATAACAAACAAAACAGTATGCTACACGAATAAAAATAGATGCACAAATCAATGGAACAAATTGAGAGCCAGAAATAAACCCACCCATACATAGGCAACTAGTAATAAATGTAACAACAACACACAACGGAGAAAGGATAGGCTCTTCAATAAGTGATATCAAGAAAACTGGATAATCACATGAAAAAGAATAAAATTGGACCCCTATTTTATATCACTCACAAAAATTCACTTGAAATGTATCAAAGACTTAAATGTAAAGCCTGAAACTATATAACTTCTAGAAGACAACATAGGAGAAAACTTCCTTGACGTTGGTCTTGGTAATTATTTTTTTGGATATGATACCAAAAACATAGGCAACAAAACAAAAGCAAAACTACACAAGCGAGATTAAAATGTTTCTGCACAACAATGAAAACAATCAATAGAGTGAAGAGGAAACCTCTGAAATGGGATAAATATTTGTAGGCCATATACCTGATAAGGGATTAATTTCTAAAATACATTTTTAAAAATCTCAAACAACTCAATTGCAAAACATATAAAGAATCTGTTTTGAAAGTGGCAAAGGACCTAATAGGTATTTTTTCAAAGATGGCATTCAAAAGACCAACAGGTACATGAAAGGTGCTCAACATCACTAATCATCAGGGAAGCACAAATCAAAACCACAATGAGATATCACCTCATACCAGTTAGTATGGCTAGTATCAAAAGTCAAAAGATAAGATTTGGCGATGATGTGGAGTAAAGGGAATGCTTGTACACTATTTGTGGAAATGTAAACTGGCACAGCCATTCTAAGAAATAGAAGAGACGTCTTCAAAAAATCAATAAGAATTACCAAACGAGACAGCAATCCTCCTTCTTGTTATACATCCAAAGGAAAGGAAATCAGTATTTAAAACAGATATCTGCACTCCCTTGTTTATTGCAGCACTACTCATAATAGTCAAGAAGTGGAAAGAAACTTAGTGTCCATCAATGGGTGAACAGATGAATAGATAAAGAAATTGTGATGATAGAGAGATAGATATAGATATATATATATATATATCACATATATATGTATGTATATATCTCACACATATACAATGGAATATATTTAGCCATTAAAGAAATTCTGACATTTGCAACAATATGATGAAACTGGAGGACATTAAGCTAATGAAGTAGTCTAGACAGAGAAAAGAGGAATACTGCATGATCTCTATGTGGAGTCTAAAAAAGTTGAACTCATAATATTAGAGAATAGAATCATGGTTACCAGCAACTTGGGATGGGGGAATGGGAGATGTTGATCTAAAGGTAGAAACTTTTAGTTATGAGTAAATTCTGAGGACCTAATTTACAGCATGGTGACTATAGTTAATAATAATGTATATTTGAAATTTTCTATGAGCATAGATCTCAAGTGTTCTCAGCACATTTAAAAAAATGGCCACTATGTGAGTTGATGATATGTTAATTAGCTTGATTGTGATAATAATTTCACAGTGTTTATGCATGCAAAAATATCATATTGTATACCATTAGATATATGCACATTTTATTTTCAATAACACCTCAGTAAAGCTGGAAAAAGAAGAAAGAATACTTTCCAAGAATAAGAGTTGAGAGAGTTAAGAGAATTGGAGGTTGGGGACAGAGTGTAGACAATTATAATTTCGGCGCTCAGAGACCGTAGTTCATTCATTGATTCCCTCATTTCTCCCTCATTTACTCAATACTACTTAGTGAGCTAGTAGTCTGTACCAGGACTTTCCCACATGTCAAATGTGTGATGGTTAATAGCACAGATTTCCTATCCTCATGGAATATGTAGTATAATATACAAAACAGGCAATAAGCAGATAAACAGTATTCATGTGATGTTAGATAATATGAAGAAAATAAACAGGGTTCTGTGATACAGAAAAAGAGTAGGGCTTATTTAGAAAGGTTTGACATTTGCAATTAAAGAACTGTGAAAAAGGGAAAACATGTCAGACATTAATTCTTACATCCTCTGCTCCTATAATAGTTTTTGTGCATAGTAGATGTTTATTCAATGTTTATTAATTAATAAATGAAATAACAGGACATCTATTTATTTTCTAATACTCAATTATAACAAAATGTAAAAAGATCAAACTGTGAAAGCATAATAAATTAACATTTCATTAAACAAAACAAAAATGTATGTCTCTTGTAGACAGCATATAGTTGGAAATTGGTTATTTATTCTTCCAAGCTTTCTCTTTTGACTGGAGTTTGTAATCCACCTGTATTTAATATAATTAATGACAGTCAATTTACATTTCCCATTTTGTTATTTATTTTCTATTTAGCTTATGTCTTTTTGTTACTCTACTCCCAAATCACTACCTTCTTTTATGTTAAATTGATATTATCTAGTGTATTATTTTAATTCCCTTGCTGATTGTTTTACTATATTTTTATAATAGAATCTATACTTGAAGAGGAAAAAGAAAGAAGAGAGAAAAATAAAGAAGGAAAAAAGAAAACTAACAGTTTTAGTTAAGCACTGAAATGCTATGTGTAACAATAGGACTGGTATATACACATATACACAAACTTCTTTCAGGAATATCAATTATTAATTCAAGAGATATTTGTTGTGTACATAATGTACATGATCTACTCAGATATTGTATACAAAAGATATATGGGTAAACTATAGGCTTTGTCCTCAAGGTGAGAGCAGTAACAAGAGATAATGAAAGCAAATCATAATACAATGTAATAAGTATTATATCACAGATAAACACAAACGGGTAAGGGGAACACTCAAACAGAATGACAATTCTGTTTGAAAGAAAAAACTTTATAAGTACACTTTAACAAGCACACAAGAGTTTCAAAAGGATTCCAGGGACTATACATAACTTGGCATGTACTGAGTGTGTGTTATGTGTTTGGTGCTGGAGTAAAAAATAATAAAATGGGCATTTTTTTGGCTTTGAAGGGTGGACCCTGAGAAGATTCATTTGATGTGCATGCCAAAAAGGAATTTATCTGTTAAGGTGGACTCCCCATGGCCAACCAAGAGCCCAAATTTTATGAGTAACAGTCTAACAGAGGCTTTTCTGCAAAGCCTGTATACTGGTAAGAATCTCTGACTGAAATCTTGGCTTCTTGCATTGTGCCTGCATCTCCTGCACTGCAGCACTTTTTGCTCAAATAATTGGCTTGTTGTTTTTTTTAATTACTGTCAAAAATTAATTTTGGTTTACAAAAGATCACAAACTAATGAGACACCCACTACCAGTAGAATTAGTTTGTTAATCACCTGCACATAAAAATTTGCTGAAGGATCTTAGTCAGTTATTACATTGGCAAAAGCACCCCTGCAGACGACTTCTCCCAGTTTCACAGCTGTGAAAAGTAAAACTTCAATTCATGCTGTGACAAGTTCTATGGAAACATACTGGGGTATTATTCAGTGAATTAGAGATGAACAAAATAAATTAGAGATAGATATAAATACTCATAAAACTCCAACGCAAAGTCAGCACAGTCATCAGACTTTTAATTAAAGCTTTGAAAGTAGTTCTACCTTGTAATGTGCTGGATTCCTCTGAACTTGTTACACAAGCATTTTTTTTTCATTGAATTGCTACAGCAGCTCTGATCACTGAACAAGATTTATAACATCACGGATTGGATGACAGATAATGGTGAAAGCTAAGGGTAATAAATAATTATTGGTACCATCTGGACTCTGAAAAAGAGTGCATTTCAGAATCCTATAAAAATAGAATTTGTACAAAAAAAAATAAAAATGTTAAATTTAAATTAGATAGGAGCAAAGACGCTAATTAAGAATTGACAGGGGGGATATAGATCTTATTTAGAAGCACTTGACACAAAATTATTTATAAAGCAGGATAGTTTGTCATATAAGTACCTACATTAATGAAATAATAAGTTCTCTATTAACCTCTTCATGTCAATGATAGTAAACAACACCAAATCTGAGTCACGGGGTCCTTCTAATAGTTTTTCCACTTTTTAACTGAGAAGTCAGGTTACTATTGACATTACTACACATTATAGCCAATGTAAAAAAAAATAATGATTATATATGCATATGCTCTATTTATTCTAGTTCAGTCTTTCAGAATCAGTGGAAAGTGAGTTAATCATATGAAAATGTTAGTGGATGGCTTTGTAAAAATATTAAGTTTGATGATCATTCTAAATCTATTAACGGCATGTTTTTTCTTGGTGCCTGACTCTTTCCTGAAGAGGGAGGGAAAACAGCTCAGAATACTCACACACTTTTATCAGGGTTTCTAATAGGAGGAACTTACAGAAGGGAATTCCAAGAAAAAGAATTTTGAAGGAGGTAGTAGCAGCAGGTGCACATAAGTATTTGCCTCATACCTATAAAATACAACACACACATTTTACACATAGCACTTTACAGGCACCATATTTTATTTAATTCACAACAAATTCTCTAAAAAGATTGTCTCCATTTTCCAGATAAGAAAACTAAGTTAAATGACTTGCACAAACTCAGATCTCTCTGTGCTATTTCCATAATGTCATTCAATTGATGAAAACCTAGAGAAATAGTTCAATTTAGTCGCTGAAAAGAGAGCCTTTAGAGCACATTGGAAGCCAGAGAGATGCAATTAATATCAACATGGAAAAATCAGAACATGTTACACTGTGTGGGTCAAGATAAGATTCGGGAAGACTGTTTCTTTTTAGAGGTGCTTGGTACTCTCCTAATGGCAATACCTTAAAGTAGGAGGACCTTCTGAAAAGCTTCCATTATTATATATTAACAAATTTGTTATCTAATAAGTCCTTTTTCACTTTTCAGGGAAGCTGCTGCAGTTCCATAAAATCCTTCACTGCAGTAGCTTGAATAGAAGACGTCAACTCCTAAAGTAGAACTACTTTAGCCTTATATTTATGATAAAATGACTTTGCTACATTGCCAGCTGTTGATCATTGTTGTTACTAGAAATTACCATCAACAATTAATTTGCTCATCGCTAAAATACCAAAATACTATCCACTCATAGCTCACTTCAGATTACTGAGCATGAACTGAAATTTTGTTTGTCACCAATGACAAAGTGCTGAAGAAATGAGCAGAACTACCTGTCCATTGGAAGGCTAGGTGTGTTTCACATGGAACAAACCCAAGGTATGCCTTGCTCTGAGACAAGTTAGATTTTGATTTTACGTAACTCATTTATATGCAGACAAATCTCAAGATGTGTGTGTGTGCCCAGCCCAAATTCTCACCAGAAGTTTAGACAACTGCTTACTGACTGTTATTGCTATCTAATCTATCTCAACCTATCTAACGTTCTGCAAGAAGAGCAACCAGTATACTAAAAACTGAATTATTTTCCTTCCCTTTCTTCTTATCCTACCCCCCTGCAAACTCCTTACCCTCTTAGTACTGACACTAGTAAGAGCATACATCTAAAATTTATCCTTAAGTTTACCTCTGCCTCTCTTTAAACTCTGCACACCTAACAGCCTGTCAATTTAAGGCAATTACTTATTCTAGTCCAAAAATAGCTCTTCAATCTGTCTATTTCTCTCCATCTCCATTACTGCACTAGGTAAGCCATTATCATCTTTAGGTGGAATTTTTTAACAACTTCCTAAGAGTTGTTCCCACTTCAAATGATCTTTTAAAATGTTAATAGAATTAGATTGTTCTAGTGCTTATCTCTTCCTAGAGCTTTCTGACATTGTTAACATACAGAAAATAATCTTCTAGCATCCCTTATTCCTCACAAATAACTCACAGACATTCCATCGTTTGGAATATCTTCCAGTTACTTGCCCCATGCTCTTTCTGGCCCCAACAGTGTCACCTGTTTTTCCATCCAACCGTTTGGTGGACTAGTTGTCTTCTCCCATCTCAATCTATTTATCACTTTCTTAAAGAGGTTTTTCCCTAACCTACATATTCTTCTCCTCATCATCATTAGCTTTTTTTAGGTATACCTAAGACAAGCCTCTAGCCCTTCCTTTATCTTAGCAATTACCACATTATATTGTAATTATTTGATTGTTTGGCTCTGCCACTAGACAATAAATTCTAGGAGGGAAGCCCAATGACTGGACTCATCACTATTCTATGCCCTGTTTCTAACATAGTATCTGACACTCAATTCATGTTTAATATTTGCTGAATAATTCAATACATAGGTATGACTTGGAAAACAAAGCCTTAAAGGAATCAGATCATTTAGACCCTTTTGACATTTGGCTCTCCTCCTCTAGAGAATTGATTTTTTTTTAATTTTTTTATTTATTTATTAGTTTTAGGTGTACAAGACAAGGTAATACTTAGACGTTCATCATTTATATCCCTCACACTGTGAACCCCCCTCCCCTCATCCACTATCCCTCCAACCTCACATTGAGCCATCACATTATATACATAAAATTATAGTTGGCATTCATTAATGTTTAGCTTCTGGTGTACAATGCCATGATCAGGCATCCACAGTATCCCTGAGGTGGTCTCCCAAATAGGACACATGTCCATCGGATACCCAACAAAATCTTTACAACATTATTGAATACGCTCCCCAAATTAATTTTCAAAAAACCCTGAGGTCATCTTGTGGTTACCAGCTGCTTCCTAATCCCTTCACCTTTCCCCTTATCCCCAACCCCCCCCCCCCCGCCCATCTAACAACTCTCGGTTTTTTCTTTGTGTCCCCAAAACTGTTTCTGATTAGTTCATTCACATATTCTTTTCTTTAGATTCCGCATATATCCACTCCTAGGCATCTACCCGGAGAAATCCAAAACTCCAATTCAAAAATCTGTATGCACTCCTATGTTTATTGCAGCACTCTACACAATAGCCAAGATATGGAAACAACCGAAATGCCCATCGGTAGATGACTGGATTAAGAAGCTGTGGTACATTTATGCAATGGAGTATTACGCAGCCATAAAGAAGAAAGAAATCTTATCATTTGCAACAACATGGATGGATCTAGAGAACATTATGTTAAGTGAAATAAGTTAGAGAATTGATTTTTAAACTCCTTAGCATGACCCACAAGACCCTTTCAATGTGATCTGAACATTTCATTATCATCTCCTGTCATGTGCTCCAATTTTGTAACCACAGTGGTCAATTTAGAGTTTCCTTAACAATATTTTTTCTTGTACCTTGCTGCTGTCATTTCTACTGCTAAGATACCTTTCTTACCTTCTAACTTTCTAAATCTACTCCATTTTCAATGTGTACTTCAATGGTCTTTGCTTCTCTGAAGCTTTTTCTAACTCCCTTAGAGAAATATACAACTTTGTCTCTTCTCTCAAAATACCTCATACAAACCTATGAAAGAGGATTTCTCATTCCCTCTTGTGATTATCCATTTGCTTCTGCATCTATCCATCAGACTCCTGGAGAAGGAATTCAGTCCTCTCTGAAATGTCTCTGCCTCCACAGTCCCTCACAACATGATGGATATTCAGTTAATTTTTGTAAATAAATAAACTCCCCACATACAGTCATTCACTGTTTTGCTTTTTAACTTGCACTTGAGTCTTCAATTCCAAGAGGCAATATTATTATTATATTTATGCCCCCGATTTGAGTTTCTATATTGTTCAATGTTGTTACGTTTTAAGTGAAGAGTATAATATTAACTCTGAGTGGATTATGATAACCAAAAGGTACATGTTATAATATTTAATCACCAAAAACTAATGCTAAGAGGTATAGATTACAGATTAAAGTACAATAGAGGAATTGAAATACAATATTTAAAAGTATTCAATTAAAACAAAAGAAGTCAGGTAGGGTAGAAGAAACAGAAAGTGACATGACTAAAAAACAACTCTTACGTTGGTACAAAAGTAACTGCAGTTTAAAAGGTTAAAAATAATTGCAAAAACCGCAATTACTTTTGCACCAACCTAATAGAATTATGACAAATAAAACCATATTGGTAATTAAATTAAATGTAACTAAATTAATACATAAATTAAAAGACAGAACTAGGCAGACTACATAAAATAGTCAAGACTCAACTATGTGTTGCCTAAAATATTCCACTTTAAATACAAAAACAAAAAGTAAAAAGATGGAGAAAGGTATATTACAAAATCTTTAGAAAGCTGGTGAGTATATATTCACATAAGAAAAGATAAACTTCAGACAAGTTCTTTCAGTGATTAAAAAAAAGGACATATAAAGATAAAAGAGTCAATTCATCAGCCAAACAAAACAATCTTAAATATAGATACAAGAAATAACACAGCTTCAAAATACATGAAGCAAATCTGACTTGACTAGAGAAAACTGCCAATCCACAGAGTTTGTAACTATAGTACTCATTGATCAGTAACTGATAGAAAGTAGGGGGGAAAAATCAAGAGAATGTAGAAGATTATTATATTACAAACCAAATAAATGTAACTGGCATTTATAGAACTCGAAAACAACTGTAGAATATGTACAAGTACATCCCAAGTGAATGTGCATATTTTCAGACTGTATCCTGACATATAAAACAAGTTTAAATAAATTTTAAAGTATTAAAAATGCATAGAAAATATTATCTGATCCCACAGAATGAATTTCAAATAATAAAATATCTAGAAATCTTTAAATATTTGGATATTAAATAGCATAATACTAAATATATAATTGACTACAGAACAAATAAAGAAAATTTTAAAAGTATATCTGTTGACTTGAAAAGTAATCTTGAACATGCAACATATAAAAATTTGTGATGTACACCTAGAAAAAGTGCTTAGAGAAAAATTTAAAGTTTAGATGATTACATTAGAAAACACAAAAAGCCAAAAATTTGTGCTATTCTTATTAAGTGAGGGAAAAAAATTTAAACACAAACTAAGCAGAAGAAAGAAAAATGATAAACATAGGGGCAAAAATCAATGAAATAAAAAATGAATAATGAAGAAAAGAAGAAACTAAAAGTTATTCCTTTCAAAATATTGATAATATAAATACACCCTTACCACGACTAATTAAGAATAGAAAGGGAGAAAACACAAATAAGAATTGAGTGATAAAACAGCATTACAGATATAAAGGATATTAAAAATTATTATGAACAATATTTTACCAAAGTTAGAAAAAATGGATAAATTCTTCGAAAAATTAAATTATCAAAATTAACACAAGAAGAAATAAAATCTAAATAATCCTACATTTATTAAGGAAACTGAGTTATAATGAAAAAAATCCATCTAAAATTTCATAAAATTTTACTATTTAATTATATCAATTATTCAAGGAAAAAAACAATAATTTATACAAGGCATTTTAGAACACAAAGTGTGAGAGATTTGTTTAATGCAATATTATAGAACAGACCTAAATATAAAAGTTTAAATTCTAAAATTTCTAAAAGATACCAAAGGATAACACCTTAGTGGTATTTGGTAGACAGATTTCTGAGATGATTTTTAAAAGCATGAACCAGATATAAGTTGGATTTCATCTAATGTATAACTTCTGCTCATCAAATATACCATTAAGAAAGTTAAAATGTTAGCCTCACACTTGGAGAAAATATTTCAACACATATATCTGACAGAAAATGGAAAGAACTTCTACAAATCAATAATGCAAACAATCTAATTTTTAAATGAGCAAAACATTTCAGCACAAACCTGACAAAAGAAGATATCCAATTTGCTAATGAGACCATTAAATGTTTCTGGAAATTAGTCATCAAGTAAATGCAAATTAAATTATAATGTGATAATCACTTCATGCTCACTCTTATAGCTAAAATCACAAAGTTTTACAACACCAAATGCTGGTAAGAATGTTGAGCAAATGGGGTTTCATTAATTGCTAATGAGAATGTAAAGTGGTATAACCACTTGGAAAAACTACTTGGCAGTTTCTCATAATGTTGACTATACCTGTATCTGTCCTATAATCCAAAGCTTGTATCTCATGTTACCAAAAATTGGAAGCATCTCAAATGTTAACCAACAGAAGTATGGATAAACAAATTGTTGTGTGTTGATACAATGGGATACTTAGTGATATAAATGAATCTCAAATCCTTTATATAGATCAAAAGAAGCCAGATACAAAAAAGTACATTGTATATGATTTAATGTATATAACTCAAGAGCAGGCAAAGCTAATCTAGGTTTATAGAAATCAGAATCACACAGGGGAAAAATTGTTAATTACGTGAGGTGATGGATGTTAACTAAGGTTGTTGTAATCATTTTGCAATATATAAATATGTCAAATTATTATGTTGTACACCTTAAACTTAAAGAATGTTATACATCAATTATATCTCAATAAAACTTGGGGGCAGGGAGAATAGTGTTCCTATGGAGAACTAGAAAAATTTCTGGCGTGACAGAAATGCTCTTTCTAGACTGGAATACTTGTTACACAATCACATACGTTTGTCAAACCCTACATAACGTATACTTAAAGTTTCCTCATACAGAGATTTGAAGTATATGTTAATTTTGCCTCAATAAAAAGAAAATTATCTTTCTGCAAGAAGCCTCCTTTAGTTGCTCTTACTCAACTCTAAATGGACAATCTGCATAACAAGTCCAATTCCCACCTTTACAAGTTAAATTTATGTCTTTGTGTAGTTTATACAACTTATATATGAAGTTATACAATCTGAGCATGAGTTTATAGTATAACTTTCTCCTGTAAAATTTTGTATATCAACACTTATTAAGTGTTATTCAAAAATTGAATAACCCAGGTTGAATGATAGTTACTATAGTGTTGGTATCAATTGTGCCATGTATTTTTAAATATCCAAAATACTCCACAAAAAAATAAGCTTTTCTAAGAGAATCAACAATGGAGTCTGATTATATCAGATCATGCATATTTATGTGACTTTTATGTGTAAAAGTCACATCAAGATGATAATTCTCGACATTATTGGTCACAATTGAAGTTAATTGAAGTCACAATTAACAGCAACAGCAACAACAACAAAAACAACAAAAGACATAATACTAAGTGTTGGCAAGAATGTGAAGCAACTGAAACTCTCATTCTCTGTCATGAGAGTATAAACGGGTGCCATCACTTTGGAAAATTGTTTAGCATTATCTGCTGAAAGTAAACAAGTACATATCCTGTGATCAAATAATCTAACTGGGTATAGACCACAAAGAAATGCATATATTCAAGCACTAAAAACTACTGAAATGTTCATAGCATCATTACATGTCACGGAAAAAACAAACAAACTAGAATTAACTCAAAAGTTCATCAACAGGAGAATGAGTAAATAAATGTAAGTAGAGAAAGAAAGGGTAAAAGGAACAAATCTATCAAGAGTGACGAGCAGAGAGGTGACTCGGGATAAATAAGATCTGGATTGGAGGAAGGAAGCAGGAGAATAACTCAGGTTTAGAAAACTAGATTCGCAATGGAATATAGTATAACAGTCACCACTTTAAAAAAGTATGTCTTTCTCCATACTCCTTGATCTGATGATAGGGAATATTTAGAAATATTCAAAAATTATATTTTAATACTGTTGTCAAAAAGTCCTGCAGGTTTCCAGGATAGAGGTGGTCCAAGTGTGTAACTGTAAATCTTTTTGCACAAAAGCAACTCATCATGGGAATGTTAATTCCATGAGATTCACTGTCATCCTAAACTGCAATTTGGCCTCAGTTTTATTTCTATTACTATGTTCAGAATAGCATAAATAATCTTATTTACACATTTGACTCAAGTTTACATAACTCACTGTAAAAAAAAAAGCAAAATTTGAGACAGGAATGGTAAATTGTTTTATGTTTGAACACAAAATTGAATAGGATTCTCAATTTTGAAGCTGTTTTTGTTTTGTTTTTTAACCTCAAAGTATATCCTGCTTTTTAAGTGAGAAAAATGAAATCTATCTGTGATCCTCCTGTATTCTTGTAGAATTCCTTAAGTGTATGCCTAGAATCTTAGAAGCATAAAATTTTGATAATGAGCAATTAAAGAAAGTAAAAGGAATATTAACTTTGTCTCTTTTTGAACTTCCATAATGAAATCTTACAGCATGATCTCATTTCTTTTTGCTTCTTTGTTCAACATTCTATCTTCATCTGTGATTTTATGTATAGTACCTCCTGGTTTATTTTATTGCTGCATAGTGTTCTATTGATCAAATATACTACACTTTATTTAATTATTCTCCTGTTGATGTACTTTTGGGTTAATTCTAGTTTTTTCTTTTTTCCACGATATGTAAAGATGCTATGAACATTCTAGTATTTTTTGATGTCTGAATGTACACATTTCTTTGCGGTCTATACCCGATTGTTAGATTATTTGATCACAGGCTATGTACTTGTTTACTTTTAGTAGATAATGCTAGGCAATTTTCCAAAGTGATGGTACCCATTTATACTCTCGTGACAGAGAATGAATGTTTCAGTAGCTTCACATTCTTGCCAACACTCAATATTACGTCTTTTGCTGTTATTGTTGTTGTTGTTGCTGTTAATTTTACTTTAATTTACCTTTCCCTGATGGCCAATAATGTTGAGTATTATTTGTTTGTTTCTTTGTTAGTGATTTAAATATTTAATTTTATGAATTGCCTATACAAGTACCCTGATCATTTTTCTATGGATTGTCTTGTCTTTTTTTTTTTTGTTTATAGTTTTCATAAATATTCTAGGTGTGAGTCATATGACAATTTTATTTTTTGCAAATATCTTCCACTATACTTGCCTATTCCATTTCTTACTTGTGTACAGAAGTTCTTAATGTACTTTATCAGTATTCTTTTTATAGATAGTGCTTTGCTATATCCTTCATAAGAAATCTTTTACTCTCACAGGACAGCTACTCATATCTTTGACTTCCCAAAACAGTAAAACTTAACTTTTTTACTTTTTACATTTAGACCTAGAATCTCCCAGGAATTGATTTATATTTATAGTATGAAGTAGAAGTAAAGACATGATTTTTTCCAGATAGATGTACAAGGTAGGACAATTAAATTTGAGAACTTGTTGCAACG
Organism: Rhinolophus hipposideros; assembly: GCF_964194185.1. Lineage (NCBI taxonomy): Eukaryota > Metazoa > Chordata > Mammalia > Chiroptera > Rhinolophidae > Rhinolophus > Rhinolophus hipposideros. The sequence goes on along the minus strand of NC_138056.1, from coordinate 66,033,798 downwards.
ATATTGCTAACTCTTTTTGATATGAGAGGGATTATTCATTATGAATTTGTGCTAACTGGACAAACAGTTCACCAAGTTTACAATTTGGAAGCAATGAAAAGGCTGATTGAAAAAGTTAGGCAAAAACAACCTGAAATTTTTGCCAACAATTCATGGCTCTTGTATCATGACAATGCACCGGCTCACATGGCACTGTCTGTGAGGGAGTTTTTAGCCAATAAACAAATAACTGTATTGGAACACCCTCCCTACTCATCTGATCTGGCCCCCATGATTTCTTTCTTTACCTGAAGATAAAAGGAATATTGAAAGGAAGACATTTTGATGACATTCAGGACCTCAAGGGTAACATGACGACAGCTCTGATGGCCATTCCAGAGAAAGAGTTCCAAAATTGCTTTGAAGGGTGGACTAAGCACTGGTGTCAGTGCATAGCTTCCCAAGGGGAGTACTTCGAAGTTGATTGTAGTGATATTCAGCAATGAGGTATGTAGCACTTTTTCTAGGATGAGTTTGCGCACTTGATTGTCAGACCTCCTATAATTGATCCACCATCATTAATTGAAAAGAATGTCCTTCCCCACGTTTGTCCACTGGAACTTTTGTCATAAACCAATTGTTCTTATACATGTGGTTCTCTTTTTAAACAGTCTATTCTAGTTCATTAGTCTACTTTAACTATTTATTTAACATGATATAATGCCATGTGTTTCTGTAAACACTCTTGTACATTTATTATAAAGGTAGTATAAGTTTTACAAGTTTTTCTTTTTAAAAATTGACTTGGCTATTATCATTCTTTTACATTTCCGTATATTTTATAATCAACTTGTCAAGTGAAAACATCTGCAGTGACATTTTACAATATATGTAAATCAAACCATCATGCTATATACCTTAATTTTTTTTCTTTGTTTTTTATTCTTTAGTACAACTTATAGTGTTGTATGTCAATTGATTGCCAATAAAACCAGGAAAAAAATCTGCTGGGATTTATATTTTGATTGTATTGACCTATAAATTAATTTGGGTACATTTGACATCTTTACAAAATTGATTCTTCCAATTGATGAACGTGGTTTAGTCATTTTTAATTGTTATCGGTAATACTTTATTGTTTTCTGTGTAGAGGTTCTGCATATCTCAGATTTATTTTTAGGCATTTAATATATTTTAGTGCAACTGTAAATGGCAGTTTAATTATTTTATTTTCTAATTGTCTGAGCTGGTATATAGAAACAGAGTTATCTTCTGGATAAAGACCTTGTATGCAGGAAAATCACTACATTCATTTGTTTATTAAAATAGTTTTTTTTCTGTAGGTTTTTAACTATATAAACAATCATGATGTCTGTGGTAAAGAATTTTGTTTCTTATCTTCCAATCCTTGTAACTTTATATATTTTCTCTTGCCTTATTGCACTATACTTAATCCTCTAGTAAAATGTTGAATAGAAGGGTTGACAGATATTCTTGCTTCCTTCCCATTCTCAGAAAGCAAGCTTTCATTATGTCACCTATACATTGATATCCTTTATTATAAGTATAGAAAAGTAGTTGGTGTAATAAGCTTAACCAAGGTAACTTTTAATAAGAATCATACCATGTCTAACTTAGAAAAGAGGCTACAGAATGTGTCCAACTTTTTCAAATATTAGGAAAAGTTGTGGTAACTATAAATCATCTTTCTCCATATCTTTCATTATAGTCCAATGTGTCTGAAAGATCAATTTACTTTTTAAAGTAATACCATTCAAGATTATTAGCTAAAATTATCAGGAGAGCCTTGCCTTGATTTGTAAGTCCACCATAGTATGGATAATCACTTCTTTTCTGTTAAAATGTGTGACTTAGCTCTTCTCCATAGTTGCATTTCACCAAATAAGTCTAATAATGCTTTGTAAAACAGCCAAATACCACATAGTGACAATAAAATAATCTGTATGTGAACTATTTCATACTTCACTAAGAAAATAATATAACTGATACATAATACGCTGTCCTACAGCCATATCCTCCTGAGAAAATTGTGTAACAAAAGGATCATTTCTCCAACCTTTATACCCTACTACAGATAATGTCCTATCAGTTTTTACCTTTCACATTCTTAGATGTAAACAGAAGAAATCAGGTGATCAATGTACTTTTGTTCACTTCAGCAACCAGACTAATTCATAGTGGCCCCAAAAGATAATCATAATGACTTAATATATTCTTTCTTTACAATTTTCATTTAAAGCTATATTATGGAAATTTAACCTATAATAGTCCACGGGGAAAAAAAATTATTCTCTCTAGGACTCTATATCAATTTCCCAACTAAATATGAATTTTTATTAATGTTCATTATAATTTCACATAAGCATGAAGAAACTAAAATTTTATTGCAATTTTACAGGGAGAAAAATAATAAGAGAACGTATTTTGCTCCAAACTGTATAAGTGGTAGTATAAAGAAAAAGCCATTTTCTAAAACAATGAACTTATTCTCCAGCTTTCAAATTCATGTCCTGAGAAGCACACAGGTAGTAAATAAATGCTGACTAATTATGATAATAATGTCATGTGTCAGAGAAACGGCATTGAATTAAAGACAAATATAAATGTGTTCACGTGAAAGAGATAGAGAGTACCTGTGTATATGGCTTGTGCAAGAATATTTTATAAGATGCATGCTCAAAATAGGCAGGTTAGATCTTGTCTTTAAAAAAGAGTTTATTTGAAGGCAGGGGGAAAGATACCAGAGTAGATAAATGCTGCGCTTCCCTCTTCCTATGACCACATTAAAATTATAACTGAATTATAGATCAACCTGGAGAACCATCTGAAGACAGCTGAACAGAAGTCCTATAATTAATGAAATAGAGAAGAAGCCACATTAAGACTAGTAGGAGGAACAGAGACACAAAACGAGCCAGCTCCACACCAGCATGTGGTAGTGGAGAATTGGGAGGGATATGTCAGCCATGGAGTTCCCCCCTGGAGGAGCAAGGGACCCCAGCCCTACAACAGGCTCCACAGCCCAGAGCACCACAGTATCTGGCTGTAAAAGCAGTGGGGATTCTAACTGTCTGGGTAAGATGGAAGGCTGCTGGAAACCCAGATGTCCTCTTAAAGGACTAATGCAGAGACACCAGTATTATAAGAAGTGATAAAGGGACTTTTTTAAGAAGAAGGGAGGGGGGAGAACATAAAAATGAATATAAAATGGCAATAACTATGTATCTATCAAAAATTACTTTAAATATAAATGGATTAATGATCCAATCAAAGACGCCCATTGTCATCCCTTTTTTTCAACACAGTACTGGAAGTCCTAGCAACAGCAATCAGACAAGAAAAAGAAATAAAAGACATCCAAAATTGGAAAGGAATAAGTAAAACTGTCATTATCTGCAGATGACACAATACTATACATAAAGAACCCTAAAGTTTCTACTAAAAAACTATTTGAACTGAATTATAAATGAATTCAGGAAAGTAGCAGGCTACAAAAGTAATATTTTGAAATTGGTTACATTTTTATACACCAATAATGAACTATCAGAAAGAGAAATTAAGAAAATAATCCCATTTACAATTTCACTTAAAAATTATTCATCACCATCATCATTATAATAGATCAGACGTCATAGGAATGGCGGCAGTGAGGCGGATTTTTTGAGTTCTCCTCCAGATTTTATCACAAATGGGACATCCATAACCCAAAGCACTCTCTGCTCATCACGCAGAACAGCTAAGAGACTTCTGCAAGGATTACTTGAAGATGGGCAAATTGGGCGAGAAGGGGAAGAGGGAAGGGAGCCGAGTGGGCACGCAGTCACATCTACAGCTGCAGAGATGCAGGGGATCCCAGGACGGAGCAGAGAACACAAAAGCTAGGAGGTGGGCTATTTCCCTGTGTCCCACAGCTGATTTCTTCCACCAAGGGGGCAGCATATCCAGGATTTAAGGCAGTAACCTCAGCTGAGACCTCCAGCTGGGCCCTAGGTTAGAAAAAGGACACAAACTCCATACCTGGGCCCCTCCCCCCGTTCTTCCAATCCTATCCCCGCCCTTCCACACACTTAAACTGGCCCCTGAACTGAGGAGTAGTGTCAGATTACAGAGGAGCCTTAGTGCTCAGGTGCAGAGAAGACCAGCATGAAGCTCTGACCTGGGAAGAGGCTGGGAAGAGTGTGATTCTTGTTGGGCTAGGAGAGAAGAGACTCCTCCACCCTCAGCCCCCACCCTTTCTGGCCTGCCTAGGGCAGGGCAATTACAACTGCGGAGGCACTCCCAGGGATCAGCAGTAGGTGGCAGACACAGCTCTGGGCTTTTAGCACCTCAGAAATCTCCTGCCCACCACACACGCACACACACACACAAGGAAGAAGTGCCCTAACACTCAGGAGAACTGGAAACAGGGCTGGTGGTGCTATTCTCAGTACGCAAATGTGCAGGCAAGAGCAGAAACTGCACTGACTCTGTAGAAACTACCATCCAAACCCCTTAGCCCCACGCATCTAAATCTGCAGTCCCAGGGTCACTCTGGGCACCCGGTGACCGGCTCTGCCTTCAAAAGACACAGAGGACTCTTTGGTACAGCAGAGGAGAACCTGGAGATTACATGGTGGGCTTAAGCCAAGATTGGTGCTGCTTTTTTTGTTTTGTTTTGTTTTTATATCTTTGATATCTTTGGCTTTGTTGAGTGTGGGTTATCAGTTGTATTTACATATGAATGTACTTGGTATTTTCTTTGTTGTTCTCCTGCTTGGCAATTTGCTTTCTTCTGAAATTGGCCTACACCAGGGCTTAGCTTAAAGGCACAAGATTCAACGAACCCAGAGACAAACTCCAGACCAAACCAGAGTATTACCGGGTTTGACCTACAAGTGGCACACCCAGAGGGAATTCTCTACAGGCACAAGAGCCCATAGAGGCCAAACCACATTTAAGTGGTCAACCCTCACTCAGCAGAACATCCTGCAGTGAGCAGAGCCAAGTCTCACAACTAGTCATCCTAAAAGTTAACCTCACCTACTCACAAGCGAAAGGCAATTAAAAATCATCTTTAACAGGACAATATACACAACACAAGAGCCACCTGTGGAGCACACGCAGAGGAAAAGATGGAAGTGGTGCAACTCAAATATAAAGGAAACATACTACATAAGATAACCCAGCAAGAACTAAGAGCCCTAGAGGATCTACCTAATACATTGAAGCAAACACAGAGAGTCAGCCAGAATGGGGAAACAAAGAAACATGTCCCAAATAAAAGAACAGAAGAAACCTCCAGTAATGGAACCAAATGAAACAGAGGTAACCAACCTATCATAGACAGATTTCAGAACACTGATGATACAAATGTTTAAGGAGCTCAGTGATGACATAAAGAAGGATAGAGACATCATAATGAACAACCAGTTAGAACTAAAGAATACAATTACTGAAATAAAGAACTCACTTGAAGGAATTAATAGCAGGTTAGATGAAGCAGAGCATCGAATCAGCGATTTAGAAGACAAGTTAGCAGACATCACCCAAAAAGAACAACAAAAAGAAAAAAGAGAAAAAAGCAATGAAGGTGGTTTAAAAAAAACCTCTGGGATAACATCAAGTGTAACAGCATGCGCATCATAGGAATACCAGAAGGTGAAGAGAGGAAGCAAGGCATTGAGAACATATTTGAAGTAATGATGTCTGAAAACTTCGCTAACCTGATGAAGAAAACCAACATACAAGCCCAGGAAGTACAGAGAGTTCCAACCAGGAAAAACCCAAACAGGTCAACACTAAGACACATTATAGTTAAAATGGCAAACGTTAAAGACAAAGAGAGAATCCTAAAAGCAGCAAGAGAAAGATAGAGGGTGAAATACAAGGGAATAAGACTATCGAATGACTTTTATACAGAAATATTGCAGGCCAGGAGGGAATGGCAGGAGATACTTAAAGTGATGGAAAACAAAGGCCTACAACCTAGATTGCTTTATCAAGCAAGGCTATCATTTAAAATTGAAGGAGGGATAAAGAGCTTCCAAGAAAAAAGTAAGCTAAAGGAATTTATTATCACCAAGCCAGCATTGCAGAAAATATTAAAAGGACTTCTGTAAACAGAAGAAAGATGAAAACAATCTAACTACAAATTTAAAAAGTGGCAATAACTATGTACTTATCAATAATCACTTTAAATGTAAACGGATTAAATGCTCCAATCAAGAGACACAGGATGGCTGAGTGGATAAGAAAGCAAGACCCTTGTATATGCAGTATACAAGAGACTCACCTCAGATCAAAAGACACACAAAAGACACAAAGTGAAGGGTTGAAGTAAGATATTTCATGCAAATGGAAATGAGAAAAAAGATGGAGTTACAATACTTATATCTGACAAAATAGACTTTAAAATGAAGAATATATTAAAAGACAAAGATGGGCACTATGTAATAATAAAGTGATCAATCCAATAAGAGGACATAACCCTAGTAAACATCTATGCACCCAACATAGGAGCACCTAAATATAAAAAACAGATGTTGACTCACACAAAGACAGAGATCAACAGTGACACTATCATAGTAGGGGACTTCAACATATCTCTGACAACAAGGTATAGGTCTTCCAGAGAGAAAATCAATATTATAACAACAGCCTTAAAAGACACATTGGATCACTTGGATTTAATCAATATTTTCAGAGCATTTCACCCCAAAGCTGCAGAATACACGTTCTTCTCAAATGCACATGGAACATTTTCTAAGATAGACCACGATAGGCCACAAACAAGTCGTGATAAATTTTAAAAAATTGAAATCATACCAATTGTCTTCTCTGACCACAGTGCTATGAAATTAGAAATGAACTACAGGAAAAAAACTGGAAGACACACCAATTCATGGAGGCTGAATAACATGTTACTAAATAATGAATGGGTCAACCAGGAGATCAAGGAAGAAATCAAAAGATATCTCGAGACAAACAAAAATTAAAACACAACAACCCAAAATCTATGGGATGCCGTGAAAGCAGTCCTGAGAGGGAAATTCATAGCATTGCAGGCCTACCTAAAGAAACAAGAAAAATCACTAATCAACAGTTTACCTTCACACTTAAGGGATCTGGAAAAAGAAGAGCAAAATAAGCCCAAAGGGAGTACAAGGAAGGAAATAATAAAGATCAGAGCTGAAATAAATGAAATAGAAACCAGAAAAATAATACAAAAGATCAATGAATCCAAGAGTTGTTTTTAGAGAACATAAACAAAATCAACAAACCTTTAGCCAGACTCATTAAAAAAGAGACAGAGGACCCAAATTAATAAAATCAGATATGAAAGAGGAGAAGTGAAAACAGATACTACAGAAATACAAAAAAAAAAAAAAACACACACTAACAAATTACTATGAGCAACTATATGCCAACAAATTTTGACAATCTGGAAGAAATGGACAAATTTCTAGAAGCATACAATCTTCCAAGGATAACTCAAGAAGAAACAGAAAACCTAAATAGACTGATTACCATCAGGGAAACTGAATCAGTAATCAACAATCTCCCAACAAACAAAAGCGCTGGAGCAAATGGCTTTACAGGTAAATTTTACAAAACATTCAAAAAAGAATTATCACCTATTCTACTCAAGCTCTTCCAAAAAATCCAGAAGGAGGGAAGGCTCCCAAACACTTTTTACGAAGCCTCTATCATCCTGATCCCAAAATCAGACAAAGACACCACAAAAAAAACCTACAGGCCAATGTCTCTAATGAACATAGATGCAAAAATCCTCAACAAAATATTAGCGAACAGAATTCAGCAATACACTGAAAAGATCATACACCATGATGAAGTGGGATTCATCCCTATTATGCAAGGATGGCTCAACATCTGCAAATCAATTAATGTGATGCATCACCTTAACAAAATGAAAAATAAAAATCACATGATCGTATCAATAGATGCAGAAAAAGCATTTGACGAAATCCAGCAGCCATTTATGATAAAAACCCTTAAGAAAGTGGGAATAGAGGGATCATATGTCAACATAATAAAGGCCATATATGATAAACCCACAGCTAACATCATACTCAATGGGGAAAAGCTAAAACCATTCCCCCTAAGAACAGGAAAAAGGCAAGGTTGCCCATTTTCTCCACTTTTATTCAACATAGTGCTGGAAGTTCTAGCGACAGCAATCAGACAAGAAAAAGAAATAAAAGGCATCCAAATCAGTAAGGAGGAAGTAAAATTGTTATTATATGCAGATGATATGATACTATATAGAGAGAACCCAAAAGACTCCACCAAGAAACTATTAGAGCTGATAGATGAATTTAGTAAAATAGCAGGATACAAAATTAATATTCAGAAATCAGTTGCATTTGTATATACTAATAATAAAACATCAGAAGGAGAAATTTAAAAAAAAAATCTCATTTACAATTGCTTCAAAGACTATAAAATAAAATTGTTATTATATGCAGATGATATGATACTATATAGAGAGAACCCAAAAGACTCCACCAAGAAACTATTAGAGCTGATAGATGAATTTAGTAAAATAGCAGGATACAAAATTAATATTCAGAAATCAGTTGCATTTGTATATACTAATAATAAAACATCAGAAGGAAAAATTTAAAAAAAAAATCTCATTTACAATTGCTTCAAAGACTATAAAATACCTGAAAATAAATTTAACCAAAGAAGTAAAAGATCTGTACTCAGAGTTATAAGACACTGAAGAAATGAAAGAAGATACAAATTCATGGAAACACATACCATGTTCATGGATAGGAATAATTAATATAGTTAAAATGTCCATACTGCCTAAAGCAACATACATATTCAACGCAATTCCTATCAAACTACCAACGACGTTTTCATTAGGCGCTCTGGGTTGAATATGAACACATAATCCTAAAATTTATATGGAACCATAAAAGACCCCAGATAGCCTCAGCAATCTTGAGAAATAAGAACAAAGTGGGAGATATAACAATACCTGACATCAAATTATACTGCAAGGCTACAGAAATCAAAACAGCATGGTACTGGCATGAAAAACAGACACAAAATTCAATGGAACAGAATAGAGAGCCCACGAATAAATCCATGCCTATATGGCCATTTAATCTATGACAATGAAAGCAAGAATTTACAGTGGGGTAAAGACAGTCTATTCAATAAATGGTGCTGGGAGAATTGGATAACCACGTGCAAAAGAATGAAACTGGACTGCTATCTGTCACCATGTACCAAAATTAATTAAAAATGGATCCAAGACTTAAGCATAAGACCTGACACAATAAACTGCATAGAAGAAAACATAGGTACTAAATTTATGGACCTTGGGTTCAAAGAGTATTTTATGAATTTGACTCCAAAGGCAATGGAAGTAAAAGTTAAAATAAACAAATGGGATTATATTGAACTTAAAAGCTTCTGCACAGCAAAAGAAACCATCGACAAAATAAAGAGGCAACCAACTGAATAGGAGAAGATTTTTTCAAACGTGCCTTCAATAAGGGGCTAATATCCAAAATATACAAGGAACTCATAAAACTCAACAACAAAAAAACAAACAACCCAATTGAAAAATGGACAGAGGACCCAAAGAGACATTTCTCCAAAGAGGACATACAAATGGCAAATAAACATATGAAAAAATGCTCAACGTCACTAATCATCAGAGAAATGCAAATGAAAACCACAATGAGATATCACCTCACCCCAGTCAGAATGGCTATCATCAACAAGACAAATAATCACAAGTGTTGGAGAGGCTGTGGAGAAAAAGGAACCCTCATACATTGTTGATGGGAATGCAGACTGGTGCAGCTGCTATGGAAGGCAGTGTGGAGGTTCCTCAAAAAATTACGAATAGAATTACCATATGACCCAGCAATTGCTGTCCTGGGTATTTACCAAAAAAATCTGAAAACATTTATCCATAAAGACACGTGTGCTCCAATGTTAATTGCAGCTTTGTTTACAGTGGCCAAGACATGGAAACAACCAAAATGTCCTTCGATAGATTAATGGATAAAGAAGTTGTGGTATATATACACAATGGAATACTATTCGGCGGTAAGAAAAGATGATATAGGAACATTTGTGACAACGTGGATGGATCTTGAGAGTATAATGCTAAATGAAATAAGTCAGACAGAAAAAGCAGAGAACCATATGATTTCACTGACATGTGGTATATAAACCAAAAACAACAAAAGAACAAGACAAACAAATGAGAAACAAAAACTCATAGACACAGACAATAGTTTAGTGGTTACCAGAGGGTAAGGGGGGTGGGGGGTTGGAGATGAGTGTAAGGGGGATCAAATATATGGTGATGGAAGGAGAACTGACTCTGGGTGGTGAACACACAATGGGATTTATAGATGACGTAATACAGAATTGAACACCTGAAATCTATGTAATTTTACTAACAATTGTCACCCCAATAAATTTTTAAAAAAGTAAAAAATAAAATAAAAATAAAAATAAAAATAAAATAAATGGTGCTGGGAAACCTGGACAGAATATGCCACTTCCTTACACCATATACAAAAATAAATTCAGAATGGCTTAAAGACTTAAATGTAAGATCTGAAACATAAAATTCCTAGAAGAAAATATAGGAAGAAACTTTACAGACATTATCCAGAGTAAGATTTTTACTGATATATCCCCTCGCGCAATGAAAGTAAGAGAAAAGAAACATGTGGGATTACATCCAACTAAAAAGTTTTTTCACAGCAAAGGAAACCATCAATAAAACAAAAAGGGATCCTACGGAATGGGAAAAGATATTTGCCAATGATATATCCGATAAGGGATCAATATAACAAATTTAAAAAAAACCTCACTCAACTCAACTCCAAAAAACATACAACCAAATTAAAAAATGGGCAGAGGACATGAAGAGACATTTTTTTCTAAATAGGACATACAGATGGCACACAAACGTTGAAAAAATGCTCAACCTCACTAACCATCAGAGAAATGCAAATAAAAACCACAATGAGATACCCACCTCACCCCAGTCAAAATGGCTATAATCAATAAATCAACAAATAACAAGTGCTGGCAAGGATGTGGGGAACCCTTTTTGCACTGTTGGTGGGATTGCAGATTGGTGCAGCCTCTATGGAAAACAGTATAGAGGTATCTCAAAAACTGAAAATGGAACTACCTTATGACCCAGCAATTCTACTCTGAGTTATCTATCTAGAGAAATCCAAAACTCTAATTCAAAAAAATTTATGCACTCCTATGTTTATTGCAGCACTATACACAATAGCCGAGACATGGAAACAACCGAAATGACCATCGGTAGATGACTGGATTAAGAAACGGTGGTATGTCTATACAATGGAGTATTACACAGTCATGAAGAAGAATGAAATCTTACCATTTGCAACAACATGGATGGACCTAGAGAACATTATGTTAAGTGAAATAAGTCAGACAGAGAAAGACAAATACTGTATAATATCATTTATGTGTAGAATCTAAAGAAAAGAATAAGTGAATGAACTAATCAGAAAGTTTCAGAGACATAGAGGAAAAACTGGGGGTTGCTAGATGGGGAGGTGGGGATAAGGGGGAAGGTGAGGGGATTAGAAAACAGTCAGTAACCACAAAGTTGCTATGGGGCTACAAAAGTTAATTTGGGGAATGTAATCAATAATGTTGTAAAGATTTTGTAGGGTATCTGATGGACACTTGTCTCGTTAGGGAGACCACCTCAGGGAAGATGTAGATGCCTGATCACTGCACTGTACACCTGAAGTTGAAGCTGAACAATAATGAATGTCAACTACAAGTTTATATATATATGTATATATATATATATATATATATATATATATATATGTATATATGTATATATATATATATATACACACACACACACACTTACAAGAAGTGGAGTACAGCATTAGGAATAGAGATGGTGGAAATGTAATGGCTGTGAGCGATGTCAGAGGGATAGTGGATGGGGGGAGGGGGTTCACACAGTGTGAGGGATATAAATGATAAATGTCTAACTATTACATTGTTTTGTGCATCTGAATCTAATTATATATATATACACACATATATATATATATATATATATATATATATATATATATATGTATGTATACACACACACACACACACATATATAATGCTGTGTAAAACGAAAAAAAATTTTAAAAACTCATTAAAAAATAATGATGATAATATATCTAGGAATAAATTTAGCCAAAGTGGTAAAAGACCTGGCTTAGAATACTCTAAGACACTGAAGAAAGAAATTGAAGAGGATACAAATAAATGGAAGCATACACTGTGCTCACAGATAGGAAGAATTACCATTGTTAATATGTTCCTACTACTCAAAGCAATCTATAGATTCAATGCAATCCCTATCAAAATACCAAAGGCATTTGTCAAATAATACTAAAATTTGTATGGAACCACAAAAGACCACAAATAGCCACAGCAACCATGAGAATGAAGAACAAAATTGGAGGCATCACATTACCTGATATCAAACTATACTGTAAGGCTATCATAACAAAACAGCATGGTACTGTCATAAAAACAGACACATAGATCAATGGAATAGAATAGAGAGTCCAGAAATAAACCCATGCCTATACAGTCATTTAATCTATGACAAAGGAGGCAAGAATATACATTGGGGTAAAGACAGTCTATTCAATAAATGGTGTTGGGAAAACTGGACAGATACATGAAAAAAATGAAACTAGCACACCTTGTTACACCACATACAAGAATAAACTCAAAATGGATTAAAGACTTAAATATAAGACAAACAACCTTAAAGTTCCTAGAGGAACACATAAACAGTAAACTTTCTGACATTGTTCTTACTACTAGTTTTTACTGATCTATCTCCTCGGGCAAGGGAAACAAAAGAAAAAAATAAAAAATTGGGGGCTACATCAAACTAAAAAGTTTTTGCACAGCAAAGGAAACTGCCAATGAAATGAAAAGAGAACCTACTGAATAGGACAAAATACTTGCAAATGATACATCTGATAAAGGGTTAATTTCCAAAATATAAAAAACTCATATAACTCAATACCATGAAAACAAACAATCTAATTACAAAATCGGCAGAGGACCTGAATAAACATTTCTCCAGAGAGGACATACACATGGCCAATAGATATATGAGAAGATGCTAAACATCAATAAATCATCAGAAAGATGAAAATGAAAATCACAATGAGATATCACCTCACACATGTCAGAAAGGCTATCCTCAATAAATCAACAACCAACAAGTAGTGGTGAAGATGCAAAGAAAAAGAAATCCTCATGCATTGTTGGTGGGATTGCAAATTAGTGCAGCCACTCTGAAAAAGTTTGGAGGGTACTCAAAAAATGAAAAATAGAACCTTCTGACCCAGCAATTCCTCTTCTGGGTATTTATCTGAAGAAATCCAAAACACTAATTCAAAAACAACATATGTACCTCTATGTTCACTGCTGCACTATTTACCATAGCCAAGATGTGGAAATAACTTAAGTGTCTGTCAATAGACAACTGGATAAAGAAGAAATGATACATATATACAGTGTAATATTATTCAGCCATAAAAAAATGAAACCTTGCCATTTGTGATTACATGGATGGATGTAGAGGGTATTATGCTAAGTGAAATAAATCAGATAGAGAAAGACAAATACCATAAGATCTCACCTATATGTGGAAACTGAAAAGCAAAATAAACAAAGAAACACACAGAACAAACTGATGGTTGCCAGAGGGGAAGCTGGTTGGGAAGGTAGGTGAAAAAGGAGAAGGGATTAAGAAATACAAATTGGTAGTTACCCAATAATCACGGGGATGTAAAGTACAGCATAGAGAATACAGTCAATAATACTGCAACACCTTGTATAGTGCCACGTGGGTACCAGACTAATCGAGGTGATCACTGTATAAATTATATAAATGTCTAACTACTAGTCTGTATACCTGAAATTAATATAAAATAATATTGAATGTCAACTATAACTGAAAAAAATAATTTTTAAAAAGTAAAATAGAATAATAAAAAGTTTATTTGATTTATTCATAAATGCAATTCCTATGAAAAAGTCTCTATAAAAATAAGCTACCATTATTGAAAATGTTTGTAGTAGAAATAAAATTCCAGGTAAAATGAAAAAAATTGCAACGGAAACAAACATTTTTCACTAATAGGTTGAATCCATGCAATTTTATTTTTTGAAAGAAAGTGGCTTATTTAGTAAATGCTTGCTAACAGGGGCCCAATAAGCTGCTAAGTGATGGAGATGGAAATAAAAACTAATTTTTGAGCCCTAGTTCAAAATGGAATGCATTACATCATTCAGCCTTTCCTAAAAGCCTGACTTCTAGAGAAAGAATAAAAGTAGTTTACTTGAATAAAGAAAGAAAACAATTTTTATTTGACTATAGTCACTATCTTGAATCCGCCTCTCCCAGTCCACTCCCAATTTCAGGGGGGAAAAGACCTTTATATGTACAGTGATAATAAAAGAAGACACTAGTCATGACTGCCTACTATGTTCCTTGTACTTTATTTCATGAGAATCTAGGGCAGGATAACTACTTTAATTGCTGCTAACAGTGCTAGCTGCCATACACTCTTAACTCTTACTCTACTGCTAAGGAGTCAAGTACTAGTTTACTTGGTATCTGACAATGCCACCACCACTGCCTCCAACTCCAACCCCACCACCCACCTAGAGAGTCACAAAAAGCAAATTGAATAATTCTCAACCACCTGTCACCTAAATAAGAGCTTTTAATTTCACCAAAAGGATACTTGCTATGATAGTAACATTATTCCTATCACTTAAAGATAAGGTCTGTGGTGCAAGCAATAGGCAACTTAATACATGGACACCAAACTTTAGTTTTCATAAAAGTTCATGGGTCACAAAATATTATTCTTTCTTTTACATTTTCTCCAACCCTAAAACACTACAACTTAACCATACTCTCAGGACATACAAAAACATGTAGCAAGCTGAAGGTAGCCATCAGGCTTCAGTTTGCTAAGCACTGTTTCAGAGAACAGATTGTAGGTAGCAACTGATAAATCAGGGGAGCCAATTAAAAGACTATCACCAAAGTCCACGTAATAGATGATGGTTGAACTAATAGATGATAATAGATGATAGCTTGAACTAATGTTCTGCTGTAGAAATGCAACAAGTAAATGAAAGTTAGATATATTTCAGATAAAATAGATAAAACCTTGATATGTATTAACTTGATATATGCCATAGTCTATGTTTTTCTGGTTTTGGTTTTTTTGTTTCTTCCCCCTGGTGAAGATGCTTCCCATTTAAAAAGAAGATAAAATCTCTTAGGATATCGAAGAATTTCATCTGAGTTTTTTGTTGGTTTTATTTGCAAATTGGCCATGATACCACTGATCATGGAACAGGAGCCATGTTTTTTGTTACAAACCATATTGAACTGGGGCTTTAGGGTTCAAGGAGTAGCTGGGGTTGGGGGAGATCTCATATGGAACATGGCATTAGAACCGGATCTTGAAGGCTGTCAAAGAAGGACAAGGAAAGGCCTTACAATGAGAGAAAACAGCCTAAGCAAAGGTGTGAAGTTATAAGAATATGCTGTATAGAGGAATTTTCAAATAGTCCTGCGAGAGAAAGAGCATTAAAGAGTGAGATATGAAAGATAATACTGATCTTGAGTACAGTGTGCTTTCTTTCAGGACATGAATAAGGAGTTTGTATGGTTTTGTTAGTTTAAATCAAGCGTAAAGTATGCAAAATACACTAAATAGGAATTTAAAAAAAAGGTCTTCCTCCTCTAAAACTCTGGTCTGCTGAGCTAAAAATTCATAAAGCTCATAGCCTGCCTGAAGGCAATAATAAAATAGAATAAAAATACCAGTATGGCCTCATTATAGCCACTCTAGCAGTTAGAACCTTATTTCATGGAACAAAAATGCAGCATTAAAGCCTCACTAGGACAATTTAGAATTATGCTCTTTTTAATTTCATGTAATGCTTTTCTAACTATTTCAAAAATTGAGCTAGCTGATTGATTCATGATACCAGTTGTCATAATTTGAAATATCAACACATTGGTTCAGTATAAAACATCCCACCACTCAAATCCTCATAAATAAATATTCCATGATTAAAATATATTGTTTTGTAAAACAGAGAACTCTGTTTTCTTGCATTTGTATATTTTGCTATTTGTTTCAAATATTACAAGGACAAACTAAATCAATATGTCCAAGATGTATCTTAATACATTCCTTCACAAATATGTTTTTCTTCTTTTTCCCCTATTTGTGTCTTGCGAGCACCAACAAGAAGTCATACAAGACAGAGCACTAGCAGTTATCCTAAGCTTTTCCACACACATAACCTATTATTGAATTCTATAGATTTCATTGCTAAATGTGCTTCAAATTTTTCTCTTATGCCTATCCCATTTCTTCTGGTCTGCTTCAGATCCTCATCCAATGAAAATGCAATAGTCTCCCAACTGTTTATTTCCCCCTTCATTCCTGCTTCCCTCCAATAATGTCTACAGAAATAATCCTTCCAAAACACAACTCATACCATATCATTCCATTGTTTAAAACCTTTCAATACTTTTGGTTCACAAAGGATAAAATTACAAAACGGCAAGGTTGAAAGTGATGGCTTTAGAAAAACTGACTTGATACATGTTCTCAAGAATTTAATACCTTAATAAAGAAAGAAAGAGGAAAATAAACAGATAAGAAAACTCTTCATGTCAATAAATACTAACATGACAATAAAAACTTAGGTGATTTTAAAACAGTATGGAGGTATGTCAAAAAATTGAAAATGGAACACCCTTATGATCCAGCAATTCCACTCTTGGGTATCTATCCAAAGAATTACAAAATGCTAATTTGAAAAAATCAATGCACCACTATGTTTATTGCAGCACTATCCACAATAGCCGAGACACGGAAACAACAAAAATGCCCATCAGTAGATGACTGGATTAAGAAACTGTGGTATATGTATACAATGGAGTATTACGCACCATAAAGAAAAACAAAATCTTACCATTTGCTATATGGATGGACCTAGAGAACATTATTCTAAGTGAAATAAGTCAGACAGAGAATGACAAATACCATACGATCTCACATATATGTGGAATCTAAAGAATAGAATAAAAAAACGAACTAATCAGAAACAGTCTCAGAGATACAAAGGAAAAACTGAGGGTTGCTAAATGGGAGCAGGGGTGGGGATGAGAGAGAAGGTGAGGGTATTAGAAAGTACAATCAGTAACCACAAGATTGCCACAGGGGTATGAAAGTCAATTTGAGGAATATAACCGATAATGTTGTAAAGACTTTGTAGGGTATCCGACGGACATTTGTCTTATTAGGGAGACCACTTCAGGGATGGTGTAGATGCCTCATCACTGCACTGTACACCTGAAGCTGAAGAATAATGAATGTCAACTATAATTATATACATATATATATACACATATGTATGTATATGTACATACACATATATATACGCACATATATACACATATATATACATATATACTATACATATATATGTATATATATATATATATATTCACAAGAAGTGGAGTAAAGGAATAAAGACAGTGGAAATGTAATAGCTGTAAGCGATGTCAGAGGGGTAGTAGATTGGGGGAGAGGGTTATAACTTTGTGAGGGATGTAAATGATAAATGTCTAACTATTACAGTATACACATGATATTAATTTAAAAAAGAAACCTTAAGTGATTTTAAGAATATTACAGGGTGCAGTTGAAGTGGTTCTTTTACATTTTGTGATAGAGGACTGCTTCTCTGAGGAGATGATATTCCAGGTAACATCTGAATGATAATAAGGAATCAGTCGTGCACAATGTGGGGCATGGGAATTCCAGAGAAAGGCAACAGGGAGCTCTATGTTCCTATAGCAGTAATGGACTTTGTCTGCTTCAGTAAAAGACAGAGAGCTTGTGTGGCTGGAATGGGAAGCAAAGGGGAAAGAGTTATAAAGTAAGGTGGGAGAAGTAGGCAGGAGCCACATCATGCAAAATCTTTCAACACAGAGAAAGGAGTTTGGCTTTTATGCCTGCACAATATGAAGCTGAAAAATAACATGATAAGGTTTATAGATATAAAAAGTCTTGCAGCTACTAAGAGGGGAATGGGTGCCTAAGAAAGAAAATAGTGGAAATGCAGCCATGTCACGAGATGTGCTGGTGACTCAGCTAGGCGTGGAGAGGTGCAGGTGAGAAGACATGCTGCCCAGGGAGGATGTTTCGAAGGTACTCTCAGTAGGAATAGTGAGAGACCAGATGTGGAGCATGAGAAAAAAGAAGAGATCAAGCGTAAATCCTAGATGAATGATGATGCCATTTACTCCGGAAAGAAGAGGTTTATTGCTGAGGGAGGAAACAAGAGCCATATTTTGAATGTGTTAACTATACCTTTTAGATTACCAAGTGTGTATTTCAAGTAGGCAGTTGTATCCACCCACAGGTTTGGGGTTCTACTGAGACATTATCTTACGTGGAGATAAAATATGGAAATAATAGATGTACAGAAATTTAAAACCATGGGATACAATTTTTGAGATAAGAGAAATGATCCCAGGATTAAGCACTAGAACATTCCAACATTTAGAAGTAGAGTGGCGAAGATAATCTTATCCTCTTGGTCCCCAGTACCTACTATTTGTGTAATAATATGTGTTCAATGATATTTAATTGTTGAGTTAAATTGTTCCTTCTCCATATCATAGTAATAACAAATTATAGTTTCTATGAAAAACGTCAAAAAACAAAATCATTCCTTTTACATTTCTTAGATAGAGTTACCATTTTAACATATTCTGACCTTGGAGAATACTTACGTTACTTTGATGTGTTACATTTTTTCCTACACTATCAATGAATCTGGTACATGGAAAGAACAGCAAACTGTAATTCAAAAATAATTCACCCCTATTTGAACCTAATAAATCCAGCAGAGAACAAAGATCATAATATGTCATGATTATTGACCTAACACAAATAAATATGTACCATAAAAATTTTTGCAATATAGTCACAGGTTTCATCTCAATTTCTGTCTTTTATCTTTTAATATTGTAGGTAGCAATGATCAACTTTGAAAATCAAATACTCCTAAATATACAGTTACCTCAGCTACACATTCAAAATTGCCATTAACCTTGGAATTATAGACAGGACTCTTTCAAAATAAACCTTGTAGAAACTCTTCTGACCCACAGCTTCCATAAAGGAGCCCATCTATGAGATTAGTTTTCCCTTTATTTATTAATGTACTGTAATTCATCCTCTCTCCCCTTTCTCTTCTCCCTCTGTTTTTCCTACTATTACTCTTCTCTTCTCTTTGCTTCTCCCTCTCCCTCTCCCTTTTTCCCTTACACTCACCCTCCCTCTCCCCCTCTCTCTCTCCCTTACATTAACCAGAGTTGTTAGGTATGCATGTATGCATGTATTTACACCTAACATATAGCTATTAGATTGATGCAAAAGTAATTGCTGTTTTTGCAATTATTTTTAACCATTTAAACAGCAATTATTTTTGCACCAACCTAATAATATACAGAGATAGACATGACTATATAATTCTTCCCTTTTGCAGAATAAAAACCATATATAGATAGATATGTAGATATATAGATATATAGATATATAGATATATAGATATATTGATCTATAGATATATGTCTTTAATAATTCCTCAAAGACACTTGTTAAATATGAAGTTATCCAGTGATTGAAATTTTACGGTTTTAATTGTTATCTATAAAAGTTGAAATTAAACTCAATATAATGCTGTCTCAGTAATAATAAAAGAATAGGAAATTAAAAATAAACAAATGGGACTACCTCAAACTAAAAAGTTTTGGCACCACAAACCATCAACAAAACGAAAAGGCAACCTACTCAATGGGAGAAGATATTAGCAAATAACACATTCAATAAGATGTTATTATCCAAAATATATAAAGAACTCATACAACTCAATATCAAAAAGTAAATCTGATTAATAAATAGGCAGAGGACTTGACTAGACATTTCTCCAAAGAGGACATACAGATGGCCAACAGACACATGAAAAGATGCTCAGCATCACTAAGCATCAGAAAAATGCAAATCAAAACCACAGTGAGATATCACCTCACACCTGTTAGGATGGCTATCATCAAAAAAGACAACAAATAATAAGTGTTGGCAAGAATGTTGACAAAGAGGAACCCTCATGAACTACTGGTATAATTGCAAATTAGTGCAGCCACTATTAAAAACAGTTTGGAGGTCCCTCAAAAAACTTAAAACTAGAACTACCATAGATCAAGCAATCTCACTTCTGGTATTTATCTGAAGAAACTGAAAACACTAATTCAAAAAAGATATATGCACCCCCATGTTCATTGCAGCACTATTGGCAATAGTCAAGATGTGGAAATAACCTAAGTATCCATCAATAAATGAATGAATAAGGAAGATCACACACACACACACACACACACACACACACACATACACACACACACACACAGAGGAATATTACTCAGCAATAAAAAAGAAAGAAATCTTGCTACTTGCAACATGAATGGACCTGGAGGGCATTATGCTAAGTGAAATAAGTAAGATAGAAAAAGGCAAATACCATATGATTTCATTTATATGTGGAATCTAAAAATATAAGACAAATAAGCAAAACAGAAACAAACTGATAGATACAGAGAGCAAACTGATAGTTGTCAAATGGAAGCAGGATGGGGAGATAGACACAAAAAATGAAGGGAATTTGAAGTACAAACTCCCATTTATAGAATAAGTTACAGGGATGTAAAATACAGCATAGGGAATATAGTCAATATATTGTAATAATTATGTACAGTGTCAGATGGTTACTAGGCTTATTGGTGAATGCTATATATTCCACAAATGGTCCCTGCATAGTACCAATGTCCCCATGTCATAGATCATCTAAAGGAATAAGTAGATCTGAAAGAGACCAGGCGGATCGTGTATTCCATTCTACTATTTCTGTTTTACACTTCAGGAAACAGACACAGCAAGGTTGAGTTAAATACAAATACATAGCCTTTGTTACTCAAGAACCAGAACTAGATACCATATCTCATTTCTGCCAGTCCAGTGTTTTTACATGTACCTCATATATTTTTTTGTAATTTATAAACTGTAAATATAAAAATATAATGTTATTATTATGCAGTATTGTTATTAGTATTCATACTGCCATTTTGCTTTTCCCCCTCACTTGGGAAAAAGCAAAGGTTGGATTTTAAGATTGCTTCTACCCAGTCTTTTCAAATCTACCATAATTTCTTAAACTTCCTCTATAATTATTTCTTCCTCATGGTTTCATAACTTTTTTCTTATGTGTGTTAACTTGAACAGTTATTTGAATTTATATTTTTTCTTGTGTGTGTTAACTTGTACAGCTATTTGAATTCATCAACAAAATTGACACGTGTTTCTGTTTTGAAATCCATGTTGAGAATGAATTAGTTTCAACAAAAGCAGAGTACTTTTTTGTTCATCTATAAAATGTCTGCCTTCTGATTTGGAAAGAAGTTCAACTTTGTATTGCTTTAGGCATAAAATTACATTAGAAAAGGAAGCACACCTTCATTAAATCTGATGTAAAGCCATTCCCCTATACAAGCTATTTCGGTACTGACAGTCTTTTCTGCTATATAAGCGGCATACCATCCTTGTTCAATGTAGACTTGACTGAAGCACCTACGCATGGCAATTAGTGCAGAGAGACATAAATGTGTGAGCAAATAAGAGAAAAAATAAGTCCACCTATGAAACAAAAGATAACCAATATACTCATTACAATAATATAAGAAAATTCTTATTAATGCTTCTGATGTGTGTCCAAACCCATTCTTGTTCTTTTCTACCAATATTTAACACTTAGCTGATGTTGTGCTGTGGTTGCAAAGGTGAAATGAGTAGATTAGGAGTTACACAGCTGTTTACGGTTTTGGTTTATAGCTCTGGGACATCCCTTTCTGGAGACATTCCGTTCCAGTTCATTTTAACAGTAATTAGAAGTACCCCCATAACGAGAAGCTTGCTGTTGGAAACAACTTCATTAGTTTGGGTGATTTTATTGGTTTCCTTTAGGGTGAGGAACTAGCACTAATAGTTGTAATTTAATAGGAAAATTACTGAAGCAAGAAAGATTCCACTGAATCTTAAATGAGGCATTAGACAGAAGGTTCCTTTCCAAATAATGAAATATAAAAGAACCATGTTTACCTAGAAAATTTTTATATGAATGCATATAAATTAGCACGAATGGTCCATTTCTGTTACATATGTAAATATTGCTTAAATAAAACATCAAGTACCCATACTGAAAAAACACGGTTAAGAGTGGCATAAATTTGTCCATTTAAAGCATTATTCTTCATACTTTATTTAAAATGAGGTAAAGTCAATACAGTTGGTCTTTGGAAAATTCATCTCACTTTAGATAAAGAGCTTAATTAACTTTCTAAGCCTGCTTTTTCCTCTAGTTTCCATTCTTATTCCCTTCTCTTTTTCCCCTCACATATCAGCTCACTAAGCAGCAACATTTTCTTTGTCACTAAAAGGATTAATGAGTTAGTATTATCACCTCTGGTACACACATGATTCCCTATCTGCAGAATACTTTATAATCATTTAGGAATCTGTCCTCCCACTTCCAATGCAATATAGCTCAGCATTACTTTCAGTATTTCAGAGATGACAAAATAGATGCAGAGAGGAACTTACCCCAGATTTTAAAGCAAATTAGTAGCAAATTAGTAATGTGAGATGTAAACTTCTATGCTTTTTCTTAGAGACTACATCATGACGCCACCATTTGAAAATGATGCTCTTTTATTATAAAAGGCATGTTTTAAAATTTTAAAATGTGTGAAATTCATTATGCCTGGTTCTAAAACAAGAGATGCAAATATAGGAGGAAGTTCATATTTTACTTCAAGTTGGCCCTCCAAGTACAAAATTATAATCTCTGAAAGGTGTGTCACAAGATCTATGAGTTGGAAGCTCCATGGAGCAAGAACTATGTCTGTCGTGCTGATTTTTATAATCTAAGTACATAGCACAGTACCTGACAATGTCTAGTTTTCCATAAATATTGGTTGAACAAATATCGGAACAAAAATAAGAATTAACAAAATGAAGTATGATCAACCCTACTGACCTTTGTTAGCTAGAGCTTCTCTCATTTTGTTGAAAAGTATGATGCCCGTGAATATTCTTCCCATTTCACATCTACATTTTACCTTCCAAATCACTCCTCTTTATTCTAATCCAATTTCCATCTTCTCCATATTCCCTTTCCTTTCCTTGCAGGGCTGAAGAATAATAGTCTCTCTCCTAACTACCTTTTTTTCATCTCTATTAGGTGATCTCTCACTTTGGAATTTTGCAGGTCTTGGATCAACAGGCATCACTGACATTGAGTGGAAACCAAAATCACCATTCTAGTTTGAATGATTTAGATTTCAAAAGAAAAATATAAAAACGGTAGGTATTTGGAAGAAATACTTTTCTGTGGGCAAGTGTACTGAGAGTATGTTTCCTAAGGAAGTGAGTGGAGATTTGGAGTCATGCAAAACACTAAAGGGAAGGGAAGAGAAAGAAGGAATTGGGGAGCTCTTAGAAGATATATTTTGTGAAGAGGCTAACTCCTTAGAGGTTTTCTCTTTGAAGTCTTGAGCAAAGGATTATGTTTTCTGAAGAAGACACAAAGAAATTGAAATACATTCCATGCTCATGGATTGGAAGAATCAACACAGTTAAAATGGCCATATTACCCAAAGCAATATACAGATTTAATGCAATCCCCATCAAAATCCCAATGGCATTTTTAAAAGAAATAGAACAAAAAAAATTATCAGATTTGTTAGGAACAACAAAAAACCCCAAATAGCCAAAGCAATCTTAAGAAAAAAGAACAGTGCTGGAGGTATCACACTCCCTGACTTTAGCTTGTACTACAGGGCAACAATAATAAAAACAGCATGGTATTGGCAGAAAAACAGAGACGCAGACCAATGGAATAGAATTGAGAACTTCAGAAATAAAACCACATAAATATGGACAGATAATTTTTGACAAAGAAGCTAAAAACATACAATGGAGAAAAGACAGCCTCTTCAATAAATGGTGCTGGCAGAATTGGAAAGTCACATGCAAAAGAATGAAACTGGACTGCTATGTCTCACCATGTACCAAAATTAATTAAAAATGTATCAAAGACTTAAGCATAAGACCTGACACAATAAACTGCATAGAAGAAAACATAGGTACCAAACTTATGGATCTTGGGTTCAAAGAGAGTTTTATGAATTTGACTCCAAAGGCAATGGAAGTAAAAGCTAAAATAAACAAATGGGATTATATCAAACTTAAAAGCTTCTGCACAGCAAAAGAAACCATTGACAAAATAAAGAGGCAACCAACTGAATGGAAGAAGATTTTTGCAAATAGTGCCTCCGATAAGGGGCTAATATCCAAAATATACAAGGAATTCATGCAACTCAATAACAAAAAACAAACAACCCAATTGAAAAATGGGCAGAGGACCCGAAGAGACATTTCTCCAAAGAGGACATACAAATGGCAAACAAACATATGAAAAAATGCTCAACATCACTAATCATCAGAGAAATGCAAATAAAAACCACAATGAGATATCACCTCACCCCAGTCAGAATGGCTATCATCAACAAAACAAATAGTAACAAGTGTTGGAGAGGCTGTGGAGAAAAAGGAACCCTCATACACTGTTGGTGGGAATGCAGGTTGGTGCAGCCACTGTGGTAGGCAGTGTGGAAGTTCCTCAAAAAATTACGAATAGAATTACTGTATGACCCAGCAATCCCTCTCCTGGGTATCTACCCAAAAAATCTGAAAACATTTATACATAAAGACACATGTGCTCCAATGTTCATTGCAGCTTTATTTACAGTGGCCAAGACATGGAAACAACCAAAATGTCCTTCAGTAGATGAATGGATAAAGAAGTTGTGGTATATATACACAATGGAATACTATATGGCAGTAAGAAAAGATGAAATAGGACCATTTGTGACAACATAGATGGATCTTGAGATTATAATGCTAAGTGAAATAAATCAGACAGAAAAAGCAGAGAACCATATGATTTCACTGATATGTGGTATATAAACCAAAAACAACTAAAGAACAAGACAAACAAATGAGAAACAAAAACTCATAGACACAGATAATAATTTAGTGGTTACCAGAGGGTAAGGGGAAAGAGGGGTGGTAGATGAAGGTAAAGGGGAACAAATATATGGTGATGGAAGGAGAACTGACTGGGTGGTGAACACATAATGGGATTTATAGATGATGTAATACAGAATTGTACACCTGAAATCTATGTAACTCTTCTAATAATTGTCACCCCAATAAACTTTAATTTAAAAAATAAATAAATAAAAGGATCATGATTTCTATATCTTTAACTATTCTGATATCATGTTGTAATTCCCTTTTAAAATTATCACAAATCTTCAATAAAGAATTTTAAATATTCTACAAAGCCTATTATAGTAGTCCTGATATGCCCAAAGAGAGAAGACAGAAAATAGAAAAGGGAGACTTCCCCTCCCACATCTTCACACTGACTCCAGTGGAGGAAAAAATATCATTCTCAAAGTTGGTCTAAGAAACAAACCAGCACACCAGAAATGGTAAGCCTCAACAGAACTGAATTGCTCCAGTGTGTACAACTCAAAAGAACTAATAAGACAGAAAATGATAGTTATCTCTTAAAATAAATCATTATATTCCTAGACCTATGAACATAGTGGCACTATGTAGACCACATGCAAAAAGAAAGGAGGGAAGGAAGGAAGGAAGGAAGGAAGGAAGGAAGGAAGGAAGGAAGGAAGGAAGGAAGGAAGGAAGAAAGAAAGAAAGAAAGAAAGAAAGAAAGAAAGAAAGAAAGAAACAAACAAACAAACAAACAAACAAAGAAAGAAACAAACAAACAAAGAAAGAAACAAAGAAAGAAACAAAGAAAGAAACAAAGAAGGGAAGGAAGATAAAGCATGAAGTCTGAAGACAAAAGAGCAAGGAGAATTTACTTGTAGCTGAATGTCCATCCTGAATGTTAACAAAAAGGGAGATTCCATGTGCAGTTCTAACAGTAATAACAACATCATCTTAATATGGATTTTAAGGTGGTCTGGTATAAACACAAGAAAATAGGCACTTATGCATAATAAGTGGCTCACAGTAAGTTCATGTAGCTATTATAAAATAAAGATAATTCTACTCTTAATCACTGAACCTTTAGAACTAAGGTGGTAAATGTAATTCATTATTATAACAGAAATTCCAGAACATGAACCTAAAATAAGTTGTTTATTTGCATAATAATCTAAGCAGTTTAATAAAAAGAATAAATTTACTAAAATATTTTTATTTTCTCAAGCATTCTCCAGATTAGTCTGTAACTCCAAATACCCCTCCTGATTCTATAAATAGGATAGACCAATCAGAATTGCTACAATAATGCTGAATAATGAATTACATTAAAATATAGTGACATGAAACACTAAGTATTTTTCACTCACAAGTCTGTAGGTCAGCTGGGGTTTGGTGGTTCTAAACTGGGAGTAGAAGGCTTGAGTCAAGGTTGTGGTTGGGTCCAGGAAGGTGACCATTCCATGTGTCTGTCACCTTCCTTTGATCAGTGGCTACCTGAGTCATAGTCTTCTCACAGTAAATACCAGGAGTTCAAGAGGGCAAGCCCAACGGTGCAAATTCTTTCAAGTCTCCATGTAAGTTGTTTCCTCTAACATATTTTAACCAAAGTAACTTGCATGACCAAGGCCAATGTCAATGAGGCAGAAAATATATCCCTTTCACAAAGTGAATATGTCCTGATCAGTTATTTAATATATGAAAGTGAGTAAAGAATTCACTGATGGACATATTTCTGTTGCAAACTGAGGACACTTGAAACTGCAGGAAAAGGAGGATCGTTAAAAATGGCAGAGAACAATTTTCCTCAACATAGGCACATCTCCCTTTAGAAACATGTGAGACCACTGAGGTCATAGTTAACAGTAAGTGGAATAAAAGTTGCATTAATTCAATGCATATGTAATGAGCACTCTAGAGTATATCAAGCACTTCACCATGCACTGAGGAAAGGAAGATGAAACTCACAGGTGCTTCACCATAAAGTTGAGAGCTCCAGGGAGAGAAGAATTGTGATTTCAGATCTGGGGACTTAAATATCAAAAATGTCTCAAAGAAAGGGTAAGAGCAAGTGAAAGAATCATGTTAGCTCTACAAGGATTCTCAGGGCAGGATCAGAAGTCAAGGATGTACACCTTGGCAGTATGATAAGTGTAAGGGCACGGAGAGAAACGGAAGATAGCATGTGTTACTGCAGGAAGTTCCTACATACTGGCCTTTGAGTCACCAGAAGGGATTTGAGAAGTCCAAAGTCCCAGGAGACTGTTGTATGAGACCCTGGTTCACTGCCAGCTTGGAAATAATGAAAACACTTGTTGTATTTTACATCTAGAAAATATATTATTGCCAATCATTGACTTGAAGGGAAAATACTGGGGCAGATTTCACAGCAGCTTTATTAAAATAAAACTATAATGGTATAATTTTATTTTCTCCATAGACAAAAGGACAGAGAGAAGCATGAATATTAAGATATTTTCCTGGACATAACATGAGTTTGCTGTGAATTAACTCAAAGGCTCCTAGGCTGGATCATATGTCATAATATGTTTGTCATTGTCATCATCATCATTATTGACATTTTCCAGGGTACCAAATTCTGTATTAAATGCCTGATTTGTATTAGCCCATGAAACTCCAAAATAACCACATGAAATAGATATTAACTCTATTTTGTGAAGGAAATGTCTCAAAATAACTTGTCTAAAATTATACAATGAGTAAATGGAAAAGTCAGACTTTAAACTCAGGTGTAGTCTGATGCCAAAGCATTTCATTTTAAGATTTATTACACAGATATACTTGATATATTTTGCAGATATATTTGATAAAATTATTGCTTGGATTTGGGTTATAAGCAGGATATACCATGATCAAGGAGTCATCAAATCAAGCTTTGACTAAATCTGTACCACACTTCAGTGAGGGGAGGTGAGAGTTAATGTACTCTATTAATTTAAGACCTGATACTAACAGACATTTTTCAGACTATTAAATGAAAAATGAAGCTCACAGAATGACAGTTATCCTTCATTGATCAAATAATATGCCATGATGATTTACACAGGTGTCATCACATACTTTAGTGCACAATAAAAGACAAGTTGATATTATACTGAACAGCTCACTTTGATGGCTAGCTCAATAATATGGATTTCTGAGCCTCTCCATTGATACGAAATACAAAAATCGAAAGTGGACAAAACTTTAATATAATAAAAATAAAATAGAGAAATTATGCCTTAAAAATGTGTAATAAGGATTCTACAAGGCAGGGTTTTAGTATCTGAATAGTAATGAAATAGAAAAAAAAAAAAAAGAATTAGAAAACATGATCTTTGATCCTTGCTCAAAAGAAGGAAATGAAAAAAATCTGCCTGTCTCTTTTTGGTACTCTTCAAGTCTTGAAAGTAGATGACAAATTCAATAATTCTGTTTGACATAAAGCTGTTTTTAGTAGTAAAACCTTAACAATTTTATTCCAGCAGCAAATATTTAGCATATTTACTCCAAAACTAGAATAAAGTACAAAAAGTAAGTACAAATTTTAAATCAGTTTTTAAAGTTATGAAAAGATTGCAGAAATAAAATACACTCATAATTCTGTTTTTTACCATTTTCCTTCTTTTTCTTTAACCTCCTTCATTAGCCAACTTCTTGTTACACAGGCATAACTGTTAGAACTTCTGTAACTGTTAGAACTTCTGAGTCAGTTTTTTTTTCCTTTTTTTGCATTTAAATCAACATATTTTCTGAGTTTAATTCTCACATACACTCCCTGATGCTTCTCTCAAATCTGATTGTTCCTTTTAGAACCACTCACCAACAACCTTAATCTTCCCATGTCTCTCTAACTATCTTTTCAATCCATAAATTTTTGCAGCATCATTTTTGATTTGGATTAATTCTACTATCATTGCTACCAGGTATCAATGAAATCTTTTTCTATATCATTTTTCCTATTGTCTATATGTTTTCATGACCTAAATAACTAAAAACCACTCTAAGGTGATTTTGTTCCTTTTATGAATACACTTCATCCCACAAGTAAATTATAATAAACAAACAAAAACACAGCAATGACAGATTTCCAATAAAGATGGCATAGTAGGTAAATACTGTGCTTAATTTCTCTCTCGACCACATCAAAATTACAACTAAACCACAAAACAACCATCATTGAGAATCATCTAAAATCTTGCTGAACCAAAGTCCTACAACTAAGGACATGCAGAAGAAGCCACCTCAACACTGGTAGGTGGGGCAGAGACATGGAATGAGCTGGTCCCACACCCGTGTGGGACCATTAAAAATTGGGAGGAGTATCTCTGCAGCAGATGTCTCCCCGGAGGAAAGAGGGGTCCCAGCTC
Organism: Rhinolophus hipposideros; assembly: GCF_964194185.1. Lineage (NCBI taxonomy): Eukaryota > Metazoa > Chordata > Mammalia > Chiroptera > Rhinolophidae > Rhinolophus > Rhinolophus hipposideros. The sequence goes on along the minus strand of NC_138056.1, from coordinate 66,004,127 downwards.
CTCCCCAATCCAGGGTTCTAGTGTCACGGAGAGAAGTCCCCATAATTTCTGGCTATGAAAACAAGCAAAAATTGTGACTGATTGAGACAGAGGGTGGCTGAAGTTCCAGGCGCTCCTGTTAAAGGGACCACCCAAGGACTTACAGACAGAATCACTGGCTCTGAGCTCCAGTGCTGGGGCAGCAACTGGAAAGGCAGCAGGGATATATGGTGGGGAAATGAGTTGTCTGGCTTTAGGATAGAGGATGGAGGGGCAGCTTCCTCCTAGAAAGAGGAGCTGATGGAGGCCATTATTTCTTTGTTGAGCCCTCTCCCTTCCCAGGGTGCGGACTCCATCAAGTGAGCTAATGCCATTTGTTTGCCATGCACTGGTGATTTGAGATCCTGACCTGCCCAACTTTCAGGCACACCCAGGCTGCTTCCAGTGGCTTTTTTGTGCAGACTGCCTGCCTTGACTCAAGCTGCAGACTTTTCTAGAGTCTCTCAAGGGTTCACAGAATGCAGACAAGCAGCATCTGGCTTGAGCATGTCCTGAACCTCAAGCTGAGCAGCCCTAAGCATGGCACTTGTGGCAGCAGGCCTTGGTACATGTTTGGCCTCTCAAGGCACTTCCAAGCATAGCATAGATGGTGGCCATCTACAGATTCCTTTGTGGCTCCTACCAGATATCCCTGGGTGGGATATCTGCTGAATATATGGCTATAGCTGAACTTGACCTGCAGTAGGTCCCCTCCCAGGTTGCCCTGGGGCTGGCACTCCCAGTGGCCAGCTTCAAAATAAGCTGGAGAATCACCCAGCCACCTCAAAGGATGACACACCCAAGGTGCAGATTGGGCAGGCACTGGAGCCCTGCTGAGGCAGATCCTGCTCCGTAGGGTCAGCTCCTACACCATAATGTAGTCAAGGCCAGTCCTCACAACAATTGAGGTTGGGAGTCAATCCCTCCCATTAACATGCAAATAGCAACCAAGTCTCAACTACAAGAGCAGGACACACACAACCCACACAAGGAATACAGCTGGACTGCATGGTTCAAGTGACAAAGAACATTGTACCGCTGAGCCCCACTGAGCACACCTACTACATAAAGCTACTCTACTAAGACTAAGAGGCATAGCAGCCCTACCTAATACATAGAAACAAACACATGGAGGCAGCCAAAATGGGGAGACAAGGAAACACATCCCAAATAAAAGAACAGAACAAAGCTCCAGGTAAAAAACTAAACAAAATGGAGACAAACAATCTACCGATGCAGAGTTCCAAACACTTATTTTAAGGATTCTCAATGATCTCAGGGAAAATTTCAACAAAGAGATAGGAAGCATAAAAATGGAGATAGAAAACATGAAAAAGAAGCAGTAAGAAATAAAGAATACAATAACAGAAATGAAGAATACATTAGAAGAAATCAACAGTAAATTAGATGAAGCAAAGGACCAAATCAGCGACATAGAAGGTAAGGTAGCAGAAAATACCCAAACAGAACAGAAAAAAAAAAAAATCCAAATAAATTAAGAAGAGTTTAAGGGGCCTGGGACAATAGCAAGCATACCAACATTAACTTCATAGTAATATCACAAAGAGAAGATAGAGAGCAAGGAATTGAAAACTATTTGAAAAAATAATGACAGAAAAGTTTCCTAACCTGGTGAAGGAAATAGATATACAAGATCCAGAAAATCAGAGAGTACCAAACAAGATGAACCCAAAGGGCCAACACCAAGACTCATCATAATTAAAATGCCAAAGGTTAAAGACAAAGAGAGAATCTTAAAAGCAGCAAGAAAAAGGCACTTAGTTACCTACAAGGAAGCCGTCATAAGACTTTCAGCTGATTTCCCAATAGAACATTTGCAGGCCAGAAGGGATTGGCACAAAATATTCAAAGTGATGAAAAACAATGACCTACAACCAAGATTACTCTTCCCAGCAAAGCAGTCATTTAGAATCAAAGGACAGATAAAGAGCTTCCCAGACAAGAAAAAGCTAAGAGTTCATCACCACCAAATCAGCATTACAAGGAATCTTAGAGGCATTTATTTAATATGAAAAAGAAAATTAAAAATATGAATAATAAAATGGCAATAAGCACATACTTATTAACAGTTACTTCAAATGTAAATGGATTAAATGCTCCAATCACAAATAGAGGAGCTTAATGGATCAGAAAACAAGAACCTTACATATCCTGCCTACAAGGGACTCACTTCAGATGAAAGTAACTGAAAGTAAAGGGATGAAACAGACTGAAATTAAAGGGATGGGAAAAGATATTTCATGATATTCTTGTCCTTTAAAATACACTATCACCCCCCCCCTTTTTTTAAACACATAAAATCAGAAGGTAAAGCAAGATGGTAACAAAGGAGGTTCCTGAGCTCCGTCCTCCTAAAGACACATCAAATATACAACTACACATGGAGCAATTCCCTCTGAAAAAGATATATAAACTAGCTGAGCAACTCCTACACATCAGGTGAAAGAGAAAGTACCCACATTAAAATGGGTAGGAAAGACTGAGACATTTTTTACCATAAACCCTATCCTCAGCAAGAACCATATCATCAGGAGGGACTACACAATTCCCAGTTTTTCCCCGAGGAGCAAGATTTTGGACCCTACATCTAGTGTCCAAACTTTTAAGACCTCCACCAGAGGAATGGGCCTCCAAAATACCTAGCTCTAAAACCCAACAGAGCTTGTAAGACCCATGAGATTATTGCAAACAAAGAAACACTTCTCATTATAGATACCCCCAGGGCTCAACACAGAGATAGCAGTCAAAAATAGTCATCTATTTCAAAGGATTCTTTGCCCACAGTGCAAAGGATCATAAGAGACTACTATGAGCAATGATACACCAAAATTTGGACAACATAGAAAAAATGGATAAATTCTTAGAAACTTTAAAAAGCTACTGAATCATGGAAAAATAAAATATCTGAGAAGACCAATTACTAATAAGGAGATTGAATCAGTAATTAAAAACCTCCCAATAAAGAAATGTCCAGGACCAGATGGCTTCATTGTTGAATTCTACCAGATATTTAAAAAAGAACCAATACCAACCCTTTTCAAACTCCTTCAAACAATTGAAGAGGGGGAAACACTTCCAAACTCATGTTACAAAGCCAACATTGCACTATTACCAAAGCCACACACCAACTTTATGGGCTAATTCTTCATGAACACTGATGTAAACAAAAACAAAAACAAAAACAACAACAACAAAAAAATATATATATATATACACATATATATACACATATATATGATGTAAAAAATATATATGATGTAAAATATATATGATGTAAAATATATATACTATATATGTATATAATCAAATCAAATTTAACAGTATATTTTTATAAAAGGATCATACACCATGATCAAGTGGGATTTATTTGAGGGATGCAAGGATGGTTCAACATCCACAAAACAATCAAAGTGACACACCACATTAACAAAATGAAGAATAAAAATTATGTGATCATATCAATAAATGCAGAAAAAGCATTTGACAAATTCAACATTCTTTCATAACAAAAATTCTCACAAACTAGATATATTAAGTCTCAATATAATAAAGGCCATATATGACAAGCCCAAAGATGACATTGTATGCAACAGTGAAAGCTAAAAGCTTTTCTTCTGAGATCAGGATACAAACAAGGATGCCCATTCTTGCCATTTTTATTTAACATAGTCCTGGCCGTCCTAGCTATAGCAATTAGGCAAGAAAAACAAAAAAAGGCATCCAAATTGGGGCAAAGAAGCAAAATTGTCTCTATATGCAGATGACATGGTCTTACACATAGAAAACCCTAAAGATTCTACCAAAAGTAACTGTTAGAAGTAATTTTTTTAAAAAGTCAGTAAAGTTACAAAATATAAAATCAATGTACAAAAATCAGTTTCATTTCTCCTTACTAACAATGAACTTTCAGAAAGAGAAATTAAGAAAACAGTCTTATTTGCAATAGCACCAAAACCAATAAAAAAAAAACAAAACTTAGAAGTAAATTTAACCAAGGAGGTGAAATATTTTTACACTTAAAACTATAAGACACTAATGAAAGAAATTGAAGAATACACAAAAAACGCAAAAGTAGTCCATGTTCATGGATCAGAAAAGTTAATATTGTTAAAATGCCTGTATTACCCAAAGCAATCTACAGATTCAATGTAATCCCTGTCAAAATTCCAATAGTATTTTTCACAAAAATAGAATAATCCTAAAATTTGTATAGAACCACAAAAGAACCCAAATAACTGAAGCAATCTTGAGAAAGAAGAACAAACCTATAGGCATCACATGTTCTATTTCAAACTATCTTACAAAGTTACTGTAATCAAAACAGTATGATACTGGCATAAAAACAAACACATAAATCAATAGACTACAACTGAAATCACAGAAATAAACCTATGCGTATATGGTCAATTAATTTATGATAAATATATTAATTAAGGCCAAGAATATAGAAAGAGAAAGAATGGTTTCTTCAATAAATAGTGTTGGGAATATTGGGTAGCCACATGCAAAGGAATAAAATGGATCCCTACTTATATCATATACAAAATCCATTCAAAATGAATTAAAAACTTGAACATAAAACATGACACTGTGAAACTCCTAGAAGAAAACACAGGGTGTAAACCTCTTGACATTGATCTCGGCAATGATTTTTTTTTTCATTTGACACTGAAAGCAAAGGCAAAAATAAACAAGTGGGACTACATGAAACTAAAAAGCCTCTCTGCACAGCAAAGGAAACCAGCAGCAAAATGAAAAAGCAACCTGTGGAATGGAAGAAAATATTTTCAAACCACATATCTGATAAGGCATTAATATCCAAAATATACCAGGAACTCATACAACAAAAACTTTTTAATAACCCATTTTTTAAAATGGGCAAAGGATCTGAACAGGCTCTTTTCCAAAGATGATATACAAATAGCCGACAGGTACATGAAAAGTTTCTCATCATCACTAATCAACAAGGAAATGCAAATCAAAACTACAATGTGATTTCACATGACACCTGTTAGTCTATTATTTAAAAAAAAAAATTTTATTTGAGTGCTGGTGAGGATGTGGAGAAAAAGGAACCTTTGTACGCTGCTCGTGGGAATATAAACTGGTGCATCCACTATGGAAAACAGCATAGAGGCTTCTCAAGAAATTAAAAAGAGTACTAGTATATGATCCAGTAATCCCACTTGTGGGTATATATCCAAAGGAAACAAAATCATCATTTCAAAGACATATCCATGCTCACATGTTAATTGCAGTATTACTCACAATAGCCAAGACATGGAAATAACCTAAGTGTCTGTCAATGGACAAATGGATAAAGAAAACATGGTGTGTATATACACAATGGAATATTATTCAACATTTAAAAAAACACAAAACAAACAAGCAAAAACAAGAAATTCTGTCATTTGTGACAATATGGATAAGCCTGGAGAGCATGATGTTAAGTGGAATAAGCTAGACAGAAAAAGACAAAAACTACATCGTATCACTTATGCATGCAATCTGAAAAATACTAATACTCCAACTCATAGAAACGGAGAAATGAAAAGTGGTTCCCAGTGGATGAAGGGTGAGGGAAATCAGGAGAGGTTGGTAAAAGGATACAAACTTACAGCTATGAGATAAATAAGGTCTGAAGACCTAATGTGTAACATGACGACTGTAGTTAACACTGTATTGCATAATTGAAATTTGCGAAGAGAATAGAACTTAAATGATCTCACTATAACAAAAAGTAAATAAGTGAGGTGATGGGTGTATTAATTAACTCAATGGTGGAATCCTTTCACTATACATGTATATAAAATCACATTGTACACTTTAAATATATTACAATTTTATTTATCAAATATACCTCAGTAAAGCTGAAAAAAAAGAATAATGAAAAGTAAAGAAAAACAACCCAAACTCTTATCCATTACTGCATTCAACATAAGTTCCAGAGTCACTTACACATACACTTTTTTTCTTCTCCTGAGTTTGGAAGAAGTTGAAAGATAGACACAAGACTCAGACAGATATTAAATTACTGATTAAAAAGTAATTAGACAATGTGGTTTTAGCTCTGAGTCAAAGAACTTGCTATTACTTCTCTCTGAATTAAGGACATTTTGAACTGCCCACACTGTCCCAGGGAGAGTCAGGCAAGAGCAGGCCTTCCCTGGCAGGTGTAAGACCTATATTTCTCAGGTGTAAGACCTATATTTCTCAGCTGACAACGTGGCCAGGAACAAACCAAACCAGATGTCCTTAAGGATTAAGAAAATCCCACAGAGAAGAAGGGAAGGTAATGACTCATGTGTACCCAGTGTCTTCAGCCAATGTCATTTTAATCAGTTGATTCTTCTGCCCTTGGAAGAGTAACAATTAAGGGGACAAAGAAAATTCTGGAGTGTTTTCACTCTAATGAGTTTCTCCATGTAGAAATATAAAAGTGGGAAATACATTCTCCACCCCCAAAGGTGAATAAATGTGTTGTTCCTCTAAGAGCATCAACCTATGATTAAATAACATCCGGAAAGCAATAGTAAAGGGAGATTTTAAGAGGATATATCAGTCAATATAGAGTAGGTTATTCTAGGGTAACGAACAACCTGAAAATCTCAATGGCTTAAAACAACTTTAGTTTTATTTCTTGGTCCTTCTGAATTTCCATGAGTGGTCAGCTGGGAGGTTGGCTCTGATGTCTGCCATTGCCATGGCTGGGGGGGAGGAGGAGGGTCCTAGAAATTACCTTAGGTGTTGAATAATCTTATAGGCTCTTGTTTTCATAATTTAGGATTTCTCCATTTTATAAGTCTATTAAAAGTATTACAGTCCAACAGTCTATTCATTTCTGACAACAATATTAGCTAATAATTAAAGCTATAAAATTTAGAAGATCCCAACCTTAGCAAGAAGCCAAGAACTTCTTCCCATAATCCTAGACTTCAGGCTAACTACTTCAATCTTGGCCTCTCATGAAAAGCTGCTGTGTTGAGGCACAGCCAGTTAGCTCCTTTACTCCAAGTTGTATCCCAGTAGAAGGTGCTTTATCGTGAGAGGAATGACAAACCCTGTCATGCAATGAGTACACAGCAAAAAGTATTAGCAAAAGCCTGCAGTATCATTCCTTCCATTTCCTTGGCTCTTTTGGCGTCCCATTCTTATTTGCTGCTGTGATTTTCCTCTTTCTCTATTTGACTACACCAGCTTCAGAGTGAGCAAGAGAATTTAAATTTCACAAATATTTGTCTTGTGACTATCTGACCCTCAGTACTCAGAAGTCTCTGGGCACAGACAGAAAGGCCTTTTCATTACAAACTTAAATGCTTCTCTCTGCTTTCAAATGGGTCAATTATACTAAAGTTTGTCTATTACAGGAACTTATCAAAACCCTCAAGGATTAACCATCATTATCTTCATCAGCTGCGTCTGCTGAACTCCTGATATATTGGTACCCTGTGTTAGGACTTGTTGTGGAAACTGGTGCACCAGGGGTGAGGCACAGCACATGAGAGATTCCTGTTGTATGAGGGAGTGTATTTTGTTTCACCACTGCTAAAGCTGATTTATACCAAGAGCATCTTCATGTTTTTCTAACACATACTTCAGAACTCTGGTTTGTAAAAATCTAATTTCCAAAGTACAAGAGGCAGTTCATTAATACACTATTTACTTGGTTAGTATAAAAGAAGCTGCTCAACCAGGGATAACAGGCTTGTTTCTCTCTCTCTCTCTCTCTCTCTCTCTCTCTCTCTCTCTCTCTCTCTCTCTCTCTCTCTCTCTCTCTCTCTCTCGTCACTTTGCTAGGTTTTGGCTTCAGTCTCTGTCACTGCAAATGAGTTTCCTCCATGAATCTTGAGAAAAGAGCCCCAATGGCTGCAAGCTAACAGGGACCACTTTGCAAACCCAGCAAGAGGCGCTCCTTAAGGCCAGCAGATACACATCAACTCCTAGAAATGGCGCTCGTTACCCTGCTGTGGTAGACAGAATAATAGATGTCCTAACCACAGAACCTGTAAATACGTTCCCTTACGTGAAAAAAAGGAACTTTGCAGATGTGATTAAGATCAAGGGTTTTTATATGTGGAGATTATCCTCAATGATTTCAGTGAGCTCAATATAAATCACATGCAATTTTAATCTGCAAGAGGAAGGTGAATTAGTGAGTCAGAGAGATGGCAGTGTGTAAAGCACTTGATGCCAGCTTTGCTGCTTCTGAGATGTAAGGCTGTATGTGCAAGGACTAGGAAAGAAGTCTCTAGAGGTAAGGGAAGCCCTAAACTGACAGCTAGTAAGCAAACTGAGAGTTCAGTCCTACAACTGGATGGAACTGAATTCTGCTAACCCCTGAATAAGCAAGAAAATGGATTCTCCCCAATCTGCAAAAAGGAACGCCTTGATTTTAGCTCAATGAGACCTATAGTGGATTTCTAATCTAGAATACTATAAAATAATAATTTTGTGTTGTTTTAAGCTACTAATCTTGTATAATTAGTTACAGCAGCAGTGGAGAATGAATACATCTATTTAGGTCATGAGCCCACCCCCTGGACAATTATTGTTTGCTGTAGAGATGGGTCAAACCCAGATAACCTGTATATCACTGTATCCAGGAAGATGTAGAATATTATTACTGACAGCTCAATTAAAAGCACAAGGGATAGGGCAGATAGGGGGAGAAAAGAATCACAGAAAAAAAACAAGAAAATGTCGGCCCACTTCACTACATTTACGTTGTCATTTAACCTGTTACCATATTTTTCTACTACTTATACAATGTGTTGTTGTTTTTTAAATACAGTTTTTACTTTTCATCCCTACCAATAAATGGCTGGTCTGCATTGATTAGCAGTAGTTTTAATTTAATCATAGAAAAATGATTAAACACGAGGATTATTACATGTTATCTAATTTTAATCCTAGTTTAATATCCAAATATTTTCACTTTATAAGTAGCTCATCTATTTTCAGGTATTACAGAATTAATAACTGAAGCCCCGCCTCAAAGTTAGAATAATCAGTCTCTCCTAGAGCATTAGGTCTCTCATATTTACAGGAAAGCACGGTCTTCCAATACAAAAGTTCTTGGTATACATCAGCTTTAGCAGTGGTCGAACAAAATACACTCCCTCATACAACAATGAATTCCCCATGTGCTAGGCCTTACCCCTGATGCACCAGTTTCCACAAGTCTTAACACAAGGTACTAATATATCAGGAGCTCAGCAGACGCAGCCAACAAAGATGATGATACAAAGTCAAAAATAGTCATGTCTGCCATATAGCCATATTGTTCCTTAACTACAGCTGCATTTCAAATTCTAAATAACGTTAAGTCTTGCCTCATTGGAAAAATATACAGCCATGGATTTCCAACTAGAGAACTTCAAAAGAGTTATCATCACTAGTGCAGAACTTTCTTTATGTTGTCATAAAGCTAAGAGAAATCAATTAGGTCTAGTACTTCATTAATGATTTCAACAAATCACATTTACAGCCAGTCCCATATCCAGTGTGATACAGAGAAATGTCATGTAGAAAGACAAGTTTTGACACCCTTCTATTATGGCATTGCAGAAACTGTGGGGGTAATTAATTTTTACTTGTACTGTGATGAATCCAAGCAAAACTCTAAAAGCCATTTGGCCAATTACTGATTCTAGGGCAATGAAGCCTTTGCAGGACGCTTGAGTTTATATTACTGGTATGATTAAAGCTTTAATGAAATTGCTGCATGGCAGAAACTACTGGACTATTAAGAGAAAACTACAAAAATAAATGAGTGCCTAGCTCTGATTCTGCAAAAAATGGGAGCCTCCTGGTTTTCTTTGATTGTCTATTAATTTCTCATGATGGAGCCCCATGTGGTATTCCTCTGACAAATTTCACTAAAGCACGCTTTCTCTTCTGCAAATTAGTAAAGCAAAGTCCTGCATGTGATCTTTTTAATGGGACTTTGTATCCCACTGTTCTTTCTTATTATTTTAAGAGGAGTAGGTGTTTTCTCATTCTCAAGAGTAATGACTGGACTAGTTGGAGTTCTTTTATGGATTCACAGTATATAACCCAATAGGTGTCAGGAAGAACTCACATTGTGTTGCAGTTCCCCAAGTATCTATCCACCACTAATCCTTGTGTCGTGCTATTGTAAAACTGACAGTGAAGTCTAAATGGTACAGTAAACCAAGAATTTAGTGAGAGACTTAACTTTCTATTCTCCCTGAATAAAACCATTACTGACTTAGGCATCATATAACTCTTTAAAACAGGCATTCTTAACAGCTCATTTGCAGGCCCAGTTCAATCAGTCATTTCCTTTCCTATACTGCTTTTGAGAAATACAGTGGAAATACTGATTAAGAATGCAAAACACAGTGAAAAGAGAATGTGAATCCATAAACTTAAATTTGATCATTGAAGTTCTAGGTTTCTGTTGGTTCTACTTTCATAATAGATACAGGATTTCACCACTTTTCACTCTGCCTCGATAAATCCCAAATACAAGCCACCATCATCACTTACCTGGATTATTTCAATAGCCTCCTAACTGATCACTTGCTTAACCCTGCTTCCCGCCTCTAACAGTCTATTTTCAACAGAGCAACTAGAGTGATTCCATTAAAATTTAAATATAATTATGTTTCTGCTTGGCCCAAAACCATATGATGGTTCAAAAGCTAGAGTCCTGGGGGCCGGCCCTGTGGCTCAGGCGGTTAGAGCTCCATGCTCCTAACTCCGAAGGCTGCCGGTTCGATTCCCACATGGGCCAGTGGGCTCTCAACCACAAGGTTGCCAGTTCAACTCCTCGACTCCCGCAAGGGATGGTGGGCAGCGCCCCCTGCAACTAGTAACGGCAACTGGACCTGGAGCTGAGCTGCGCCCTCCACAACTAAGACTGAAAGGACAACTACTTGACTTGGGGGAAAAAAACTTCCTGGAAGTACACAGTGTTCCCCAATAAAATCTTAAAAAAAAAAAAAAAAAAGCTAGAGTCTTTACAATGATCTGCAAAGCCCCACATAATCCAAGCACCCTTATCCTGCTATCGTCTCTTATCACTCTCACCCTCAGCCAATCCACATAAGTCAAACAGACCTCTTCACCTCAATCAGGCAGTCATGCTTCTGCCTCATAGCTCAGTCTTTCTCTCTGTATCGAGGAGTTTTACCTGTGATTAATTCTCTCACTTATTCCAGGTCTTTGCTCAAATATCATCCTTCCAATAATGAAAGTATTTTTAGTTTTCTCCATAGTACTTATCACCATCTGTCATACCATATATTTTCCTTATTTATTTCATTTATTGTCACATTCTCTCCCACTGTCCCACTAGAATGTAGGTCCCACAAAAGATGGAATTTTGTCTGTTTTATTTATTGATGTATCCACAATAAATGAATATAATCAGCAAGAGGAAATCTTTAAGTACATCTCCTACATTTCATAACTGTGGATCTGTCTATATTCAAGATAAAAGAAGCCCAAGTGAAAAGTCAACACTCAACCTGTTTACTAATACCTACAACATACCTGGCAATCTGGGGATACAATGATGAGAAGAGTGACCTGTTATCCTTTCATTGAAATGTATTCAATGGATTTATACTGTGGTGTGAAAATGTATTGAATTATTAATTTTGCAGTTCTTGTTATTGAAAATTATTTTTCAAAAAGATTAAGAGGTATTTTCCCTTACTATATCCTAAAAAGTCAAGGTTTTCTCCTCCAAAAACTATTACTCCCTTTGTATTGCATAGGTCGAAGCAGAAGTTGCCAGTCACCCAGGAAAAAAAGGTCTCTATTGTTTGAGAATTAGAAATCTATTCAGAGGAAGAAGAAAAAGCCTGATTCTGAGAGTTAAAGGGAAAGGAGATTTAACCCCTGAGAAAAAGGTCGATTTGGGAACACTTACACATTTCTCTGAATGGTGGAGATTTACGTGCTTCTTGCATTTAGTCACCAACATTAGGCACCAGATATTATGTGTGGCTGACAATTAAACACCAAAGTCCTCAGAATGAATGAAGTTTTACACAGCCTAATTATCAGGCAATGGAAAGGACTGCTTTAAAGAGTGTCTTTAAACACACTCGATGATCGTTGCCCAAGTGATGACAAAGGATCAGTCTCAACAATGGCATCAAGCAACAGATGGGGCAAAGTAACAACAAATACCACCAAGGAAAAAGAAGTTTCTTATTCGCTTTATAAATATTTGCTTTATAATATTTGCTTTATAAATATTCTTCTAGCTGTCTTTCAATCCCGTTGTGATGAAACCTAGGTAGGGAGAAAGCATCTCTAAAAATAAAATTGAGATTTAATTTCTTCACATTAGCAAATGGGGTCCCAGAACCAAATTTAAATTAATTTAGAAGAAATAAACTAATGTTTCCTTTCTTACTTTCACAGATTATAAAGAATTTTAAACTTGCTACACATTGAGACCTCATTCAAGATTACCAAAAATATTTCGACAGATCATGGCTACACTACTGACTAATCACAACTCTTATAACTTGAGCTCATTGGTTTTTAAGCCACAGACAACACCATGTTGAAAAACTAAATTGGACAGATGAGGAAAGATAATACTCACTTTTAACTTTGAGAATAACAACAAAAACAAGAAGCAACCACTACAAGAGGACCATGCTGAGATTAAATTTAAAGAAAAATTTTACGAAAGTTTACCAACACCCTTTGGTAGACATAAATTGAGTGGCAGAAGATTCAAAAGGAATAGGGAGCAATCATATTGCAGAAGACCATGTTTAAAGCCTTTTTTTCAAGCTCTGAATTTCTAAGAGAGAACATTTTTTGAAGAGGGAAGCAGCAGATGTCATGGATATGGGAACACAGTAATATCCATTTCTTTAAATGTAAAGTATACTGTTTTTGTGAATGTAAAGTATACTGTTTTTGTAAATGTAAAGGATAATGTTTTTTAAAAATGTGTTGCAAAAATACCTTCAAGATCTGACAGAAACAATGAACTCCTGGAAAATGGTGGTGTTTTCTGGTGATGGAAAGCCAGTTCTAGAAGAGATATTTGAATCTTGGAGAGGATCCATTACTTAGGTGCTATAGCAGCAACTTTTACTCAAGGCCAGGTAGCTGCTACCTTTAGAAGCATGTTGCTTTAGGAATCCAGTCTCTAAGGGCAGTACAGCACTCAGTGTGCATGGCTGAATTATTGAGCATTTCAGATCCAGCTTTGGCCATATTGAAAACCAGAGAGTAGTACAGATCAGCTTCCTGGATATGCATCCCAGTGAAAATGAAAATGCATCTGCATTTAACTAAAGCTGAAAACTGTTGTAGTGAGCTCTGGCCACAAAACACTCAAACTCATTTAGTCAGAGGAAGAAGGGATGTTGTATTCAGAAGCAATGGCCCAGATTTTGCCAGCTACAGCAGATGGCAACTGAGCAAAGCAGTGAAAAGCCATCGCTTCTCTGAACACCCTTCTGTAGATCCCCTAAGAGCTTACTACAGAAGAAAGGCAAACCTAGTAACCTGACAAGTAAGACTGCGCCATAATCTGTTATCCATAACACACACACACACTTGTGAATCAAAGAACAGGAGACCTAAATATAAAGTGAAGCTATAAAGAGCACTGCTCAGGTGTGAAGGAAAGCATTTCAGAGATAATTACTACCACTACATGTTAAAGAAAGTTAAAGTAACTCTTGGCTTTATGTACTCAAAGAGAACTCTAAATAAGTACTGCAAAGTAAGATATACTTGGTGATATTGATACATGAGAGAGAGAAATGAAAAAAAATAAAGATTCAACCTGGTTCTGAAAGAAATTAAACTTTTCAACACAATATCCCTTTTAAATATGACCTAGGTAATAGGAAGAAGGCCAAAAGGCCCACTACCCCCCCAAAAAAAAAATTTTTTTTAAGGCTAACTTGGGATAAAGCCTAGAAGCCTGGTCAGGGCAACACTTTCCCCCACCATCAATTAAAGGATCCATGGCAAGACAGTCAATGTCAGATCCCAGGAGGATAAGAATTGAGATCTCCAAATATAATAAGCAAGGGCCAAAGAGCTTGGACAAGGAGGATAAACAGTCCATAGCTATAAACTGCATCTAAATTAAATTTCTTATAGTTTTTAAGTCCATGACATACACATTATGAAAAAGATCTCTTCAAATGCAATCAGCTTATCTAACTTTATTCTTGAAGGTAATCTCACACACCCAAATTTTAGAATGCTCAGAGAGAATATAAAATATATATGAGACACTCCTTTACTTATGGGAATAACTGCTTAGGGAGAGTAGGTGCACAAGTACCTGAGCCACACTTATAAAGAAACACTTCAGCAGGGAAACAATTTTTAAGTCACAAAAATTTTCTTGGGGAGGAGAATTCAGAAGATGATTTGTTTAGACAAAATCTGTACTTTATTCTCCCAATTGTAAAGAGGCAAAAAATGAGAGGTATTAGACTCTCCCCATTCTAAATCAATGGCCCCACAATATGTCCAGAATCTATGCTCTCTTACCCATGGACCTTAATAACTGTTGTGTGATAGAATCTAAAATAAAGAAATTACCAAACACATAGAAGACAAAAATCTGCCCTCGTTCCTGTCATCAGATCTTGTTTGAGGGATGGCAGCTTATCAAAAGATGTTGGTATAGAAAGTGGTTCAAAGATATAGAGGAAACAATGGTGCAAATTTGGAGGAAAAGGTTGAGCTTCTCCAGGACAATGAGGAAAGAAAGTACAAGACTTCCAGGGAGTACTGAAGAACCATAGCATATCTGCAGAAATGAGAGATCAGTATGGTAAATGCTGTCCCTAAACGCAAGGCCTGGAGAACATCTGTGGTGTTCTCTGATAAGAAATGTATAATCACTGGAGAAGACCCTTTGGAAGGAAACCTGTAAGTCCACTCTGAGGAAGGTGGAGGACCAGGCTGTACCGTAGAATTGTGAAATATCAAGAAATTATGGTCGCGGGGTGGCCGGATAGCTCAGTTGTTTAGAGCACGAGCTCTGAACAGGGTTGCTGCTTTGATTCCCACATGGGCCAGTGAGCTGTGCCCTCCACAACTAGATTGAAGGCATTGAGCTGCCACTAAGCTGC
Source organism: Rhinolophus hipposideros (assembly GCF_964194185.1). Lineage (NCBI taxonomy): Eukaryota > Metazoa > Chordata > Mammalia > Chiroptera > Rhinolophidae > Rhinolophus > Rhinolophus hipposideros. The sequence continues at coordinate 65,988,987 of NC_138056.1, read as the reverse complement.
CGGAGGGGCTGCTGGATGGCTCAGTTTGTTAGAGCTCGAGCTCTCCACAACGGTGCTGGTTCAATTTCTGCATAGGGTGGTGGGCTGTGCCCCCTACAACTAAAGACTGAAAACAGCGACTGGACTTGGAGCTGATCTGCACCCTCCATAACTAAATTGAAGGACAACAACTTAGAGCTGATGGATCCTGGAGAAACACACTGTTCTCCATATCCCCCAATAAAAAATAAAAAAATAAAAAAATAAATTATGGTACCTATGTGACCATTGCAGACTAAGGACCACAGACTTCCCCCTACTTTCCAGATAGCCGCATTCTAGTACACCATCAGAAAAAATGGAGAGAGACCCTTAAAACATGAGTGAGATGGAGGCAGCCATGACAGCACAACTAAAGACACTCACGAAATAGGACTTCCAGAATTGCTTCAGAAAGTGGCAAGAACTATGGGTTAAGTGTGTTCAAAGAGAGGTGGTGTATTTCGAGGGGGATTAATGACAATGTGTCTTTTACTGTAATCATTTTTTTTTAATTTAAACACTCACTGTATTTTGTGATCACACCTTGTACATATACACAATGGGATATTGCTTGGCCATAAGAAAAGATGAAATACTGCCATTTTGTGACAACATGGATTGATGGATCTTGGGATTATTATACTAAGTGAAATAAGTCAGACACAAAATAAATCGAGAACCATATGACTTCACTCAGATGTGGGATATAAAACTGAAAACATCAAATGAACAAACAAAGAAACAAATGAACAAAAACTCATAGACACAGACACAGTTTAGTAGCTGCCAGAGGGGAAGGGGGGAAAGGGAAGTTGTAGAAGAAATAAAGGGGTCAAATCATGAAAGGAGAACTGGTCATGAATGGAGAACTGACTCTGGGTGGTGAACACACAATGCAATATATAGATGATGTATTATAGAATTGTACACTAAAAACTGATATAATTTTACTAACCAATATCACCCCAATAAATTTAATTTAATAAAAAGAATATTAGAAAAGCAAGAAAATGAAATTTCAAAGTTCAGGGAGTGGGGAGGGGGCTCAGGGAAAGCTCTGTGGAGGTGACATTTCATCAACAATCTGAAAAAAATAAATAAGGCATACTATTGCTAAAAATGTGCTACCCAGGATGATAAATGCTACACATACTTTATCTCGTTATTTTCGTGTTACTCCCCCATTATTTTTTAAATATTTATTGTGAAATACTTTATTTATTTTATTTATTTATTTAAAAATATATATACTGAGAGCATAATATACCATACACTGCTCTAGGCACAAGGACATATCAGGAAGAAAAAAAAATTTTTTGCTGCACGAAGCTGACATTGTAGGAAATTTAAAAAGTTCAAGTACCTTAACCAAAGTCACACAATAAATAGCAAAGTCATATCCAAATCCAGGTATTTCTCACTTTATGACTACTTTTCCTCAATAATATTATGCTTCTCTTATTCTTGATGATGTGAATAACATAAAATTTTAATATGTGGCAAATCCTTACCAACATCATAATAACATTTCTTGTTTCCTAAAAAGGAATTTACTAGTTGAGCAGTTAGATATTTGTTATGTAGTATATACAAGTTGGTATAATGGGAAAGACAAAGCATAAAAAGGGGTATTAAGTAGATTTTCTACTTTGGTAAAAACAGCATTAGACTGTTTTACTATATCTTCTAAGTTACTACCAGGAGAAGTACAGAATTAGAGATGGAGGTGTGCTTTATGTTCCTTAAAGAATCATGTCCCCAAAAGAAACTTATAGGGACACATGAGTTTTATTTAGGAGATCACAGCTTGTTTTGCTTCCTCTACATCACTTCATATGTGATATATTTTCTATTCAAGGTTTGATGCTACAATCTCTTATATAAATGTATTTTGCTGATTAAATCAAGGAAGAGAAAGCAATGAGTCTAATTTGCAAATAAGTATAAAAATCCAAAAATGTAAATTGAATCAAATCTTTCAGTTTTGACGATAAATTTAAAATTTGTACAAATCATTCATTCATTCTTTCATCTACCAAATGTTAATTGAATGCCTACCGCGTGGCAGACAGTTCACTAAGTGTTGAAGATTTAGCCATTCACCACACAGACAAAAGTCCCTGCTCTAATTATTTCATTCTAGTGGGAAGAGACAGAAATGAATAAAATAAATAATTAAACTCTTTTGTATACTGGAGGTTGTTAAAGGTTATGGAGAAAAATAAAGCAGAGAAGAGGAGTAGGGAGTGCAGGGAGAGAGGCTGCAATTTTAAATAAGGACTAAGAATATGAAGATTTAGCAAGACTAGAAGGAGGAGTCAAGCAAATACAAAGGTCCACACAGGCAAAATTACGCCTGACAGGTTCAAAGGACATCAAGGAAGCCAGCAAAGGCAGAAAGAACAAGAAGAGAACAGGAGATGTGGGAGGGATAACAGGAAGCAAGATCATATAGGCTGTGAAAAGAACTTTGGCACTTGAACAGAGAATCATGGGAACAACTGGAGGATTGCAAGCAACCTCCCAGCAGAGATGTGCCTTAATGTGCACCAGATTTGAAGAGTACTATTCTGGTTGCTGAGATAAAAACAGAATATATGGAATCAAGGATAGAAGCACAGAGGCAGAGCTAATGCAATAATCTAGGTGAGAGATAATGGAAGCTGGAACTAAAGTTGTAGCATTTGAAGTAGGAGAAATGACCGGGGTATAGGCACATTTTGATGGTAGAACTGAGAGGTTTTGTTGACAAATCATGTTAGAGTTATGAGTGAAAAAGAATCCCTCAGAATTTCTTCTTTGCATGTAAAGGTTATATAGATATCTGTGATCCATTCTTCCTAGCATGCATGGCAATTTTAGTTACTTTGTAAAGCTATTCTGCAAGATAGTTGAATAGACTTCTATCAAGACAGATTAATAAGGAAAACTTAGTTATGAGAAAGAGAAACAGATTTTTCTTCTGTTGCCTGAATCTGCTGACAAGGCAGACACAGACCTTCCAACTCCCCCTTCTTTGTGTCATGATTGATTAGTTAAAATCAGAATTGTTTATTCCATTAAAACTAGCTATTACCATAGAAAAACATTTTGTGCTCAGATAACTAAGATTCCTCTTCTTGCAAAACAACTCCAATTATAATATACCCCATTTGTAAATGGTTTACCTCTCCCTAGAAAAGTTTAACACACTGCTTAAACACATTGATGTTTGGTTTTGTTTGTTTGCTTGTTTGTATTATAACAGCCCAGATAAACCCAATATCCTTCTTTGTTCAGTTTTTGTTTTTGAAGATTTGGTGCCATGACTCAGATTGAACTGGAAGCCCACTTCTGGACCCCGTCTTCTCCACCCAGGTACTGATGCCTCTTGAGCCTGTTGTGTTCCTTCCCTGACTGGCAATTCAGGGGTCCCACTGTGAATACAAATCCTGATCTCCATGCTTCATGTTATTTGTCCATGGTATCAAACTAAGGATTTGATTTTGATTTTTTTTTCTTAGAGCATTCTTTTGGTTTGTTTTGTTGCTAGCTTTTGTTTTACCTCTGTTCTATGGGAGATTCTCAATCCTCTTCTCCTTCATTTCCAAACCTCTACTAATTATTTTCACCACCACAGTCACAATTCAGTTCTTTACTTCCCAAAATGACTAAATTTCACTAAGGACAATTAAGAATTCCAGTGACCTCTTTGGAATACCTGGGAAATCTCTAAACTTGTTCAGCTATGAGGTGCCCAGGGCTCTGACATCTCTTCTCACCAATAATCAGCTTATTTTGTTTGGCACAAGTTGGTTAATAAATGAGAAAATGTCTCTCCAACAGTTCAGCTTAAGGAATGTCTATTTCAGTTACCAACAATCCCTTTCTCTTGCTCCTCTTTTACTCCCAACAAAACCTCACAACTCCTTTCTTTACCCAGAACCCTCCATATGCATCACTCCAGCCCTTTCCCCCACCCACTACTCCTCCTTACTCTGTGAATTTCCTTTTGTTTTCCCTCATCAGTCCCTATGTTTCTTTTTTATTCCTCCCTGCCTCTATTGAACTAACTTGCTCCCTAATTCCCCACCCTAACCTGTGACCCTTCCCCACCTGCAACTAAAGGTTAATGACCTTCATGCCTACCTGAAAAAGTACTCTCTAAGTTTTGGTCACACTCAGATTTATGTTAGTGTTAAAGACTTTCTGGACCCTCACAAGTATTGGGAAGAACGTATTAATGAGTTCAAGGGCCACTTGGCAAAGGACTCTTAGTCCCCACATCCAGTCCCTGTAAAATCACCATTTTCCAAGTAAAGAAGACTATTTGCAAAAGATACCAGCTAGTCCAAGATGTGAAAGCACTAAACAAAAAAGTCTTCCCATGGTTTTCTAGTTTCTAACCCTAACATTATTCTGGCTTCTATCCAACCCAATACTATTCATTAACAGTCGTCACTTTATGTTCTTCTTCTCTTTCTCCTCCTCCACTTCCTCCTCCTTCTGCTTCTTTTTTTTTTTCAGTATACCTCTTCATCCTGACTCACTATGTCTTTTTTAGTTTCTATGCAAAAATCAAGAGTATGTGTTATGCCTTAGGTTTTTACTTAGGCTGCTACTTATTTGTTTGAGACCCTAAATATGAACCTGAGAAATTTAACCTTATAATGAAACTCGTATCCAGTATATAGATGACCTTCTCTGCTCACCTGATTTTGACAGTTTGAGTGTCTACATCCAACATTTATTCCAAGTTTTTGACCACGAGGGGCATAAGGTCTCTAAAGATAAGTGCAATTATGCAGTCCTCAAATCCATTACCTAGGACATGATATCTCCCCTGAAGGGAATATTTATCCCTTAAATGAATTAACACCATCATCAATTTTCCTATCCCTGAGACCAAAACATAATTCCAAGGGTTTATAGGATTGATCGGCTATTGCTGGAATTAGAATCCTGACATGTCTACTATCACTTTGCCTTTATATGCCGTGACTAAGAATCTATCTCTGAACCTCTTAATTGGGACTCTCCTTCCACATCTCAATTTCAAAAAATCACATCCTCTCTCTCCTCTTCCCCCACTCTTGGATTCTCCCAATTACTCATTGCCCATTTACTTTTTTATGCACAAAGAGGAAGGACACGCTTTAGGGGTATTGCCCCCAAAACACAATGGAAGCCAAAGGCCTGTTGTATAGTTTAGCCTTGCTTTAGATTCTATAGCTCAGGCATTTCCCCCTTAGACTCTATGGCTCAGGCATTTTCCTTCGCTTTTCCCTTTGTATGAGTTTGCCACTGCGACGAAATTAATTCAGACTATTGCTGACTTAGTTCTGAGTCATTCACTCAATCTATATGTATCTCATGCAACTTAGACCCTGCAACTTACCAAAACATGCAACATTTTTTGCATCCAACTCATGTCCTATGAAATCCTACTGCTTTCTCCCTCTCACATCACTATCCATCACTGCTAAACCTCGGGGAAGCTAGTCTTCTTTCCCTCCTGAAGAACAACCTCATAACTGCATCACCATTCCACAGTCTATAATTCCTTTTCATCCAAACCTCACTGAAACTCTTCTCAAAGACCCTGATGTCACCTTTGCACATGGTACTTACCTCAAGTATACAAATGGGAAATTTGAGCAAGACATACTATCACAGATTTTCAACAACCCATTGAGTTCAAACCTGTACCTGAGGTGAACTCAGCCAGGTTGCAGAACTCACAGCCTTTACAACTCCTGCATAGAAGCACAAGATATGTTTTTGATATTATAAATGATTTTGTTGTGGTATGGAAACAAAAACCATTCATTACAGCTGCAAAAACACCCATCAAAAAAATAGAATTTAAGTAGCTAACTTATTAGAAATGTTACTACTACCCAAGGAATTAACTATTCTCAAAATAGCCAGACTCTCGACACTAAAGGAAACTCCGTGGCTGAAGAATATGCTAAGATAGATGTTTCACAAGAAAATTCTTCCTCAACCATCTGCATACTTTCCCTTCATTACCCTCCCTTAGAGACAGAAATTACTACTTAAAAACCCTATTGGACAACTACTAGTACCTGAGGCTGAAAATCTATTGGCAACAAGCTGGATATTTTATCTGCTCAGATGAGCTTTGGAGACACCCAAATGGCTACTTGTCTCTACCTGGCCTCACGTGAAATTTAGCCCACAGCCCCAGCAAAGAAAACCTTAAAGATCTCCTCCACAACTATTGGTGTGGCTACTTCGGCCCTCATGTTGTGCAGGTAGGGTAGCCTAAACATTTCTAATCTATGTGGAAAAAATCCTGGTAAAAATGTAAAGATAAAGCAAAGGTGACAGCTCCCTTTGGTCCCTTTTTCACTGGCAAATGGATTTTATTCAATTCCCAAACTTTCATAGGTATGAATATGTTCTAACCATAGTCTGCATGTTTTCAGGTGGTTAGAAGCGTTTCCCTACCAACAGGCAACTACCACTACTATTGCAAAGTTGATAGTAGAAAGAATTTCCGTCACTTGTGGAACACCTTTGTTTCTCTAGAAAGAACTTTCCTCACTTGGAGAATACCTTTATTCCTCTGTAGCAGTAGAGGAAATCCCTCTTCACTGGTAAGTTTGTTCAGAATATCAAAGGATGCTTTAACTCTCAAAAAGACTATATTATCCTTACTTCCCTCACACTCTAGAAAAAAAGAATGAGTCGATGGCACTGAAAAACTCAAATCATCAAACTCTCTGAGGATTCAAATCTTCCTTAGCTCAAAGTCTTACCTCTATCCTTCAATCCTCCAAACCACAGTCAATTTTAACTATCTCCTTATGAAATAATTACCAGCAGGCCAATGAGAATCCCTCACTCCTCTAGGACTTTAGGCAACTCTAATCTGATCCAATATGACATCCTTATATACTTTCAAGGTATCATTAAAGGCTTTCAAGTCTACCTTTCCCTGAAAATGCCATTATAGCCCTGACATCATCTTTGAGTCAGATACTAATCTTCTGGAAGACACCATTAAAAGATCAATCTGGAACCCAGGTGGAAGAGGCGCTATTCTGTCCTCCAAAACACCAATACTAATGCAAAACTACAAGGAATACAACCTTGGGTTCATGTTTCATAATTTTAAAACTACACCTTTTATGACAAATGGAAATTCACACCAAGAAAAGATCTTAAACTGAAGTTCTTTCAAGAGCTTCCAGCAGATGACAAAATGAGCTACACTGCTTTCCCAAGAAATTGGAACCAAACAGATGATGTCAAAAAATGGTCAGCTTCCACCCAAGGCATTGCAAAAAGATCACCCAGGATTCTCCTATTTAATATCCTCCAGATTCATCTTTTGTCTCCTCATCCTCCTTTAATATTTTTATTGAGATATAGTTCACCATTAAATTCATCATTTTGAAGTGTACAATTCAATGGCTTTTACTATGACTACAAGATTGTACAACAATCACAACTGTCTAATTCCAGAGTATTTTTATCACCTTAAAAAGAAACTCTCATTAGGGAGACCACCTCAAGGATGATGTAAATGTCTGATCACTGCCCTGTATACCTGAAGCTGAAGCTGAACAAGAATGAATGTCAACTACAATTATATTTATATAATTATATATATACTTCATATATATATATGTATATATACGTATATATGTATATATATATGGTTACAAGAAGCAGAATACAGCATTAGGAATAGAGAGAGTGGAAATGTAATGGCTGTGTGCGATGTCAGAGGGATAGTGGAGGGGAGCAGGGGGGTCGTCACTGTGTGAGTGATATAAATGATAAATGTCTAACTATTACGTTATTTTTTGCACCTGAAACTAATTTAAAAAGTTAATAAAAAATAAAGTTATATTAAAACAAAAATTAATTAATTAATTAATTAAAGCAAAAAAAAAGAAACTCCATTCTCATTAGCAGTCATACTCTATTTTCCCTCCCCCCACCCAGTCCCTGGCAACTACTAATTTACTTTCTGTCTCTATGGATTTGCCTACTCTTCACATTTCATATAAATGAAATTATGCAATATGTGGCCATTTGTTTCTGACATTTTTCACTTGGCATCATGTTTCCAAGGTCCATCTATGTTGTAGCATAATATGGTACTTCACTCCTTTTTGTGGATGAATAATACTCCATTGCATGGATATGCCACATTTGTTTATCCATCTGTCAGCTATAGGCATTTGGGATGTTTCCACTTTGGGACTATGCTATTATGAAGAATGCTACTATAAAAATTTGTTTATAGGTTTCTTTTGCATGTGAACATATGTTTCAGTTTTCTTGGATATATACCTAGGAGTAGCATTTTGAGGTCATATGGTAATTCTATGTTTAACATTTTGAAGATCTACCAAACAGGTTTCCAAAGCAGATGCACCATTTTACATATCCACCAGCAATGTATGAGAGTTCCAATTTCTCCATATTCTTGCCAATTTTTGTTTTGTTCATTTTTATTGTTGTTGTTGTCGTTATTATAGCCATCCTACTAGGTGGGAAATGCTATCTCATTGTGGCTTTAATTTGCATTTCCCTAATTACTAATAATATTGAGCATCTTTTAATGTACATTTGAATATCTTCTTTAGAGTCTACTTTTGTTTTTCTGTCATCTGTTTATTTAAATAATTCCTTGAGCCATGTCTTTCCTTTTCCTTCGGCCCTTCTTACTGTTTCCTTTTTCTCCATTTTTCATTTACCTGTAAACATTTAAGGGCTCCAAAACTTTTGGATTATATTCACTAAACTGAGTACTCAGTCTTATAGTCTTTTTTATAGTTGTTCGTTTTGTTGCCCCTTTCCTCTTGGCTCAACCATCTTCCCCCAAATTCCTCTTCCAATCTTTCAAACAATCATAGGTATTAATTATCTATTTTCCCACAGACAATGTTAGGACATTCTTCTTATATTTCATATGCATTAGATGAAGACCCAAATCAAATCTGGACTGCTTTTAGAAGAGGTATGCTCACTTCTCTCACATTTTCACTGATGGCACTTTTCTCAGTTCCAGTTTCTGTTGATATACCTTTTACTCTGTTAACTGTAATGACTATACTTGTAATAGTCATCATTTTCTCACAGAAAATGCAACCTTATATTAAACAACTCCACCATAGGGTACTGCATCGAAGAGTACTAAAATTTTACATATGGAAAAGTCCCAATCAGCATGTCTTCCTTACAAAGACTATTTCCATTCCTCTTGGAAAGCCTCTCAAGACACCTATTTGTGAAAATTGAGCCTATTGGTATCTCCCAGGACACTGGATAGGCTCATTTTACCTAACTGATCTTGTCAATCTTTATCAGATCTTTAACTCAATCCCTTTATTATGCTATTTAAATGCTTCTCTGTCTTCTTCAATACCCCATTATCAACCTCAATAGTCCACTATTAGTAACTACCACCTGAACACACTGAGACATATGCCAGAACATGAACTGTAGTATTCCTTTTAATCTGGATTTGAAGACATCCTTAAAAAGGAAGCTAAGTGTTTGGAATGACTTGAGTGCTATAGCCAATTACATTTGGACTACCATTGTGCCTGGAGCAACTGAAGTATTGCAATAAGAGCCACTTAAGAAGTGAAATTAAACTTTGGCAACTTCCATGCCCCATTACAGGAAATAACCATTACTGTGGACAACATGACAAAGAGCATTGACCTCCTCACTGAAGAACTTCAAGAGACTCAATGTGCAGGATTTCACAACCAACCAGCACTTCATGCGCATATGATCTTGGTCTCCAGAGGGAGTATGCGTGCTGTGGTCAGAAGCAACTGCAGCACATTTGTTCCAAAAACTTCTCTGACCTCTACATCATACATTTAAGAACATTTTAGATACTAACCAAGAAATTTCATTCTACCATTGAAGGACCATTCCATGTCAGTTTCCTAGAATCCACTAACATGGTGGCCAGCTTGGGGCAAGTCTTGGTTTTATTCCTCAGTATAGTCTTTAATAATCACTTTTCTGTTTCTTCTAATAGGAACTCTCCTATGAAATACCTTGTCTCGAGTATTCTTTTTGAATTGCAGACAACTGTCAAAGCACAACAGCTGGTTCAGCTACTTCTCCAAGAAGAGAGTCAACAAGAAACTGCTCAGTATATGGACTATATATCCCTTAACCTTGACCCAAAACCCAGCAGAAATTACTCTAGGCCCTTAGATTATTCTAAGACAGATGATGTTTGTCTTGAACAAGAGGAGGAACGGATAAAGTTAACCTATTTTTTTCCTCTTTTGCTTGAACTTGCTGACAATGCCTGACTCAGACCTTCCAACTGCCCATACTTTGTATTATGATTGATTAGCTAAGATTAGAGCTAGCTAACTATAGAAAAAAATTTCTGGTTCAGATAACCAAGGTTTCCCTTTATTACCAGAAAACTCCAAATATAAATCACCCCATCTGCAACTTGTTTACCCTCCTCAAAAATCTAAGGCAAAATCACCTGCTGAGACACTGATATTTAGATCTTAGGTATTTTCTTTATTGCAGTAAATTGAACAAATCAGTCCCTTTAATTGTCCAATTTTTATTTTGCTGGTTATTTTTAAGAAAAAATTACCAATGCAATTAATCTGAATAATCATACCTATTAGTAACCACTAATTATTATACCTCAGTCCAGAAATAACTAAGTAGTTTGCCCAGAGAAAAAGCAAACACACATTATTTCCAAATAAAATTCATGATTACAGAGTATTATTAAGGTGTGCCATTAAGAGGGTATTATGTAGGGGATCCAGGAATATTGAAACTCTGCTTGACCATCTATCTCATCCCTCTTTTCTCCAATATCTCCAATGGAGATATACTCCTATCATATGCAAAGCAAGGCAGAAAAACATGTTATTATCAGAAGAATGTATGACCCATATTTCATTGTAAAACTCTAGTAGTTTGGCTGAATTTAGAGGAAGCTCATTTTCCTTATGTACGTATAAATAGCATGAAACCAAGCAGACCCTAAGTTTCCTCAGTTTGGGCTTCAAAAACCTAAACTCTATTCTCTGAATCTCTGTTACAGTGGGAAAGTCAAGCATAGATCAATGGAAGAAAGAGAGTGATTATCTCATAAGAGTTTATGTATAACTAAGACATACCTTTTTTAGGCATAACAAATGCCATAGAAATAAAGTAAATCCAGATCAACACTCCTCTTTACAGGTCAGGAAGAAAAGGGAAGAAAGGCAAATGGGATTCTTATTTTCCTCATACCAAAACTGGCATGGGACAAGGAATAACTCCTGAAGAAGGAATGGAAACAACTTCTACCACTGAACTCTTTTATTGTCTCTGCTAAGTGGTTAAAATTAGCAGGAGACTCAAAAGACCTGAGAAATTAAAGATTTTTATAATGCAATGAAGGATTTTAAAAACTAATGATAAACTATATTGTATTTGCTGAAAATTACTGTAATTTATCCTATCTTAATTGATTTTGATTAATGTATGTGTTCATCATAATACAGTCATTAATATGAAAAAATTATTTACATTTACAGAATTTGTTCACTAGGCCTCTAAGTAATAGTCATCTTTTTAGCTCTGGAAATCCCAAAAAATCAAATGTTAATATTCTCTCAATCCTGCAGTCAACCTTATCTGAAAAGCTGTTCTGTGTTTTATTATACTTTATGTGCCAAGAATCCCATTTTGATATGTTTTTTGAAAGATTTTATTCCAAAAACATAATTTGACCATGGTCTCCACAGCAAAAATTTCCAATGACTTTGCATGGCTGAGGGATTCTGAGATGGATGTTTGATGTTGTTCATTATTTGGCTCCTGTTTACTGTGTCTCTGGCAGTTTTTCCAGAGGGTGGGAATTCTGGCTCTGAAGTCAGGCGCCTAGGTTAAATTCTGGGTCCACTTCTTACCAATTCTGTGGCCTTGCAGAAATTACGCTGATTTTTCAATTTCTTACCTGTAAAACGAAATAAGTAATACTACCACATGTACAATGTTGTTTGGGGGCTTAAATGAGATATTGCACATAAAGCCATCCATGTGTCTGGCTTGACCTGGGATTAGACTCAGACCTGGTTTAAATTTCTGTTTTGCCACTTACTAGCTGTTTGACCTGAGAACTGACCTACCTAAACCATAGTTTTCTCATCCTTAAAATCGATGTGATAATGACCGTTTCACAGGAAAAATAAAATTTCATATTAAAAGCAACAACATGGATGGATCTAGAGAACATTATGTTAAGTGAAATAAGTCAGAAAGAGAAAGACAAATACCATATGATCTCACTTATATGCGGAATCTAAAGAAAAGAATATGTGAATGAACTAATCAGAAACAGTTTTGGGGACACAAAGAAAAAACCGAGAGTTGTTAGATGGGCGGGGGGGAGGGGGAGGGTTGGGTATAAGGGGAAAGGTGAAGGGATTAGGAAGCAGCTGGTAACCACAAGATGGCCTCAGGGTTTTTTTGAAAATTAATTTGGGGAACGTATTCAATAATGTCGTAAAGATTTTGTTGGGTATCCGATGGACATGCGTCCTATTTGGGAGACCACCTCAGGGATACTGTGGATTCCTGATCATGGCATTGTACACCAGAAGCTAAACATTAATGAATGCCAACTATAATTTTATATATATAATATGATGGCTCGGTGTGAGGTCGGAGGGATAGTGGATGGGGGGAGGAGGGGTTCACAGTGTGAGGGATATAAATGATGAACGTCTAAGTATTATCTTGTCTTGTACACCTGAAACTAATAAATTTAAAAAAAAAAGCACTTAATACAGAGGCTGGTCATGGAGGCCCTTTAATAAACATAAGTTTCTTCTTCAGTGACCATGTCCATCATTTTTCCTTAGCCTGTAGGTCCCAATGTTTTCTCTCTGCCTAGAGGGATGGCAGAGCAGTGATGAGGAACACAAGATTGGGTTCCAGCATGGCTCTCCTACTTACTAGTTGTGTGAGCTTGAGCCAGCTTCAGCTTCTGGGTCTATAAAGGAGGGTTCATAGTACCTCCCAGTAGGGCTAAGATGAGGATTGAATGAATGAATGAAAGTACTTCTCACAGTACTTGTTTTTCTTTTCTTTTTCTTTCCCATCATTCACTTGCCAAAATCTTTCCATCCTTCAAAGCCCAGGGGAGTAGCAGTCTTCTCTAGACCTCCTTAATTCCATTCAGCTAGAATTAATTTCTCTTCTGTTTTTCCCTTATATTAAATACAATAAAATAAAAAATAAATCTTGGAACAAAATTTAGAAGAAACAGAGGAAGATGCTTTAAATTTTCCTCCCAACTAGGAGTAATGTAGAAGTCAGGTCACAGAGAAGTTTGCAAAAATAGGCTCTTAAGGGCTGTTTCTTAATCCAAACAGCAACAAAACAAGTTTAAAGTGAAATGCAAGACTTTAAGTGTGATGTGATGACAGAAAATAAAAAAGGATTTAAGTAGAAAAGAAAAAGGCAACTGAGTTCCTGAGGCAGTAAGAAATTTGTCTTCGTAGATGAAAGAAAATGCCTTATAAATAAATCTATCATGTTTCAAGTGGTAGTCATAAAGCAAAAACAAAAATACCCAAAAGGAAAAACAGGAAAATGACCTGTGTGCAAATGGAAAAATCTAAAAAGTCTTCACTTTGTTCAATACAAAGTGGAGAAACAATATGCCATAACAAACTATTCAGGCTCCAACCTTCACCCAAATGAATCTGATACTGAGAAAAAGCAGCCTGTAACCCTAAACTGGAAATCTCCTATTATATCTCAAAAGTATAATGTAACAATATTTTCAGTGCTATCATTCTATTATGATATCTTTACAGTTTACAGGTGGTTGTGACTAATACATATACCTTCAATCTCCTCCATGAGGAAGTGAGACATCATTTATACAGGCAAGGGACTCCATTATCCTCCTTCATTTTCTTAGGAACACTTGAAGCCTGCCTTGTCAGCTGACTCCCAAAGGCTATAAAGAACTCGTTTCAAGATTATACAGAATACCTGGATCCCAGTTTCTTGCCAGAAAATATAACCCTGAGTTATCTGCTATTTAACCACTGTCAAAAGCCAGATTGCCATACACAGCATTATGGATAACATTCTGAAGGATAGGCACTCCATCTACTCCTTCATCTACTCTAAATTAGCTTTGAACATCAATACTAATGTTCAAGACCTGAGAATGTATACCACATCCCAATGCAGCAGCCTGCAAAAAACTACTGTAACAAGTTGATTTTTTTCTTCTTATTTTTGGATTAATTAAACAGCTCACTCAGAGATAATCCTGTATATGTCCAAGACAAGAAAAGTGATGCTTCTCTAATAAACTGACTGGCTTTAACTTATGGACATTCTAAACCTTGTAAATGATTTGATTTCTATCTTTGTCTTGCCTTGTAAATTTTAAGGACAAATTTGCAACTGACTTCTACCAACTGCACAGAAACCTATATTGACTTGGGCTAATCTAACCCAAGGTTTCCCTTTGACTCTACCCCTCTGATTTTCCTTTAATTGTAAGGTACAACAAGCTCTTTAAAAGTAGAATTCATCTGTCTTCAATTGAATGGCACATGGAATAATAATAAATTTCATGGAAATATTCAGCAATGCAACTGATAAATTATCATTACCCACGTCTATTTTCAGCTTTACCCTTTAATTAGCGGAAAACTCAGGTCACCCTGATATTATTACATTGTTTTAATGCCAATGTTCTTGTGCAATTTATATTTCAACACACTGAGAATAAGGGTTTCATCTTAAACAGTGCTGAAAATATTGTTTTCCTGGTGACATAACTAATGAGCCACCAAAAAAGCATGTCTGTAACCAGAAAGGATATTAAATAACAACTGACAGAGTCATATGATAAATTGCTATATTTTGACATCTAAAGGATTGTTTTCAATTATTTTTCTTGGACAATTAAGCTTATTCAAATTCCATAATGGGTTGTGTCAGTCATCATCATACATAAAACACTTTAATGGTGTATAGTAAGCTTTTTCTCCCCATACAAATATCTTAGGACCTGTAATTATACCTCATTAAACCTTGGCACCATAATTTGGAAATTCCATTCATAATATTTAGTCTAAAATTGTACTAAATAATGTGTATTATCTCTAAAGAGCATTCATGGACTTGTTGTCTACAGAAGAATATTTAAAATTGCATAAATTAGGTAGAATTTCAAGCGTTAGTACAAGTAGGTGATGAAATTAAATGACAAGAAATTTTTCTTTTTTCTACCATAGAGAAAGTGTACTGGATGAATTTTTTAATATACCTTTTCATACACATTTATTCTAACACTAAACCTAAAAGATGTATTTATTACCTTATCTATAATGGTTCATCAAATTTAGTTAACTCAATGTTTTACTCAATGCCTGTTACAACCATTGAATACATGGAATTCAGGAAAGTATAAAATGCTAAAAAAAACAACAACAACAAAAAACAACTTTAAAGTGTCTGAGATATTACTTGACTTGCAAAATACCGAGAGAGCATGCCACAAGTTTAGTGATGCTAGCCTCCTCAATCAGAAACAAAGGACTTTATTACTGACATTATACGTAGTACCAGAGTATCAGCATTTCTTAAATTCCCTAAACCCCAATTTCTATAAGATGACATAAAGCGAGAGATAGTTGTGCCTGTTGACACATTAGGTTGCATTACAGGAGAGGAACCCAAGTTTAGAAAACCTGAATTTTTTTTTCTTAGTTTCAGGTACACAAGACAAAGTAATACTTAAACGTTAATCTTTTATATCCCTCACACTGTGTGAACTCCCCTGCCATCATCCACTATCCTTCTGATATTGCACAGAGCTATTACATTTCCACTGTCTCTATTCCTAATGCTGTACTCCGCTTCTTGTAAGTACATACGTACATATATATACATACATATATATGAAATTATAGTTTGCATTCATTATTGTTCAGCTTCAGGTGTAAACTGCAGTGATCAGGCATCTACGTCATCCCTGAGGTGGTCTCCCTAATGGGACAAGGGTCCATCAGATACCCTACAAAATCTTTACAACATTATTGATTACATTCCCCAAATTAATTTTCGGAACCCCTTGGCCATCTTGTCGTTACTGACTGCTTTCTAATCCCCTCACCTTCCGCTTTATCCCCACACCCCCTCCCATCTAACAACCCTCAGTTTTTCCTCTATGTCTCCAAAACTGTTTCTGATTAGTTCATGCACTTATTCTTTCTTTAGATTCCACATATAAGTGAGATCATATGGTATTTGTCTTTCTCTGTCTGAGGTCCATCCATGTTGTTGCAAATGGTAACATTTATTTCTTCTTTATGGCTGCGTAATACTTCATTGTATAAATGTACCACTGTTCTTAATCCAGTCATCTACCGATGGGCATTTCGGTTGTTTCCATGTCTTGGCTATTGTGTATAGTGCTGCAATAAACATAGGAGTACATAAGGATTTTTGAATTGGAGTTTTGGATTTCTCCAGATAGATACCTAGGAGTGGAATTGCTGGATCATAAGGTCATTCCATTTTCAGATTTTTGAGATACCTCCAGACTGTTTTCCATAGTGGCTGCACCAATCTGCAATCCCACCAACAGTGCACAAGTGTTCCCTTTTCTCCACATTCGCACCAACACTTGTTGTTTGTTGATTTATTGATGATAGCCATTTTGACTGGGGTGAGGTGGTATCTCATTGTGGTTTTTATTTCTCTAATTCTAATGATTAGTGAGTTTGAGCATTTTTTCATATGTCTGTTTGCCATCTGTATGTCCTTTTTAGAAAAATGTCTTTTCATGTCCTCTGCCCATTTTTCAACTGGGTTGTTTGCTTTTTTGGGAGTTGAGTTGAGTGAGTTTTTATAAATTTGTGATATTAACCCCTTATCAGATATATCATTGGCAAATATCTTTTCCCATTCAGTAGGATCCCTTTTTGTTTTATTGATGGTTTCCTTTGCAGTGAAAAAACTTTTCAGTTTGTTGTAATCCCACATGTTTATTTTTTCTCTTACTTCCCTTGCACCAGGGGATATATCAGTAAAAATCTTACTGCGGGTAATGTCTGTGAAGTTGCTTCCTACATTTTCTTCTAAGAATTTTATGGTTTCAGATCTTACATTTAAGTCTTTAAGCCATTTTGAATTTATTTTTGTATATGGAGTAAGGAGGTGGTCCAGCTTCATTTTTTTGCATGTGTCTATCCAGGTTTCCCAGCACCATTTATTGAATAGACTGTCTTTACCCCACTGTACATTCTTGCTTTCATTGTCATAGATTAAATGGCCATATAGGCATGGATTTATTTCTGGACTCTCTATTCTGTTCCATTGATCTATGTGTCTGTTTTTATGCCAGTACCATGTTGTTTTGATTACTGTAGACCTGTAGTATAATTTGATGTCAGGTATTGTTATACCTCCCACTTTGTTCTTATTTCTCAAGATTGCTAAGGCTAGCCGGGATTTTTTATGGTCCCATATATATTTTAGGATTATATATTCTATATCTGTGAAAAACACTGTTGGTAGTTTGATAGGAATTGCACTGAATATGTATATTGCCTTAGGCAGTATCGATATTTTAACTATATTAATTCTTCCTATCCATGAACATGGTATGTGTTTCCATCTATTTGTATCTTCTTTCATTTTTTCCTTCAGTGTCTAATAATTTTCTGAGTACAGATCTTTTACTTCTTTGGTTAAATTTATTCCCAGGTATTTTATAGTCTTTGAAGCAATTGTAAATGGGATTTTTTTTAAATTTCTTCTTCTGATGTTTTATTATTCGTATATACAAATGCAACTGATTTCTGAATATTAATTTTGTATCCTGCTACTTTACTAAATTCATCTATCAGCTCTAATAGTTTCTTGGTGGAGTCTTTAGGGTTCTCTCTCTGTAGTATCATGTCATCTGCATATAATGACAATTTTACTTCCTCCTTACCGATTTGGATGCCTTTTGTTTCTTTTTCTTGTCTGATTGCTGTGGATAGAATTTCCAGCACTATGTTGAATAGAAGTGGAGAAACTGGGCAACCTTGCCTTGTTCCTGATCTTAAGGGGAATGGTTTTAGCTTTTCCCCATTGAGTATGATGTTAGCTGTGGGTTTATCATATATGGCTTTTATTATGTTGAGATATGATCCCTTTATTCCCACTTTCTTAAGGGTTTTTATCAGAAATGGGTACTGGATTTTATCAAATGCTTTTTTCTGCATCTATTGATATGATCATGTGATTTTTATTTTTCATTTGTCAAAGTAGTGTATCACATTAATTGATTTGGGGATGTTGAACCACACTTGCATACCAGGGATGAATCCCACTTGATCATGGTGTATGATCTTTTTAATGTAGTGCTGAATTCTCTTCACTAATATTTTGTTGAGGATTTTTGCACTTATGTTCATTAGAGACATTGGCCTGTAGTTATTTGTGTGGTGTCTTTGTCTGATTTTGGGATCAGGGTGATAGTGGTTTCGTAAAAAGTGTTTGGGAGCCTTCCCTCCTTCTGGATTTTTTGGAAGAGCTTGAGGAGAATAGGTGATGATTCTTTTTTGAATGTTTTATAAAATTTACCTGTAAAGCCAATTGCTCCAGGGCTTTTGTTTGTTGGGAGATTGTTGATTACTGATTCAATTTCCCTGGTGGCAATCAGTCTATTCAGGTTTCCTGTTTCTTCTTGAGTTAGCCTTGGAAGGTTGTACGCCTTTAGAAAATTGTCCATTTCTTCCAGATTGTCAAAATTTGTTGGCATATAGTTGCTCATAGTAATTTGTTAAAAATTTTTGTATTTCTGTGGTGTCTGTTGTCACTTCTCCTCTTTCATTTCTGATTTTATTAATTTGGGTCCTTTCTCTCTTTTTTTAAACCTGGCTAAAGGTTTGTAGATTTTGTTTATGTTCTCTAAGAACCAACTCTTGGATCCATTGATCTTTTGCATTGTTTTTCTGGTTTCTATTTCATTTATTTCTGCTCTGGTCTTTATTATTTCCTTCCTTGTGCTCCCTTTGAGCTTATTTTGCTGTTCTTTTTCCAGATCCATTAAGTGTGAAGATAAATGGTTGATTAGTGATTTTTCTTGTTTCTTTAGGTAGGCCTTCAATGCTATGAATTTCCTTCTTAGGACTGCTTTCGCTACGTCCCATAGATTTTGAGTCATCGTGTTTTTATTTTCGTTTGTCTCGAGATATCTTTTGATTTCTTCCTTGATCTCCTGGTTGACCCATTCATTATTTAGTAACATGTTATTCAGCTTCCATGAATTGGTGTGTCTTCCAGTTTTTTTGCTATAGTTCGTTTCTAATTCCATAGCACTGTGGTCAGAGAAGACAATTGGTATGATTTCAATTTTCTTAAATTTATCAAGACTTGTTTTGTGGCCTAACACATGGTCTATCTTGGAAAATATTCCATGTGTGCTTGAGAAGAACGTGTATTCTGCAGCTTTGGGGTGAAATGCTCTGAAAATATCAATTAAATCCAAGTGGTGTCATTTAAGGCTGTTGTTTCTATATTGATTTTCTGTCTGGAAGACCTGTCCCTTGTTGTCAGAGGTGTGTTAAAGTCCCCTACAGTGATAGTGTTACTGTTGATCTCTGTCTTTATGTCAGTCAGTATTTGTTTTATATATTTAGGTGCTCCTATGTTGGGTGCATAGATATTTACTAAGGATATGTCCCCTTGTCAGATCGATTCCTTTATTATTATGTAGTGCCATGTTTGTCTTTTAATATGTTCTTCATTTTCAAGTCTATTTTGTCAGATATAGGTATTGCAACTCCAGCTTTTTTCTCATTTCCATTTGCATGAAATACCTTACTCCAACCCTTCACTTTCAGTCTGTGTGTGTCTTTTGATCTGAGGTGAGTCTCTAGTATACAGCATATACAAGGGTCTTGCTTTCTTATCCACTCAGCCACACTGTGTCTCTTGATTGGAGCATTTAATCTGTTTACATTTAAAGTGATTGTTGATAGGTACTGATTATTGATACCTATTATTGATAGGTATTGATAGTGATTATTGCCACTTTTAAATGTGTAGTTAGATTGTTTTCATCTTTCTTCTATTTACAGAAGTCATTTTAGTATTTCTTGCAATGCTGACTTGGTGCTAATAAATTCCTTTAGCTTTTTATTTTCTGGAAAGCTCTTTATCTCTCCATCAACTTTAAATGATAGCCTTGCTGGATATAGCAATCTAGGTTGTAGGCCTTTGTTTTCCATCACTTTGAGTATTTCCTGCCACTCCCTCCTGGCCTGCAATATTTCTGTAGAAAAGTCATTTAATAGTCTTATAGGAGTTCACTTGTATTTAACCCTCTATCTTTCTCTTGCTGCTTTTAGGATTCTCTCTTTGTCTTTAACCTTTACCATTTTAACTCTAAAGTGTCTTGGTGTGGACCTGTTTGGGTTTATCCTGGATGGAACTCTCTGCACTTCCTGGGCTTGTATGTCGGTTTCCTTCACCAGGTTAGGGATCTTTTCGGACATTATTACTTCAAATATGTTCTCAATCCCTTGCTTCCTCTCTTCACCTTCTGGTATTCCTATGATGTGCATGTTGTTGCACTTGATGTTATCCCAGAGGTCTCTTAAACCATCTTCATTGCTTTTTACTCTTTTTACTTTTTGTTGTTCTGTTTGTGTGATCTCTGCTAACTTGTCTTCTAAGTTGCTGATTCAATGCTCTGCTTCATCTAACCTGCTATTAATTCCTTCAAGTGAGTTCTTTATTTCAGTAATTGTATTCTTTAGTTCTAAATGGTTATTCATTATGATGTCTCTATCCTTCTTTATGGATAGAGCTGAGCTCCTTAAACTCACTGAGCTCCTTAAACATTTGTATCATCAGTGTTCTGAAATCTGTCTCTGATAGGTTAGTTACCTCTGTTTCATTTGGTTCCATTTCTGGAGGTTTCTTCTGTTCTTTTATTTGGGACATGTTTCTTTGTTTCCCCATTCTGGCTGACTCTCTGTGTTTGCTTCAATGTACTAGGTAGATCCTCTAGGGCTCTTAGTTCTTGCTGGGTTATCTTATGTAGTATGTGTCCTTTATTTTTGACTTGCACTACTTCATTCTTCTCCTCTCTGTGTGCTCCAAAGGTGACTCTTGTGTTGTGTATATTGTCCTGTTAAAGTTGATCTTTAATTGCTTTTAGCTTGTGAGTAGTTGGCGTTGACTCCTAGGCTGACTATGTGTGAGACTTGGCTCTGCCCACCGCAGGATGTTCTGCTGAGTGAGGGTTGACCACTTAAATGTGGTTTGGCCTCTATGGGCTCTTGTGCCTGTAGAGAATTCCCGCTGGGTGTGTGACTTGTAGGTCAAACCCAGTAATTCTCTGGTTTGGTCTGGAGTTGGCCTCTGGGTGTGTTGAACCTTGTGCCTCTTAAGCTGGGCCCTGGTGTAGGCCAATTTCAGAACAAAGCAAATCACCAAGCAGAACAACAACAACAAAGAAAAAATCAAATACATTCACATGTAAAAACAACTGACAACCTACACACAACACAGGCAAAGATATCAAAGATATAAAGACAAAAGAAAAGAAACCAAAAAAATAAGCAGCACCAGTCTTGGCTTAAGCCCACGAAGTAATCTCCAGGTTGTCCTCTGCTGTACCAAAGAGTCCTCTGTGTATTGTGCAGGCAGAGCCGGTCACCTGGTGCCGAGAGTGACATTGGGACTGCAGATTTAGATGTGTGGGGCTGAGAGGTCTGGATGGTAGTTTTTACAAAGTCAGTGCAGTTTCTGCCCTTGCCTGCACCTATGCACACTGAGAGTAGCACCACCAGCCCTGTGTCCAGTTCTCCTGAGTCTTAGGGCACTTCTTCCGTGTGTGTGTGTGTGTGTGTGTGTGTGTGTGTGTGTGTGTGGCGGGCGGGAGATTTCTGAGGTGCTAAAAGCCCAGAGCTGTGTCTGTCACCTACTGCTGATCCCTGGGAGTGCCTCCGCAGTTGTAATTGCCCTGCCCTAGGCAGGCCAGAAAGGTTGGGGGCTAGGGATGGAGGGGTCTTCTCTCTCCCAGTCCAGCCGTGTCACACTCTTCCCGCAGGCCAGAAAAGGTGGTGACTGGAGGTGAAGGAGTCCCTTCTCTCCTAGCCCAGCAAAAATCACACTCTTCCCAGCCTCTTCCCTGGGTCAGAGCTGCCTGCCTGTCTTCCCAGCACCTGAGCACTAAGGCTTCTCTGTAATCTGACACTACTCCTCAGATCAGGAACCAGTTTAAATCTCTGGAAGGGCGGGGGTAGGATTGGAAGAGTGGGAGGAAGGGGTCCAGGTATGGAGTTTGTGTCCTTTGTCCGACCTACGGCCCAACTGGCTGCCCCCTAGGCGGGAGAGATCAGCTGTGGGACTCAGGGAAAAAGCCCACTTTCTGGCTTTTGTGTTCTCTGTTCCGTCCTGGGATCCCCTGTGTCTCTGCAGCTGCGGATGCTGGCGGTGTTTCCACCACCACAGATGCGGGCCGCGTTTCCACAGCCACAGATGCAGGCCATGTCCCCACAGCCACAGATGCGGACCGCGTCTCCACTCCGTTCCCTTCCCTCTTCCCCTGCTCACCCAATTTTCCCACCTTCAAGTAATCCTTGCATGAGTCTCTTAGCTGTTCTGCGTGATGAACAGAGTCCTTTGATGGGTTATAAATGTCTCATTTGTGATAAGATCCGGAGGAGAACTCAAAAAGTGTGCCCCGCTGCCATCATTCCTATGACATCACTCCAGAAAACCTGAATTTTTTATAACGAATGGTGAACAGGCTTGATCTTTGCCCCAGAGAAAGACATCTTTATTACACTGTGCAATAAATCAACCTAATCTTTGCTCCACTGAGAGACATAATCTGTATCTTCAAAGGCTGTTTACCGTACAAATATCCTTGAAAAGATTGTCCAGAATAAAGATGTCCAGTGCTTCTGCTCACAAGACATACAGAAATGTGAGAATCCCATGGTGAGTGGACTCCCAACATATGGCTTATGAAAAATCTTAGTAACAACCCTGATAAACTGTTTCCAAAATGTATAATAGAATGAGAGCAATTTTAAAAGTTAGAAGCTTCCAGCATATTTTTTGTATTTCTCTGAAACAGTAAGTTTGGAAAAGCAAATTTTTCTGCTGGTATCTTTTAGCTGTCATACAAGTTGGCCAGACTCCTGTTCTAATGAAAATTGCATTTATGTTTGGTACCTCTCTGAATGATGACAGCTGGTAGAGCTCTTAAAACTACAGTTTCCTTTCAGTTTTATATCCCACACATGAGTGAAGTCATATGGTTCTTGACTTGTTCTGTCTGACTTATTTTGCTTAGCATAGTAATCTCAAGTCCATCTATGTTGTCACAAATGGCAGTACTTCATCCTTTCTTTTGGCAGAGTAATATTCCATTGTGTATATACGACCACGTCTTCTTTATCTGATCATCTATCGAAGGACACTTTGGTTGTTTCCATGAACACACAAAGCAATATATAGATGATGTATTATAGAAATGTACACTTGAAACCTATATAATTTTACTAACCAATGTCATCCCAATAAATTTAATTTTTAAAAAGTTAAGCTAAATTCAAAAAAAAATTACAGATTCCTGTATCTTATTCCTAGATATTCTGATACAGCAGTTCTGGAATGGGACATGAGAACCTATATTTTGAAAAGTTTCCAAGGTCAATAAACACATGAAAGTGAGCTCAACTTTATTAATTATCAGGGAACACTAACTCAGTCCAAAATGTAACACAACTAAATACCCACCAGACTGTTTCAAAAAAAAAAAAAAGACAGAAACCAGCACTCACATATGTAGTTGTAACAAAGGCAAACTGGAACAACCACTTCAGAAAGCTAGCAGGTCTTCCACTGATCACTGAACCTGACAGTTCCTATGATGTGGAAACTTTACTCCTAGGTATGTAACCACAGAAATGAGAACCAATGTTTACCAGAAGACATGTACAAAATATTAATAGCAGGACTATATGTAATATCCAAAAACTAGACACAACTGAAATATCTATCAACTGTAGAACGGGAAGATAAATTTTGGTATATTCATTCAATAAAAATGTATACGACAATGAGGATGGCTAAACTACAGCTAAACACAAGAACATAAATTAGTCTCACAAGCATGTTTGGTGAAATCATCCAGACATAAAAGACAACTACTCTATATTCTATTTACATCATATTCAATTATGTTTTCTTAATAGCAAAACTTAAGGTCTGACAATTAAGTTCGCAAACTCAACTTAGAAAAGTACTACATACCTCATTGCTGAATATCACTATGGTCATCTTTGAAGTGCTCCTCTTGGGAAGCTATGCACCAATGTCAGCACCTAGTCCACCCTTCAAAGCAATTCTGGAATTCTTTTTCTGTAATGGCCATCAGAGCTGTCATCATATTACCCTTGATGTTCTGAATGTCATCCAAATGTCTTCCTTTCAATATTTCCTTTGTCTTCAGGCAAAGAAAGAAGTCACTGGGGGCCAGATCAAGTAAGGAGGGAGGGTGTTCCAATACAGCTATTAGTTTACTGGCTAAAAACTCCCTAACAAACATTACCAGGTGAGCTGGTACATTGTCGAGATACAAAAGCCATGAATTGTTGGCAAAAAGTCCAGGTCATCTAACTTTTTCTCGCAGGGTTTTCAGTACTTCCAAATAGTAAACACAATTAACTGTTTGTCCAGTTGGTACAAACCCAGACTGAATAATCTCTCCGATATCAAAAAAGGTTAGCAACATCGTTACAAGTTCCCAAACTTGTCACTCTTCATATGCCTGAAAGGAGATTACTATCTATAATGCACAAAGATCTTTTTTTAATAATCAGTAAGAAAAAGAACTTCAAATACCCTAACATAAATGTGTGATTACACAATATACCAAAAATAATAGACAAATAGATAATATGCCCATGAAAAGAAACTCAACTTCCATCAAAGAAATGTGAATAAACATCTGAGAGATCATGCTTCATTCACCGAACTTAGATTTAGATATTTAACAAAACTTAGAATTATTTTAGGTAAACAGGTGCTTTCCTGTAAAGTTGGTAGATAACTACATTAGTATACTTTTGGAGGGAAATTTAAGAATGTGTATCACATTATATAATGTGCATACCTATTAATCTGCTGAAGACAGAAATTTTTGTCTGATTGGATTACTGTTATACTGTAGCAACTCAAACAGTGACTGACACATGGTTGGGGTTAATAAACAAATGAATACACGAATAAATTAATTAACTCAAGTAAGACTAAGAAAAAATGAAAAATTATATGGGAACAAAAATGTTTTCTATAACATTATTCAACCTAGAAAATAAATGAAAATTATATGTCTATCATTAAACACATGGAAAATTAATTAGATATCAAACATGTGAGGTCCCTCTATTTTACTGACAAGCAACGGTAAATAATAATGTACTGAGTCAAAAAGTAGGTTGAAACATCACATACAACATAGTAGTTTATGCAAAATTATATGTAGATACATATATATATATATACATGTACAAAGAGATATGTCTGGAAAGATAGTAACCAAAATGTCAATAATTTTTTTTAATTATGCAGTTTAGGGACATTTTACTTTCTTCTTGCCTGTTATATTATTTGAATTCTTTTATGATGGGCATGTATCATTTTTAAGTAAAGTTATTTTTTAATTAAAGCCAAATTATATTAAAATTATAAGCACCTTGCAAATCACCTCTCATTGTCATTGAGTTTTAATATTGACAAAGATTTACTGGGTTTAGAAATTCTAACAGCCCTAATAAATATAATGCCTAACATTAACATCTATCTATTTTGTTTTAGAGCTTCATTTGCCATCTGTTACATTCAAATTCTTCATATCTTTACAATTCAATGTATATTGTGGTAATTAAAAATCCAAATATACGTATATTCAAAATACACCATAAATTAAATTCCAAACATAAAACATTTACTCAAACTAAATGCAAACACCCAAAAACATCCTCTCAGATTAAAGTCTTTTCCTTACTTTATCTTAATCTGGAAATATGAAAATTAAGTACTCTCTACTTTAAATGGGCAAAAAGCCCTTTGAGTTGCCTCAAGATGGGAAAGGGAGTTGTTGAGGAAACACTTTATACCCCAGCCTGTGTACTGCTAAGCACTGCTTGTGTGATACTATAAAGGAGATTGATAAAAGTAGATTTTTATTGCACACAGAGAAGGTATCAGGTGTAGTTATCAATGATCTATCCAACAAATATAGTGTACCAAATGTTCCCTCAGCCTTGATTAGATGCTATGAAGGACAAATTAATAAGCATAAGACAAAATCTCTTAAGAAGTTTTCAATTAAATTAAAGAGATAAAACTCTTGTGTAGACAAAGGATAGGAACAATTCCTTACAGTTTATAATCAGGTGGTGGACAAAGCATGTGCATGTGTGTGTCTGAGAAAAGTAAATTAATGTCCTCTGGGATTTCAAGTCTAGAAATGCAAAAGAAAATTAAGAACATGAACCAGGACTAACTAATAGATCAAATAGACACACACAAATCAAAGCAAGCACAACTTAACTAATGAAGTCTCACACCCTATGCACTAAGTAGGTACCAAAGATAAGGTAAGAATACAATCCTTCACCCAATACTTACAATGTGAACACTCAAGTTCTCACTATCAATATTCTTTTTAGAAGCTATGTTAGTTAGGGTTCTCCAGAGAAACAACATTAATAGGATATGTATGAGGTCGGACAATTAAGTTCATGAACTCAACCTAGAAAAAGTGTTCCACACATCATTGCTGAGTATCACTGCTGTCATATTTGAAGTACTCCCCTTGGGAAGCTATGCACTGATGCCAGTGCCCAGTCTACCCTTCAAAGCAATTTTGGAACTCTTTTTCTGGAATGGCCATCAGAGCTGTTGTCGTGTTACCTTTGATGTCCTGTACGTCATCCAAATGTCTTCCTTTTGATATTTCCTTTATCTTCAGGTAAAGAAAGAAGTCATTGGGGGCCAGATCAGGTGAGTAGGGAGGGTGTTCCCATACAATTATTTGCTTACAGGCTAAAAACTCCCTCACAGACAGTGCCACGTGAGCTGGTATATTATAGTGATGCAAGAGCCATGAATTGTGGGCGAAAAGTCCAGCTCGTCTAACTTTTTCACGCAGCCTTTTCAGCACTTCCAAATAGTAAACGTGGTTAACTGTTTGTTCAGTTGGTACAAATTCATAATGAATAATTCCTCTTACATAAAGATAAAGGTTAGCAACATCATTGCAAAAGTTTGCATGTTTAATTTTCAGATCTCGTACATAGAAAGAGATTTATTATAAGAAATTGGCTCACGTGAAATAAGTCAGAGAAAGACACTGTATAATATCACTTATATACGTGGACCCTGAAAAAGCCAGACTCATAGAAACAGAGTATAGTGGTGATTACCAGGGGCTGGGGATTGGGAAAAATGGGGAGATATTGGTCAAAAGGTACAAACTTTCAGTTATAATTTGAGTAAGTTCTGGGAATCTAATGTACAGCATGATGATTATAGGTAATAATACTGTGTTTTGTACTGAAAGTTGCTAAGAGAGTAGATCTTAAATGTTCTCATCCCCATAAAAGAAATGGTAATTTCGTGATGTGATGGAGGTGTTAGCTAGCATTATGGTAGGAGTCATGTCAAACACTAATTTCATCCAGGAATACCCTCATAGACACACCCAAAAATGATGTTTAGCCAAATAACTGGGAACTCTGTGATCCAGTCAAGTTGACACATAAAATTAACCATCAGAAGTTTATCCGTTGTCAATTTGGCACCTACATATATCTCCTTAAACAATACTTAGTTTCCAATAAAAACAACCAGGGTCATAATTTTACCTAAGATGTTAAAGCTACCCTGTGTACAAATGAGAATGTACTAACCCCTTCCCAACAAGAGGAGGTAAATTTTTTGCCTTATATTTGCTCTTCTTCTCATATCTCATAACTTAACTACTATGATATAAAGTAAATAAATTTTATGTTGCATGATATGGAAAGCTAGAGCAAAGAAAACATATAAACACACACAAACACATACGAACACGCACACACACATTCATAACAAAAAAAAGGAGGAAATACTCATGACAAGTACAGTCCTTGTTTCTGTAACTGGCCACATGGTGGTAGCTGGTATTTATAACCAATCTTTCCACTACCTACTGTATTCCCTCTGCCTTCAGCAAGTCCATCAGCTGATCATAGTTCTGGATGGGGTGACCCAAAACTTCATTCCTGAAGGATCTTGGCCAGTAGTAGTCCTGTCTAGGCAGAGATGTCATGGTTTTCCATTGACCTTAATAACAGGTATGGTAATACTTAGAGATTCTTAAGGGATATTCTTTATTCCAGACATACTCTTCCTTAATTTCAGGGTGATGTAGAAGCCCAATTTCCCCTTGGTAGTCAGCATCGATCATCCCAGACAGTACGATATCTGCCCTCTTTTCCTGTTGATTCAGAGTAATGAGAAGATCAAAGTGTCCAGGTGGCAGTCTTAACTTCTAGTTCAATCAAATAACTGTTGAGTCTCCTCGTGGAAGTGTTGCTCCCTTTGGAACTAAGACCTCCAGGCAAACAGAGCATAAAATCAAGGGGAACAGGAAGCAAAAATTTTGCAAGTGTGGTCACTGTGGTAAGTAACATAAGAATCGTCAGTATCCTGTTTCCCCAAAAATAAGACCTAGCCAGACAATCAGCTCTAATGTGCCTTTTGGAACAAAAATTAACATAAGACCCGGTATTATATTGTATTGTATTATATTATATTTATATTATATTATATTATATTATATTATATGACCCAGTCTTATATTATAGTAAAATAATATCGGGTCTCATATTAATTTTTGCTTCAAAAGACGCATTAGAGCTGGTTTTCTGGCTAGGTCATATTTTTGAGGAAGCATGGTACCAGTTTCCATGAGCAAGCAGGAGGAGGTGCTTAGTTCAGATTATGGGAAACAGGAAAAGGGATCAAGTAGAAATGAATGTTTGAGTGAGTTGAGTCTTAAAGGAGGAATCGTAGCTGACTAAATAAGGAAATTGAAGTCCAGAGAGCATAACCACCTATGCTGGTTATTTGCCTATTGTCTCTTAGCCGTATGTCATTCTACTTTGTTACACTAGCCTCTGAAGGGCTAGAGCTTGGAGTCTGCAAATTGCATTTCCCAGACACCATTTCCAGCTGGCTTCCAGTTGTCTTCTGCCAATGGGAAGCACTAAAGGGATATTGGAAAAGAGGAAAAAGGGAAATGTTTCAAATCCAAAGTTTGTCATGTGGTGACACCTCTTAAAGTTGTGGACCTCATATCCATGGTTCCAGTTATTGTAGTGGCAGCCCTTCCTTGGATAAGCCCACCCCTCCTTCCTTTTTGTTTCTCTAAGCCTAGAAGATGGTAGTTGCTTCTTTCACTTATTATTTTAGTCATTCCTTTTTTGCTCGTCCAGCCTTCTAATATCTGTGTTATAAATTCCCTGTATTAAATCCCCTTTTCCGAAACACATAGTATGGTTTCTCTTTCCCTTACTAATCTGATATGTATTTAGTAACAAACTGAGATTCTTAGATTATATTGCTTATTTTTGTTGAGCTTATATGCAGTGAGGACCTCCTTACGAATGTAAATTAGGACACTAGTAATCTGTGACATGCGATGACATCATTCATCCTTACTTAAATTATGTGTTTGCTTAGAATGAAGTGTCTACTAAAAGCAAGACTTTGGGAACCCAGCTGGCTGCTGCTGCACTTGCCCATTACAATACGAATGTTGACCACAAGAACTAGGAGTTTGCCTAGTTATTTCTGACTGCTCTGGAGAGTGTATAGAAAATAAATGATAAGTTCAGAAATTAAAAATCTCAAACTACGAAAAATAAATTTCTCATGTCTTATAGCTACAGAGTAAGACTGACTATCAAACCTGATAGAGTTAAAAACTTGAATTGGAAATTTCCCTTATATTTTTGAATGATATTTATAGTATCCTTGCCAGCACAGATGACCCTTGAACAAAACAGGTTTAAACTGTGCAGGTCAGCTAATTCACACATTTTTTTTTTCAATAAATACTGTAAATGCATTTTCCTTATGATTTTCTTAATAACATTTTCTTTTCTCTAGCTTACTTTATTATAAGAATACAGTATATAATACATATATCTTTCAAAATATGTGTTAATCATCTGCTTATGCTACTGGTAAGGCTTTTAGTCAACAGTAGGCTATTAGTAGTTAAGTTTTTTAGGGAGTCCAAAGTTATATGAGGGTTTTTGAGTGCATGGAGGGTCAATATCTCTTATCCCTGTTGTTCAAGGGTCAGCTATATAAGCAGACCTTCCTCTATATGAAGAGACTGGCTTTCCAGTGTTTGAAGACACCACAGTGGCCTCACCTGAAATAATTAGTTTACAAAGACATTCCTCAAGGGCCCACCCATCACCCTTTATTCACTGAGAAATGCCTTAGTAAAGGAAGTACTGCATCCCTTAGAAATCTCTGTGTGGCTGGAATGATGGTAGGAGATGCTGCCATTGTAACCAGATTCCTGATGGTAAAGGGAATAGAAGAATCTCAGCATGGCAGAAGCCCAATGTCATTACTTAGCTGCAGTAGCAAGATAGGTAAATTTGCACAACAGGAAATAGAATCTTACTAAATGTTATTTGATGTAGATCACTTCATAAATTCTAGCTCCAGTGGGCACTGTAATGGAGACTCACAGCTTCTTGCTCAGTATCTACAATTCTGCTCAAAAATATACTGCAAGTATGATTCCAAGCTTGCCCTGAAGGGACTTAAAGCTATTATCCAGGTGACTCTTCACAAGAAAAAGGAATCTTTCAGGGATTATTAGATACTGATTTAAGTGGATACTAATTCATGACTACTCAAAACATTAGAAAAGTCTACTAACTGAGTGAAAGATTAGAGGGGTCAGGCGATAAAAGCAGTTTTGGCCCAAGTCTCACAGTGAGCAAAGTAATTCGATAAAACCATTGTGCATCATTTCTCCAGTTCCTGAAAATATGATTTCAATAGATATACTTGGTAACAGGCCAAGTAGAATGTGTGAGAGCTGATATGGTAGAAAAAGCCAAGTGAAATGCCCTAGAACATTCCCTCCATCAAGAAAGCCAAAAGCAAAATGTCATCTCTGGAGAAATTGCTACAAGTAGGGCAGTCATCAAAGTCCTAAAAGATGGAAGAGGAATGATTCATTTCACTAACTCATTTTGCTCATCTATTTGGCCTATTCAGAAAGTAGTTTTAACTTGCAGAATAACTGTGTATTATTGTAATTTATTCAGTTGGCAGCCTCAAATTCTGCTGCTATTTCAAATATGATATGATTCCTGAAAAAACTCAACAAAGCTCTTTATATTCGATGTATACAGAGGGTGCCAAAAAATGTATACACATTTTAATAAAGGAAAAAAACTATATTAAAATTACACTGATGGTAACCATTTTGAGCACCTCTTGTAACTGCAAAAGTAAAACATAACTTGTATTCATCTTTTGTCATCAGTATATACTGAGTATTACCATTTTAATACAATTTTTCCTTTCTTAAAATGTGTATACATTTCTTTGGCACCCTCTGTATTTAGTTACTAACCTGAAAACTGCTTTTCCCCCCTTATATCAATTTCCCAATGAACAAAAAAAGTTCACTTTTCCCCTGGCAAGGGCAACAGTACACATTCACTATATTGCCTCTGTCAAAGAAAAATTACAAAAAAAAAAAAAACTAGAAGGGCAAGGAAGACTTTATTCAAGATTATTGCAATCGGAGTCTAGGCTATTGCAATAGGGGAGAAAGACTAAACCCAACTCCAGTGAAACAGAAGGCTGAAGAGTTTTTAAATGCTGGGATGAACTAATGTAAAAGTACTAGAGGACTTTCGGGAAGAAGTTAGTAAATGTGGTTTTGCCATCTGTGTTTGCAAATCGATGCTCATCACAGATAGGCTCCTACTCTCCCATATAAATTGGAAAATAGGGGACTTATCTTTCTTGATGATTATATTTCAAAAGGACAGCTCCTTGATAAAGACATTCCAAAGTGTAGGAGATTTACATCTCAAAGGTGCAGAGAAAGATGTATAATTTTAAGTTTTCTAAAGTAAATGCTCTTAGAAAGAGGAAATTAGGGGCCTATAATCAGGAAGAAACCTACCTAAAGTTTAGTCAAGCTGGGAGGAATGAGGCAATCTTGCAGTCTTGGTCACTTCAGGGCTGCACTCTTCTGTTCTCTGATACAATCCAGAAAACAATTTGTACAATCTATAAGAACTTTGGTAGTTTTAACATGTCACAGAACATCACGCTGGTTCACTCCATCGCAGTCATGCTGAGTGGACCCCAGGAACAGGGAACGGAAAATACCAAAAACAAAATGTGTTAGCAAAATACAAGTGTTCCAAAGAATAGGAGATAAACACTATGAAAATACACAGGTCCACCACCTTGCTAGACTTTCCAGGAATCCAGTAATCTGATATCCCCTCAAAATGAAAGAAAAATAGAAGGTTATGTCTAGAACTCAAAGGATTCTACAGGATTCTTATTAAAAGTCAAAACAGTAAAACTAAAGAAAAACAAAAACAAAAAAAGTAAAAGTTAATTCCAAATCATTCTTCTGAGGTTAGGACTACAAAGAGCTCACACCCATTAGAAATGAAGTTTTACCTCACCACAGCAGAAAAAGAACTTTGACCTTTAGGATTCCTTTACCACCAAGGCCAAAGGCAAGGGAAACAATACAGTTTGCAGAAGAAGAAGAATCAGTTATATACACGAGAACTTGCGTAATACAGGAATATTTTCTTCCATATTTATTTAGTATATGTTTGATTGTATTAATGATTTACCTTTCTCCTTTCTCTTTCCTAACACATTATATAAAAATTATTGATGCTAACTAACAATAATTTAGTCTTTAGTTTATGGAATTTTAGATAAGGATGTGACTAAAGTAGAAGATGAATTAACATCACTAACATAATAGTGTCTGTGGGAGTTTTACTTTTGAGGAAAAGATGGCAAAATTTTTGTTTTTTAAAGATTGCCTCTTATTATGTGGAAATATAAAGTCGCAACTGTTTTCTGCATGTAAGTTGAAATATGAGTAGAAAAGGCTTTGAAATGGGGTGAACTGTTCTATTATTTACCTATAATTTTCAGTCTCATACCTGACCTTCGTAACCTGGTCTTTTATGCTAGGGCAAGGAGTCTATAAACAACTTTCCCAGACCCCCTTGCCAGATCATTAGGCATTAGGTTCTGCCACCAGGAGGCCCTGGAATGACCTTGGAAAGAAGGAGAAGAAAAGGAAATAATTTCCTGCTTCTGATTTGTCAGAATCCCTTCAACAGCAGTTAACAAATGCAGGTTCAATATCTTTCAGTACAATATCTTTCAGAACAAGCCACGTAGCATGACTTCAGTGGTCCCAACACTAGCCAAAGGACACTTCCTCTAATGTCTCAGCAGGAGCTGCCTGGCCCCCATTCACAACTCCTTCATGATCCCAGTCTCTGAAACTGTGGTTCCTCACCCACTGTCTTAGCTCCTGAGACAGTGGCAGCTCCTGAAGTGACGGCTACTATCCAGATAGTTGGAGCTTTTGAGGAAGTAGCTTCCTCCTCACTTCTAAATTGTGGTAACAACTTCTCCCTGCTGTTTTCCCAGATTTACAGATAATAGCAGCTTCCTGCCGTTACTATTCTCTCATTCTTTTAGTTCTTCCAGATTTCTAACACAGATATAACCAGTTTCCTGGATTACACCCCCACTTCTTGAGATACTTTGCATAGTTCCTTTGTTCCTGAGCAGAAAATAACTAAAACCATTGCTAAAGGCACAAGGTGTTTTTCAGGGGATGAGAATCAGGTATTTACAGAGTAATCTAATATATTTCACTATCTGATATGTGTTTCTAGGACTATGCCTATCTCCATAGAGAATAACATTAAGTCACTATTACCAAGTATTACGATTAAAAGTACCTCATACAATTAAAAGTGCATCCCCCGTGCATCAATAGCATGTGCAAAGTGACAAAAAGAAGGATGTGAAGAAGAGACAAAGCATCTCTAAGAGCCTCAAGAGCAGAAATGAAATAGAGTAGGAGACCTCCTGCAGAGAGAAACAAAGAAGTCTTAAAAACACTTAAATAGAATGAGGGTGAACTGTTGCAATATTGATGTCATTACAAGACAGAAGTTTGAAGTCAACTTGCTCAGGAAACTATTTCCCTCTCCTCTGTTCATCTAGGTGGTACTTTCCTACCGCTAGCATTTTATATTCCAGTTGTATTTTATTGTCTCATTTTCAATATCAGGATATAGTTAGCCTAACCTCACATTCTTAATAATCCTAGTATTTCCTGGATGCTGTTTAAAATATAGATGTAGACACAGAGACAGACTAAGACATAGACAATGTGGAGGAAAAGGGGGCCACATACTAAACCTGACAAGCTCAGGGGAGGCCAGCATGGCAGGCCCTGCAAATTCAGAGACGGAAATTAACCACATAGGATGGTCTGAACATAAAAATTCCTAACTAAAAGCAGGTGGTGGCCAGTAGTCATATCCTTGGCCTGCACCTTCCTTGACAAAGGTCAATCTTTACCTTAAGTGAGCCTGTCTTTTTGCATCTACCATGTTTCCCTGAAAATAAGACGTAGCTGGACAATCAGCTCTAATGTGTCTTTTGGAGCAAAAAGTAATATAAAACCCAGTCTTATTTTACTATAAGACTGGGTCTTTAATATAATATAATAATATAATATAATACAGTAAAATACAATACTGGGTCTTCTATTAATTTTTGCTCCAAAAGACACATTAGAGCTGATTGTCTGGCCAGGTCTTATTTTCGGGGGAAACACAGTATGATAACATGCCCTTGGAATGTCAGAGTAATCCCTTTCCGGACCCCTCAGGGCACAACCCACCCCACCAAAGCAGGGAACTACAGAACCCCTCATTGTTATTACCCCCCCATTACCATCTCTATGCTGTAAAATATTAACTATTAACTAACTATCCTGTACTCACCAATGTAAAAGAGGTATGTCACTCCAATTTACTTTTTATCTAATCCCAGAGATTTCCCTGCTTTGCTTTCTCCCATCTCCTTAATCTAACATCAATATATTTCATGTAATACTCCTCTTTCGACTCTAAAGTATAAAATAAGTTGCAAAACCGCCATTTTCCAGACTATTTTCTCAACCCATTGAGATTTTGCTTCCTGGCAATTGTCATCAGTTTGGCTCAAATAAACTGTTAAAAGCTTTCTCATAGCTGGGATTTTTTTTCATTGACAGCAAAGATATAGTTAATACCCAAATAATAATTGACAGTCCCCATCTGACATATGAGGGGCCTATTGTATGGACTACAGATTTATCCAAAATTTATTATTCAGTTCTTTTAGATAAACAAACATAGACTTTTATTTTTTTTTACATAGGAAGAAATAGTTTACTTGTAGACCATTAAACAAGATAATAAAATTGATATTTTTTTTAAAATTAAAGCATTGTGTAGTAGGATTTACTAGAGAATTGAAATTAATATTCTACTAAGTCTGGTTGCAGACTTCCTTCCAGAGCATCTATAGTGAGATAGTTGGAAAACTTATGATTTGGGGACACATTTAATTAACAGTATATTATCAGTGTTATCTTAAGCTGGCTATGTTTTTCTATATTTTTGCCTTTTGTTATTAATTGCTTTGCTTTAGTTTCATAGATGCCTGTTTAGTTTTCAGATTGAGCAAACAAGGCTGGCAAGCTGATAAAGTAGTCAGCAATTATGAAAGATAACTATGGATGCCATAAATGGATGATTTCACGTAAATATTATATATAGATTCAACGGCTTTAGGATTTGCACTAAAAGACAATGAAAAGTAAACAGAGTGACTGTGGGAGTTCCAGCTTTGACACAGGCAAAGAGGCAACTTTTGTTTTGGACCAATTCAAGACTGCTTCATCAATCGGGAGTAAGGAGTTGTATCTATGACAGGAGAATAGTAAAAGCACAGACAGCCATCAGGGTTCCAGAGTATCAGGTTGTTCTCATTCTTTGGTTTTTTTAAGGCTTTGTTTCTTTTATCATTTAGGGCTAACTTGCATGTGTCCATTTATAGACTGTCTCTTTGATGGGTCAGTCAGTGAACACGCAATTATTGAAAGGGGCTAGTGCCCTGTAAAGTGGGCCTGAGTGTGTTATGAGCAAGGTGTGAGATGATAGGAAACCAACTCCCTTATCTAGAGACCATGGGCCAGACCATCATGATATCTCACATAGCACAGGTGACATCTCAAAGAGGTACAATAAATTAGCCAAAGTATATTTGATCATTTGAAAAGTATCAAATGAATACATTAACAATTAAAAACATTCAAGAAATATTTTATTTAATTCACTAACGACGCAGGAGGAAATGCATTCTGTGCAGAATTCATGGTGCTGTAGATTCATCCTAGACTCTATTCTAATCATAGGGCTTTCCTGCTCCCTGGCACTGCAGACCAATTAGCGTGTGCGCTCCCTCTTCTCTCTCTCTCTCTCTCTCTCTCTCTCTCTCTCTCTCTCTCTCTCTCTCTCTCGCCAGATATTATTGTATCAAAAGAAATTAGCCAAAAAGGGTAAGAGCCACAGCCTAGAGACACAACCCAGGCTTCTAGAGCCCTTAGAATGCAAGATCCATGGTGGATTTGAAAGAATAAGGGATTATCAAGGGGAAAAAGGCATAATATATATACCCTCTCAAGTACATGGAAAGGATTATATGTCCCTTGAATTACAAAGTAGAGATATCTGTAAAGAGCTGGAAATTTAGTCCTGCACTCAGTTGTTTTGTTTAATTATAGGAAATCTAAAGTATCCCATTAGTTGAGGCTTTATTGTATTATTAAGGGAAGGTTTTTAGGAATAGAAATGTCTCTGAAATATGAGAACCCTTTCTTGATGCTGTAGGTGAACTTATCTCCGAGTCATCATCTTCCCAACTCAGCTTTAACGTCTGGAATAGAGTTACTCCAGACACAACAGTTATTTAATCTCATTTCATTTCTCAATGTCAGGGCACATTAATATTTTAAAAATAGAAACAAAGTCCATAAGCTAAATTTTTATCTTATAAAAAATGCACGGACATATTTTTTAAAGTGACATGATTAATTTTATCATTATAATTTTATGTTCTGTGAAAGCAGCTAACAGTGGAAAGCTGAGGTTCTTCCCTCCATTATATCAGATTCTCGAATAACATTTGGCATATGGAAACCAACTCTTTTCTCAATTCATTTGACAACACAAAATACCAAATGCAGTGCTGCGAGGATATTTAACTACAAAGATACTAAGAAAAAGAATGTATTTCTATAAATAAAAACAAATTTTTAAGAACTGTAGCTTCAAATTATTCAGAGTAAATGCATACAGTCACAATGTTTTATTTATTTCTTCATAATTTTCCTAAAATGCTGATGTTTAAATAGATTTGGGGTTTTCAAACATTAATAATTTTTAAAGGGAACATGAAATAATAATTGCAAAGGAGTTAACTCATGTGACACATTTCATTTTTTTTTCTTCACATGATAGATAACGGTATGTTTCAACTGAAAAAAAAACTTGTGGGGGCAAATACATCTCTCTTATATTCTTATGTTGTTGTTTGGTTGTTTTTTTTAAAAGAGGTATAAATAATATATAAAATTATATTAGTTTCAGGTGCTCAACATGATTCAATATTTGTATAGATTACCAAATGATCACCACAGTAACTCATTAATATCCATCACCTAACACAGTTACAAAAATTCTTTTTCCTTGAGATGAGAACTTTAGATTTACTCTTTTAGTAACCTTTAAATACGCATTACAGTGTTATAAACTATAGGAATCATGCTGTACCTTACATCCCCATGAATTACTTATTTTATAACTGTAAATTTGTACCTTTTGACCTCCTTTACCCATTTCATCCAACCCCCAATTTCACCTCTGGTAACCACCAATTTGTTCTCTGAATCTATCAGCTTCTTTGGAAAGAAGGGGATATTGTTTCATTTGTTTATTTATTTGTTTTAGATTCCACATATGAATAAAATCAGATAGTATTTGTCTTTCTCTGACTTATTTCACTTAGCATAATGCTTTGAGGTCCATCTATGTTGTTAAAAATGGTAACATTTCATTCTTTATGATGGCTGAATAATATTCCATTTTGTGTGTGTGTGTGTGTGTGTGTGTGTGTGTCACATTTTCTTTATTCATTCATCCATTGAAGGACACTTAGGTTGTTTCAATATGTTGGCTATTGTAAATAGTGCTGCAATGAACATGGAGGTGCTGCATATATCATTTCAAGTCAGTATTTTCATTTTCTTTGGATAAATACCCAGAAGTGGAATTCTGGATCACATGATAGTTTTAATTTTTGAGGAAAACCCATACTGTTTTCCATAGTAGCTGCGACAATCTACAATTTTACCAGTAGTGCACAAGGGTTCCCTTTTTACCACATCCTTATCAACACTTGTTAGTTCTTGTTTTTTTGATAATAGCCATTCTAACAGGTATAAGGTGATATCTCACTGTGGTTTTGATTTTCATTTCCCTGATGATTAGTGATGTTTATTAGTTTATAGGTCCCCTGTCTGAAGAGGTAGAGCCAGTATGTATCAGTGACACACAGGGTCCAGATTAGATACGGCATAGTTTTATGTCGCTAGACACTCATTATTCAGGGGGTTTTCTCCCACCTGCCACTGGAAATGTTCTATCAGTCAGATACCTTCACTGAATTATTTCCCAAAGTACACTCAATATATATTTTAAAAACTATCAGCACTACTACCCACCAACGAACATAATACCCATGTCCCTAGTAACTTTTAAACATCTAGTGAAGCATCTTCTCGTAAATTAGTAAGAGGAAATACATGCATCTTAGCAATAATCTAAGACATGTCTCCTAGTTGTTTCTCTAAGCTCTAGATTTCCATAGTGGAGGCTTAGTGTCCACTAAGAAAAGGTAAGAACAATGCTTCCTGAGACTGGAAGGCTGGGACTCAGACCCTCTACTTAATCTCTGCTTCAATTAGATTCACCATTTTTTCTCACCCCTTATTTTAAGTTCATGATAAAATAACACATCATTTAAGAGGACAGTTAAAAGATTCTATTATTTTTACAAGTTTAAAAATATTTTATTCTCAGTCTGATTATATCTAAAGGATGTTTTCCTTTCTTTTTCTTTTTCCTTCCTTTTTTTTGGCATCCTAATTGAAGAATATGTGTATACTGCATCTGACAAGTATGGGAACAAAGGCAGTGAACATACATACATATGTGTGAATCATAATTGCCTAATAATTATGTCTTTTCCTGAAATAAATTAGAAGTTTCAGGACAGCTGGAAGCTCTTCTCATACTGTTATTCTTTGGGGCACTGATTCAGTAAAGAGAAGACAACTATGTTCAGTAAAAATTAGTTGGCTTGTTCCCATCCATATTGAAAGCACATTAAATTCAGAATGATATTTATTTTTGGCTACTATGCTCAAATACCTGTGACTATGGGTAATATCTACTTACGGGGCAATTTAAAGCAACCTTTCAACAGGATCTTGAGAGTGAGCTGTGTTTTATGCACAGTGAGTGAAAATCAATGCTCTGTCTATGCTTATCACAGCATGTCACATCTCCGATTGAATCTTTTCAACCTGCTTTATCAGACATACAGCACAGGAATAAATTTATCTTTATACACTTTATATATGTCACCAAAAATAGCTTTGGGATCACTATAACCTAATGACCTAAGAATGTCCGATAAATGATTAAGCTGTGGTTGACAGTAAAACCGCACACTCTGTTCTTTATTATCTAAAGCACAGTATTTCTAGAGAGAATTGAGTTCCCCAGAAGTTCCTTCTAAAGTAATGCCCATGATATTCTAACACTTAGCCCAATGGAAAGTCTTCAGCTTTTAGTCCTAATTTTACTGATTTTTTTCTAGAAATCGACCATAAAGATCATTTTAATCATACTCATGGTGGGTTTTTTTCAAGGGACTAACCTAAATCACTTTGTTATTCTTGCCAAATTAAAAGTATCTAGAATCTATAAGTACCTCAAGATCAATTGTTTTGAAAAGAAAACAGTTTTATGGTTCTAGCCTGAGTTTAGAGAAAACAAATGGTATGTTCTATTGTTAAATTACTCAGATAAGCATCAAATAATAAAGAAGCTTTTTGTAAGTCAACATAACTAATTACATAAGTGGAAACAGTTGAGGAAAATCATTTTATCAAGACACATATAAATCACAAAATTATTTTGACCATTCAGGAACACTGCATTAATTCCAATAACTTTTCTAAGTCTATGATGCTATTGATATGCATTGTCACATTATGTTAACCCTGGAAGTTTGTCTATCACTTTATTTTTAAGCAGAATATGATAATATAGAGAAATGATACCTGAACTTATATATATATAACATGCTGCCCTGAATATTTGAAGGTGAAGTTATTGGTTCACCATTGTTAGCATATATATGACCACTGTTGTTCCATGAATGGAAATTGATTTGGGGTGATCCATACATGCTTTCTTATCGGGTTCTCCTTATAACCAAAGTCATATATCTGCAGGTCACGTGACCAGAGTACATGTGGCAACCTCTGATTACAGATACAAATAAAGCAAACTATCCATAAAAGAGGAAGCTTACTTTAGCCCCATCAATGTGATGCTTTAATCAATCTAGCAAACCTGTTTGACTCGTGGACGTAAATGAACACATAATATGAATGGAACACAAAATCATTTTTTTTTTGCCAACTCTAAGGAGAGCTGATCATCTAGGGAAACATTTTAAATAACTGGCAAGATATAGACGACCCACCTTGAACTGATTACTTTTTTTTTTCTTGCTTCATCCTCCACAATTTCCTCATTCATTAACAAACATATAGAGAGAGAGTATGCTGAGACAGCA
Organism: Rhinolophus hipposideros; assembly: GCF_964194185.1. Classification (NCBI taxonomy): domain Eukaryota; kingdom Metazoa; phylum Chordata; class Mammalia; order Chiroptera; family Rhinolophidae; genus Rhinolophus; species Rhinolophus hipposideros. The sequence goes on along the minus strand of NC_138056.1, from coordinate 65,947,827 downwards.
CTGTAGTAGATATAGTGGGGACAAAAATAAGCAAGTAATAATTTCTGCCCTCGAGGAAAAAACTGATTTAGTGGGAGAAAAGACAGGCAATAAATAGCAGCAAAAAAAAAAAAAATTGCAGTGCAAAATAATAAGTGCTTTCTGTTTAAATTGGGGAAAAGTTTGGATTTTCAAAAAGAAATTGATAGCCTTGATAGATGCTGAGGAATTAGCCAGGTATGGAAGGTCAAAAATGCCAGGCATTAAGCTGTCTTTTTAAACTTACATCCTCCCTATACTTTTTGGCTCAAATTGTGCCCCCCATGTCTGCTTCCCGGACTTTTTTCAATTCTCATGATAGCACAATTATAACGTCCTCTTTATTTACTCCCACCTCTCATTCTATATTGTAGCTTCTCTTTATTTGCTTTCAAATCCCTGTGGTCCATAACCTACATAAAGGGAAAGACTGCATTTGTCATTTTAATAGGAGTAACAATCCCAGTATCTTGAATTGTCCTGGCCAAAACCAGGAGCTCAGTAAATCATCGTTGAATTAAAGCTGATGGAAGAAACAGTTTGTGCAAGAGCACTAATGTGTGAAACAACATGACAAGAAGTAGGTATGTCTTGAGGAATACATGCCTACAGTGGGGTACAAGATAGAGAGGATTTGAATTCTCATCCTTGACAAGAGCTGTGACTGTTTTGTAATATAGAATAATGGGTTCAATTACATTTCTGAAGCTAAACTGCGTTGATTTTATCCTAACTCTACCATTTCCTATTTTACATTGGGAAAGATATTTAACCTCTCTATGTCTCATTTTCTTCATCTATAAAATATAGACCTCAGGATTTTGTGACGTTAAAGTGAACTAATCTATCTACACTTAAATGGTAATGTGGTAAGCACTCACTAAGTATTAGCTATGATTTCCAGGCCAACAAATTTGCTATTCTTCCTGAAAACTATGACGAGACTGAAGACCTTTAAGCAACCGTAAGATACAATGAACTTCCCTCTGTATCAGTCAGGATTCACTGCAGGAAATGGAAACCATCACTTATCAACCTCGTTGTTAGTTAGCTGTCTGAAAACCTTCCCCCAAGTTGTGATTTTCAAAGGTGTGAACATATCTTATTTATCTTTGATTCTATATCTTCCACATATTTGGGCACATAGTATAGGTTGGTGCAAAAGTAATTGCAATTTAAGGATTAAAAATAATTGCAAAAACCGCAATTACTTTTGCACCGACCTAATAGTTCCTCAGTAACAATTAATTATCGAATAAATGCCTTTGGAATAAAGAAGAACCTTTTACTCAAACCTTTTTATTCTACTAAATTCTTTATAAAACCACGCCTCTGAGAATGAGTTAGGCAGGATCACTGCCATATCCTTTTGTGCCAAATAGTAGATGATATGTAAAAAGCAATCTAGAGTGACAGAAAATATAATTCAGACAAATCCGTGCAGAGTTGGAAGAGATTAGTAATGCAATTTAAAGCAATGCCACGTAAGTCACATCCCTTTGCCAATAAATTTTAAAAAGAAAGTAGGAACCATACATAGACTCATCCAAAACCACTGTAGGGATCAGCCTCCACTCCAGCAAGTCCTCCACATTTTTGCTCTTTGAGTTCCAGGTGTGTAATTATCAACTTGTTCATTTATTCAGGACACACACCTGCCAACAGCTGTCTCCAAAATAATCCAAATAGCTTTCTTTCGATGACTCTGGTTGTCCAAAATCAATGCTATGTTGCGGCATATGCTAAGTCTCTCAGGACAGCAAACAAACCACAGAGCAGCAATAGATAAATATCTTATTCCCAACCAAACATCATTCTAAACATGCAAGCCTGAATTTGTCACTCCATGGCCAAATCAGCTGTCCGTGGCTTTGTAGCCCATTGGTTCTAGAGATTCTTGCTATATATACACTTACAGATGAGACCATTTCAGAAGAATATCCACTGAGACTTTCAACTATAAAACTTTATTATATTGCCTACGGTGAGACTTTAACTGTACTTTAGAGCAATCTATTTTACAGAAAGATGTTTCTCTATATTAAAATCTGCCTCAAGGATCTGTCTCTGGTACCTGTGCATAAAGTCCAGAAGAAAAATGTACAGTGCAGAGGAAGCAATTAGAAGAACAAGTTTAGGGTAGGAGAGAGTTAAAACAACCATAGTAGAAATCAATCTTCTCAAATCCCTACTGGAGAAAATTTCATTTCCTAGTTCAGAGCAGAGAATTTGAAAGAAAATATTAAGCCAAGTGCCATGTACCTGTGTTATTCATGGAGGAAATCCATGCTCAGATTTCCTTCAAGAGAACCTGTGGCAAGGAATGAAGTTGACTGACAGGCTCTATCTGCAGCACCTTTAGATCCATTGAATCATTTACACCAGGCCATGCTTCTTCATGGATGCTCCCAGCTCTTGACTGAGCACGATGGAGGCCAGAACATGACCTTGGTGCCCAATGCAGGATGAAAATCTGGCTTGGGAACTTCTCATAGGCCTGGCATGAACTTTCTCAGAAATAAGTTTCAATCTCAGTCTCTTCTTACCCAACTCTTCCTTCCTTCTATGCTTTTTCAGGTGTCAGACCTATATTTTAGTCTGAAAAGTTCTCCTTGCCTACTCTTGCTACCTCCCCTCTTATCTTTCACAGACATTTTCTCCAATAAAACTCTTGCATGTCTAATCCCATTTTTGGTGTGCACTTCTTGGAAGACTTGAATCATCAAAGTTTGTGATGATATCAAAAGCAGAGAATTAGGCCTAGTTCCTGCTCAGATGGTATGCAGTTTAATGCAAGCATTAACTCGTGCACGGTTTAGCACTGCTACTAATGTTTTGAGTCTCTGTATTCCTTAAAGATTTGAATTATTAAAGCATTCAGTGCAGAAGATGCTCAGTTCTCCTCCCCTTCATTCCTCTCAATAAAAAGAATGATTTGAGCATTTGTTTTCAAGGTCCTCTCTCATACAATTGCCATTAATTACTCCCAGGAGATTGTATGAACCCAGGACATGATTGAGTCAATAAGTATTTGGGTACATTGAGGGATGTGAGATAAATAGAGAATCGGGGATGTCCAAGCACTGCTAAAGACCACACTTTAGAGAGCAAGTTGCTCACCTTCCCATGGACCATTGTTTGGGGCCATTGTCAATTGTCAAGGACACACTGCACTCTGATGATCAGAATGGATCATAGATTTGCTGGCTTCCTTGGTGCCACTAGCCTTGAAAATATTTTATAGACCTTTAGTACTAACAATGTAGGTCTAAGAGTAGTATCAAAAATCGTATTTCAGTAGAAAATATTCTTTTCTCAGTGTGGGCATTCGGATTATTGATTTGCAGCCTATAAATTTATAATGAGAGCACATATATTCTTTTTTTTTACGTTGTCTCCAAGATTATTACTTTTTGTTCCCTCCAGATATATTCGATTTCTATACATATATTACCATCTTGATATCAATAGATAAGGACAAAATATTTATCTACTACCTGAAAGCATGATTATGGTACATACATTTGTTGAAACTCAGCTTTCTCTCTTGTATGTTTTTATTTCATCATAGCCTGTTAGTTTCTGATGTTTCTCCTAATTTTTTACTTCTTAAACTAAAAACGCCCGGAATTCTATTCCTTGGCATCTTATCACTATTTACTAGCTATTCATAAATGCCTAACCCTACGTCAGTCACCTCAAAAATAATGTAAGAGGGCATGAACCTTGATATATATATAGGATCAAATAATATTCAAGATATGCCTTCTGAGTGTATGAGACATAGGTATATGAGAATGAAGCTTATCTGGCATTTCCAGACCACCCAACTTTGTCCCTCTTCTGAACTCATCATCTTATCACATATTTGGACCTAGGCATGTGATTTCTTGAATCTTTAACAACAAAAGATTATTTACATCGTATCTCCCTACTAAATTGTAAATCTTTTTGAGAAGATATTATTCATATACTGATGTATCCTCCCTCAGTAAAGTGGGAGGGAGTGATTTGTTATCTATAGCATACCCAGGCAGGAGTCAGCCTTGTTAAGACTTCATCTGAACTCCCATCTCTCCCAACATAGACTGAACAAAGTGGCCTGCCCTGGGAGATGGTCATAGACTTTCTGCCAGGGCCAAAATGATGGCAGGGACATTCTGAAAGGATGTCTCAATTACAAAAAAGAAACTGACTCTAAAAATGATCTAATATATAACATGGTACCTGAAATTAACAATACCATACTATATTCTTAAAAGCTGCTAAGAGAGTAAATCTTAAATGTTTTCACTACAAAAAAACATATGGTAATTATGTGAGGTGGTTATGGGTGTGTTAATTAACTTTATTGTGGTGATCATTTCACAATATATACATGTATCAAATCATTACTTTGTACACGTTAAATTTACACAATGCTATATTTCAATTATATCTCAAACAGATAGAAAAACTGCTCTAAATCCTTTTCAAATACCACATATTTTACTTTTTACCTCTTGCTCTCATAGAGTAGACCACATTTGTCTGTCACTGCTGGTTCTGCACGTGGTAGTTAGAAAGCAGCAACTTTTCCAGCTTTCTCTGCTTAGAATTCTTTTCCTTAAAAATCCCAATTACTATTGTTCTGGTGATTCCTTTTAAATACACCAAACTTATTCCCAAGTCAAAGTTTCCACAGGATTTAACTTATGCCCATTAAGCTGAGAGAATGTACACAGTGGGAACGTTTATATCCAGGACTGATCAAATAATCACCCATAGCAATTGATTCTCAAACTAGAGTCAGTATATTCTAAGGCATTCGAAAGTTCCTTATGAGATTATAACATTCTACTTTCCATTTTAATAATAACTAAAAAATTTAAATAAGTATCTTCTAGATATGCACTGACTGGTAGCCACTAGTCATGACTATTAAAATTTAAATGTAAATTTATTTAAGTTAAATAAAATTAACACTCAGTTCTTCAGTCACACTAATCATATTTCAAATGCTTGTTGGCCATATGCGGCTAGTGTCTACCACATTAGACAGTGCAGATATAGGACATTTCCATTGTTGTAGAAAGTCTACTGGACAATGGTGTTCTGTATCATTTAAATAAAACTTTAATAACACTGTGTGTACAGCCACACAGTTTGGGTATTTTATTATCATTGCAACCGAAAGGAAAAAAATAACCAAAACAAATTAATGTGTAAAAAACATATATATTCATGGCAAATGAAGAGCAAATGACACTGAGGGATGTTGTTTTAGTAAAGTACTGGGCGAAGAGAATATTCACATGTGGAATTCAAAAAAACATTTCCCAGAACATTTGAGTTTGCCATTTACATGTAAAAAATCAACTTTATCTAACAAATTAAATTATTTGAATTTTATTATTTAATAGTTGCATTTTATTGAATTTGTTATAGTTTTCATTTTTAAAGTCAAATATGAGTCATAGATATAAGAAGTCTATACCTATTTTATGTTCATGCATATTTAAATAACACCAAAATAAATATGTATGTCAATAGTGAGAATTCTCAAAAATTTATTTTTTGTTTAAGGGAATGGTCCATTACATAAGTGTAAGAAACACGGTCCATTACATAAGTGTAAGAAACACGGTCCATTACATAAGTGTAAGAAACACTGAATTAACATGCAAAGTATACTAATAGCTGAGAGCAATTTTTGAATTGTGCATGATTAGCATTCCATACAAACTGATCCCCAGCAGTTGTGTGCTACTTTATTTTTTTTCTTCAAGGCTTTATGTACTTGCATTCAAAGTTTACTCAGTTTGAGTTTGTTGAGTCTCTACCTTCTATTTTGTACTCAAGCTTGTATTTCAGCATTGGAAGTGATGAGATCCATATTCTATTTAAGAAAAAAAGATCATTTCACATCCCAGTACAAGGTTTTAAAAGTCTGAACAGCAGAGAGCCTGAAATCTCCTCCTGGGGAGGTAGAAAGGGAATGCAGGAAAAGAAGATGCGTAGGTCCTTTCTGGACATTTCCAGCCTCTAAACTCCTTCCCCTGAACTTGATGTAGTTAGTTACACGTTCCATTTTCAGCCTCAGAGCATTCCTCCATTTTGTTTTATTTTGTGCGTTCCCTGGGCTAGTAGGTGTTGTTTTTCTTCAACTTCATTATCAAGCTTGTGCAACTAAAGATAAAATGAGGCACCAAAGCAGGCTTAATAATCTTCCACAGAGATTCAGAGGTTACTCGTAAGTTTTTTGGACATTTTTGCTCATAAAACAAGTCATACTTTATGGGGTTTATTACTGGAAATATCACTGCACAATTTTATAAGTCAAGCAAGGAAGCTTAATGCTTTTATATTATAGTCCGATTTTTGGACTCTAAAGGATAAAATGGAACTCAGAGGAGAGCAGAATATGAAATTCCATAATCCTAGTTCAAAGGAATAGGATAAAATCTTCACTAGAAAAACATTTCTGTTTTTGTAAAAATGACCTTGGCTGTGAAAATAGCACATGTGACACACACATACACAATCCTATAGCTATACATAGGTACCTTATGTGAGAAAATAATGCATACATGTTTTATTACATTAATTACATATAATATACGTATATGCTTAAATCTTCCTGGGTTTTCTGAGCAATTGTTAGACTGTTACATTAATTGGAAGCTGCACGATGAACTTTGTCATTCATTAGTTTTGTTTTTTATCTTTGGTTCAGTTAAATAAAGTCCTAAATATTTGTAGGTAATATCACATGGATTTTAATTATGATTTAATGTAAAGATACTCTGCCTTTCTACTTTCATGAAAATTAAATCTTGATAAAGGTTTTATAGCAAAGTGAAATTCTTTGAATATTCAATCACTGACCTATAGAATATTAATAGGATACTTGCTTAAACGTATTTCACACACACACACACACACACACAAAAAGGGTATTTCACAAACTGAACTGTGGAAATAACTTATATCATTGCTATGCCACCATCTAGATAGACTATCTGCACTGAAAATTCAAGATTAAATTTATTCTGATTATTGTGAAATACTCCCAAGTCACAAAAGGCTGGCTGGGTTTTTTGCATAGTGAGTTTTCTTTCTTTCTTTCTTTCTTTCTTTCTTTCTTTCTTTCTTTCTTTCTTTCTTTCTTTCTTTCTTTCTTTCTTTCTTTCTTTCTTTCTCTCTCTCTCTCTCTCTCTCTCTCTCTCTCTCTCTCTCTCTCTCTCTCTTTCTCTCTCTCTCTCTCTCTCCCTCCCCTTCCCTCCCCCCCTCCCTCCCTCCCTCCCCCTCTCCCTCCCTCCCTCCCTTCTTTCCTACCTTCCTTCCTTCCTTCCTTCCTTCCTTCCTTCCTTCCTTTCTTTCTGGAGACAATTTTATTTTAAAAGTGTCATCTTAAACTGCAAGGATGTCCATTATACATCACAATTAAACAGGCCAAATGAGAAGCCACATTGTCAAAATGTCCCACCCAAACACCTCAAACCCACCCTTCGCTGACTTTCTATAATTTCATTAACCCCATTTTTTTAAGTTGCTTTTTTTCTTTAAGCAACAGAAATGTAGACAGATGCATGTTGGTAAATGCTAACTGTCTATATTCACATAGAGAAAAAGTGTAATCTCTGAACCCAATATACAGAGGAAGGAGGAAAAAAACTAGAATTCTATGAACTACTACACAGCGACCTAGCACCCTCCAGCTTCCAGCAGAGGCTAAAGGAGCAGAAGGTTTTCTTTCACAGAGCACATTAGTGTTGATTCCATAAAGTTTTTGGTGAGACAGGATGGGATAAAAATGAATTTTAAACAGAAAGGGGCAAATTCTTTTCCCATTGTATTCTGCTCAAGATATTCTCCACCCCCAAATAAGGTGAGAACCATGATACAAAGGAGAGAAAAGAAATCTCAAAAATAAGGTGACTGAGCACAAGAGGAAAAAAAGCAACAACAACAAAAAACTGCTACTTGCTTCCAAGGACTGGAGAAAATTAAAAAAGGAAGGTTGTCATCCATCAGTGTTCCATTAGTCATCTTCTCCTTCATCTTCCTCTCCTTTCTCTCCCTCATCATCATTTTTATCTTCACCTTCCTTCTTATCCCCTTCTTCATCAATATCTTCCAATCTTCTTCTTTTTCATCATCATCGTCGTCTTCTTTCCCTTCTTCATCATTTGGTCAGGAACCAGGTAGTAATGGATTTGGCCAAATATCACCTTTGATGACTTCTCCTAACTCATCTGTACCTGAATCAGAATGATTAGTAAACCAGGTGAAAAGCTCTCTGGTCCCTCATGCTGTCTCTTCCTGCTGGCTTTATTCTGCATTTGACTTGAACATTTCATCAAATCCTTTCCACATTTCCATTTGATTTCAATGGACTTTGAAGATGGATCACCACTCTTGTTCAGGTGAAATTCTTTGCAGACAACTTTATTTTCAAAGTAAGATTTTCATCAAAATAGAAATCTATTCTGTCACCTGATTTAATACCTTCAAATTTTGTCACTTCAACCTTTGTCAAATAATGGAGTGCCTCTTCATCCTTTTCGTCAGGCAGTGCAGGCATTTGTGGATGGTTGACAAATGTTATTACCAAATATTTGGGATTTGGGCGATTGATTCTGAACTCTTCTGAAAAAATGGTTGGTGGAGTTTGTTACATTTTGGTTCTAGTTTCAAAATCTCCTCACTGGATTGCTCATTAAGTCTTTGTTTCCTTTTGTACTTCATCAATGTGTTCAATCGCTTCTTGCTATTCTTTTTCTCCCTTTGGCAAGTCCAGAGAGGTCAATGTCTTCTCCAGTTTCTTTGTTTGAGGTGGGAGTAAAGACTGGTTTTTGGGTGCCATGGTGTGAGGAGAGTCTGAGAATCACATCTGGAAGAAGCTACGAGAACTCCATAGTGAGTTTTGAAGACCCAGTGCAGCTCTCTCCTCTCTATACACCAAACCTTGAACCTAGATTTGTATATTTTGAGCTGCTACTGGATTACAAGAAAAAGGCAATGGCTTCAGGATTGGTAGCAGGTAAATGTAAATGTTCTTATATAAAATGCTTCTATAATTAATATTTTTAAAGATAACTACTAATATAAGCAGATTGAAGTAACACTTGTCGATTTAGAGGTAAGGAGTTTTTCAGACACCCTGTTAAATGGCCTGAAAATTATTGTGGAAAAAGTTATTTACAAATTTAATGTGGTCCTAAAAGTTCCCTTCATATTCCTCTAGTCAACCTATACACTTAATTCTTCCAGTAATACTTATCTCCTTTTATTTTCTAAGCTAAGAGAATTTAGTTCTTCCCCTTCATAAACTTTACAAACAGATCTACTAAACTTCATGCACCTCCTAACTCTGGTGTCTTGCAGAATCAAGACCCACCGAAAGGGAGACAGGAAAAGGTATAGATATAGATGATACAAATAGAGATAGATACAAATATAGATATAGATATAGATATTATATTTAGAGAGAGATAATATATAGAGATATTATATATTATAAATAAAATCTTCATCCTGATTTCTACAAACAACTTCTTCAATTTTGGACTACTTTCATACTGACTTAAAAAAATACATGAGGCAATAAGTATTTACCTGTATTACTGTGGAGTCTGGTTGGCAACAAAACACAATCAAACATCTAAAAGTGTCAGGGGGTTTCTGGTCAAGACGAAGGTGTAGATAAATGCTGTAATTGCTACAACCAAGATTACTCTACCCAGCAAAGCTATCATTGACAATCAAAGGACAGATAAAGAGCTTCCCAGACAAGAAAAAGCTAAAGAAGTTTATCACCACCAAACCCCTATTACAAGAAGTGTTAGAAGGATTTCTTTCATTAAAAAATACAAAAGAGAAAAAAATATGAATAATAAAATGGTCATAACTACATATCTATCAACAATCACTTTCAAAGTAAATAGATTAAATGCTCCAATCAAAAGACATAGGAGGTCTGAATGGATAAGGAATCAAGACCCTTACATATATGGCTACAAGAGACTCACTTCAGATTGGAAGATACACACAGATTGAAAGCAAAGAGATGGAGAAAAGATATTTCATGAAAATGGAAATGAGGGGAAAAACAAAAAGTTGGGGTAGCGATACTTATACCAGACAAAATAGACTTTAAAACCAAGGCTACATTAAGAGACAAAAAGGACCCAGTAATTCCAATTCCTGATATTTTTCTGAAGAAACCCAAAATGCTACATGGAAGAAACATTGTTTCCATGTGTTCATCACAGCATTATTTACAATGGCCAAGATATCAAGGCAACTTGGGTGTCTAATGGATGAATAGATAAATAAGAGATGGAACATATATACAATGGAATATTACTCAGACATAAAAAAGAATGAAATCATACCATCTGCAACAACATGGAAGGACATAGAAGGTATTGTACTGAGTGGAGCAAGTCAGACAGAGACAGATAAATGTCATATGATTTCACTCATAAATGGAATCTAACGAGCAAACAAAACAGAAACAAGTTCATAGATACAGAGAACATTTTGATGGTTGCCAGACGGGAGGGGGTTTGGGGATCATTACAGGAAGGAAGGGATTAAAAAGTACAAATTGGTTGTTATTCAGTAGTCAGGGGGATGTAGGGTATAGCATAAGGAAAATAGTCAATCATATTGTAATAACTATGTGTGGTGCCAGATGGGTACTAGATTTATTGGAGTGATAGATGGGAGAGGCAGTGTGAAAAAGATGAAGGCATTAAGAAATATAAATTGATAGTTACACAACTGTCATAGAGCTGTAAAGCAAAGCATCAGGAATATAGTCAATAATATGGTAATGACTATGTATAGTTCAAGGTGGGTACTAGACTAGTCAGAGGGATTGCTTCTTAAATTACATAAATGCCTAACCACTATGCTGAAATTAACATAAAGTAATATTGAATGTCAACTGTAATTTAAAAATTTAAAAAGAGGGAAAAGGTGGAGGGTAATAAGAGGTTCAAATTTCCAGTTATAAAACAAATAAGTCATGGGGATGTAATGTATAGCATGTGGAATATAGTCAATATCATGGTAGCATGGCAGGGTATCAGATGGATGCTGGACTTATCATGGTGGTTACTGCTTAGTATGTAATTGTTGAATAACTGGTGTACACCTGAAACTAATATAATATTGTATGCTAGTTATATTTTAATAAAATATTTTTTTAAAAATAAGAATCTAGAAGTGTCATACTCTAATATCAACTCTGGAAGAAACTAATATCAAATTCTCACATTTTTTACATTCAAAATTGGAATGGGGTTATTGGGAGGCAGCCAGCAAAAACCATAGTAAGTAATTTTGCAAGTATATGTAAATAATGAGAAAGAAAAAGCCCAAATTTATTTTCTTTCGTTTTCTAAAAATGTTAAAATTTTCTTATTACAGCTTTTTCTTGAATTCTCTTTTTCTTTTAGAGGAAATTTAAGGTTAATGTGTTAAATACCACATGAAGACTGATGTGAAGAATAGCTGCCCAAGGTGAAAATTACACATGACACGTATCACCTCATTTGGCTTTGAAAGGTTCTTAAACGGCATCATCACCGCAGAGCCACATTATACATTAAAAACAAAAAGACGCCCTAAGCTAGAGGAAAGTTTCTAAAATAAAACCACATATGGACGGAAGGGTTGGCAGCAACAGGATCCTTTTGAATAAGGGAGGGAAAAGAAGAAATGAATGAGTACTATATTTGCTGGTTGTCTTTTAAAAGCCAGCTGTTCTATAACCCTCCCCAAAGCAGCCTGCCTTCCTACCAGTCTTAGCACTTATCACAGGGGGGTGATTTCCTGTTTACTCACCTGTCTTCTTCATTGGGTTATAAGTTCATTGAGTGTAAGATCAAATATTATTTATTATCTACCTATGACCAAATATTACCTGCCAGTGATCAGTACAAAGCAGGCAGTCAATACACATTTATTGGCTGAATGAACAGCCAATGTGCTAACAATTAATATTCCCATTTGATGAATAAGGAGACTATGGCTCAGAGTGATTAAGTGACTTATCCAGGTCATAGAGATCACACAATTGGTAAGTAACTAAAGGGATATACAAATCCAAGCTTGTCTGACTTCAGAGAACCACACTTTCTACTACAGCAAGCTGCTCCAGGGAAGCTGAAGTGGGACCAACCTTCAGAGAAAGGCCCTTGGCAGAAGGATGGCCGTGGGAGAGAAAACTTCCACACATCTCTGCCTGAAACTGAAAGATTTCAGAGAAGTAAAATGGAAATGGTGATTTCATTTCTGGGTACAGTTCAAACTCGGATAAAATCAGAGCATCAGAATGGGGAAGTCTTGCATCTATTTCCTGGAAGCTTCTTCAATAATGGCTTTTCTCCTAAAATGGCTCATATTTGTTTGTTTCTCTACAATAGTTCATGTTTATTTCCTCTACAATAACTTTTCTCTGCTTCTTCCCTACCTCTTCTCAATACAGCTTCTTTCCTTATGTGGTTCAAAATTCCAGAGAGGTAACAATATAAAAAAGTCAGGAGAAGCAGCCAAGAGGACATGGCTGATAGCACGGAATCTGGAATCCAATTGCCAAAGTTCCATTCCAGCTCAGCCCCATTCTAACTAGTAACGTTGGGCAAATTATACAACCTCTCTTAGCTGCATAGTCTGAGAATCGAGGCTGCTAATAAAAGAACCACCTGTTGCTATAAGAATGAGTTAATACATGCTAGTTGCTTAGCACAGTATCTGACACACAGTAGAAACTTAATGAAAAGTAGCCATTATCACGTCCTTAGTCCTAAAATTCAAGATCACAGCCAGTGTAGTACAGCCCATTAATCCCCAAACACATCTGTGATACTCCAGATTAGCCTTGGTACATAAGGATCCAACATAAAACTCTTCTCCCAAAGACAGCAATTCAGTGTCACTGGAAGTAAATGAAAGGAATCTCAATAGCTTTCTCCAATACCTGATTTGAAGACCAATGGCTTGGGGAAATAGGCAGATGTAGCTGGAGTCCTTCCTCCATACTATATGTAAAAGCCTCTTTATAGTGTCTAGACAGAGAAACAAAAAGAACAGTCTTTCTTTATTAATCTTCTCAAGTGTGTATCTTTCTAATAGTACCACAAATTCGTTTCAATCCAAGAATGAATCCCCCAATCTGGAGAAGTGAGGACTAAAGAGAACCTATATTTATAAGAAACCAGCAGAATTTATTTGGAGCCATTTACTTAGCTATTGGTCATCATCAACAAAAGCAATGATTAGGGCAAGTGAGAAGTAGGGGCTAGCCTAACTAAACAGAGACTTATTTTTCTCATGTAACAACATATCCAGAGGTATAATCCAGGGTTGGTCAATTGTTTAGAGTTTTCAAGAACTTATTCTATCCTCTGACCCTGCCCTCTTTAAGATGAATCTTTCAATCTTTTAGTTATAAGATGGCCACTGTAATGCCAATCATTGGATTAAATTTCAAGAAGAAATGAAGGCAAAGGAAAGAAGGTTGTACAAACAAGCCAGAAAAATACAGCTCTTCTAAAATAGCCTCCACAAAAGCTCCAGTAACTTGCATTTACATCTTCTTGGCCAAAAATATTAGGTTCAATCACAAAGAATTGCTGATCGCCCATCATGTTTACACACAAAAATAAATATAACATGATTCAATCTGGCATATGGCAACCACTAACTTCCTTTAGAGGCTGGGAGATCGGGTGTTTTATCTGAACCTATTGCCACTGAACAGAATCAGGGTTTTGTTAGTAAGAATAAGTGTCTAAATAAATACTGAGTAAGATACTAGCAGTGTCTCCCATGTTCACCAAAGTGGAGGTCTATATTAATAATAGAAAAATAGATTGTAAAATGAAAATCATTCTTAAGGACAAAGAGGACATGGCATACTGGTAAGTGCAATTGATAAGACAACACATTTTATCACATTGGTTCAAAATATATAAAACACTGTTAAAAGAAAAACAGAAAAATATTAACAAATTCAAAGTGGGAGATTTCCACATATTTTTCTCAGTAATTGTTTCAATAAGCTGACCAAAAAATGAGCAACATGATTAGGAAACTGAATCTACTGTTTCCAACAGAGAGGCCATTTTCTCTCAAGCACATTGGAAATTTTTATAAAATAACCACATTTTGAGCCATCAAACTCATCTCAACATATGTTGAAGAATTAATATAAACAGTCCATATTCTCTGTCAAGGATACAATTAAATTAGAAATTAACTTTAAAAGTTAAGAAGTAACTTTAAAAATCCATATGTATAGAAATTAATTAAAAAATTAAAAATTCATGAATTAAAGATGAAAATTCATGAATTAAAGAAGCAACTATAATATAAATTAGAAAATACTTATAATTAAATGGTACCAAATATAATACATGTCAAATATAGTGGTATACAGCCAAAACAGTACTTAGAGTAACATTTATAACCTTAACTGTATCTACTAGAAAACTAAAAATGGAAAATCAGAGAGTTAAACATTAACCTTGTTATAAAAAGGACAGAAAAAAATCAAAGAAGGAAATAAGAAAGAGAAGAGCAAAACTTAATTTTAAATAATGAAATATATACATGACATATTATAAAAGATGTACAATTGAAACCTATATAATTTTACTAACCAATGTCGCCCCAATAAATTTAATAAAAAATAAAAGAAATATATTTTTAAATATTAGAGAATAATGTTAATGTCGAATATTTGAATATATAAAATACTGAAATCTGGAAAAGATGATCTTGAAAATAAAAGGTAAATTTAAATATTAGAAATAAAATAAGGGACATATTACAGATAGAGCAGGTGTTTTAAAAATTAGAATACAATGCACAACTTTATGCCATCCAAATTAAACACAACTGAAATTCATTGCTTTCTATAAAAAAAGTGTAATTTATAAAATTGAATTTAAGAATAAAAATCTTGCAAATGTTTCTAATTATTTTAAATTTTGACTTGATAGTTTAGAATCTACACACACACAAACACATTCACACATACTTCACACTAAGCCCAGACAGTTTTACAGATTAATTCTACAGTTTTGCTGTTTCTTGGTTCTATATAACAGTTTAACTAAAAAGTGCCAACAGTCTTCTTCCCTAGGTGCCTGTAAATCTTCTCATAATGTCTATTCGTTTAACAACCTTTTTCCCCTTTGCTAATCTTAGGAAGAGTTCCTTCAAGATTCATCAAACTTAAAACGCATATTTATAATCATTGTCTAATAAAGTCTTCAGACTTGTTTGTACATTTTTTTTGTACAAACTGACATTTATTCTTCTGCCAATATCAAGAAGAACAGGTGCAATTCATGTGTGGGTCATCATTCAGAAAATTGACAAAAACGACTGGAGAATTGTCTCTTAAGTAAACCAGTTAGTATCAGGGTCAGAAAACGCATAGTGCTTAGGTTGATTTATTTTCTAGGCTGTGTGCCAGCTCCTTTGTATCATCAGGTTCCTAAAAAGTGTAACCTACCATCTTTATGAGAAATACTTTCAGGCTCAACATCACCAGTGTATTAACGTCTTTGAGAATACTCATGCCATATGTAAAAATGCAAATCAAGAGCAAATTCCACCTAAAATTATGTTTCTAAGATATTACTGTAAAGGAACAAAAAGTACCATAGAGAAATAAAAACAAAACACTTTTCATAATTGAAAATTGAATTCTGACTGTGCCCAAATTGCTGTCCTAAGGAGAGTCTATTTAGAAAATACAGTTATCTTAATATTTCCTCCTCTTTTATCCTTTATTGTCACTCCTAAATCTTGATATTTCCTCCTTTTTTATTACTCCTAAAATGCCTTATTTGCTCTTTTTTTTCTCCTTCCCTATTTCATCACACGGTTTTCTCTTAGACTTATTAATTTTGATTTCTCAGTAGTTTACCTATTTGATTTCTATACAATATTGAATTCCTGCCAGTTCTGTAAAATTCATTTCATATTGCTTTAAAGTGTGATTTTTCTCAAACCCCAGATGCAGTAAATGTGAAACATGTGCCATGTGGAAATTACAGTCAGTGGATTTGTTTGGTTAAGACAACTTAATTGCTTGCAGAGGTAGTAGCTCTAGTTTCATCTAGTAAAACAAATTCAATGATCACTGTGAATAAAGTGAGAGTAAAAAGGAAATAATGTATCATCTGTCTACCAGTGGCTCTTCATGGCACCTATCATCACCAATGAGTCAGTGCTGGAGGGGAGAGCATCAAAGAGAGTGAGAACGGAGCAGTGAAACTAATGTCCCTGTGAAATTATTGCGGAACCAGAGGTAGAAAAATAATATCAAGTAAACATTTCAAATAAAAGCTGGCTTCATACAAGAGGCAATTCTGAAAGCTTTTATCACTATATATATATATTTATATATATATATATATATTAAAAAGGACAGGCTTTCTTTGAATCCTGAACTAGGATTCAATCAAAGAGATTTGATAAGCCGAGGCTGAAGTAGAGGAAGAAAGTTGACATTGCTCAAGATGTATAAACGATTTTTAATGTATATATTATTTTGAAATTGCATGCCTCTTCTCTAACTCAGAGATTTACATGAGGTATTTAGGAGGGGGAATCTGGTTTATTGAGCAGGAAGCAGCTTAATCTAATTCCAGTGAAGCCACATTGCTGTTCCAGAGTTGGAGAGGCATAGAATGGATGTTGGTAAGAGAACCCCGATGTTCACTGTCACCTTATATCTTAAGACCATTTACAGAGATACAGGAAAAGGGGGGCAGGGGAGTAAAGGTAACTACAAGAGAAATCATAGGAAACAAGGATGTTCACTTTATGCAAATAATGTATTTTGATGGGCTCTACAGATTTACTTCCACTGACGGTCATGCTCAGAAGAAACCATAATGCTCAGATGTGTAATACTGGCAAGAACTCTACTGCCCATATGACAGCAGCATATGCCTTTAAGCATATTAGGCTACCTCCACCTAACAGTCCCTGAGGAGATTGTTTTATCTCTATTATCTGGTGGGATCTACGAACGCCTGGAGCATTACTTGTAGAGTTCCCTTCTGAGGGTGAGTTATATGAAAAATTAATCAAAGGAATCCAGAAATCTTCAACCTAAATTGAACTGATATTAGAGAGCAATTTGTATAGTTGTTCACTGTACAACATTCCTGAAAAGATAGTTCATCAAAAAGAAAATCCAGTGGCTCGCTTTGTAAGACATGCAGAAACACAAAAGATGCATGGAGAATTGTCTCCCAACACTGCCTTTCACTGAATGGCTGCCAAGAAGATTAATATTTCTTCAAAAAACTATTCATAGATCAAAGCCAGAACCCCTATCCCACACTTACCATACCCTCAGAGAGAGGTTTTCTCAAAAACAAATATTCCAGATCTTGTTTTCAGGGCCTGATGCAATTTTTATCTCCTCTTGCTCTAATCCACTACTTTGCAATAACTTAGGGACTTTATTTCATAATAAAATGCTCCATAATATTTACTGAGTCTTTATATGCCAGGCATCTTGCCATGCACTCTACATGCCTTACATGATTTAAGACTTGCAATAAGCTGATAAATGAGGTGTCAGTATCCCTATCTTCTAGATAAAGGAACAAGACTTCCAGTCAGGACTGCATAGTCCTGACAGAAGTCTCTCTGTGTGCTACATAGACTCATATACTCTCATATACACGCATGCATACACACACACACACACACACACACACACACACATCCATACATACTCAGCCTACTCTGATTGATATTCCAAAAAGAGTTGATAAATTCAAAAAGAAATATTATAAAAATGTAGCCATTCTCAAACAAAAAAAAATACCTCTGTGTACCTAAAAAGTTACAAAAATAAAAAGCAGTAAGTAGGGCTAAATTCACAGCCTCCTGAGCTCCAAGTCTGCAAGTGGGCAATGGAATTTAACCGCTGAAGGGTATTGGAACGAAAACTACCTCACACATGGAAGGGTTCCACAGCCAAAATCATTGCTTAAAATGGGGTTCAGTATAAAGCTATCCTACTGGTGAAAGAAGACAGAAAAAAGCTGACCGTTGCCACAGAATACAGCTTAAAGTTATTGTACATTTTGATAGAAACATAAGGGGCAAAAATGCCTATCTTCCAGCCTCTGGGCTTAATTGTCCAGTGGTTCAGTGACTGTTCTATAGCATGCAAAATATCCACATGGGCCAAGAGTATGGAGCATATAAAACAGTCCCAGTTGGATGATTTAACAAAGGTAAATAAAACTGAGTATGAGGGGAAAAAAAAGGAGTGGCAAATAGGAAGCTAAAACAGGCTGATAGACAAACCCAGCCATATCAATAATTATATTAAATTTTAATGTAATAAACACTCCAATTAGAAGACAGAGATTTTCAGAACAGATATTTTTAAAAACCCAACTATTAACTATCTACAAGAAATACACTTTAAATATAAAGACTCAGATAGGTTAAAAAAAAAAAAGATGGAACAATCCCATAAAAATACTAATCAAAGGAAAACGAGTATGACCAGATTAGTATCAGACAATGAAAACTTCAAAACAAAGAATATTTCCCAAAAGGAGGACAGGCATTTCATAATGATAAAATGGCTAATTTATCAAGAAAACTGCAAATCTTAATGTGTAAGAAACTAGAGTATCAAAGTAAAGGAAACAAAAATTAACAAAATTAAAGGAAGAAAGAGGTAGACCCACAAAAATGGTTGGTGACTAATATTTTTCTATCAATGATTGATAGAACAATTAGACTAAACAATCAACACACGTTTGAAGAAAAATGTGGATAACACTATCAAACAACTTGTCTTAATCAAATTATAATACAACACACCCAGATTTTGTGTAGGATACAAAATCTTCTCAAGTGAACACAGAATATTCACCAAGATAGGCCATATAAGTCATAAAATAAACCTCAAAAATTCTCCAAATAAGCCTCAAAATTATACAAAGTACATTGTTTGACCACAGAGGAGTTTAATTAGAACTCAACAACAATAATGTACCTAAAAAATCCCCAATGAGCAAATCAAAAGTGAAGTTCATAAATATTTTAAACTTAATAAAAACACAACATGACAAATTCTATAAAATACTGCTAATGAGGCATTAAGAGGGAAATTTATATCTTTAAGTGTTTATATCAGAACACAAGAAAGGTCTAAAATCAAAGATCTAAGCTTTCATCTTAAGAAGCTAGAGTAAAAAGAACAAAGTAACCTAAGGTAAATAGAAAAAATGAAATAATATAATTAAAGATAGATAAAATTATAAAGTAAATAATAAAGATCAACAAAATGGAAAACAGATAATAAAGAAAAAGCAACAAAAACAAAATTGGGCTTTTTGAAAAGATAATAACATTGATATATCCCTAACAATTTTGATTAAAAAAAAGATAGAAAATACACACTACCAACATCAAGAATGAAAAATGGTATATCAACACATACCTTATAGAATTAAAAAGATAATAAGGAAACGTAATTAATACCTTTAGACCAATAAATTTAACAATGTAGATTAACTGGACAAGTTCCATGAAACATACAACTTATCAATCAAAAAGAAATAGACAACTTATACAGCATAATATTTGTTAAAGAAATTAAATTGTTTATTTAAAACCTTCCTGAAAAGAAAACTTTAGCCCAGATGATTTCACTGGTAAATTCTACAAAACATTCAATAAATACCAATATCATACACTTTCAGAAAATAAAGAGGAAACATTTTCCAACTTTTTTAAAACCAAATAGACCCCAAAACCTGGCAATGACATTATAAAAAACATGACAATCCAATGTCCTCATAAACATAAATGTGAAAATACTTAAGAAAACATTAGCAAATCAATCCAAAAGTATACTAACAAGGATAATACTTTAGGAGAGGCAGCATTAATTCCAATAATTCAAGAACTATGTTATCTCAATAAAAGCAATAATTAGTCATAAAATCCAGCACTGCTTCATAATTAAAAAAAGAGAAAACACTCTCAGAAAATTAGAAATAAAAGAAAACATCCTCAATTTGACAGAAGACTGTTGGTTTGCAAACTGGACTCCCATACACATAGGGCAAGGAGAGACAGAAGAGGCAAACTACTTCAGATCGGTAGATACCAAGTTTACTAATCAAGTGAACTTACAAGGTTTATCTTAGGTGGCTACAAGGTCAGTAGATCTCTGCATCTGCCTGCCAGAATCTTAAAAGTTTATGTAGAGGCCTTACCTGGGTTCAGCCAGATTGAGGCCAGATGGTCTCAACAACACTTTGTTCTCTCAAGGCTGCATCCTTGAAATGGCTCTGGCTATGGGAATAGTAGGTGAAATGTACATTCCAAGGACAAGGGAGGGGGTAAGGAGTCTTTGATTGCCCAGGTCCAGCTCATGGGTCAACCAGAAGTCATATCCTTTTGATGACCTCCTCCAACAAAGACTTCTGCAGCAAATATCACACTTACTATTAAAATATTAAACACTTTGTCACTAAGGCCACACCTAAAGGGCAAGTATGTTTGTTCTCAGCACTTCTGTTCAGGTTGTAGTGGGGTTCCACCTCAAATAATATTAGATTTTTAATAAACATGAAATTTGTGAAAGAAAAAAATAGAACTGCCTTTATTTGCAAATTAAATAAATATATACCTAGAAACTCCAGAGGATCTAACAAAAAACTACTAAATCTAATATATTAATTTAGCCAAGCCGTAGGATACAAAGTCAAAATACAAATTGCATTTTGTTTATACCAGCAACAAACACGGGAGATTGAAAAATGTTTAAATCAATACATTTTTCAGTAGCATGAAAAAATGTAAAACACCTGACAATAAATTTAACAAAAGACATAGAAGACCACTATATAGAAAACTATAGAACATTACGGAACATTGCTGAGAAACTGTGGAAAACCTAGGTAAATGAGGAGCTATAACATAGTAATATGAGTTAGAAGAGTCAATATTATAAACATATTATTTGTTGCTATATTACTCTATAGATTCAATACGATTTCAGCCAAAATCCTAACAGGTCTTAGATTGAAATTGACAAGCCAAGAACATAGAATAACAAAAGCAGTCTTGAAAAAAAGGAACAAAATTGAAGGAAATATTGCTTGATTCTAATAGTTATTATAAAACTACAGTAATTAAGATGTTATATTGGTCTAAGTATAGAAAAATAGAGCAGAACAGAACCCAGAAATAAGTGGGAGAAATAGGTATGGATTTCTTAAACCAAACCCAAAGAACACTCAATATAAAAACCACAAACTGTACATTAGAAAAATTTAAAACTTCTCTCCATTAATAGATACTGTTAAGAAAAAAAACAAGCAAGAAATAGTAGAAAGTATTCACATTCAACAACATAATGTTTGCAAAGCAATAACAAACAACACTGACAACCCAATTAAAAATGGGCAAAAGTATTTGGACGGATACTTCAAAAAAGCATGGGCATATAAATATAAGATGACATACAGTGAAAATATGTTTTGTATCATAGGTCATCAGTGAAATATAAATTAAAATACACACCCACTAGAATGGCTACCATTAAAATGACTCGACTATAACAAAAAAATGTGGAGCAACTAGATCTCTCATATATTGCTAGTGACAGTATAAAATGCTTCAACCACTCTGGAAAACTATTAAGTAGGTTTTTAAATAAAAGTATACATACACTGTGATCTAGCGATTCCACATTTGGGTATTAATAGAAAAATTGAAAACTTAGGTCTGTAAGTGTATTGATTACAGCTTTATTCATAACAGCAAAAAAAGGAGGGGTGTTTAATGCGATATCTATCAACAGGAGAATGTGTGGTATCCTAAAATCAAAGTGAAGGAAATATTTCAAGAAGTAGTAATCACTACATCAAATTCTGATGTTTCCAGTAATTTAAGAACTGAATTAACCACTGGATTTTGGTAAGTCATTGAAACCTAAACAATGTTAAATAACTTAAAATTAAATACAATCCTTAAAAGTTATTTTATTTATCAAATATTGCAATTAAGCGTAGCATTGCATCACAATCTATTTTCCATTTTTCTGTCTTATAATTCATTTCAATACACATTTGGGGAACCAAAAGGGTACAATGTTCTTAAAATTAGCTAATGTACACTTTTAGTGTTTCCATAATAATCAATCCATTTCCCTAATTATCATATTATTTTAAAATCCTTGATATTCAACATTAGCAGCTCTCACAGTCATCGATTTTTACATTTCTCTCTTCCAACAATAAATTTACCCTTATATTCCCAATTGACTAATGGGAATTTCTACACATAAAGCACATAAGATTTTTCACTGCAATATAGATATATGCTTACTTATATTTTAAGGTAAGAATTTCAGGTAATCATATAAATCCAAATAAAATTCTTTGTTCATTCACTGATATAGTTATGCTGATAAGATGGCAACTTGCATGAGCACATAAACATGCAAGAAATTACTTTAAAATGGACACTTATCTATCTGGCCTTCCTAAGAGCATGTGTACAAATGGAATGAGATCTGGATGGAGAGCTGGTTGGAACCAGTCTGTGGAAGAACTGAAGAGTCATTGTAGAAATTTGACCTAAAACATCAATGAGTGGTTAAACTGGATGACCTTTAAATACCTTCAACTTTGAATGTTTATAGCTCTGTGGTTCTAAGCGTATTTCTTTCTGGGATCATTATTCAGATGAGAAAGATGGTGTATCAGTTCCAACAAAATTTCACTAAGTACTTAAGAAAACCATCCATCAAGTATTGCCCCCTTTAGAATAGTCCCCAAAGCATTGGAAAGTGAAAAGTTGCAATTCTTGCCCTTAGTACCCAAGAAATATGAGTAGAAAATAAATAAGTCAATGACTTTATAATAATTTTTTGTGGTTGTACTGTCCCATGTGTTCGAGCCATGTGCATCTCAAAGGAATCAGTCAGTGTTCTAAAAGTTAATTCCTCCCATACAACTCAGTCATCAGCCATTTAGGCCTGGCTCCTGCCCTCAGGACCCTGAAGTTCCTAGAAACTCAACACTGAATCTGTCTGCCGTACAGAGGATCGCTGGTGCTCAGGGAAACCGTGTGGAACAATACAGAACAGCCCTCAGCTGAGAGCCAGGACTGTATTTTAGTCCCGATAAACATTTGTTGCAATAGAAAAGAACATTCTGTGAATTTCAGCTTATTTGAAAACTTTTGTTCACACCTTTTCTTACATGTGTCCAGTTCCCTCAAGTCTTTGAGTTCCTTGAGGACAAGAACCTTGTTTATTTCATCATTTTCCCTCGTATCTTAGCACAGTGTGTGCCTGGTGCTTTGCCTGGAAACGGAGTAATGAACATAACTTACTTGTTGCGGGGTAAACAATAATAACACATGATAAATGTTAAGTTAGTGAGACAATGTGTCTCCAAAGCACAAAGATTCACCAGGCTCAGCGCAACTTATGCCTGACAATTAAACTAGTCATCTGAAATTAAGAGACCCTTCTTCAAACCTACATTTCTTTGTATGTACCTATATCACTGCATTGATCACATTTTATTGGAATTATCTCTATGGTTCCTTTTTCATCTGCTACGTATGTTTGAAAGACAGGAGCTTGTTTTTAGTTTTTGTATCACCCAGCATGTATGTATCATGGGGCCTGGAACTTCGTAAGGGCTCAAAAATACCTGCTTAACACGTTTACTCTTTGTTGTTTCCCAAGTCTACAATCACCTTCTTTTTACATATCAAGTACCTGCAGAGCATTCGGGTAATGATACTAAGTAGACATTTGAAAACAGCATGAAAGATCATGATGGCCTTAGAAGTCAAGTAAAAATCAGAGTCATAAAATTTGAAAAAATTTACCCAGGTACTCTCTCTATTGTTATTTTCAGATTCTACATTATACACCACCTATGTAGTTCCTCCCTTGATGACTTTAGCTTGGTTTGTTGTTTAAATTGCTAGTTCGGCCTCCAGACTTCTCTGTGGGTCACACTGAGTTATATGCTTCTGCATTGATTTTATAAAAATTGGATCATATGTAGACTTCCCTGCATTTCACTTTTCCTATATAATAAAATTCTTCTTATTCAGCGTGTATAGATCTAACTTATTCTAATCGGTGGTTACATACTATTCCATGGTGTGTTATTCACTAGAGTAAATGGCTAAACTGCTAAAATAAAGAGGCCTAAAAACTTCCATGTCACAAAAATAAGTTTATTTCTCTTGTGTCTCATAGCTCCATCCAGTTGCTCCCTATCCACAGTCAATATCGTTCCCAGGCTGATTGATGGTAGTTCTACTATCCTCAACACATAGTTTCTAAGGTTGCTTTCATTATCGCCATTCCCTGCCTGGAATAGATAACAGCATGAAGGACTTGTGAGGGAGGTGTATGGGTCATCCCTGGAATGGCACACATCACTTCCATTTACATCCCATTGATAAGAACTGATTTACAAGGCCACACCTGGCTGTAAGGGGCCCTGGATGTTCCTGGTCAGGCAGCTTCATCCCAGCTATCCCTTGATTACATGTAGGAGAAAATGTACTTTGTTGGACATCTAGTACTTTTCACCTCTGTATGGACTTACCAAAATTTATTCAGCTTTTCCCCTAATGATGGGTCTTTATTTCTTTTTTCATCTTTACTTACTCGTGTTTTTATTTATAGGGATTCTAAGAAATGGAAGTGTAATTTAATAAGTATGGTCACATTGCTTTCTGAAATGAGCTGTAATATTTCCATTTCTACTGATATAGGTGGGAAGGCTCCACTTCTCCCACAATGTGTGCTCTAGCAGTAGATAGAATTGTTCTTTATTGCTTTGTCATTCTATTGAGTGTAAAGTAATAATAGCTCATTGTTAACTTTAATTTACATCATTAGTCTGACCACCAGAAAACTTTACTCTCTATTACATGTTCACTGGTCACTTGGATTACTCTTCTCTCAATTAGTTCTTTACATTCTTTGCTTATTTTTTTTATTAGGTCATTTGTCTTTCTGTTACCCATTTTATCTTGCTGACTTTATAGTTTTAAAGAGATCTGGTAGCCCTGGAAATATGTGTGTTTTAGATTTATCTCTTCCCCCAATCCTCTACCTATTTCATAAAAATCATCACCCTTAATATATTCCGAAGAGTAATGTTTCAAAAACATCAGAATGTTTCCAAGTTCCTTTGTAAATCTGAATATACAATCCTGGGTTTAACGTGTTCTTTAAGAATAATGAATAATCGATATTGCATGCTGATATTTTATTTAACTTTTAAAATATGCCCACAAACTTAGGCCTCAACAAGTCTTTTGTCAAGAAGTACACAATCCCCTGCCTACTAAGCTCCCACTCTGCCAATCAACATATTGTAGAAGAGCTAATTCATTTGTAGAGGAGATTGATCATCTAGCAAATAAAACACCAGGCCCCTGGTTCAAGTACAGTGTGATTTGAGATTGATATGTGAGGCATTTGATGGGCTTAATTTGTTCCCCAGTGACATGTAATCAGCATTACAAAACCTCTCACACATCACCAGGATGAATTTGGATAATCTTCCATTCTGCACTCAGGAAAACCCCAAAGCAGAGTATATTTGTAAGACTGAATAATTATGTCTACCTTTTTTCAAAAAGCTCAGAGAAGTTTGCAAGCAATAATTAAGCCCAAGAACATTTATAAGGCATGGGAAGAATATTATTTTCTTGTTATACCCAAAGAGCAGGGTGAAAACAGTTAAATGATTCAATTGAAGAGCCAGTTGAAGACAGAGTCCCTGAAGTGCTTATGTCGGGATAATACTGTAGCCGCTAGACACCCCTTCTCTCCTTGTTATTTAAGAGGTAGGTCTCCTCGGGTCCTGGTTTCGCAAATGCAAGCAGCATGAAGAACACTATAGTGGGGCCAGTCAGCAGATAAATAGGATAATTTCATTTTGCTGAGCTGCCAGACTTTACTCTTCATAAACCTAAGCTGTATCACACTAAGAAAGTTGAAAAAATAGATAAAATCTCATTTTTTGTACAACTTAAGTAAATATGTGTGTGTGTGTGTGTGTGTGTGTGTGTGTGTGTGTGTGTGTGTGTGTGTATTTACAAGAAGTGGAGTACAGCATTAGGAATAGAGACAGTGGAAATGTAAATGCTGTATGCAATGTCAGAGGGGTAATAGATGGGGAGAGAGGGGTTATCACTGTGTGAGGGATAAATGATAAATGTCTAACTATTACATTGTTTTGTACATTGAAACTAATAAAAAAATCCAAAAAAAATTTTTTAAAAAAGATATCGTCTTTTGAACATCTGACAAAATTTGTCAAATTTTAAATAATATTAATTGGGTTTTAAATAATTTGACTAAACTATGACAGTCACTTTACTTTCTTTATCAAGACATTTTAAGAAGGCTATTTTTAGAGAGACTGGCAGAATTCGAATAAAAAGATTCATTTTTAAAACTATATAACTACTAGAAGAAAAATTATCTTCGCAAGTAGTTTTAGTTTTGTCTCATTGAATAATTTAAAATTATATTATATATAATTACTAATTATTATTAAGCATTGTAAAAATAAATATAACAATAGTACAGATGTGTGCATTTTACTTCCAAATTTTACATTACATATAGCGCCCCGGATCAAATGTTTACTTAGCTTTTGGCACTTTAGAAATTGTCTTTTTCTAAACTACACAAGTATACTTTGGGGAATGATGAAAGAAATCATTTATCAAATCTGTTAAAGGTTTCCTAAATGATATTAATTTAGAAATTAATATCCACTGGGTAGGAGAGAACAACTATTTAAACTGCACAGTGCATTCTTGATATCATAATAATATTTAATATACTGATAACAGTTTTCACAACTAATGCTTAGATGGAATTGTATGACTTGCAAACCATTTTCCAAATATGCCATTTTTGTCAGGGGAATCACTTCATAAATTATATAAATGCCTAACCCCTATGCTGTATACCTGAAACTAATATAAAATAATATTGAATGTCAACTATAATTAAAAAGACATGTAGTCACAGAATGTAAAGTACAGTACAGGGAATATAGTTAATGGTATTATAATACCCACGTACAGGGTCAGATGGACATAGACTTGTTGGGGTTATCACTTTCTGAGGTGTGTCAATGTATAATCACTATATTGTTTTGTACACCTGAAACTAATAATAATACAAATATACCATTTTACTTCATGATATCAACAGTCTCATGAGTTACATTTTAATATTTTTCCCCCTTAAATTGAGAGAGAAGTGAAGATTCAAACAAAGTAAGCAATCTTTTCCAAGATTAGTAACACGGCAAGGACTGGAAAGCAGATCTGCTGATCCTGAATCATGTTTCCTCATTACATTGTGGTAGTTATCATGAACTTATTTCTGAATGAAATTTTTGTTAAGGATAGTAGGATCTTTAACTTAATCATAAAATTGTGTCTATTGGTTTCACTTTAAATTTACTACCACAGTCTCATGGATGATCAACACCGTCTGGCAATCCTCCTACTTTTCACTAAGTTTCCTTTCCCGCTCTTTGAGACCTTTTTATACTTCCCCCTTCTCTCTGTCCTTAAACCTTCACCTCTATATCATCCTTCTCTGCTTCTAACTTTAGTCATACTTCCTTGAAAAAAATCCCATGGCAACTCCTCCATCTCCCCAACCCCAACTCTACCAGGCTACCAATTTATTCCCTCACTCTTAGCCTCCTGTTTCAGTGGACAACAGCTCTCCACTCCTATCAAAGGAACATCCCTGCAAAGAAGAAATACTACAAAGCTACAACAATCAAAACAGTATAGTGCTGGCACAAAATCAGACCTGTAGATCAATGGAATAGAATAGAGAGCCCAGAAATAAACTCTTGTTTATATGGTCAATTAATCTATGACAAAGCAGGCAAGGATATACAATGGAGTAAAGGACAGTCTCTTTAATAGGTGTTAGTGGGAAAACTGGACAGTTACATGCAAAAAAAATGAAACTGGATCACTTTCTAACACCATATACAAAAATAAGCTCAAAATGGATTAAAGACTTAAATGTAAGACCCGAAACCATAAAACTCCTAGAAGAAAATGTAGGCAGTAAACTCTTTGACGTTAGTCTCAGCAACATCTTTTTGGAGATATCTCCTTGAGCAATGGCAACAAAAGAAAAAATAAATAAACGGGATTTGCGTATATCAAATTAAAATGTTTTTTGCATAATGAAGGAAACCATCAACAAAACAGAAAGACAACCTGCTATATGGATAAGATATTCACAAATGATACATCTAATTAGGGGTTAGTATCCATAATATATAAGGAACGCATACAAATTAACACCAAAACATCAAACAATCCAATTAAAAAATGGGCAGAGGACCTGAATAGACATTTCTCCAAAGATGACATACAGATGGCCAATACATACGAAAAGGTGCTCAACATCACTAATCATCAGAGAAATGCAAATAAAAACCACAATGAGATACCACCTCACACTTGTCAGAATGGCTATCATCAATATATCAACAAATATCAAGTCCTGGTAAGGATGTGGAGTAAAGGGAACACTCATACACTGTTGGTGGGATTGTAAATTGATGCAGCCACTATGGAAAAAAAGTTTGGAGATTCTTCCAAAAAATTTAAAATAGAGCTGTCATATGACCCAGCAATTTCATTTCTGGGTATTTATCCAAAGAAAACAAAAGCACTAATTCAAAAAGATATATGTACCCTTATGTTCACTGCAACATTATTAACAATAGCCAAGATATGGAAGCAACCTAAGTGTCTATCGATAGATGGATAAAGAAGATGTGGTACAGATGTACAATGGAATATTACTCAGCAATAATAAAAAGAGTGAAATCTTGCCATTTACAACAACATGGATGGACATAGAGGGTATTATGTTAAGTGAAATAAGTCAGACAGAAAGTCAAATACTATATGATGTCACTTATATGTGGAATCTGAAAAGAAAAAAGAATAAACAACACAAAACAGAAATAAACCCATAGCTATAGAAAACAAGTTGATAGTTGCCAAAGGAGAGGGGGTGGGGGCATGGGAAAAAAATTAAAATAAAAGGCAAGAAGATTTTTAAAAAGTTAACATATATGAAGAATTTAAAATAGTTCCTGTAACACTGTAAGCACTATAAATGCATTACCTGCTGTTATTACGCAATATTTCCAGGCATAATTTTAGTCAAACAAAAAAACAAAAAACAAAAAAAAGGAAAATCCTTCTAACAGTCCCCTACATCCCATGTCCTCTCACTTTTTTAAAACCTGCCTTCAGTTAACCATTTGCCCAATGTAAAGAAAGAAAACCAAGAAAGCTTCCCATGGCTCAAAAAAGTCCCATTTCTCTACCACCTCCCCTACAAAGTAAAACATATGCTGAAAGCTCATTTCACTTTCTCTCCTTTCTCAGAATGTCAGTTATACTTCTTTTTTCACTTTTTAAAGTAGTTGCTCTAAAGTTTACAATATATAGCTAATCCAACTCCACTTTCAAAAAATCCTATACCACTTTATGGATAGTGTGGGTACCTTACAATGTCAAAATAAAACTAATTTCTCCTTCTTATCCCTTGTATCATTGCTTTCATTCATTTCACTGATATATAAGAATAAATAAACATATATATAATACATAAGATATACACTTAATCATACACAATCAAAAACATTGTTGCTGTTATTTGGAACAAGTTTTTATATGTTACATCAATTCCGAATAAGAAAAAAATTGAGTTTTTGTTTTACCTTTATTTATTCCTTTTCCAATGTTCTTCTTTTCTTTATGCAGATACAAGTTTCTGACCTATATTATGTTCCTTTTCTCTAAAAAACTTTTTTATTCTTGCAAGGCATCTACTGGAAAAGAATTCCCTCAATTCTTGTTTGAGAAAATCTATTTCTCCTTCATTTTTGAAGGATGACTTCACAGGGTACATAATTCTAGGTTGGTGGTTATTTTCTTTCAACACTATAAAAATTTCACTCCTCTCTCACCTTGTGTGTGTATGGTTTCTGAGAAGTCGGATGTAATTCTTTTCTTTGTTCCTCTACCAGTATGGCTTTGGAGGTTTCTATTGAGATAGCTTCAAGCAGTCTTTCCTCAGCTGTGTACACTCTACTAATAGCCCCTCAAAGGCATTCTTCATTTATGTTAGTGTTTTTCACCTGTAGGTTTTATCTTGGGGGGGCACTTACTTAGGATATTCATCTCTCTGCTTACACTTTTTATCTGTTCTTACATGCTGTCTCCCCTATCCGTTAGAGCCCTTATTATATTAATCACAGTTGTTTTAAATGTATGATCATTCCAGTATCTCTGCCATGTCTGGTTCTGATGCTTGCTCTGTGTCACGTGGGGCGGCCTGCAGGGTCTCTGCTCCTGCTCCCCACATAAGAAAGCAGGATGTGGCTAGGCCAAAAAAGAACACCCACGGAGCCATAGGTAGGGGTGTCATACCACTATGGTCTCACTGGAGGCTGGATTCACACAACGTGCAACCTGCTGTCTGCTTTTCTGCCAACCGACCAACGACTCTCCCTCGACTCCCTCTCGACTCCCTCTCGACTCTACTCCGCAGCTCAGCCCTGGGAGTTATGTTAGTGGCCAATGGCTCAAGGGTTACAGCTGATGGCCAACTAGCCACAGCTGATGGCCGTCTACTACTCGGGCCAGCACCTTTCCACGTGAGGCCGAGAGCCTGGAAACTGCTCTCTGGGGCTCTGTCCCCACACTCTGTCTCTTCAAATTGTGCTTTTTGCCTTTTGGCGTGTGTGAGGACAAAGCCAGGAGTGCAGTTTCTAGGCTCTCGGCCTCACATGGAAAGGTGCTGACTCAGGTAGTAAATGGCCACCAACTGTGATTGGATGGCCATCAGCTGTGGCTAGTTGGCCGTCAGCTGTAATCAGTGAGCCATTGGCCACTAATATAACTGCCGTGGCTATGCTAGCAGAATATGGGGACTAGCAAGAAGATGGTGTCTGAACGAGCAAGAGTGGATTGCAGGTAGCAAGTCGGTCAGTTGGCAGGCAGAAAAGCAGACAGCAGGTCGCACGTCATGTGAATCCAGCCTCCAGCGAGACTATAGTGGTATGACTCCCCTATCTGTGACTTTGTGGGTGTTCCTTTTTGGCCTCACCATATCCTGTGTTCTTATGTGGGGAGCAGGACCAGAGACCCTGTATGACACCCTGCATGACAGCGTACCTTGTAACTTTTTCTTGATAGTTGGACCTGATGTACGGGGTCAAAAGAACTGCTGTAAATGGATCATTCTTAGTGTGGTATAGAGGTGTGGTGGGGGTAAAATGTTTTGTTGTTTTTATGATTAGATCTCAATCTTTTAGTGAGACTGTGTCTTTGGAGTGTGAACCTCACAAGTGTTTTTCGGTTTTCTTCTTCCTCACTTAAGTAAAAGAAGATGGTCAGAGTAGGCTGGCTGGTAAGTTGGCTCTGATAAAACCCCAGAAGGTTAGGCTTTAGTTAAGAGTTTCTCCTGACGTCAGTCCTTGTTAAGAATAGGTTCATTTGAAAATGGCTGCTTTATCCCTCCACCTGCTGGAAGTACAGGCAGTGGAATAGGATTTTTCTCTGATATTTACTGTGTGAACTTGGTTGAGCACCTGAATATAAATTGCACAAAATTGTAGGGATCCCCTATTGCTGGGTACCCCCTGGACTTTTTAACTCTCAGACTTCTCCACACTGAGCCTCCCGCCATTTGTCAATTACAGTTCTGGTTTTCCTTCCCCAGCACTGGTCCTTGTGAGGGTTTCTGCTCTGGTAAGTCTTGACTCCCTGTATTCACCCATGTCTAAACCATGTCCTGTGTCCTCACCTCTCTTATAGATTCAATAAGAGCTGTTTATTTCTCAATCAGTTCAGTTTTTTTACTTGTTGTTAGGAAAGAGTAGTGACTTCCAAGCTCCTTACAAGAGGAACTGGAAAGCAGAAGCCTATTTTTTGTTTTTGTTTTTTTTTTAATTGTAGTTGATGATACAATATTGTATTAGTTTCAGGTGTACAAATAGTGATTCTACATTTATATACCTTATGATGTGATCACCACAATATGTCCAGTAATCACCTGTCACCATACAAAGTTATTACATTATTATAGGCTATATTCCCTGTGTTTTATATTGCATCCCTGTGCCTTACTCATTTTTTAACCAGAAATGCATACTACTTATTTCCCTTCACCTTTTCACCAATGCCCCCAACCCCTTCTCTCCTGCAGCAACCTCAGTTTGCTCTTTATGAGAGTCTGTTTCTGTTTTGTTTTATTTATCTGTTTGTTTTGGACTTTATTAGATTCCAAATATAAGGAAGTCTATTCTTTTAATCTTCACAAAGACTCTGGGATATAGTTTGTTATTTTCATTTTACAAATGAGGACATGTGGTAAATGAAACTTGCCTAATGTCACTCAACTAATAAAAGATAGATTCAGACATAAAGATCTGGTTCTGAATGATCATACAGCCCATTTTTTTACACTGCCCCTCAGCAAATATTTTTATAGATATTAACATAATATTTACATTATCTTAAAGAAAGGCATTATATGCCAGTATAATAAAACTTCAGAAACAGAATACACCTTTCTGTATAATAAAGTAACACACACACGCACACACACACACAAACAACAACAACAACAACCATACATTCCAGTTGGAAATCCAGGAAGATATGTCAGTACTCATTGACAACCGCAGTCTGATAGAATTTACTATTTCATCTAAATTAATATCTACCTGCTGACCAACAATTTCATAAACCATACGTTCTTCCTAAAGCCTTCCTCTAACTCTTCTAAACAGCACTGGATCCTAGACTATTCTAGACTATCCTAGAGAATTCTAAACTATCAGCAGCTTGAATTGGAAACAGGCTCTCTCAACCTTGAGACTCCTCTCAGTGGCTGGGGCCAGTAAGTAGACTAGGCATTTCATGAATACAGTGGGGACTCAGACTCTGAGTGTTCCTATGGGAAGACTTGGTATTAAGATTATTTCTGCCATGAGCTGCAAAAGAAACTTGGAACTAACATAACAGGCGCTCAGCTTAAAGGTATTGAAGCAGCAGGTGTGCCCCCAGTGGAGTGAAGCTGAATAGATAAATGAAGTCTTCTAAATCCCTAACGCTATGAAACTCCAAGGAAAGTGCATTGCAGAGAGGTTGCTCTTCATGCCCCTTAGGCATAAGAAACTGACAACCCACCTGCTACTATCCCACCAGCCCAAGTAAGCAGAGACCACTGTATTACAAAATCCACAGCAGTAGTTCTACTTAAGATGTCCTGGCTTTTCAGCATTAGCAGTAGATGTTGGTAGTTACTGAAAAAGTATCTTCAATGTGCTAAGAGAAAATAACTCTCCATCTGAAATTCTATGCCAAACTAAACTATTTTTTTCAAGAGGGAAGAAAAAATGAAGACATTTTCACACAAACAAAACTAAATGAATTTATCAACAGACCTCACTAAAAGAGATTCTAAAGGATGTTATTCAGACAGAAGGAAAATAATTCTAAATATGAAATCTGAAATACAAGAAATAAAATACAAAAATTTGATAAATATGTGAGTAAATCTAAACTAACATGACCATATAAAAATTAAAGTGTGTTATATGATATAATAGACTTTCAACAACAACAAAAACTATTGAAATAAAAAGATCCATATGTAAAGGGTTTGATTCATGAAGAAAATATAAAATTAGAGAATACTTCTAACTGAATAACAATGAAAATATTATGTCATTATTACTCAACTCATATTTGCCTGAATACCTATAAAATAACACCATTTTCTTCCAGATTTCAGATTTTTTTCATGACAAAATAATGATGGCATACAATTCCTTTGATTTTTTTGTATTATTATGTCTAGCTACTTGTGACAAAATAATTACTTTTTATATAAAAATATACAAGTTAGGAGGAATAGGAAAGATATGAAAGATGAGGTTATCAAGGATCACATACTCGTATTCATAACAGGAGAATGTAGACTACTACAGCATAGGTATATATGGCCCAGCAGCAGAGACAGTCAATTGTGCTTTACTGATGCTCCTTCAATTGACTGCTCCTTCTCTCCTGTTCTATGCAGTCGACTGAAACAGCATGCACACAGTATAAGACTCAAGGGTAAGTGGGCAAGAATATCTGCACACAACTCATATTATGATGTAATAATAATAAAACTTAGGATATTTAAAAATCATATATATATGTATATGTAAAAATAATTCCTTTGTTATTATTATTTTTTTTAGGAAACTCATGCACTCAACTATAAGTTCCAAAGCATCTGCTTTACAACTCCAAGATGTAACTCTGCTACTGTCTCCCCAAGATCCCTTTGCTATTCTCTCTTCTGTGTTACAATATACTTTTCTCAGAGTGTGTGTATATGTTTTTCTCCAATTATAAAATGAGACTGAGTGGCAGACATCATCTCTTAATGATATTTGTATACAAAGTGTCCAGCACAGTGCCTAGCACGTGTGGTACTTGAAAATTTTTGTTTTATAAATTCCATATTGAATTAATTAATTTAAAATTTATACAGGATCTTATTTAAAGCAAGAAACACCTTTTTGCAACATATCAAATTGCATTTAATGAAGTAATATATAAAAAGTGCTTAGCACAATATCAGGCATTGAGAAAGCACTCAATAAATACTAATTGTCAGAACTTTGGATGTTGACAATCAGAGTGATGGGTAAGACAAGACAGAAATTTTTAAGCTAGTCTATAAACTATATTTAATTTAACAAGACATTTATATACAGATTGGAGATCCAAGATGGCAGAGTAAATAAAGGCGGTGCCTGCCTCCTCCCATGAACACCTTAAAATTACAACTAAATTATAGAACAGTCAACCTGGAGAGCCATCTGAAGACTAGGTGAACAGAAGACCTATTACTGGGGATGTAAAAAAGAAGCCACATCAAAACTAGGTAGGAGTGGAGACTTGAAAAGAGCAGGCTCCACACCTCCATGTGGTGGTTGAGTATTGGGAGGGATATCTTAGCCGCAGAGGTCCTTCCAGGAAGGAGGGAGGGACCCCAGCTCCGTACCAGGGTCCCGAGCTGAGAGTACTGGTGCCAGGAAAAGGAGCCCCCACAACATCCAGCTGTGAAAAACAGTGGGAATTCTGACCATCTGGGTGAGACCGAAGGTTGTGGGAAACACAGATGTCCTCTTAAAAGGCCCACAAATAGACCCACTCACTTCCAGGCACTCACCCTGGGCTCTAGTAGAGGGACACTAACGTGGGAGGCATCAGCTATATACAAGGAGGGACTGAGTTCTGTGCTTTGAGACAAGACCTAGGACAGTCGTCATTTCCCCTGTATGGGATCCTCCTTCCTTGCAGCCAGTAGGTGGGTGCCATCTTTCCTGTGTTGAGCCCTCCTCCATGCCCATGGCAAAATCTGAATCTGAACTGGTCTGTTGAGCTCTGCTTGCTCTACCCTGATGACTCCCTGGGACCCCACCCAACTCCCCAAACACCAAGGGCAATTTCTCCACAAGCAGCCAGTCCCTTCACATTGCAGTTTTTCTTGGGAAACTATCTGAGTCCAGCAAGCTGCAGGTGGGTGCTCTGAGACTTTTGCTGAATAGCTCCAGCCTCAGCACTGGCACCAAACCAGAACCTACGTTAACCTAGTGAACACAACTCTTCCCACTCTAATGATTCCTTTAAACCCTGCCTCACCACACTCACATACCTCCCAATACTTTATCAATAGCTGAACCTTAAGGGAGCCTGCAGGTGGCATCAGGCCTCAGGATGTCCTGGCTTTTTGCAGAGCTACCCCAGGCCTGGTACTGTAGTAGCTATCCTAGGTTTGCAACGTGGCCTCTCACATGTACATCCAAGTTTAACACAGGCAGCGACCAATCACAGATGGCTTTGTACCAGGTAGTCCCTGGCTGGTCACAGGCAATGGCTGACCTGGGCCTACACCAGAGCCCCTTCCAAGAGTTCCCAGAAACAACATACCCGGCTTCAGATTGTAGCAGAGCATCACCCGATTAGCCCCACAAGAGGCACATACAAAGGATGGTCTCAATAGGAACCAGAGCCCACTGGGGCAAATCCCACTCAGTGGGGTAAGCCCCCTGAACAGCAGCCCATAAGCTGTGAATGTGGCCAAACCTCACAGCCACATTCAATCCCTAAGGATCAATCCCATTACTGACATGCCAATAGCAATCAAGGCTCAACTATAATGGGTGTGTACACGCAACCGACACTTCTGGAGCCCCTGGTGCAAGTGACCAGTGAGATTGTGCCACTGGGCCCCACAGGGTACCTACTACATAAAGCCACACTGCCAAGACTGGGAGACGTAGAAGATCTACTTAATACATGGAGACAAACACAGAGAAGCAGCCAAAATGAGAAAGAACTACATCCCAAAGGAAAGAACAGAAGAAAACACCAGAAAGTGAACAAAATGAAATGGAGGCAAGAAATGATGTACCAGACACAGAGTTCAAAACACTGGTTAGAAGGATGCTAAGTGATCTGAGCAACAACATCAACAAAGAAATAGAAAACATAAAAGTGGATATAGAAAAAATAAAAAAGAATCAGTCAGAAATAAAGAATAACTGAAATGAAGAATATATTAGAGGGAATCAATAGTAGATGAGATGAAGCAGAGGATCAAATTAGTGATTTAGAAGTTAATGTAACAGAAAACACCCAAGCAAAACATCAAAATGAAAAAGAAAACCCAGAACAATAAGGATAGTTTAAGGGGCCTCTGGGACAACATCAAGTGGACCAACATTCGCATCATAGGGGTACCACAAAGAGAAGAGAGAGAGAATGGAATTGAAAACCTATTTAAAGAAATAATGACAGAAAACTTTCCTAAACGGACAAATAAAATAGACATATAAGCCCAGGAGACACAGAGCCCCAAACAAGAGGAAACCAAACAGGCCCATACCAAGACACATCATAATTAAAATGCCAAAAGTGAAAGACAAAGAGAGAATCTTTTTTTTTTTATCCTTGTTTAATTCTTTTTTTTTATAGTTTTATTTTATTTTATTTTATTTTTACATCCCTTACACCGTGA
The DNA here is from genome assembly GCF_964194185.1 of Rhinolophus hipposideros. Classification (NCBI taxonomy): domain Eukaryota; kingdom Metazoa; phylum Chordata; class Mammalia; order Chiroptera; family Rhinolophidae; genus Rhinolophus; species Rhinolophus hipposideros. The sequence goes on along the minus strand of NC_138056.1, from coordinate 65,910,599 downwards.
ACGCCCCTCCCCCCATCCACCACCACCCCGACCTCACACCGAGCCATCACATTATACACATAAAATTATAGTTGGCATTCATTAATGTCCAGCCTCTGGTGTACAATGCCATGACCAGGCATCCACAGCAAAGAGAGAATCTTAAAGCAGCAAGAGAAAAGTTAGTTACCTAAAAGGGAGCTGCCATAAGACTGTAAAGTGATTTCTCAAAATAAACTTTGCAAGCCACAAGGGATTGCCACAAAATATTCAAAGTGATGAAATGAATGGACCTACCACCAAGATTACTCTTTCCAGCAAGGTTTTCATTTAGAATCAGAGGACAGATAAAGAGCTTCCCAGACAAGAAAAACTAAAGGAATTCATCATCACCAAACCAGTAGTTAGAGGGACTTCTTTCATACAAAATTATATATATATATATATATATATATACATATATATATATATATACACATATATATACATATATATGTATATGTATATGTATATGAATAATAAAATTGCAATAACGACATATCTAACAATAATCACTTTCAATGTAAATGGGTTAAATGCTCCAATCAAAAGACATAGGAGTAGGAGGGTTGAATGGATAAAAAAAAACAAAATCCTTACATAAATTGCCCACAAGAGACTCACTCAGATTGAAATACTCACACAGACTGAAAGTAAAGGGATAAGATATTGCATGGAAATAGAAACAAACAAAAAGTTAGAGTACCCATACTTATACCAGACAAAATAGACTTTAAAACAGACTATAACAAGAGACACAGAAGGACCCAGTAATCCAGTAATCCCACTTTTGGGTATTTATCATAAGAAACCCTAAACACTACTTCAAAGGGACATCTGCCTCCATATGTTAATTGCAGCGCTGTTTACAACGGCCAAGATGTGGAGGCAGCCTGGGTATCCTTTGATGGATGAATGGATAAAGAGGAGGTGGTACACATACACAACGAAATATTGCTCAGCCAGGGAAGGGAATGGGTTCTTGCCCCCTGCAGCGGCATAGATAAGCCTGGAGGGTACTGTGGTGAGTAGAGTATATCAGACAGAGAAAGAGAGAAAGAATGTGATTTAACTTATATGTGGAATCTAAAAAATAAAATAAACAAACAAAACAGAAACAAACTCATAGATACAGAGAACATTTTGATCATTGCCAGGTGAGGAGTGTGTCGGGGGTAGGTATAAAAGGGGAAGGGATTAAGAAGTACAAATTGGTGTTACACAGTCAGGGGGATATAGTGTATAGCATAAGGAATATAGTCAATACTACTGTAATAACTATGTATGGTGTCAGATGGGTACTAGATTTATCAGGGTGATAGATGGGAGGGCTGAGTAAGAAAGGTGAAGATATTAAGAATTCCAAATGGGTAGTTATAAAATAGTCATGGGGATGTAAAGTAAAGCATAGGGAATATAGCTAGTAACGTGGTAATAGCTATGTATAGTTCTAGGTGGGTACCAGACTAGTCAGGAGTATCACTTCTTAAATGATATAAATGTCTAACCACTATGCTGTATACCTGAAATTAATATAATATTGAATGTCAACTGTAATTGAAAAATTAAAAAGGGGGAAATGTAAAGGGGAATAAGAGGATCATATTTCCAGGTATAAAACAAATAAGTCATGGGGATGTAATGTATAGCATAGGAAGCGTAGTCAATAATATTGTGATAGTGTGGAATTATGTCAGATGGTTGCTGGACTTATCATGTTGATCTCTTCTTTAGGTATATAAAGGTTGAATAATTATGGTGCACACCTGAAATTAATATAATATTGTATGCTAGCTATATTTTAATAAAGATCTTTTTAAAAAATAAGAAAATAAAAGCATGAAAAAGAAATTTATATACAATATTCATAACTCAGAAAAATGTGAAGTTAACAGATAAAAGAAACATTATAGGATCCTTTACTACCACAGTTAGAATGCAGAAGGCTTTATCCAATTAAAATCCAGTTTGTCCAAACCCAGAAATGATATGCTTTTTATGTCAGAATACCTGTGTTGGAGATATTACAAGTAGACTTAATTAAATTTGAGAAACAAATTGGGATAAAGTATATGTAAATGTGTATTTCAGCCATTAAACAAATCGTATCGACTTATTTATGCAACATTAAAATTTTTCATCCTCTAGCCATAGTTTCCTAATCTTATGCATCAGAAATTCCTCAAGCATTTCCCATTAAAAAGCAACCTCTCTGTTTCTCTGCAGAGATATATTTAATGTCATTGAATCAACAGATCAAGTAATAATTTTTGATACTTTCTTTAGTTATGAAAAACTCACAGATTCACAGATTGTCGAAAATTTGAACTACAAAACAAATAAAAATACTCAATACATTAAAATGTAGAACTTTACAGGCACGTTAATTTTTTTACTAGAAAATTACCTGTAGCATCATATAGTGTAAAACAGACAGGCTTTAGAGCCAAGTTGGATTCAGATCTTAGTATCTTAATAAATAAAAAGGGGATAATAATACTCTACTTCTTATCAATGATTTAAAATGTGGCATAAATTGTATAAAGCAGGTAGGATACTCTTTGAGATATAAATACTTTGATAACTTGTTAGCTTTCCTTCTTTCAATAAAATAGTAATAAACTTCATCCATGTAGAATTTTATGATTTCTTTTTTCTAATATAACAAAGTATCTGGGGTCCTTTGAGATTTCTGTTCAGTTTAGCATCTCAACTTCCTGAACCAAAGAGTTAGGTGCTCATCTTAGAAGAGAATTTTTACTGACTGGTACAGAAAAAGTTCTCTCTCTGTTTTATTTTTGGCTCTTCACAATCACTTTCTCTTAACAAAGGGTTTCTTTCACAGGTCCTGATATGCTTGACTCTCATTCAAGGGTTTTGCTCTGACCTGATGTAATTTAATTTACTACAATTCCACTATCAGCATTATTAGACAGGACATTTCATTTTTCAACATCTGTGTAGCCATTTTTAAACTTTTAAATGCTTTAACAATTTTCCTTTAAGTAATGATTTCCCAGAATAGCCCTTTGTAATAGTTAAGCTTTATTTAAAAGAATGTGGAGAAACTGGAAATGGTTCAAAGGAGAGCAGGCAAAATGATTAAAGGGATAGAAAATAAATTATCTCAGAATAAGTTACAGAGTTGGAGTTAAAAAGTGAAAGCAAAGGTGTAATGTAAAGGATCTAATTCTCCAAACCCTCATGCAAATCAAAGTGAATAGCATTGAAAAACCATAGTGGAAAAGGCAGCACACATACTCCTGAACCACAAGGAAAGAGAAAGTCAAGGTCTACCTCCAGTTCCAACTCCTGATTGCACTAGGCCTTTTCTGCTTGCTCAGTGAACTCAAAATATAAAACTGTAAAGAGCAAATTGGTTGTATTATATGTGCTAACTCTCATTAATTGGTGACAGTTGACATTTTGAGGATTACGAGTGCATTTCTATAATGAGTAGGGCCTCCTTAAATATTGTGGAGATTAGCTTTACATACAGTTATGACTCATCAAGAGACTAAGATCTATGAGTAACCTATGATAATTAGTACCTGGATCATCCCAGGAAAAAGCTATCCTATGTTTGCACTCAAATATCTGTCTTTATTATGGGAACAAGGGAAGGCATATCGCTAATGACACTCTCCTAGGATATAGTCCCCAGAATCAGTGCCTATACTGGCTACCCTCTGCTCTTCATCACCATGTTTTGTGACTTCAACTGGTCTTCATGCCTTTTGGCTTTCAGGTGGTTTCACCCAGTGGGAGGTATTGGCAGGAGAATGATATCAGAAAATGTCCTTGCTAACTCACTCCCTGCTGCATAGCACAGGTTAGCTGAGGCTCCCCCCAAACCTACCATTTTTTTTAGGGGATGTGCCCCATATAGCTCCCTCTCCATGTTTCAGTAACCACTTCCTGTTTTTGGTAAAGCTCCCTATAATTATTAGGCCTAGGGCACTGTACTCTCCCTTGTTGGCTTCTTCAACCCTGGTCACAACTTTGTAAGTGGTCCCTTTGTTAAACTCTGCTTAAATTGCCCAGTTTGAATGTGCAACATGTTTTCTTCCATAATCCTGATCCAGAAAATTGTACACATATCTAGTCAATGAATATGGATACATATTCACACTTATCCTTAAGCTCCATAATTGAGACTTATCATATGTATACATGTATTACTGAAATGATTAAAACCTTAAAATGAACTTCACAACGTTGTCTATTCTTAAGCTAATACAAATCTCAGCCCTTGTTTTATTTTATATGTATCTAGATTATTTTGTTTAGAAAGCTGAAACCACCATTGGTCAGTACAGTTCTGTGACTTCTCGTCATTCTGAAGCATCAGCTCAAAATTTGTTTTGATTTCCAAGGGCTGAACAATGTACTGGATGTCTTAGAAAAACACTCCTGGGTTTTCCTTTACTCTCACACTCACAATACTTCTGAAACCAGATGTCTGGTATTTTTCCCACACCAACCAATTCTCCAACACCAGTTGCATGTCCCACAATTCAATTCACTTGTGATATTATCGACTTGGAGTTAGTATCAGATCCCACAACTTAAAGGCTCAGTCTCACAAAACTCCTTCCACTTTACATGCCAAGTCCAAGTCCCAGGTTGTCACCTATACTTCTGACTGACCAGCTATAAGCCAGTGTTCCCATGACCCCCTCCTCTGGCTCAATCATGTTCTAAAACAGCTCACATAACTCAGAGAAATAGTTCCTTAAATGTAATGATTTATTATATAATAAATTACATAATGATTTATTATATAATAAAATGATAAATTATACAGATAAACAGCTAGATGAAGAGATATATAGGGCAAGGTCCAGGAGGGTTCTGAGTACCAGAGCAGCTGTCCCCATAGAGTTGGAGTGCACCATCCTCCCAGCATGTGGATATGTTCACCAGAAGCTCTCTAAATCTCATACTGTTGGGGTTTTTATGGCGGTCTCCTCATGTAGGCATCATAGATCATTATTAACTCAATCTCCAGCCCCTCTCCCCAGCCCTGAGGATGGTGATGGGCCTGAAAGTTCCAAGCATCCAAATATGGATTGGTCTTTCTGATGGCCCACCCCTATCCAGAAGCCCACCGACTATCACCTTATTAGAACAAAAGACACTCCTATCACCCAGGAAATTGCAAGGCATTTAGGAGCTCTTTATCAGGACCCAAAGTCAAAAACCAAATCTTAGGAACAAAAGATGATCCTAGTGACCTTATCACTTAGGAAATTGTAAGGATTTTAGGAGCTCCATGCCAGGAACTGGGGGCAAAGACCAATATACAGGATATTTTCTATTATTCATACTAGAATATTGTCTGAACTTTCTAGTAAGATTAAGCTGCCAAATTTTTTTCCAAATTTAACCAAAGATTGCTGAACTCCTACTATTAACAGGTAATATATTACCAATGGGTGTAGTGACAAGGTGAGAATACAGAACAGAATAAAATGAAAGAATCAGCTTTCCTGCCCCCTCCAAAGAGTTCACAATCTAGTAGATGAGGTATAAATATAAATTGTCAAATATAAGACAGAATGAAATAGTAATTCAGTATTCACTCATTGAACATTCAGCAGGCAAAGTGCTAGGTATTGAAGATAAAAATATAAATAAAAATGGCCTCTACTTTCAAAATGCTCACAGTTAGTAGGAAACGAGACATATTGCAATTCATTGTGATATGTACTTAAAGTGATACAAACAAAAAAGCAACTAATTCTTGTCATAGAATAATTGAGAAGTCTTTGTGAAGGAGATGGCCTTTGAGGAAGGAGAGGGACTGCCTAAGAAAAATCAAAGAAAAATGAAATCATATGAAAGGTTTAGAAAATAAAAAAAGAAGCTGGTAAGAATAGAACATGAGATAGGGATGCAAGAGGCAAAAGTACAAATCAGCATTTGAGTCTAGACCCTGAAGGAATAAATGGGGTACATAAAGTTACCTCTACAGAGTAATTATTCACTGTATATTATTGTATAATAGTATAATATTATCACTGCATATTATTCACTGTATAATTATTCACTGTACCACTGTAGCAGTTATAAGAAAAGTAGCAATGACATGTATGTGAATGAAATCAAAATAAGACAACTCTGAAAATACATATATTCTTTCCTTTCCTACTACACAATCAGTTCATCTTGACTCCTACCTGACTTCGTTCCTACCTTGTGAAAAAACAGGTGTTTTTTTTAAAAGTAAGATTTTCTGGGCAAGTTGGTGAAATAGGTAAAAGCTATGATCACCTCCTCTCATGACCACATCAAAATTACTATTAAACTACATAACAACCATTATTGAGAATCATCTGAAGTCTAGCTGACCTAAAGTCTTACAACTAAGGACATACAGAAGAAGTCACCTTGAGACTGGTCAGAGAGGCAGAGATGCAGAAAGGGCTAGTCCCATATCTGCATGTGACCATTAAAAATCAGGAGAGATGTTTTGGCTATGGAGGTCTCTCCCCCAGAGGAGCGAGGGGTCCCAGCCCTTCACCAGGTTCCCCAGCTCAGGGTTCCAGTGCTGGGTAGAGAAGACCCCATAACTTCTGGCTGTGAAAACCAGTGGAGATTATACCTGAGTAAGACGAGGGTGGCTAGAGTCCCAGGCATCACTCTTAAAGGACCCATGTGTGAACTTACTAACAGACTCACTTGCTCTGAGCTCCACTGCTGGGGCAGCAAGCAGCTTGAAAGACACCAGGGACATATGGGGAGGAACTGAGTTGTCTGGCTTCAGAGCGAGGGATAAAGGGGCAGCTTTCTCTCAGACAGAAGTGCTGGCAGAATCCATTATCTTTGTTGAGCTCTATTCCTTCCAGGCATGCAGATGCAGGTGGGTGTCATACCTGAATCTCCATCAACCTAGATAACACCATTCTTCCACCCTAGTGATTCCCTGATACCCTGCCCCACTGAAATTTCAGGCACACCAAAGCTGCTTCCAGTGGCTTCTCTGTACAAACAGCCTGTCTTGGCTTATGCTACAGACAATCTTAATATCTCTCAAAGGTTCAGAATACCCAAACAAGCAGCATCTGGCTTCAGTGTGCCCTGTACCTCTTGCTGAGTAGCCCTAAGTTCAGCACTAGTGGCAGCTGGCTGCAGTTTGCAGCTTGGCTTCTTGAGGCATCTCCAAGCTGAGTGTGAGTGGCAGTAATCTGTGGATTCCTTTGTGGCTCAGGCCAGGTGGTTGAAGGCAAGGGACATGCTGTGGCTGAACTTGGCTTGCAGTGGGGCCCCTCCCAGGAGTCCTTAAACACTGGCACATCAGAGGCCAGCTTTGGATAGAACAGAAGCATTACCCAATCACCTCCAAGTACAACACACCCAAAGGGCAGTCTAGGCAGACACAAGAGTCCCACTAAAGCTCTGTAAGTTCAGTCCCTGCACAACAGTTCCTCCACTGTAGTCAAGGCCAGTCCTCAAAACCAATCAGCCTGACGGTGACTATCTCACACTGATGTGCAAACAGAACCAAGCCTCAAATAACAAGAGGGCACACACAACCCACACAAGGAACACACCAGGAGCAACCATCTCTTCTGACCAGGAAGACTGTGCCACTGGGGCCCACAGGACACCTACTACATAAAGCCACTCTACTAAGACCAGGGAGTACAGCAACCCTACAAATACATAGAAGCAAACACAGGGAAGCAGCCAAAATGGAAAGACAAAGAAACATGTCCCAAATAAAAGAACAGAACAAAGCTCCAAAAAAAGAACAGCATGGAGACAAGAAATCTACCAGACACAGAGTTCAAAACCCTGGTTATAATGATGCTCAATGATCTCAAAGTGAAATTCAACAAAGAGATAGGAAATATAAAAATGGAGATAGAAAACATACAAAAGAACCAGTCAGAAATAAAGAATACAACAACTGAAATGAAGACTACATTAGAGGGAATCAACAGTATATTAGATGAAGCAGAGGATCAAATCAGCAATTTAGAGGGTAGCATAAAACAAACAATTAGAACAGCAAAAAGAAAATAATAGTCAAAAAAATAAAATTAAATTAAAATAAGGACAGTTTAAGTGGCCCCTGGGGCAACATCAAGTATACCAACATTCCCACCAGCAGGAGAAGAGAGAGCATGGAATTGAAAACCTCTTTGAAAAAATAATCACAGAAAACTTCCCTAACCTGACAAAAGAAATAGATATATACACCCAAGAAGCACAGAATCCCAAACAAAAGGAAACTGAACAGACCCACACCAAGATACGTCATAATTAAAATGCCAAAAGGTAAAGACAAAGAGGGAATCTTAAAGCAGCAAGAGAAAAGCAGATAGCTACCTACAAGGGAGCTCCCTTAAGACTGTAAACTGATTTCTCAATAGAAACTTTGCAGGCCATGAGGTATTGACACATAATACTCAAAGTGATGAAAAGCAAGGACTTACAACCAAGATTACTCTACCCAGAAAATCTATCTTTAGAATCTAATGACAGAAAAAGAGCTTTCCAGACAAGAAAAAGCTAAAGGAGTTCATCACCACCAAACCAGTATTACAAAAAATGTTAGAGGGACTTCTTTCAGATAGAGAAAAAATCAAAAATATGAATGAAATGGTAATAACTCTATATCTATCAATAATCACTTTCAATGCAAATGGATTAAATGATCCAATGAAAAGACATCAGAGGGCTGAATGGATAAAAAAAAAAATCCTTATAAAAGCTGCCTACAAGAGACTCACTTCAGATTGAAAAACACACACAGACTGAAAGTAAAGGGATTGAAAAGATATTTCATGAAAATTAAAACAAACAAACAAAAAATCTGGAGTAGCAATACTTATACCAGACAAAATAGACTTGAAAACAAACGCTATAACAAGAAACAAAGACGGACCCAGTAATCCCACTTCTGGGTATTTATCTAAAGAAACCCTAAGCACTACTTCAAAGGGACACATGCATCCATATATTCATTGCAGCATTATTTACAATAGCAAAGATGTGGAGGCAGCCTGGGTGTCCATCAATGGATAAATGGTTAAAGAAGAGGTGGTGCATATATATAATGGAATATTATCAGCTATAAAAAAATGAAACATTGCCATCTGCAACAACATGGATGGACCTATGGGGTATTGTGCTGAGTGGAGTAGGTCAAACGGAGAAGGACACATGCCATATGATTGCATTTATATGAAGGATCTAAACAACAACATAAATAAACAAACTAAAGAGAGACAAACACATAGTTTCAGAGAAGAGTTGCCACATGGGAGGAGGATTGAAGGTTGGGTGAAAAAGGGGAAGGGATTAAGAAGCACAAATTGTTTGTTACAAAGTAGACATGGGGATGTAGGGTATAGCATAAGGAATAAAGTTAATAATATTGTAATAACTATGTATGGTGTCAGATGGGTACTAGATTTTTAGAAGTGGTAGATGGGAGGGGGTGGGGAGGCAGGATGAAAAAGGTGAAGAGATTAAGAAGTACAAATTGTTAGTTACAAAATAGTCATGGGGATGTAAAGCATAGGGAATATAGTCAATAACATGGTAATAACTATGTATAGTACCAGGTGGGTATTGGACTAGTCAGAGAGACCATTTCTTAAATTATATAAATGTCCAAACTCTATGCTCTACACTTGAAATTAATATAATATTGAAAGTCAACTGTAATTGAAAAGTTAAAAGGGGGAGGCAAAGTTGAAAGGTAATAAGAGGAACAAATTTTAGCATATGAAACAAATAAGTCATGGGGATATAATGTACAGCATGGGGAATATAGTCAATAATACAGTGATAGCATAGTATGGTGTCAGATGGTTGCTGGACTTACCGTGGTGATCACTTCTTTAGATATAAATGTTGAATAACTATGGTGCATACCTGAAACTGATATTATATGTGAGCTATAATAATAAAAATCTTTTAAAAATTAAATTAAATTTAAAAAATTAAAAAGTAAAAGGCCAGCACATGTCCAGATGAGTGATTCTGACTTCAATTTAACAAAAAATGTGAAGATCACACTATTTCTGAAGCTAGGCATTAAAGGAAATGCAAAGACAAAATAACCCTCTTGCCCCTCATTTTTTAAATGGAACAAAAGGAACACTGTGAACTAACTTGTTCAAAGTCATTCAAATATGTGAAGACAGCCTTAGTCATGTGCCAACTACTAGAAAACCACAGATAACATCATCTTGCTTCCCTAATTGAGTTGGAAGTATCTGTATATTATAAACAACAATTGTCAATAAATTGCACCATTCCATCACTTAGTTAATTTTTCCCTGCAGATGCTCTCTGGTCAGAACCCCTCAGTCAGGGTCTAGCAGGAATAATACAATATTCAGCATTTGCATTTGTATTAGTGAGTACCCAGCCAAAAAAAAAAAGTCCACACCAGGTGATTCAACATGGAGAACTTAGTAAGAGATTAATTACCAATAATTAATTATAAAAATGTTTGAACTGCTGAAAGAGTGGCTAGAGAAGTTGAGGCAACTCTGAGATCAGCAACTACAGAAAGACACTAACAGCCTTTGGGCTAGAAGGACAAAGGAAGTTCATGGAGTTGCTAAAGCTCCAAAGCTTGGCCACTGGTGGAAGCTGGATTCTGTCAGGAGCTGAGAATTCAGAGGGAAAGGCTGACAAGAGGACCGGGAAACCCCAAGGAGTTGCTGTCATTGCCAGAGATACCCAAGGCAGACAGGAAGGGAGGAGGGAGGGAGGGGGAGGGAGAGAGAGAGAAAGAGAGAGAGAGAGAGAGAGAGAGAGAGAGAGGGGCCTTTCCTTCCATTACCTGCTTATTCCTACAGTAGTGGGTATTACTCTATATAATAATTGCCTATTTATTTATCTATTTTCATCAGTCCTTCCCAATGGAAAGACTAACTGGAAAGCAGTACAAAGAAGCCTGAGAAATGTGTTTGCAATGGTCAGATGAAAACAGAGAAATGACAGTGAGTGGATCTGAGATCAAACAGGCCAAAGTCCTCACACTCTAAACGTTCACCCTTGCCATTAGTAAGGCATCTCAATCTCCCTGCTCCTCTTCCTTTTTCTAAGGAAGGTCCAAGTTTGTGAGCCAAACTACTCATTTGTGAGGAATCACTAGGTACGTTAGAAATAAATTCTACTTAGAGAGAGATTACTGCAGACAAAGTGGTATAATCACTTGCAGAAGAACAGATCAGAGATAGATCAGAAATGATCAAGACAGAAACTTGATACTTTCATATTTCAGAGTCTCCTTTTTTGTGAATTATTTCTTAATACCACCTTTCGGGTACAGTTGACCACGCCCTCCTGTGAAACTGAACTACACAGTGATGATATCATAATCCCTAGTGTTCTCTGAACATTGTAGAGTACCAGATATTAGGCTAAGCACTTTGGTAATTGTTTAATTTCCCAATCACCCCATGAAGTGGGTACTAGTAAAACAGTCTAGAGATAAATGAAGCGAGAGGAGTTTAAATAAACTACCCACGGTTATATGGTTTTGCCAACTGATACTCTAACCTGGGATTTAAAGACTCTAGAGCCCTTCTGTCCCTTTAACCATTATACTGGCTACTAAAATACTGTACAGCATTTACTTATTTGTATATCTCTCTTCTGTGATAAAATACAAGCAAAAGAGAGGACGCTGTCATTTATATTCATATCCTCCTCATCTACCAAAGCAGTCATTTTCCATAAGTGTGTGTTGAATAAATAAAAAATCAATATGCTTTAATTGTTGTACAAAAGTGAACATGGCAAAAAAACAACACAAAAGAGTGCATTCTCACCAAATATACAAACCCAAAGTATTACAATTGCCTTCTTAATCTCACAACAGATTTATTCTAAAACTCAGTTTTTCTCTTTAATAACTCTCAAGCCATCTAATATTGAAACATTTATTACCAAAATGCATTTAAGTGCCTATCTATGCATTCTAAACTCAAGCTCTGCAGATCAATAAAACTCAAATTGCTTTTTAAAAATAGATTCTAAGACATATTTTTAAATACTTCAAAAGCAAGGTCAGGATTACAAATTGAGTTCAAACTACAGAAAAACACCAAGGAATATCAAAGAGTTTTCCCAAAACAAGCGAATTTTTGCTGGAAAATTAGGAAAGATGAACATTGTTAATTAGGTAAAACAAGCATAAAAGAACATATGCATATAAATAGGCATTGCTTTTTCAAATCCTCCTTTGGAATTCTCCACTTTTAATTCAGCTATGCTACACTGTTGAAATTATTTGTTGAATTTCTTCCAAAAAGCACCGTCAAAACACACACAAAAAATGTTTTTCTCACTAATATTCACCTCACTATCCATCTCCATTCTTAGCCCTTAGGACCAGTGACCATATCTGGTTCATCAGTGTATTTCCAACAGCCCTCAGAGTACCTGTGGGTCACAGTCAGTGTCTTGTAGAATGAAAATTTCTTTTAATGAATACATCCACACCTGAGAAAGATTGAGACGTCCTTCTTTCTGAACCTCAAAAGGGTATAATTTGATGGAAAAACTCTCAAGTATCCACTGACTCTTAACCTGATTTTCATGTCAACTACTCTCTGAGGTCGGTATCTTTCTTAATACTTCCATAGCAATTTGAAAAATGATTTCTCCCTTGTTGGACAATGGTGACCATCCAATTCAGAGAAGTGTCTGTAGAGAGCTTTAAAAAAAGTCCTTTAAAAAAAGGGTGGACGGGTGGCTCAGTTGGTTGGAACACAAGTTCTGGGCAGCAGGCCTGCAGGTTCTGTTATAAAGTATTAGAATACAGAGATAACTCAATCTTTCCTATAGCCTGGTTGATTAAAATTTTGTTTTATTATTGGTGGTTTATAAAACTTTCTTTTAGCATCATAACTCATTATTGGTAAGATCATATGACCTTTAAAAAAGCTGTCAAGTTTGAAAAATTTCTCTACCATGCTTCTTTCACATATGAGCTACGATAGAAGTACTCACTGTTTATAGTAATGCCTAATGTGTGTGCCTTTACAAATTCTGATAAATTCTATGTTATAAAATTCCCATTTAAAAATTTAAAAGTATGGTACATTCATAATTAAATGCTCCACTAGTAAATATATTACTGAAATAGTCATATTGACCAGTTATCAATGAGAACTGAATCCTCTACTTAAGATTTTACACATTCTGATGTTTGAAAAATTCTCAAGTTAGCTTCTAGCTTCTACTTTTCAGAATTTGTGTCTTCTCTGCTACTCACACACTCCTGGTAGCAAGTATTATAGGGAACTTTCACATCACCACAAGGTCTTTCACACTGGATTTTCCTGACATGATGCTGGGTAAGTTGACACAGAGGCAATAATGAACTGAAAGCCATTCCTGCAGTGACATCTGGCAATACTTTATCTATGTGGAGAAGTTACTGCAAACCACATAAACATCCCACCAAACCCAGACTAAATGAGTCTGAATTTCCATTCCTCTTACATTCCCAAAATATTCATAGCCACTCATGTGTCACTGACATGACAGGTGATGAAGGGGAAATCAAAGAAAAAGAAACAGCAATAAGATTTTAGCTGACTGCTCTTAGAAAGTACAACTTTTGCAAACTTTTAAAAAGCATAAGACTATATGAGTACCTTGCTAAAGCTCGTTCATCGGCTGCATAGTAAATCTACACCTAATATTTCTTATTCCTTCATTTATTCATCAAATATTCATTTTATGGAAAGTGCTAGCCCACAAAAGTTTTCCCTTTACTTCTGATAGTTTGGAAAAACATAAGTAGAAAAGATGCATGTAAAGTTTATTTTTAGCAAAGAAAAATTGCAAAAAATTCTTTCTGGACCTACTCATAAACTTGGTAACCCTTAGTGAAATTCAGCATGACGCTGTATAATTCTGAATTGATGATGTAGGTCCAAATGTTTCATATAGGGAACCGAAGAAGACTGAAAAATGAGTTTCTTGGTTGGTTTCAATCATGATAGTTGCATTATATCTGCCAAACATCTGAACATTTCACATGCATCTTATGTCAGACTCATAACAGTTTCATGGAAACATTGAAAAACAAAGTACTTGCTGTGTAGCAAGGGAAATATATTTTGTGAGATTTGAAATCTAGGGACAATGTTCTTCAAACAACTTAAAGAAGGTAATGACCTGCTTTCTGAAAAGATTTTTCTAGTAAGCACTTCTCAAGAGGTTAGACAGCAATCTATATATATAATGTATAGATGTATAGACATTTACAAACACTATTTTTCATTGTTTCAGGGGAAATGATCTTTCTCTGAAATTGTAAAGTGGGTAATAGGAAGTTGATAAGCTGATTGATCTAGTCTGAGGAGACCAGAATGTGTGAATTGGAGCAATATTTGCAATAAGTCATGTGTTTCTCTCTACGTTTTCTGATTACTGAGAGCTCCACTCTGTTTGCTACATATTTTGATAGTTTCTGCAAATATTTCATTTCATTGAAACTAAAGGTCTGTTTAAAATAAAATTTTTAAATTTTAGTAAGCAAATTTTATTAAATATTCTACCGCAAAAAAAAGTAGGTTAGCCTTCAAAATACAAAAAAAAAAAAGTTTACGTCAAATGATATCACAAAATGTAGATGCTTCATCTCATTAGTTTTAAATATTAGACAGATATCATTAGTTTTAAATATTAGACAGATATAAAACATGTAAAGTGGCATGGCTTTCAGGCTCCAAAAGAAATACCATCTTTGCAGCTTCTCTGTTTCCTTCCCCATCCACTCATATGATTGACTAGGGTCTCCAGTTGTAGATTCTGCCTGCACCAATGCTATTCAATTTCTACTGTTTACAAGTTTAAGCCTGCCAAAGAGGGAAAGAAAGCCTTTTCTCTTATTAGAAATTCACAACCCCACAAGTAAAGTGAGATAAACAATAATTTGCAGTCCTTTATCAGATCAGCAGAATACCTAGGTAGAATAGCCACACAGAAGCCCTTAACCCTGGCCTACAGCTCACCCTCCTCGAGAAATTGCTCTCTCATGAGACAGTTGGACTTCTGCTCTCCTCTAGTACCCCAAAATCAGCTCTGTGTCTGTCTCATCCCCAATCTCCACTCCCATTTTCCTTCCCTTGGGCCCTTAGTCTTTCTGGTAAATGGACCCTAGTTTTATCCCTGGACCAAGACTATGCACTTGGGGGCCGGCTGGGTGGCTCAGGCGGTTAGAGCTCCATGCTCCTAACTCCAAGGGCAGCCGGTTCGATTCCCACATGGGCCAGTGGGCTGTCAACCACAAGGTTGCCGGTTCGATTCCTTGAGTCCCACAAGGGATGGTGGGCAGCGACACCTGCAACTAAGATTGAACAGGCACCTTGAGCTGAGCTGCCACTGAGCTCCCAGATGGCTCGGTTGGTTGGAGTGTGTCCTTTCAACCACAGGGTTGTCGGTTTGACTCCCGCACTAGCAACAGCAACTGGACCTGGAGCTGAGCTGCACTCTCCACAACTAAGGCTGAAAGGACAACAACTTGACTTGGAAAAACTTCCTGGAAGTACACACAGTTCCCCAATGAAGTCCTGTTCCCCTTCCCCAATAAAACCTTTAAAAAAAAAAAAAAAGACTATGCACTTGGGCTTTTTCTTCCCTGATGACTAGGTCTTTCTCAGAAGGATTCTTCAGTCCCTGTTGCTAGAATATTATACCAGCCTTACAGACATATCTGGACACACCTGAATCCTGATGGTTGCATAGCTTAGCTTCAAGTGACAAACCACACTTCCCTATGATTTGAAGTTGGATAGGAAAAGCTTCCCCACAAATAATTCTTATAAACAAGATTAATGACAAAGAAGTCATGTGTGTTTAAAATAAAAGGAGTTTATGTATTAAAAAGCTTAAAAGCTTTATCCCCTACAAATAAATAATAAATCATATCAGGAATAAATTATTTTTTGTAAAGCACTTGTTAATATAATGTACATTTGTTCTTTTAAAGCCTTATTTATCTGTTACCTTTTCCAAAAACTGAATTGTACCCCACAAAGAAATAACTTACCTTCCAGTGAGTGGTCAATTTATTTTAACTCAATGCTAAATCTGATTCTTTACAAAAAGAATAAAACCCACAAAAGCTATTGTTGTTTCATTGTATGTCACAAAACAGTATTTTTAGTAATCTACTAAGTATAGAAGAATTCAAAAATTGGTTATATTTCTTTTTACAGCAGGAAAAATAGAATATAATAATAATATAAAAATATTTAAATTTTGTATGAGACAATTCTAAGAATTCTGCTCAATACTGCTGTTTGCACAACCTTGTTCACCAAAAATAAACCTAGCCTGACAATCAGCTCTAATGCATCTTTAGGAGTAAAAATTAATATAAGACCTGGTATTATATTATATTATATTATATTATATTATATTATATTATTATATTATATTATATTATATTATTATATTATATTATATTATATTATATTATATTATATTATATCATACCTGATCTTATATTACATTATAAGATGTATTATATTACATTATACAATACCCAGTCTTATTTTACTGTAATATAAGACTGGGTCTTATATTAATTTTTGCTCCAAAAGATGCATTAGAGCTGTTTGTCTGGCTAGGTGTTATTTTCAGGGAAACACGGTAGGAATGAAGATTTCTATGAACACTGATAATTTATATTTAATTTTTAAATTGGATTTGTGACTATTACCATCTCAGGATGAGGACTATTTCTAGATCTCAGGTTCAAATAAATAAATGACAAGAGGATATAGTTATGTAAAAACATGTCATTTTTCTTTTTCTTTTTTAGAATACAGCCTATTGAAATTGATTCTAAGTTAATCAGCTACATAATAACATCAAGAATATTCAAAACATTTATAAAACCAAAGAGAAATAAAAGGAAATATCATAAAATTAATGAACCCCAAGGAAAACAGTAAACTTGGCATACATAGAACATATACTGTGTGCAAGAATTTTCAAATATGTTTCCTCATTCAATTTTTGACACAATACTAAAAAACAAGTGAGATTATCCTAGATTAACAAATGATAAAATTGGAATCTTAAAAAATTTTAAATAATCTCCTCATGTTATATGACTAGAAAATAGTAGAGCAAGGGTTTAATAGTAAATTTTGTTTAATTCAGGACATCAGCTTTTTCTACCACACACACTATAGTGCCTTCAAGAAAATTAACCCCAGGGAGATAGTCAAAAGGTTTTCAAAGTTAACTATTATGTATTGATTTATTTTATAGTTTACAAAACCCAACGGTGGGTAAAAACTTTTTTAGACCCCATAATGCCAAATTTAATAGATAGTTGCTTCTCTGTTTCAGTCACATTAATGTGTTGACTTCAGCAGGTTCATTAAATATCCTCAAGTTCCCGTGTTAGCATTTGCTAAGTAATGGGTTCAACTCAAAAGTCCCAGTGAGGGTGCTCTGGTACAATGTTCTCATTGATATTTTCTGGAAAAAAATGAAAATAATGAGATTTCACGGTATTGATATGCATTAGTAAGGCAAAGAACCAACTGAGGAACTCAGTATAAGTCCTGTGAGTCTATTTCACTCATCCATCCATTCTTCCATTCGTTCATTAACGCATTCCTATATTCACTAAACAATATTTTGAGGGGCACCTCCTGCATGCCTGGTACTATTTCTGCTATACATATAAGTAAATGAGATCAACAAGTTTCTCTCGTCAGAGACCGTATTTCAGGAGGAGAGTGATGTCAGGGTATTTATCCCACAGCTCTCTCCAGATTGAGTACGTGGACTGTGTCCCTCCACCAATATTGATTGCCCCTTCGGGTGATCTGCTCCACACAACTACCTTCTCCTGATACTAGGTCATAAAGGTGGTAATTTGTCCTAACAGAGGCTATTGCAGCATCCTTTGTGGGTTATTTTAATCCTGCTCACACTTTCATTAAACTCCTCCCGTGGTCCTATTTGAGTGTACCACGTATTTTCCACTACCTTAGAGTCTTTGATTCTTGCATATTTCTAAATCCTGCCTTCTCTATTATCTGCTAACACTTCTAAGAATTTACGTGAGGAAGAGAGACGTAGGCCAATTATAAATATGACATCTTCAAAATAAAAGATAAAAAGAATGAACATGAGGAGAAAGTGAGAGTAGTTAATCAAATGATAAAATGTAAAAGTCAAAGAAACAAGGAATTTATGACACCAATATGAAACAGTCTGTCCTCATTTACTGCCCCTTCTCAGGAGCCTTCCTTGGAATAATCATATAGTCCAACTATAGTCTCTCTCTCTAGCTCTATCTCTATCTCTATCTCTATCTATCTCTATCTCTATCTCTTTCTTTCTTTGTGTGTGTCTAAATTTCTAAATTTCTCCCTCCCCTTATGGTTAGTCCTGTCTTCTCTGAAAAGCTCTGGTGTTGTCTTTTACAACCATTACAAAGCTGCCTAAACCTGTCAAGGATGTGTCTGCCCTTCCACACCATTATATCGGTTCATGTTAGGTCATACACTAATCAAAATGCAGGGAATAGCTCTACAGCGGAATGCTCACTAATAAATATATATGGAATAACAGAATGAGAAAAATCAACATTTTCTATACACAATGTAATATTTGATTTAGGCAAGAGTTATCAATGGAGATAAAAAGCAATGGTAAAATGAATCCAATCAAAAAATGGAGAGAGGACATGAAGAAATATTTCTCCAAAGAAGACATACAAATAGCCAACAAACATATAAAAAGACACTCAACATCACTAATCATCAGAAAAACGCAAATCAAAACGACAATGAGATACCAGTTCCCACTAGTCACAATGGCTTTTATCAAAAAGACAACAAATATCAAGTGTTGGCAATGATATGGAGAAAACAGAACCCTTATGCACTGTTGTGGGACTGCAAATTAATACAGGCACTATGGAAAACAGTGTAAAAATTCCTCAAAAACCTAAAAATAGATCTATCATACAATCCAGCAATCTCACTTCTGGGTATTTATGCAAAGAAAATGAAAACACCAATTCGATAAGATATATGCACCCTTATGTTCATTGCAGCATTATTTACAAGTCAAGATATGGAAGCAACTTAGGTGTCCATCCATAGTGAATGGATAAAGAAGATGTAATTTTATATACGTGTGTGCATACGAATATTACTCAGCACTAAAAAAGAATGAAATATTGCCATTTGCAACAACATGGATGGATCTATACTAAATGAAATAAGTCAGAGAAAGACAAATACCATATGGTTTCACTCACATGTGAACTCTAAAAAAATGAACAAACAATACTAAACAAAAACAAACTCATAAAAACAGAAACCAGGGACAGCCGGATGGCTCAATTGGTTTGAGCGCGAGCTCAGGACAACAGGGTTGATGGTTTGATTCCCAAATGGGCCAGTGAGCTACGCCCTCCACAACTAGATTGAAGAAAGGAGCTGCCACTGAGCTTCCGGAGGGGAGGCAAGTGTCTCAGTTGGTTAGAGCGCAAGCTCTTGACAACAGGGTTACTGGTTCAATTCCCCCATGGGATGGTGGGCTGCAACTAAAGACTGAAAACGGTAACTGGACTTGGAGCTGAGCCGCGCCCTCCACAACTAGATTGAAGGACAACTTGGAGCTGATGGGTCCTGGAGAGACACACTGTTCCCCAATATTCCCCAATTTAAAAAATAAAATAAAAACGGAAACCAAACTGATGACTAACAGAACCGAGAGGGTCGGGGGGATGGGTGAAATAAGCGAAGGGGAATATAGTCAATAATATTATGATAGGTTTGCACAATGATAGATGATTAGTAGATTTAATGAGGTGATCACAAAGTAAGGTACATAAATATTGAGTTACTGTGTTGTACACCTGAAATCAACATAATGTTGTATACAAACTATACTTAAATATAATAAAAACAAAAGTAAATATATATATACATACATATATATAATGTTTAGAAACAAGCTATTTATAAATTATAATGTATTACACTACAAATTATTTATAATATACAAAGGAAAAATATACCTTTATAATTTGATCACCTTAACTAAGTAATCAAGGTTATCGTCACTTATCAGGAACAATCTGATATACGTTTTAGAATGGGATGTGTTATGAAATATAGATAATCACCGCTTTTGTCAAAATGCTTAACCTGTGTCTCATCAAAACCCTGGACCTAGGCTCTCTCTCCAGTTGGTGGTGGGCTGGTTGAATACGGAATCCATTGAGGAAGGCCAGCCTTGGGTCTTCAGCACCTTGCGTGCCAGCCCAGAAGTGGCCCTGTGAAAGCCTTTATAACATCGCTGCAGACCCCATAAAAATCAAGTGGGCTTGGATTTGAACATTCTTAGTAGGAATGGTTGAAGGCTGATGGGACCATAAAGAGACAATGCTAGGTAGTTGATAGATTCTGTAGTTCAATTGCATTTCCAGATAGAAGCTGGATTCATCGGATACCAGATGAAATTTCAGGACACTAAAATTATATCTGAGTTTCTTTCTGGAAACTTATTTCCCAACCTTGGAACTCTTGGGTCCTGAATATACAATAGATGATGACAACATTTTGGTTTTATGTATAAAGATAGACGATTCTTCAAATTAAAGATGGAAACTGACTTTTCTCACCAGAAATGTTTTATAGAATCAACTTGCAAAACTGTAAGAGGCAGCAAAGAGAAGAGTAAAATATTTTTATCATTCTTAAACTCCACATTGTAAACTCCATGGAAGCAGGATAACTTCCTTCTCCTTAACATCTGGTTCAGAATAGATACTCAAAAAACACTTGAAGTGAATCAAAATCTCCATTATTTGTTTTGGAAAATAAAATATTTGTTCTGGAAAATAGCAACCATTTTAACGGGATTTCATCAAGACATTTACATGGAATAATAGAGACTTAAGTTTTGACTCTGATGTAAAATGTATCTGTAGGTACATTAAACTATCTGGGTACCAGTGAATCTACTTATCGTAAAACTCTTACTATCTGATTATGATGCTTAATCCTTTAGGGGCAATAAAGAATGGCGGGGGGGGGTGAGGGGGAGCAAAAAAACTCTCGGTCTAATTACCAGTTTCCAAGAGAGACTAGGGGAACAAGTTAATCAACATGGTGAAGAAAATAATTAGATGAAAGGGACATTCTACAAGACAGCTGACCAGAACTCTTTAAAATGTCAGTGACAGGGCTGGCCCCTTGGCTCAGGTGGTTGGAATGAGAGCTCTGAACAATAGGGTCACCAGTTCAATTCCCACATGGGCCAGTGAGCTGCGCCCTCTACAGCTAAGATTGTGAACAACAGTTCTCCCTGGAGCTGGGCTGCTGTCAGCAGCCAGAGGTTGGCGTGGGCTGCCGCAGGCTGCTGTGTGCTGTTGTGTGCTGCCATCGGCTACCGCATACTGCCATCGGCTACCGCGTGTTGCCATGAGCAGCCAGGGGCCAGAGTGAATGGCTGGCAGCCATTGTGAGCAGCCGGCAGCAGGCAGCCAGCATGAGAGGACGTGGGCTACTGTGGGCTGCCATGTGCTGCAGTGGGCTTCTGTGAGCAGCCCACCGACTGCCTGGGGTGGGGGAGAGTGCAAAGCACCTAATACCAGCATGGGCTAGGGAGCTGTGTCCTACACAACTCGACTGAGAAACAATGGCTTGAACCTGAGTTGGTGGGTAGAGGGAGGCAAAAGAAGATGTGGGGAAAGATGAAAAATAAAAAATTAAAAAATTAAATAAAATAAGAAAATAAAAAGTTAATGACAAAAGGCCCAAAATAGCAAAAGCAATCTTGAGAAAGAAAAACAAAGCTGAAAGCATCATACTTCCTGACTTCAAACTATATTACAAAACTGTAGTAATCAAAGCAGCATGGTATTGGCATAAAAACAGACATGTGGATAATGGAATAGAGAGCCCAGAAATAAACCCATGCATATGTAGTCAATTAATTTTCAACAAAGGAGCCAAGAATACTCAATGGCGAAAGAATAGTCTCTTCAATAATTGGTATTAGAAAAACTGAAAAAAAAAAAAAAGAAAAGAAAAACTGGACAGTCACATGCAAAAGAATAAAACTGGGCTTCTATCTTAAATTACACACAAAAAATCAACTCAAAATGGAGTGGAGACTTGAAAATAGGACCTGAAACCATAAAACTCCTAGACAAAAACATAGGGGATAAGCCCCTTAACATTGATCTTGGCAATGATTTTTTGTATCTGCCACCAAAAGCAAAGGCTTTCACTCCTGGGTATCTATCCAAAGAAATCCAAAGCACTAATTCGAAAAGATATATGCACCTCTATGTTTGCTGCTGTTCTATTCACAACAGCCAAGACATGGAAACAACCAAAATGCCCATCTATAAACAATTGGATAAAGAAATTGTGATACACATATAAAAAGAATACTACTCTACCATAAAAAAGAATAAAATATTAACATTTGGGACAACATAGATGGACCTAGAGTGAAGTGCTTAGTCAAGTAAGACCAAGAAAGACAAATACCATATGATCTCATATGTGGAATCTAAAGAACAAAATAAACAAACAAACAGAAACAGAAACAGATCTATACATACAAAGAACAAACTGATGGTTACTAGATGAGAGGGGATTTGGGGGGCTGGGTGAGAAAAGTGAAAGAATTAAGAAGTACAAATTGATATTTGCAGGAGTGTCCTAGGGATGTAAAGTACAGTATGGGGAATATAGTCAACAGTATTGTAAAAACTATGCATAGTGTCAGATGAGTCGTAGACTCATTGGAGGATTCACTTCATAAATTACATAAATGTCTAACCACTATGCTATACACCTAAAACGAATATAATATTGAATGTCAACTATAACTAAAACAACAGTCATGGGATGTGTAGTGCATATAGGGAATAAGTTCAATAATGTTGTAATAACTATGTACAGTGCCAGGTGGGTGGTAGACTTGTTGGGGTTATCGCTTTGTGAGTTCATTAAGGCTTCATAAAAACTATATGAAGTAACACACTTTACAGTCTAGGAACAAAAGCACATAAAGGTTAAGCATTGATGATCAAAGGTCACACAGCTCTTAATAGAGTGGAGATCTGAACTGCAGCAGCCTGATTCCAGAGCCACGACTTCTAACCACCACATCAGAGGTATGGAGAAATTCTGCAGTGAAGAAGGTGCTCAATTCCTATGGAAGGAGTGGTGGGAGCATGAAAACCACTGTGTACATCAATAGATGATTGCTAAAACTGAAAAATCAAGAAGTAGCAATATGCGTATAATACTCAGTATTTCTCACGCTTATTAGTCTCTGCATCATTTCTGTTTAACACTTATTAGCCTTCTTAAATCTCTGAGAAACTCTGTTTATATTGTGCTTTCAAGGATCATGAAGTTGTGTTCAGAAGATAAGACAACACACATATAAAGCAGTATCAAGTTAATTGATTAATTGTGTGGGACAATCTATAGAGCTTAATTTTATAAAAGGAAGATTAATCAAGATATCTTGAACTAGAGAGATATCTTAGAAGTGCTTAATAGCCAAGAAAAAAGAGGTAATGAGCCAAGGAGCATGATTTTTGAAATTGGCTTTTGAGTTACAATATAAGAAATTGTGGGTTTTGGTTTTTTTTTTTGTTTTTTTTTTACTTTGTAAACTTTGCCTCTGTACTTCTGTTAGTCGCTGCTTGAATTTCAGTGAAACCAAGTACAGTCAATTCATTATTTATAGAAAAGATGAATTTAAATATATCAAGATGGTGATAAAGAAGACCATTAGATACCCTTCATTCACCAAGCAGAGTTTCTTATCTCATCAGTATCCCTATCATCTACTTGATAGGGATGTTTGCCAAGATTGAAGACCAAATATTCTTTTCAGGCTTAAAATTACACTGCAAGGAAATGATAAAGAGCACTCTTTTAATGGATATAAATATATACTAAAACAAAAATGAGAAAAATGCCATACCTTTAATTTATATAGAATTCCTTGCCTGTTCAAAACACTCACACATGAGTTACATTATGATGCTGCAACCCCCTCAGATCCTCAACAACCTTGAGCAGCAATGTTAGAAAATTATCTTCAGTAGCAGAGAAGCAGATGGTAGTATGAACGCTTCATCACCATGGCATTTTAAAAGCTTCATCTCCTAGGAAACTCATAGAAGGAATCCCATTAGAATTTGAACCCTTGTATCTTAAATAAAGACTTCTTTCTAGATCGTGAAACATTCCAAAATTGCATAACTATCTTTTGATTGGCTAAACGGTCGTGGAGCTGTGAGCTGTGATATGGTGGTTTACATTATGCAGTGTTTTTAAAAGTTAGTTCTAAATTATACATCAAGTCTCTCTCTCCTTATTTTGATACCACTTTCTTTTTAAGCATAGTGTAAGCGACGTCCTTCACAGAATGAGCTCCACTTTCCCTACAAACAAGTTCCTGATACCAGGGATACTTAGGCAAGATTAATATGACTTTCCTACTTAACACAAACCTTTTGATTTGCTGCTGAATGGACTGTTCTTCAGCATTGCTATCTAACTTCAAGGGACAATGCTGTTTATCATCTAGTCTTGAAAGCTGTCAACCACAACTGGATATTATAGTACTTCGAATTCAGAAACCATGAAATATAAATGGGCTGCTATCAGCAGTGAGCAGAAAATAAATGAATCATGTTGGTTCGACATCCAAAGTAGTTTACATTTCCTTTACATTCCTGATATGTTAGTTAAAAATAAAAGACCATTAATGTTAGAAGCTGGGGTATTTTCGGCAGTCAGACTTCAAGCAGAATAAACTCAGGAGATATCATTAAGGATTTCTAATATTTCATGTTCGTACATTTCCCCAGGGTTGGTAAAGACTAGAATCTCAGGTACACACCACAGCAAAATAAAAGGCAGCTTGCCAAATACTCATCACCCAAATATGCCCCTAGATATTAAACTGAAGTCAAATTTTATGAAACTGTCACCTGACAGGATTTGAGTCTGTTTGTTTACATTTCCCATCTTTCCTTGTTCATAATAAGATATATGGAAGATTATCCATAAGCAAAGTTACAATGTGAGCATTATGTTGCTCTAGTAAAAACTCACTAAGCCCAGCAATTTTTGGTCAAAAGCAACATATGGATAAGAAATTATCAAGCTTATATGCATATCCAGGCCATTTACTGGTTCTGAATGCAGTTCTGAAAGAGGAGTTCCAAAAATGACTTCATATATTCATTTATTGTTTCATTCATTTCAAAAAGTGCCTGCTGCTGTTTTATGTTCTCAAATTTTTCAATCAATGTACTTGCCATTTAGAGCTTACATTATGAATTTTAAGGGAGGCAGGCAATCACCAGTAGACAAATTTTCAATAATAGCATTCTATAATAAGCTTATAGAATCTAATGGGGCTGCTTTGGAGAACTATGCCAATTCAATGTATAAATTAATTTATTCATTCAAAAGATACTAAATGAGCATCTACCATGTGCCAGATATTGTTGTACACACTGGGGAATAAAGCTGTGAATTAAACAGACGTGAATATCTATAATTATAGAACTTACACTCAGGGGCGGGGAGGTGGACATTTTTTTTTTTTAAGATAGTGGTAAGTGCCAAGGAGAAAAATGAAAAGAGAGAGAGACAGTGAGAGAGAGAGAGAGAGAGGGAGAGAGAGATGGAATGTCAATAGGCAGCGTGTTTAGAGTGGCCAGGGAGGGCTCACTTAGAACATGACATGGGAGCATGTGAATACATAGTCTACTGTAAACAATTTTAGTTTACTTCCCCCCACCCCAAAGAGAATGGGTTTCTTACAGGAGAACATTTGAGAGGCAGTCTGGGAACACCAAAGGCCTACTTGCCAGCTCAGTAGAAAGATGCCTACACTAGGCCATCGTCAAATAGCCACAGCAATATGAAAAATCTGCACCTTACAGATAGTTTTTACCTGAGGAGAAAATATTCTAAGCTTCACTAACTGAAAATTTTAGAAAATTTATGCTGTTCAAACTAATCCTGAAGTGACACTCAGTACCCAACTTTTGTTCTATTAACTCTTTCTCTCACTGACACATTTGATTAGTGCTCTCCTTTAAGCCACCTTTCATTACGCTCAAGTTGCTTTTCTTAAAGAACCAATCCATTTTCCAGGATCCTGCATGTTGTTCACTTAAGCTCTCAGGTACTTTTATTTCTGAAGCAAGGGACTGAGCATTGTCGTAAACTGACATCATAATTGCTTAAACAGGACAGCAGCACCCTCTGGGACTTTCCTGAAGCACCCACACATAGAGTGTGACACTATAGGATAGCCAAGCAGACTTTAAAGTCTACATAATATCCAGAGATGCAACCTTGTCGTAGAGACCACAACGGACTTTGGGGACAGCAGGAGTGTTTGTCCTGACAGCACATTGAACTCCGACCTGACCAAATGACCTCCTACAGTTTGTAGGAGTACACTCTATTCTCTCGTTCTTCTATGTTACAAATCATTTCCTTAATTACTCCTGCACTTGGGAAACTCCTGACACCCTGTTGCTTTCATCCTTTCAGGCCTTTGCTAGTATTTCAGAGTTGACGTCTGATGTGGCTTCACTGATCATTAAGTCCGGGAAGAATCAGCTCTTGCCTACAGAAGCAGTTGCTCATCCTATGCCTTTGGATACTCATTTTTCATGATCAAAACAGACCACAGTCCACTGTCTAGCACCTATTCATTCAACAAGTAATATGTGAGTTCCAGCTATGTGCCAGGCTCTGATCTAAGCTGAAAAGGCAGTGGAGAACAACAGAGACCAGGACCCCACTCTCATGGAGCTGACATTTGCATAGAGAAATTCAGTAATCAAGTGAATATAAATGGACAGATAATTTTTACATTTCACAATGAAATTCAAAGGAAATGTGAAAAGAAATGACAGCAGGTGTTTCTAAGAAAATCTTTTGAATCGAGGATATTTGACCTGGATCTTATTTTTTTTTCCTGTTATTCACTAGAATTCCCTCTTGCTATCCCTTTGTAATCATACCTTTCCTCACCCCTAATCTCTGACACTAACAAATACTTCTTTACCACTATAGCTTTGCATTTTTTTAACTTTGCATTTTTTGAACTAATCAGAAACAAGTCTCAGAGACATAGAAGAAAACCTGAGGGTTGCTAGATGGGGGGCTGGGCGGATAAAGGGGAAGACAGGGGATTAGAAAGCACAATTGGTAACCACAAGATTGCCACGGGGAGACAAAGTCAGTTTGGGGAATGTAATCGATAATGTTGTAAAGATTTTGTAGGGTATCCGATGGACACTTGTCTCATTAGGGAGACCACCTCAGGGATGATGTAGATGCCTGATCACTGCACTGTACACCTGAAGCTGAAGCTGAACAATAATGAATGCCAACTATAATTATATAGTTTATAATTATATATAGTGTTTATATATTTACAAGAAGTGGAGTACAGAATTAGGAATAGAGACAGTGGAAATGTAATGGCTGTATGCGACGTCACAGGGTTAGTAGATGAGGGGAGGAGGGTTATCACTGTGTGAGGGGTATAAATGATAAATGTCTAACTATTACATTGTTTTGCACACCTAAAACTAATTTTTAAAAAGTCATATAAATGAGTCATAGAGTATGTAACCTTTTGACATTGGCTTGTTTTATTAAGTGTGTATGAGATTCATCCAAGATGATGTGTGTGTTGCTATCCTTCATATTGCTGAGTAGTATTCCATTGTGTGAATGTACCATGGTTCATTTATTCATTTACAGGTTGAAAGAAATTTGGGTTGTTTCTAATTCTGGTGCTTATGAATAGAGATGATATAAATATTTGTGGATAAATTTTTGTGTGAACGTAAATTTTCATTTCTCTAGGGTTTAAATGCCTAGGAGTGGGATTACTGGGTCATATGATACATGTATATTTACTTTGTAAAAAACTTTCAAACTATTTTCCAAAGTGGCTATACCACTTTATATTCCCAACAGCAATATGTGAGAGTTTCAGATGCTCTACATCCTTGTCAGTACTTAATATTGTCAGTGTATTTAATTTTAGCCATTCTATTAGATGCATAGTAGTATCTCATCATAGTTTTAATCTACTGTTTCCTATTGGCTTATGATGTTAAACATCTGTACTTATTTGCTATCCACATATCCTCTTTAGTAAAGTGTCTATTTAAGTCTTTCATCATTTTTTAATTGGGTTGTTTGTTTTCTTAGTGTTGAGTTTGGAGAGATTTTTATACATTGGAATCAAGATCTGAAATTTGATATTCAGTAGGAAGCCCATCCTCCTGATCTGGAGATAGATAGATGATAGATAGATAGATAAATAGATAGATAGATAGAGCCAAAAAAAAGTACATACTTTTTAAGGAAGGATAAAAACTGTATTAAAATTGTAATATTCAACATATACTGACAACAAAAGATGAATACAAGTCAGGTTTGACTTCTGCAGTTACAAGAGGTGCTCAAAGTGGTTTCCATCGGCATAATTTTAATACAGTTTAAATACAGTGTATATATATTTTTGGCTCTCTTTCTCTCTCTCTCTCTCTCTCTATATATATATATATATATATTACGTATGTATACGTATATATATATGTATATATACATATATATGTATGGAAATAAGACACGCTAAATATAGACATTATAATAGTGGAAACGTCAGAGAAAATGAAAATATTCAGTAAGATGTACTTTGTTTATAATTACAATAATGAAATTACAATTATAAGGACAAAATTATAATTAATTAATAAAGGAAAATATAACCCCTTTGTCATTTTAAAAATATAACAAAATGTAATTATAGGAAATCTGAAAAAGTACTTTTTTAAAAATTATACCGAATCCCATCACCTGGAAACAAATACTGAGAATATTTTGATGTACTTCTATCCAGAGTTCTCAACTCTGTGATTATATTTTTGCATAGCTATATAAAAATAGATTGCACAAAACCATACAAAATTTTTAATAACTGACTTTTGTCTAATTAAAAAGTAAGTATATGTTTATAGCTGTAAAACATAAAATTTGAAAAAAAATTGTTTTTACTGAGAAACCCACCAGAGATTTCAATAATAGCAATTTTCTTATTTCCTTATTATATTTTACATGTATGTGTGCTTTTTAAATCTATTAGGTATCATAGTATATATACTGATTTTAGGCAGTTACCACAGGAATATTCAAAATTCCTTGTCAGACCATGATATAAAGAAGGGCTTATAAAAGATAATTACTGACATTGTGTATTTTCTTCGTTTTTACTGATCATAACCTGTCATGTAAGACGGGGGGGAAAGGAAAACGTTGTTCAAGTTGTTTGGCAAGTGGCAGACATTATGTGGCCCTGAGCATTTCTAGTGATATAGAGATGTGAAAGCCATTAGTGTTGACCACCAAATATTTTCTGTTCTCTGTCTCCAAGAGTGTGATAAGTTCACAGTTCTTTTTCTTCCTCCTTTCCTCCTTGTAGTATTGTCACCAATTCTAGCCATTGAGTTGTAAACGGAAGTGTGCACATCACTTCTGAGGACAGAAGTTCCCTACCCTCCAGAGCTCTCTTTCTCCCTCTACCAGGCAGGCTGGTTTGCAATGTTTCAGGTGGTGGTGCCCTGACAGGTGGTGCCCTAGAGTAAGGACACTTGGCACATAGGCCCCAGACAAGCTGTGATGGGCATGGTAGCCTGCTCTCACCAATACAGAAATCAGTACATATAAATGGAACGTTTCCATAAAAAAAAATTTTAAATATATGGCATTGGCTTTGGGCGAGGCAGCATGTTGTGAGTAGAACTGAAGGGATGACACTTGACGTTAAGCCATAGCAAGACATTGGGTAAAATTATCACCTGCAATCAGTGTGTGCTGGAGCTACCTGGTGCCCGAGAGAGCTAATTGTGAGTATCTCTTCCCAACTCCAGGATTTATGATGTCATGTTGGTAACTTGAATCCTGGACGATTTATGCCACTGACATTGGGAAGCACTGCAAATCATAGCGCTTTTTTTTTCCCAGAGAGCCAGCTATTAAACATTTACCACCACAACATTGAATGCAATAACTTATAAGATAGATCCTGCACCTAATAAACTTGTATTTCTCAGGGAGAATTTGGAATATTAGAAACGTGTCCCAGTTGCTGTTTGTTGCACTTCACAAAGTATTAAAAGAAAAGGGTAGGCTCAGAAAAGAACTGATCCAGTTACAAGCAGGAATAACAGAGAACAGAGAGAGTCTACACATTCAGGTATGCATAGAGTTGGAGATTAGGGTCTCTCAGTCTCCAATAAGGAAAATTAAAATTCAATCTAATAGCAATATTAAATCAAGAATATGTCCTTACACTTATTGTTAAAAATCTCTGAACGCTTAAGATGAAACCCAGTAAATCCTTTTGATTTGTCAAAAATTGTTCAAGGAAGAAAAAAACCCTTCGTATATTAAGTATGTCTACTGACAAATGGAAGTGGCTGGAATCAAACAAAGAAGAACCTTACGTTTTTAAAACACCTGTAATGTCAAATAAATCAGGATCCTGTGAAAAGGAGGAGGGGCAGGGGATGGGAAGCAGAAATGGTTGAATCTCAAAGACTTAAAATGGCTTTTGGTCCCTTAACCTTCTAGTGAATGAAGCAGATAATAAGCAGCCCAACCAAAGGGAAAGCATGTTTTCTAATTCTCACTTTTTGATGGTGTCAAGGAGGATAATGGGAAAGGAAGAACTTCAGAGAGGGTAGAGTTAAGGACATAAAGAACAATGGACTGGGGGACCCCTTCCAGGAACCAGAATCAGGGCCGAAGCAAAAGTTTTTCACATCTACCAGATAGCAGGCCCTTGCAAATTCTACCGAGTAGAATTTCAAAATTGCTATAAATCAATGACTTCTGTGAGTCTTCCTTTCATTCGCCTTTCTAACAAGAATAATTTACTCTGATTGTTTTGTTCAACCATTATACATTAGGTTGGGGAAAATAGATAACTGATCTTTTTAGCTCACAGACCTATGGATCGAGAGGAGTCACATCTGTACCTAATGAAGAAATCACTGTGGTCCTCTTCCTACCCCACAATTTAGAAACAACCATGAATCATCCAACGATCCTAGACAATGACTTGATGTTATGACTGGATAGAATTCTTTAATTTTCTCCCATGGGGAAAGAGGGAGTATGTGTTGCAGGAAAGAATGAGCCAAAGATCTGTGATCAAATAGGTGGAATGTGATTGTCTTGAGTAATGTTCACTATATATGTCCAGTCTCTCACCTCCCAAACACAAGGAGGATATACTCCTGGCTTCCTTCTGATTGTGTGAGGCTATTTAACTTTGTCTGCCAAATGACTTGTGAATAGAAATAATACAAATCACTTATGGGCCAGAACATTGAACTGCTAAGGCACGACCATCCAAAGGTCACTTTTCTCTCTTCCATGATGACTGGCAATGTCCCAAATAGTGGCTGCTCTGACAGCCGAGATCCTTGAATGAGGTCATGTAGAGAAAATCTTCCCTGGCCACCAAGATAGGCAAGCGGCATGAGTAAGAAACAAAACATTGTAATTTCAAGCCACTAAAAGATAAGGATTATTTATGACTGCCAGCATAAGTTAACATCTCTTTACTGAGAAATTCTGATTTAAATTCTCCTCCCATAGTATCTCAAGTTTGTAAAACTTTAGCTTTCTTAACAAGTGTTGTATTAGATTCTCAATGAAGAAGTGAAGGAATTTCATCTAAACTTTGTGGCAACAGATACAACACAAGACATGTTTTCTAGTAGTAGGAAATGTGAGGAAGCAGATCAGTTCAGTAAAATCCAGGAGGTTCAAGCTTTGCCCTGAGAGATGGTATTAAGATGTTTCCTTGCAATGCTTCTTTACATCACCCATTTCTATATTTCCCTCATTTTATCGTCTCCTTTGTTCTCGTCTTGTGACTACTCTATGTCAAGTACTGCACACTGGAGAAGAAGCATTTTTTTTAATTCTTCTTTTGTTATTTGTAGTAGATCATTTTAAAGGGTGCACTATTTCTGAATTTCTGCATGGTAAGTCCCTATGTTATTTCTTTTCCTCTTGTCTTACTCAAATAAAAGAAATTCTTGACAATAGAAAGACATGTAGATGTCGTTGGATTGGTTCACTGTTAGTTTTTCTTTTCCTTTGGTCAAATTGCCTTCTCAAATATTAATACTAAACATATTAATATGCTCAACAACGTACTCAGTTTCCAAGATGTAGCATGCCTTCATCCATAGTGCTGTTTGTTTTAATAAACAAAAAATAGACTTCCAGAGAATCCCACAGTTTGATGCTCTAATACTCTGAAGCAATGTAGTTCATAAAAAGCTGTAATAGCCATAATTCACCATTTCCAACCAATTTCTATTCCCAAATATAATATTTGATTTGTGAACACTATTCTTCCAAGAATATAAGAGACCATGGTTAGTTTCTGCTACATCATGCCCTGTCATCTACATCAAAAAAGATGTTTTTTTTAAAAAATACAGAAATTGTTCTGGGATTTCAGAAAGGTGGGTGAATCAGAGAACTGACAGTCTCAAATAGCATGCCTTGAGATTAGAGGGACCATGACTTCTTTTTCTGGCGGCCACTGGTCCAAGATCTCTGCCCAGGCACTGAGGTGGGGCAGTATTTTTTAATATTCTTCCAGATAAGTAGGGCTGCTATGTGTTATATGGCAAAGCATATGACAGGCAAAATTCTTTTATTAATCCAGTTTAATGACAAACACTATTTGATGTTTATAAACAGCCATTTCCCATTCTTTATTGCTAAAAGAACCATGATTGTGAGTACGTGTGTGAGAGACATTGTGCGTATCCTTAGGCTGATTGTAGGTCACAGCAGTTCTATTTACCATTGAAAGTGAATGAGCTATGGGAAAGCTCATGTAACTTAGTTCCAGACAATGAAGGTGGAGGGGGTTTTCCTCTGTGATAAAAGGGAAGCTTGTAAGCAAACAGTCTTATTTTTGTCCCTCCCCGGTTCCTCCCTGCTTGAGATATTGTTGTGTTGCAATGTAGTATCCGGAGCTGTAGCAGCTACCCTGGGACAATGAGGTGATACCTCAGGACAGAATGGCAAAAGATGGAGAAAAGCAGTAAGAATAAATGAAAGATCCGGTTTTCTTACTGTTGGGCAATTGACGTATACAGAGAACACTTAACTTCAGGCTATTTGTTAAGGAAACCATAAATTCCCTTGTGTTTTCCATTGTTAGAATATTCTCTGATTTGTAACTGAATCCAACTTACTGATAGAACTACAATTACCCTCTTAGAGTAACTTTCTCCCAGATTTTGGCTTTTTTTTTTTTTCCTGTGAATCTTTGCTGTCAGTGTTGCTATAAGGTTTCATCTTTTTTTCTTATCTTCTTAAAGTGTTTTTGTGGAAATTTGGAAAAGTCTGCACTAAGGGCAACTTGCAAAATTCCATTTTAAATTAAAAAGTCCCACTGATCATCTTTTGATGACTTTGCTTTATGGAAAAGATTTGAAAATCTCTGGAATGGTTCCCCCCACCTCTATCTCTCTTTCTCTGCCATGACTCAAATAATTGTATTGTCTTTCATGTGGCTAGTGCCTTACAAACGGATTTAACATGCATTCATGCATTTGATCCTCAATGCAAATCAATTTGACAAATATTTATTGTATATTTAATAAGCTCAAGGGCCTGGGCTAAATGCTGTGACAAACACAAAGATGAGGAACAGTTCCTGCTTCCAGAGCCCACAAGCTAGTTGAACTGATGATACATATCACCTATCTCTAATATAATTATGACTGTGATATGTATAATTTGAAATATAAGCAATGTGTTTTCATAGCAAGAAGAAGAAATAAATGAATTTTCCACAGGGAAAAAAATCACTGGGTTTATAGTACAAAGTGACGCGTCATCCAGACAATAGCTACTTGCTTGTCCTCTTTAAGCTACTACTAAAAGAGTAGATTCACATACAAGCTGTGGCGAGCAACGTGAGATGGATGATTCACACAGCACACATAGGAATCCAGGTTCCTTTGGTTTCTGGCGATGTGATTTGACACAATTTATGTGCTTCCATAAATGTCTGTTTGTTCATCTGTAACAAGGAGCTAACAAATGCTATATTTTAGACTTTGTTTCAAGGTTCAGAATAAGAAACATAAAGCACTTAGTACACAGTTTGTATTATGGAGGCTTTTTAAATTTTTTTGTGTGTTGCTCTGATTATTATTATCATTAGTAATGCCAAAATGGGAATGAGATTCTGTACAGCCAGGGGCAGCACACAAAAAATGGGTTCACCATGTGAAGTTGGAGGCAACAGATGAGGAATGAAAGTGAAAAAAAGAAAAACAAAGAAAGAAATGTGTAAAATAAACCAGAAAAAAAGCACATTTTCCCTTATTTGCAATACAGTCTAAGTTTGGTCCTGCTTATGCATCTGCCACTGGCAAAAGGAACTTTTCCAACCAATAAGTGGCATTCTATAGCACCACCAACACAGGTGGCTCTAGAACCTTCTTTCCGTTACAGCTGTGGCTCCTACATCTTCCATAATTTAGGAAACTAGAAGGCCAAACATTTTAGAAGTATGTGTTTCAATAGGTTTTACTATTACTTAGATACGGTAAGGCCAACAAATCAGGAGAAAATTGCCACTGAAAAGATGGTTTATTCCTCACACTCCTCAAGAAGAGAGGGCTTGCCACACCACGTAGGACACTTGGAAAAGCACCAGGGTCAGTCAAGGGACAAAGGGCAGTGGGAGAAACTGTGGGCAGAGCCTTTACTGTGTTTCCCAGGAAAAAACAGGTAGGGTAGGGTAAACAGGCTTAGGCTTGGCTAATTTGAATAATTCCAGCAGGCTTTAGGGCATAGGGGCTGTCCTAGTTGTCTGATCCCTGATCCTGGGGTGAATGGGGCCGGTGGATAGTGACTCGGAGTGTGAGAGTTGGATGGAGAAGATGGCTGGGGAGGTGGGGTCTGGATTGGTTGGTTTGCTTTTGAAAAGCATGCTCACGGGCAAGTGGTTTATTGTTTCCAAGAACTGGCTCCCCCTGGGAGGAACAGCCCCTCCAGAAACAGCAAGGCCCCAGATGTCAAAGAATCAAAATACAGAAAAGAAAAGACTTAGTTAACACAGTACTGGAAAAGGAAAGGAAAAGGAAACAGAACCTGAGTGAAGGTTACTGGAGATCTTCCCAATTTCCAGAAATGCTTGCGATCTGGCCCCTAGAACACTCTGTTGAGGACTTTTTGACGCCTATTTTCTAGTTCTCTGCTATGTTTCAGAGGGTAGTGTTAGTGGTTAAGTGAGGTATTTTAATTTACATAGTGTGTGTGTCACTGAAGAACATCCTTACTCCGTTTCATAGGACTAGATCAAATATGCCCACCTGAAATCTCCAGTGCTCAATTGGTGGGAATAAACTTTTTCCTTAATACCTATACCTCATAGAAAATTTTTTCTTTGTTTTATTTGATTTTAAGTTCATAAAAGTATTTTTGTTAGTTTTATTGAAGAAAATGATGGCTTGTGTCCCTGAAACTTTTTAACTAAAATTCATGCAGAAGACCTTGGGCCTGAAGCTATTAACAGTTTCTTCCATCACTCATCTGGGGAAGAAAGAGCTCTTCATCACATCCGCAGATAACATGGCCACCAGGGGTGGAAGAGAAGGGTGAGTCAGTCATCCCAAGAAGATAAAATTAGATTTCCAAATGACCCTGGCAGCAGCAGAAGTCAGAAATAAAAATAATAACTTTCAACTAGTGCAAAAGTGCATTTTGAAATGAGAAACAAAGTCCAAAAATTCAAGATGAGAGACAGCTGACATTATTGCAGCTACAAAGAGAGAGTCACTGACACAGCTGACCTCAAGCTTAAACAGATGTGAGGAATCGTCCTGTAATTGGTGAAAAACAAAGGACGTGTGTTCTTGGGATGCATAAACAAGAGGAGCAGTCATGTGAAGAATTTATGTGACATTTCTGGACTACACAACTCAAGGGAGACATATAGAATTTGGAGATAATTCTAAAGAGAACAAGTCTAATTCTGAAAAAATGTTTTAAACAACAGAATACAGTAATTTAGCCTTGGGAAGAGAAAGTTCATTGACATTGTTAGGTTGTCAATATATCACAGCTACCCGGAAGAGGCAATTGCCTACCTGCTATGAAGGTGTTCTTGCCTAAAAACATCTTCTGCCCTGACGCCACAGTTCCACAGTTCTATCCTCAGGAAATTATTCACAGAATCACAGAAGAAGGAATCTAAATCAAACCAACGCTATCTGAATGGATATACTAGATACTAACCTAAAAGTAACCAATTAGCTTCTGATGAAATACTTCCAGTGATAGAGTTTTTACTACCGGATGGTGACGGTGATGGTGATGGTGATGGTGATGATGGTGATGATGATGATGAGATAATGACCCCTATCACTAACTGACCGACCACCTGCTATGGACTACACATTATACTAAGAGTTTTTAAAACTTGACAACATTCAATCCCACTTTTCGGTGGATAAATCAGAGTGCAGTTTGAGTTAAGGCACTTGCCTGATGCTGATTAGTGGTAAGACAGGTAATTGAAAGCACACAGTCTGATTTTACAGTCTCTGCTGTAAACCACTAGCGTGTGGAGTTTCCCGGCCAATAAATAAGGAAACCCAGGCTCAGAGAAGGTAAGCAACATTCCAAGGTTACGTGCTGGGAAAGCCTGTCTGACTCTGAACTTGGGTCTAACTCCCAAGCCTCACCCCTGTCACCACCCTCCCACAGTGCTTTCTCACTGACATCCACAAACAATCTTATACACTCACCATGCTCTTCCTCCAGCTTCTGCTGTACAGACAGGAGTGTGATAAAGCGAAGGGCATGGTAGCCTAATAAATATTTGTTGACTAAATATAATTAAATGTATGCAGTAGCAAGCTGCATTAGAAAAGAGTTAACAACGTGAAACTATGGAAATCAAGTTCCACAAAACAAAAAACAAATCCATCTAAAGAAAGAGATATGCTCTTTCACCACATTTTTCCCCAGAAAAGGTAATCAAATACAAATCCTTTAGAGAGAACTGTGTATCCTTGCACAGGTTTTCCCTAAACCTGGCCACCGCGTCACTGTCAACCCATTTACTATTTGGTCTTTGTTATGACAAGGAGATGTCAGCGATTCCAAGCCCTGCCTACTAAAAACAGATAGAGAGAGCCTTCACCAGGAAATTGCTATTGACAGTAAATTTCATTCACTATTAAACTGGATTGCTACTGGGGTCTGAGTGATGAAGACCTTGGAAACTTATCAGCCGTTTGATTCACCCTTGAGCTAGACTTTAATTATTTTCAACCAAGATAACCATGTTTAAACATTTGGTAAAACGCTCCCTTCAAGAAGAAAAGTGAAAGTCAAGAAATACTCAGCAAGTCCTAAAGGAAGATGAAGGGAACTGTGAAATTCTCAAATATAATTATAAACTTAATAGTGTGTGTGTTCAGTTCTGATTGGTGTATAATCACTTAACTAATAGGAAGAAACTAATTTGCCATTACAGCTGTTTTGAAATTACATTTCAAGGCAGAATCACAGTACACTGGGAATTGTAGCCGCAGAGTCATTGACTAGATTTTAGCTAAAAAAAAAAAAAAAAAAAAATCTTTCTCTCTCAATTTTCCTTTAATAGTTGCTACAAACAGTAACTAAAAATGGAATTAGCATTGAAGTCTTGCAGCAGCAATGACTAAATGAAGGTATTGGCACATTATCACCAGCCTGTTTCTGAGATTAGGGGCTTGGAGACTATTTACTAAGCTTTGATGATGACTAGTTTGTGGAATTACTTTAGTAGGATCCAAAAGCTGAAAATCTTTAAAATGTTCCAAAGAATTGGGAATGCTGCCCAAATTCCTTCACGTTCATATAGTTTTTGACACGGGCAGCAGGCCTGTTCAGGAGTCCTCAATCATTTTTTGTTTTGTTTTGTTTTTTGTTTTTGTTTTTTTACTATCCAAACTATTTATTTCAAGTTATATTTGACAGATCCAGAATAACCAAAACGAGGAGCACTTCCCTGCAGTTCACTCTTCAAACACCTGATCTGGGTATTAAATGTACATGTTTCACACGCTTCATCTAAGGATTCTTAAATCAATATACTTCCCCATCTCTGGGTTCCCCAACTAAACGGTAAACTCCTTGAGAGAAAAGGCTGTGTCTTCCAGTTTTGAAATATCTTTGCTTTCTCTCCTCCTCTGCTGGCCAGCTGGATAAAACAGGTGTTTTTAGCACAGGCTCTGTACACGAACACAGCACCCACTACAAAATACAAGATTCCACACACAAAGTACAGTTTAACCAACTTGTCTGGTTGACAAATGGCCACTGGCACAAGCCACAGGTTTGAGAGACTAGACAACCAAAGGGAAATTAGAGGCATTCAAGATGGAGCCCCACAACCACACAGGCAAAGAATCAAAGGCTTGGATTCATTAGATGACCATCAAGGTTCCTGCCAATCATGAGGCTGATTCTGATTTGAAGACAGAGTAGGACTGAGGGAGGGAGGTGGGGAGCAAGGGTACATCCCATCCAAAGTATGTAATCACAGAGTAGCAATGGCAGAGCCTAGTTTCTCTGTCACTCTTTCCAGGGCTTAGGAAAAAAGGGGTTCTGTGGGCAAGAAGGGGATTCTGTCTGCCCTCCTATGCAAAAGGCTGCTCTGGAATGGGACATCCTCGTACCCTTTTGAGAGCAACACTTCAGCTCATAACCTTGACAAATTAAGGGATTGTGAGAAGCAAGATTAACACAGTATCAGACACTCTTTATTTGGTGTAGATTCATGTTTATAGGTTTAAATTATTAGGAATGATTCCTGTCTATATGGATAAGGTGGTATCTTTATGAAATCCATATTATAAAGCAAAATGACTCAACCTTAGTGCTACTGACATTTTGGGCCAAATAATTCTCTGTTGTGAGGAGCTGTCCTGTACATTGTAGGATTTTTAGCAATATTTCTGATCTCCACACACTAGATGCCCTTAGTACACACACCCCTAACCCATCAGTTGTGACAACTAAAAATGTCTTCAGACATTGCCAAATGTCCCTTGAGACGTGTAGTCCAGGGTTGAGAACCAGTGGCATAAAGTAACATCAGCAGCACATATGAGTGTAAGGACAGTACTCCCATCTTATGTTATATGAGGAAAAATTTCAGAAACAATAATTAATTTTAGGTGACTCGAAGAGTGCCCATAATATGGTTTAATTTCTCAGGAGAAAAAAAATGATTGGTTAGTATTATTAGAACTTGAGATTCTCAGAAATCTATTTATAGACCAAGGCTAAACAAATTAAAAAAAAAAAAAAAACAAGGTTAAAATAATCTGACGGTGAATTAGTCCAGCAGTTAAGGGAGCGCCCAAAGCACAGGGGGCACATACTGGTGCTTACCTAGTGATACTTGGTTGAGAACAAGCTGAGCTGACCCTGCTGAATTCATGTCCCTCTGCCTCCACACCCAACAACTAACTGATGACTGAAGTCAACACCTTCAATTTTTACCTTTAAGCAAGAAATAAATTAACCATATCATGACTGCATTTTTAAAAACATAGTCTACTCCCTTAGACCAGGCAAAGTGTGTGTTGCTGAATGCAGACTACAAAGTCGGTGCTTCTACCAGGACTTGCAAGCAGTTTTTATGACCTTGAACTACTTTTCCTTATCGAAATTCTTCTCGCCATAGACTAGTAGGACCAGCACACTAGTCCTGTCCCTATATCGTGATACTTGTGTAATAATTAACACATAAGATATCTGCAGCATTTTCCCAGGTAAGTGTTCAATACATGGCAGCAATTATTAATTGTACTGTCACTATCCAGTGAGGTCTGACATTCGGGAAAGACAAAGAATAGCATGCACGATAGGAATATAGGAGTACCACGAGAGGCAGAAAATTTCCAAAGGAGGCAGAGAGGCATTTTGTCAACCAAATGCACAGTTTAAGCTCAGCCGAAGTAAAATAATATTCTTAACATTGTCCAGCAGAGACTACCTCTTTCTCTCTCTTCATCTTCCTCTCCCTTCCCCTCCCTCTCTGCCTCGCTCTCTCTTTCTCCCTCTCCACACACACACACACACACACACACACACACATACACACACACACACACACACACGCTCCAATAAAGAAGTAAATAATGGCACCTTTATAGCACAACAGCAAAACTAGGGTAGCTGGCAAAAAAGCAGAGCCTTCTGCTGCCAGCGTCATTGGGCGGGATGTACTCAGAGGACGCGTGACAGCAGGATCCCCAAACCACGCTGTTTCACAAGCCAAACTGAGTGACCACAAGCCGATCAAAGCAAAAGAAATGTCCCATAAAAAAGAAAGCACAGCTTTGAGCAGAGGAAAAAAAGAAAAAAAAAAATCTGGGAAATGTCCATAACACTTCTGCAGCTAGTCTGGCATGCAAAAGCCAGAAAGAGAAAGTTTTTTTGGTTCCAAGGTAATCAACATCCTTTGTGCTGAAAAAAGGCAGGACTCTAAAGGCCACGAGCTCTCAACATCACTGCTGTGTCTGTCAGTCTAAGACGAGGGGCACCATGGAAGGAACTGCTCACACACACACACACACACACACACCTACAGCCACAACCAAACATCCTCTAATATGAGGGAGAGTACTTTGCTGCACTAAAACGTATCTAGGACTATTTTCATGGACCAAAATCTGCAAGCTAAATGATTCTACGGGGCACTTGGGCCAGCTTCCACCCAAGAGAAAACTTTACAATGAATGAAGTTCGTTTTGAAAGCTGTCGCTGCTATTTTTACATCTATGTATAATGTAAGAGTCAGCTTTGTGTGTACATCTCTTATGGGTAAGATGCTCAAGCAAGGGGATTAGGGCTACAAAGGTGAATAAGCCTTGGACATTATCCCCAATATATCCAGAGTCCCCAAACAGATAGCGACAGTACAATGTGATCAGGACCTAGGAGAGGGAGAAAAAAGATGGAAGAAGGAAGCTTAATCTGCTAAGGGAATCAATCAGGCATCGTGGAAGTAGAGACGTTTGAGATGGACATTAAAAAATCAATAAGTGTTTGAGGCTGACAGAATGCAAAAAGCAATCCAGGCAAAAGTTGCATAGTGAGAGATATGCTTGGGGGATTGGCCATGTTCTGGGTGGGATTTAGTACAGGAGAATGGCCTACTGTGAGACAAGAGAAGTAGTTTTAAGGAAGATTTCCAAAGCCCTCAATGTCCATCGGCACCCAATGGCATTATCTGTCTTTTCATTCATTCTCAGTGGCTGAGTGCCTGGCACGTGTCAGATGCGGCATATTATCTGTGGCTATGCCTGTGATCGCTCTTTATTGTCACCTCACCCAGGTCTGCACCTTAATAATGCCCACTCCTGAAAGATTCCCCCTCCTTGGACTCTCTGACCTCTCAGGAAATTATTCCCTGTGGCATTAGAAAAGTTAAAAATCTACTTATCTTCTGGTGCATTTTTGCATTTTAGAGAAGGACTTGTATTGTCCCAAAGAGGAAAATTGGGGTGGGAAAATTTTTGAGCAGAGGGATCTTTCTGCCATTCTTAGCTTACTCCAAGGTATCACTTCTCATGTCCTCCACTTATCCTATTTCCAAACTAGCTTATTGGTGCCCCATCTCTGATCTTTGGTTTATCTTCATTAGAAGCCACATCAATCCTTACTGGAGTTCAAGAGATTCCAACCTGGCCCCGCAACACATTCACACAACAGAGAAAGTTCATATGTGAAACGCATTTCCAACTGTAGCTCATATCGTGGCCTGAAACGCAAACAAAATTAACCTGAGAGTTTGTGAGCTTATAGGGGTGCTATGTGGAACTCCATCCATCACTCTCTCACACAAGAAAGCGTAATTTGATGAAAGGAAGCCTAGCATTATTATAAGAATAATCTTGAATTCACTCTAATTTGTAGAAGAAGGAAATTGTCAGCAAATGTTACTTCACTATTGGTATCATATAACGTGGGTCATACTCCTAAAAGATCCAACAGTCTAGTGTGACACACGACCAAGTTGGAGAATCACTGGCTAAGTGTTGAACTGAGGCATACGTAAACGGATGTTTCCCACAGTACACTTCATGTCAGTCATTCATATGTAGTTTTTAAAGTGTCCAGTTCACTCTTAGTGAACACATACGTTACAATGGTTTGATGTGACTCATTTTTTTTCACTACACATATATGACAGAGTTCTACTACACTAAACCAGTAACCTTTTCTTCTCTTTCTGGAATTATCTGTCAATTGGAAATATACTGTTTTGGAGGTTTCAGCATCAGCAAGTGTTGCTTCACTTTAATAAGGAAACGTACATTTCATTTTATTTGTCATATAAGCTAAGTTTTTTTGGAATTCTGTAGTCAAAATAATTGCTTTTTAAATGAACAAATTAATATTTGTATGTGTATTATCTGCTTTGAAGGAAACTGCAAAGGGAACTCAAACAGGGTCTCATGTCCTGCATTCGTCGGCTTGCTGTAAAGCAAACAATCCAAAATCTCCGTGGCTTGCAACAGCCAACATTTATTTCCCACTCACATGCCTGTGTCTGTGGATAAATGGGACTGCTGCAGCCCTGCTCACCTCTGCTCTGCATGTCCTTTCATTCAATGGTCTCAGATAGAGGTGTAACCCCTCCTTGGGAGATGCTCGTTTTTGTGACAGAGGCTAAGAACAAGAGGCAGTCACATTGGAAGCTTCTGCTTGTATACAGCATATGCTTCATTGGCTCATATTCCATTGGTCAAAAAAAGTCACGTGGACTAGCTCAACATCAGTGCAGCAGAAAAATACACCATGCCCATGATAGGAGAGAGGATTAAATATTTGACAACAATAATGGAATCGATCACAGACTACCTTCTTTGATATTCGCTTTTCTTCCTTTTGCACTCAAAATTACCTACTTCCAAGAAATATACCCAGAAAGTCTCATTCCATTATGATATCAGGTACAAAGGTGAAGATCTCATGATAGTCTCTAAACTAGCTACAAAATAACCCATAATACCCATGTAAAATGATGGGACAGGGACAGGACAGCTACAGTACACATCCCCATTCATAAAGCGGAAGGATGAGAAGCACGTCGCAATCCCTGGGAAACAGCAGTTTTGAAACTCCGCTGGATGACCCTTACAAGGTCTCCTGCCCCCCGGTAGGGAATATTCCTTGAGTAGGCACCATTTCTGCTTTTTGCAGGTAGTTCCCAGCCCATCATTCTCTGTGGCT
Source organism: Rhinolophus hipposideros (assembly GCF_964194185.1). Classification (NCBI taxonomy): domain Eukaryota; kingdom Metazoa; phylum Chordata; class Mammalia; order Chiroptera; family Rhinolophidae; genus Rhinolophus; species Rhinolophus hipposideros. The sequence continues at coordinate 65,867,175 of NC_138056.1, read as the reverse complement.
CTTGCTTCCACCTTCCAGGACATCATTTCCTTTTCATTTTCCTTGTTAGATTAGGTAGACTTTAGAGATTATGCCACCCTAGAAGAATGAGCAGCTTTCAAGAAGACACAAAGAAATGGAAAGACATTCCGTGCTCATGGATTGGAAGAATCAACATAGTTAAAACGGCCATATTACCCAAAGCAATATACAGATTTAATGCAATCCCCATCAAAATCCCAATGGCATTTTTTAAACAAATAGAACAAAAAATCATCAGATTTGTTTGGAACCACAAAAGACCCCGAATAGCCAAAGCAATATTTAAAAAAAAGAACAATACTGGAGGTATCACACTCCCTCATTTTTGCTTGTACTACAGGGCTACAATAATCAAAACAGCTTGGTATTGGCAGAAAAACAAACACATAGACCAATGGAATAGAATTGAGAACGCAGAAATAAAACCACATAAATATGGACAATTTTTGACAAAAAAGCTAAAAACATAAAATGGAGGAAAGACAGTCTCTTCAATAAATGGTGCTGGCAGAATTGGATAGTTACATGCAAAAGAATGAAACTGGAATGCTATCTGTCACCATGTACCAAAATTAATTCAAAATGGATCAAAGACTCAAGCGTAAGACCTGACACAATAAACTGCATCGAAGAAAACATAGGTACTAAACTTATGGACCTTGGGTTCAAAGAGCATTTTATGAATTTGACTCCAAAGGCAATGGAAGTAAAAACTAAAATAAACAAATGGGATTATATGAAACTGAAAAGCTTCTGCACAGCAAAAGAAACTATTGACAAAATAATGAGGCAACCAACTGAATGGGAGAAGATTTTTGCAAACAGTGCCTCAGATAAGGGGCTAATATCCAAAATATACAAGGAACTCATGAAACTCAACAACAAGAAAAACAAACAACTCAGTTGAAAAATGGACAGAGGACCTGAAGAGACATTTCTCCAAAGAGGATATACAAATGGCAAATAGACATATGAAAAAATGCTCAACATCGCTAATCATCAGAGAAATGCAAATGAAAACCACAATGAGATATCACCTCACCCCAGTCAGAATGGCTTTCTTCAACAAGACAAATAGTAACAAGTGTTGGAGAGGCTGTGGAGAAAAAGGAACCCTGATACACTGTTGGTGGGAATGCAGACTGGTGCAGCCGCTATGGAAGGCAGTGTGGAGGTTCCTCAAGAAATTACGAATAGAATTACCATACGACCCAGCAATCGCTCTCCTGGGTATCTACCAAAAAAATCTGAAAACATTTCTCTATAAAGACACGTGTGCTCCAATATTCATTGCAGCTTTGTTTACGGTGGCCAAGACATGGAAACAACCAAAATGCCCTTCAATAGATAAATGGATAAAGAAGTTGTGGTATATATACACAATGGAATACTATTCGGCGTTAAGGAAAGATGATATAGGAGCTTTTGTGACAACATAGATGGATCTTGAGAGTATAATGCTAAGTGAAATAAGTCAGACAGAAAAAGCAGAGAACCCTATGATTTCACTGATATGTGGTATATAAACCAAAAACAACAAAAGAACAAGACAAACAAATGAGAAAGAAAAACTCATAGACACAGACAATAATTTAGTGGTTACCAGAGGGTAAGGGGGTGGGGGGTGGGTGATGAGGGTAAGGGGGATCAAATATACGGTGATGGAAGGAGTGACTCTGGGTGGTGAACACACAATGGGATTTATAGATGATGTAATACAGAATTGTACACCTGAAATCTATGTAAATTTACTAACAATTGTCACCCCAATAAATTTAATTTTTAAAAAAAAGAAAAGAATGAGCAGCTTTCTGAGCTTGCTTCTTGCCCAAGAAAGTTGGGACACAAATAGTTCCAAAAAGTCACAATCTCTTTTATTTAAGAATGACAGTGGTTTTAGCAGTATGACTCTTTCAAAGATTTTGTTAGTGACTTATTTATTTGTTTCCGTTTCCTGGTGCCAGGAGCCCCCACCACAATTCTTTTGCAGACGTGTGCTTTTCTCTAGACTTCATTAAGGGTACTGTGGGCTCTCCCAGCGATTGCAGTCATGCCTTTGGAAACTATGGCCACTCCAGTGATTTTATTTCAGTCTATGTCTTAGTGGTTTGGGCTCAGAACATTTCTCAATTTTATCTTTTACCTGTTGAAGATTAAAAACAGCCCCATTTTTCAACTGGGAAATCCCAGATTTTGAGGCTATTTTTCTCTTTCATCCTTTCCTGCAAATGAGCTGGTTATCATCTAAATGTATTTCATTTTTAAAATGTCTTGTCAAAGGCAGCTAATAACACTAATATTACTAACTCACACTAGTAATAGCCGGTTTAAATACCTTCCCAGCCAAAGCTATACGTTTATCAGGAATACTATCTGCCTCTCAACTTATTGCTACTGCAGGAAAACTGTATTACGTTAATCACCACTCTTTTCAGTTTCCTTCAATAGTTTTCTCACCACCTACAGTTTTATTCTGAAGCAATCACTACCCACGCCTCATATCAATTTTTATATTAGTCAGCTTGCTGCACAAAAAGCAACCCCCAAACTCCAGTGGCTAACGGCAAACACATTTCTTGCCCACAATACATGTCAGCAAGTCCAGCTGGTTATGAATACTTTGGCTCTGCTCTGAACGTTTTCACATTCAGAGACCCAGGCTGATGGGGCTCCCACAGTGCATGACATACGCATTCTTGTGACAAAGGAAGAGCAAGAGGCATTAAATCACATTTAAGGACTCTCCTTGAAAGTGTATAGTTACTTCTCACATTTCATTGACCAAGCTCAGCATGATGGAGTACGAAGTATTTTCTTGCTATTGGGAAGAAGGTGAAGTAAATACTTTCAAATAATAATACAATCTCCCACAGGCCTTACTTAGAAATCAGAGTTACAAAATGTCAAAGTTGGAGATATGCTAGACCAACTCCAGAACATGAGTTGTGGGGGCAGAAAAAATAAAATTTCTTCCCACCTTTCCAAGTTCTTCTGACTGAAAGGATAATCAAATTAACATCAGACCGATTAACTGGAGAAAATAACTAAATTCATTGCATTTGTAAATAGCTAGTCCATAAGAATATGAGACCCATGGACGCATTGGGCAGTTGAGATTTATACGCCATTCTGGACAGAGAGAGAGAGAGAGAGAGAGAGAGAGAGAGAGAGATCTGGGATTTCAAAGGGAAAGTAGATGAGAAAGAGCAAATGTGTGGTAAACAAATTCCTGCTGAGTCACCCAGAAACAATGGAATACAGAGGGAAATCCAACAAACAGGCTCTGAGATCTCTCCCTGTCTGCCATACTTAGTTCATAAATGCTAAGGTGAGTATGCTAAGGTTCCCTTCCTGAAACGGGTTTTTCTATCTGAATTTATTTAGGCAGGTAAAGGGAGAGGGTTAAAGGTCCTTTCTAAGTCTTTTATTTCTGTAAAATAACCAGCTTAGAATAATGAATATCCCAAAAGGCATATTTTGGGATGGAAAACTCTGGTTCCCCCCACACACACTCAACCCCCCAGAACGCAATGACCAAGATTTTTATAAGAGATCAATTATTTATTCATCATTCTGCAAAAGAAAGAAAGAGAGAGCGAGAAACCAATGAACTCTTCGGCCGTGTGCTGTGAAACATCACACAGGATATAGTACCAATGTGATCAGTGTGCATAACTACTTCTGTAAGAGTGAAAACATGAGAGGAGAAGCATAAAGTTTCTTAATTTTGTACTTTGTCTATTTTATGAGAATAAAAATTTATGAAAGTGAAGTACATTTTATGCACAGTTGCACACACAGGCAATCTGGATTGCCGGAATCCTTCCAGTTTTCATTTGATGAAGTCAAGGACTTTGCCTCATAATCAACAGTAGCATTACGGGGAGGGTGGCGCGGGGGTGGAGGAACTGTCCTGAATTGTGGGGTGCTTCTGATTATTCCTAAACAATTCACAAACTTAGTAAATGCTGTGTTTGAATACGAGCCCCGCCTGCTAACGGCTTCAGAAAGATAACAGAGTGAAGAGTGCCCTCTAGTGGTTAGTCAAAGCTTTGACTTGTTCCTCACTTGGGCTTCTCCATCTACATTCTGAAAAATAGAATTTTAGAAATATATCAGTAACACTCTAAAGCTCCATCCCCGTGTCTTAAACCTGTTTATTTGATATTGAGAAGTAGCAAACAATTCGATTCTCCTCACGTAATAATAAAAGATTATATTTAGTCCGTTACTTTCTTATCCTTAAACTGTCACAAACATATAATCAATTTTATTTTTAAAAAGAAATCAGATTTTTACCCTGGAAATGGAGCTTGAATAATCTGGAATTTAGATTTTGTTTTTATTGATTACAGACCAGCGTAGTCACCAGGAAGAAATCTCTAACAAGTCTCTGACACCTGATAGTTCCAAAACGATTACACATTTTATTAATCAAGGTCATAGTCACCTCATTTTACTAATGTTAATGAAAACCTGACGCTACACGTTAATTAAGGAGCACCATGGCAATGAAAATGGATATCTTAAATGCTTCGGCTGGTGCTGCTGCTATATATATGTGAGTTCCAAGTGCCCTCTGTTGGACAAGATGCAGTTGGTGAAAAAGCTGCCGCAGTTCTATTCGGATTCAGCCCTCTCCCCAAGTTCCCATTCAAGCTCAGATTCCATTAAAAAGACATAAGCGCACAACTGATGCAGAGACATAGGATCAGGCCTTCTCTTAAAATCTTGAAAGAAAAAGACTCATTAATGCTTTCTGGAATCTGTATAAATGATTTTCAAATACCATGCTTTTATTACTCAAATCTCATTTCAAATAGGATTGCCTCTGTGAGAAATTAGAAACGATGAGAATACAAGTCATGGACAATATTTTGAAACTCGATTTTCTTTTCAGCACTTAGCAGTGTATTTCTTTTCTTTCACCTAACAAACCTGGAATTCAACTTACACAGGTTTCACCGTCTGGGGAGATGGAGTAGGTCTGTTAAAGTGCTCTCTACACTACTGAAGAGGTAATGTGTCTGCTGTGTAGCTGAAAACGTTAGCATTTGCAGTTACTAGCTCAAATTTTATGATTGAATATAGCAATCTAGTCTTGAAGATAATGGGGGTTGCCTATTTCCTTGGTGTCCAAGAGTTAAAAAGCGCTCTGGTATTGGCAGGAACTCTCATTAGTCCTCTTGGTCAGACTTCTGTCTGTAAGACTGGGTTCTTGACCTGATGAAGCCTAGCCCACATTGCTTTCTAAATTTTTCTCCTTCTCCTATGATCTCTCTAAGCTAGTAAAGCCCTACATTTATTTCCTGGAGTTCTAGAAAAATCAGCCTTAAAAAAAAAAAAAAGAAATTAAAGAGAAACCTAATCTGTGTTCCCTGAACTCATGAGCAAAGCATCTTTTTGTCAGTAACTGCCTTTCTCTTGAGAACTATGAGTTTTAACAAAACACGAGCTCATTGCCTAGCTCCTAGTACTTCAAAAGAAACATATTTTCAGAAATAGAAATTAGATTGAACTTCTTCCACCAGTGCTTAACAATTTCAGTTAGCTGCTAAAATATTAATAACAATAATCTAAAATGGGATTACGATTGTAGGCATTGCTTTTCTGCAATAAGTGTTATGGGATGAATTGTTTTTCTCCCAAATTTGTATGTTGAGGTCCTAAACACCCAGTACCTCAGAATGTGACTATATGTAGAAATAATGTCTTAGGTTGAAAAGAGGTCATTAGGGTGGGCCGCAGTGCCCTACGACTGATGGATGTCCAAGAGGAGGAGGTTAGGACACAGACACACAGGGGAGACAAAGTGAAGACACAGGGAGAAGACGGCCAGGGAGAAAAGCCTTAGAAGAAACTAACCCTGCTGATACCTTGATCTCAAACTTCTACTATCCTCCAGAGTTGTGATAAAATAAATTGTGTTACTTAAGCCATCCTGTCTGTGCTCCTTTGCATGGCAGGCCTAGCAAACTACTACAAGTGAGGTTGGCATTATTTCTGTGACTCCAGAATGTCGGGACAGGGATGCCAGTGTTTCTCTTAGCCTTTCCCTCAAGCTTTTTCCCCCATGGTTGACAGCCAGCTAATCCAGCTACAGGCATCACATCTACACTCAAGATAAGAAAACAGGCGAGAAAATATCCCTCCTTTTATCAAAAACTGAAAGATGTGATTTTAATCATGTTTACACAGACTCTTGTGTTGCAAGTTCCAGAACAGTCAAAGAGGCACAAACTCAGAACTTATGGGCTCAAGAATTAGACAATCCAGGGGTCGCGCCAACTTTAGGAACAGCTGGACTCACAGACCAAAGGATTGTCTCTGGAGTGAGTGTCTCTCCTTCTCTTGATTTTTCTTTCACTGTATTGCCTTTGCTCTCCTACTCCTCAGGGTTATCCCTAGAAATCCCAGGCTTTTTCCTCATGGTGAAATGACTGCTATAGCTCTAGCCTCACGTTCTTTCAAGATTGAGTCTAGCAAGAAAGAGTTCCTGTCTCCCGGCTTCCCTGGGTAAGCACACATATATCCTTTTTCTTTGGCACACCCTCCTGGCATAATTACATAAAACACTCCTCATCCCCCTGTCTTAGCCCAAGCACTTAGAAGTCTGTGTTCACTTAATAATGTTGACCATCATCAACATTGTATACTAAAGTTATTATACAATGTTAAGCAATTTGTTAAGCAATTCCTTTGTGCCAGGCATAGTTCATTATCTCCTGGGCTCATCACACAACCTAATATAACAACAATGATCATCCTAACTTCAAAAATGCTATTGAATGAATATTTACCTATGTCTAAAATAACTAATCATAAATAAGTCAAGTAACTTGGTACAGATCAGTGAGATTAAAAATAGAGCCAGGAATTTACTGCATTTCTGTCTGGCTCTAGAATCTTCCATTTCTTAACCAGTTTGCTCCACTTGATTCCATATTGTTTTTCACAATGCATGAACAGCTCCAGCCCTTTCTCTCAGTTGTAAGAACCTCCCCATCTGTCCTGCTCACATAGTTCTAGCAATTTCTGATTCCTAGAACTATGTCTCTCATCTATTCTTCAACTCATGAAAGGCTATTTCCTACCAAACAAATGTTCCCCTCTTCCCAACCACTCTCATTTTAGGAAGGGAAGATTTTCCCTTATCCTAGTAAAGAGAATTATTTAAATTCTATATAGTCACGCAACCCCAGCCCTTTACAAGCTTATCCATCTTTCTAAAACTTCTCTGATTTTTTTTATCAGGCAGTCTTACTTTCCTTGAAGCATATTTAAGAGTCAGCTCTTAAAATATGCTGGTAAGGTAAAACACTTGAAAATAAAGACACTTGTTACACCAATAGATAAGAATCAAAATGAGGGCCCCATTTTACAGTGCCTTCTTTCTACCAAAGATCTATTTTCAGTGCAGAGGTCAGCTGGAGTCAATAGTGATGCCAGCATCACTCTGCTCAAATCAGAAGCATGCTGGCATTATCAGCAGCAAGCAGAATATGATTCTGAGTGCAATTACAAAGAATATTGAAAGATAAAGACCTTGTCTCTTTAGAGATCACAAATCATGAGGATATACAACTATATTTAATGGATGTTTTTTCAAGGCCACATCAGCTAGGAGGCACAATTTGGAAATAAAGATGACATTAAAATATAATTTGGCCTCACCTGAAGATGTTAGGGTCCTCTTAATCTCCCATCTGCACCCAACTTCCCTCCTAAGGAGAGGTGCCCTTCCTCTGACATCTTTAATCATCTTGTTACCCCAGTATTATATACACCCCATTATATTATAATTTTCATTTATGAAAGTGTATTCCCCACTAGAGTGGGCACTTCATGAGGACCGTGTCTACATTTTATTCATTGTTATAAATAGCATCTAGCTTAGTGCCCGGCATATAATGCTTAGTAAATGTCTGTGCTTTGAAGAGTGAAATGATTCACAAAGACGGGGTCCACTGTATCCTCTGTGAGTTCCTGTTCTTCAGCCACTGGGATAGCACCAAATTAACTCCGAAAGAATCTCCACACCAGGTGACAGAGGACCTTGCCCCACCACTGCTGAAGTTCATGGATTCTCCAGGACAGGTTCCACGAGCTTCCATGCCAGTCTCTTCAGCAAGAAATCTGATCCCAGGCTCTAAGAGTCCATGGCTGAGACGCCTGACCCAGCAGTAGCCTTCCCAGGGAGTTACACTCTTATTTGCTGCTTTGGGATTATGTTTGTTTTCTGTTTGTTTCTTACTTTCCCACCCTGGCAACCTGACAAACCAGAAAAGGGGCTCCTGGTCTCCTTCTCTTCCCTTGCACAGTGGTGGGCACATCCCACATGAAGCCTGTTCCATAAATCTCTCTCTATCTTAGAAATCCCTCTTCTCCTCCATTTAGGTCGTTCACCACCCCTTGTCCGTCCCATTGGCAAAATTTTATTCAAGGCTCACATTTCACCCTGAATTATTTTCTACAAAGAAATAGGCACGGACAGGATGCTGACAATGCCAGAAAACTATTAATTGTAGCAGAATATCCTGAAACTTGGATGGTAGAGTGGGAAAACCTACTAGAATGCTGTATAGTTTCTGGGATTCTAAACTTCAGAGCAGAGACTGTCTTGTTCACGACCCGAGCGCCTGCCACAAGGTCTGTTCTATGGCTCAGTTCCTCACAGCTGGGTCTGACATCTAGACACCCTTTCACCTTTATAAAGTCCACTAAAGTTATAGTCGGTGCCAGATGAAGTTGTGTTATCTTTTTCTGCGATATGTACATGTGTGGAAGATTTTCTTAAATAAACGATTATCTTTGAACAGTGATCATTAGGATGTTGACAGTGGGTGAACAAGACAAGTAGACTTCTTGGTACTCCTCAGACTTGAACACCTGAGTTCTTGATTAGGATGGTACTGCTACATAAAATCATCCCAAGATGACCAGCAGCTTAGCTATTGATCCTACCCCATCATACCAAGTCTGTTCAGTTTCTCTCACACCCTTGTGTTAAGGTTTAACAGAGACTCACTGAAGCTCTAGACACACAGAGGAACGTGCTTCAATGGCGTTGATGGCTTGGAGAAATTCAGGCAACCACAATAATTCAATGGAAAGTAAAATTTGGGTGGAGGGGAGTAAGGTGAGGGAGCAGAGGGCACACGATGGAAACCAAAGGAACTTGTGAGCTGAAGCACGCTTGCTAGGACAATCAATGTTGCATCCCAAGAACTGGTTTCATGCATGGAAAGAAAACAGAAACTTGCATATATAAAAGATTCCAGTGTACGAAGGTGAGATGTATGCAACAAGAGAACAAGCGTTAAATAAGGGAAGGTACATGAAATAGATAGGTAGCAGTCCTTGCAGCCTTAAATTTTACTCTTTAACTCCTAGTTCAAGTCCTATGACCAGCTAAAATTCAAGTATCCCTCTGGTAAATAAAATCACTGACAGGAAAAAAATACTGTGCTTCACTACAGCGAAATCAATGCAGGAAATACATTTTCCAAAGATTTAGGTCAGGTATAGTGTCCAACAGAAGATAGTCTTGACACCAACAGAGCAGAGACAGGAGAAAGAAAGAAGGAGGAATAACTGAAGGCAACAGGGCAAGTGTTTATTCATTTACTCAACTGATATTCATTATGTATCTATTATTCAGGCAGTATGCTAAGTAGGTAATACATAGAAAAAAATAATAGATTATCTCTCAATGAGTTTACTGTCTGGAGTGGGTAAGAGACAGCCAGGTAAACTCTAGTTATAATACAGTATAATAAGTACTATAGTAGGGCAATCTCAGGACCCTATAAGATTATCTAAGAGGGACACATAGTATAGTCTTAGAGGTTCAGAAAACAATCCCCAAAGGAAGTAATAACTGAGCTGAGACAGAAAAGAAGTGTAGGGGATAACTGGTTAAATGTGGAAAAACTTGGTCCAAATACTGGGAACAGCATGTGCAAAGGCCCAGAGACAAATACCTAGTGTGTTTGCAAAATGATTCTGTGTGGACAGAAGAACATATATTGGGGGGGAGAGGAGAATTCTATAAGATAAATGGAGGAGTAAGCAGAAGTCAGATTATAAAGGGTATCAAAAGCCATAAACTGGACTTTATCATGAGAACATTAAGAAGACACAGAGAAATGTTGAACAACCTTATGTAAAGATCTTCTGCTCCTTTCCAGAAATATTTCTGGAAAGGAAATTTCCAGAAAATTCCACAGTTGAGAAATGAGATGTCCACTTTGGCAGATGAATGAAACTGTCCCCTCACCCCACTCAAAATCTTGACTCTCTCTGCCACCAGTTATTATTCCAGGTTGTTAGATAAAATTGTGTCTGCAAAAAAATAAATGACTTAGCTAATTTATGCTCTCACCTATCCAGAATCTCTCAAGTCTTCAAACACTACCTAATGAGTAATGTTGCTGCAGGAACTTTATCAGAATACCATAGAGTAAATTACAGTCGAACAGCAGAATGTCAATATTTGTTTACAACAGAATAGTTTGCTGTCAATTCCTCCAAATAAAAACACTAGAAAAATCTGTGGACCAGTACGGGAGAATACCTCCTAGATAGAATCTTAATAATTATTGTCTCAAAATAAAAAAAATTAGGGCTCAGGATTTTGTAGTTTTAGGGTCTTCGCTGGGTAATTTTAAGGAGGATCTTGCAAGTGGGAAACTGGTTGACATTGTGTGTAGATTTGTTTTATCGTTATTAAAACAGCTTTGGATTTGTAGACAGAGTGAGGCAAGGGTCCCGATGCAAGTATTGATTAGCAAGCTGTTAGTCCTGATAAGTATTAGTCCCGATAAAAACACCATTGGATATTCTCTTAGCTTGGGCTGCTACACCAGAATGCCACAGACTGGGTGCCTTAAACAACTGAATTTACTTCTCACAGTTCTGGAGGCTTGGAAGTGCAGGATCAAGGTGTTGGCCTATTTGGTTTCTGGTGAGAAATCAGAAAAAAAATGATTTACTTTTTTTCTTTGACTGATTGTTTTTATCTCCTATGACTCGGCACTTCTTACAGCAAACAGCTATATTATTTTCACCTTGCCTCAGCATTGATTAACATACCCTGTTTCCCTGAAAATAAGACCTAGCCAGACCATCAGCTAATGCATCTTTTGGAGCAAAAATAAATATAAGACCCGGTCTTATATTATATTATGTTAGATAAGACCGGGCCTTATAGTAAAATAAGACCGGGCCTTATATTAATTTTTGTTTCAAAAGACGCATTAGAGCTGGTGGTCTGGCTAGGTCTTATTTTCCGGGAAACAAGGTAAGAGTAAGAAACAATGTTTACATCCAGTATTATTCAACATTGTTTCAACATAGAAACAAGGAATATAGCTGGTGTGGTTCTCAGTAGGCACATAATTTCTTTTGAACATGTTTCCATTTTACCAGTAAAATCCAACTTAATAAATGGATAGAAGGAAAAGTTATGTAAGTTAATACAACATCTATCCTATCATTATTAGCTACTTTGATTAACTGAAATTAAACAGAAAATATTTAAGAAGTATACATAAGAAAATAGTGCAAACTACTATCTTTTTAGTATAGTACAATATATTACAAATACTTGGCAGAACATAAGCTTATAAAGAGAGTTAAATGAGAAAAGATAAATACTATAATATTAATAATTCTTCAGTGAAACCATTAAAGTACAAAAAATAATCACAACTCTTCCCCTTATTTTTTTTTTTTAAACACACATGTCTCTTGATTTAAACATCTTAAAATATAAGATCTTTTATTGTCTGGCCTCAGCCTCACCACAGGCAGTACTCTACTCTCACAAACATCAAGTTCCGCAAAATACACCTGCTTTTTCAGGCCTTTGAACATGCTGTTTGTTTGGTCTCATTCTTCGTCCAGCTTTTCCCCATCCACCTGGATAATGTCCATTTCTCTTTCAACAGTCAACTAAAGTACCACATATTTAAGAAAATGTCCACAACGCCATTAAGTTATGTCAATAATTGCTGCTGCTCTTATTCGTGTAGCACCCCATGAGTATATCTACTGTGTTTCCCCGAAAATAAGACCGGGTTTTATATTAATTTTTGTCCCAAAAGACGCATTAGGGCTTATGTTCTGGGGAGGTCATCCTGAAAAATCATACTAGGGTTTATTTTCCAGTTAGGTCTTATTTTAGGGGAAACAAGGTATGTCCATCAGCAGATTTCACACTGTGTTGGAATGCGATCAAACGTGCCTCTCTCCCAACTGACCCATGAGCTGTCCAAAGCCAAGGACTATGCTTTCTTCACCCTGATATTTCCCAGTGTTTTTCAATGTGACTGACACTTAATTTTACTCAACTATTTCTATTGAATGTAGTTGAAAAGTTTAAACCTCCTACATGGAAGGAAACTGACTAGAATGGGCCCAAAGCAATCCTCATATGGTTGTAAATATGTTTTACATGTGTGCGTTTTCTACTTTAAAATTTCTTCATTAATTATTTCTGAAAAAGGTTTTATGGAACTTTCTGAATTGTCATAAACCAAATGGAAAAGTATTGACTTGTGAGGAAACTAAATTTACTCCTTATGGATATCATGACTTAGCCTGTAGGGTTCTTTGTCAGCCTCGAACAGTCAATTCTAATTAGGGTAAAATTCAGATATTCTGGCTACCCAAGCAAGGGAAATGACAATATCCAATTTGGAGGATAAATCTCTCAAACTGCAGGAAATATTATCAATGTTAAGCAGTCGATACACTGATGGTAGAAATAAAGATCGCACATGGAGACCCACAGCTCAGACCGCGAGTAAAGGACAATCACTGAATAGAATTGCCCAGACAGTTACCATGAAAGCTTAGATAACTCGCTCTCAGTGATATTTTAGAAAATTTAGTCCACTAGATATAGCTACTAGACAACCGCTTTTAATTCTATTCATTATATATGAAACACCATTAAATGATATCAAACACGCACCTATAATTATAAAACAGTTATAAACCCCACATTTTCATGTGCAGTGGTGTCAGGTTCTGCCTTTAAAAGTTCCGTAAGGCCTCGTGGGGATGAGCACTTCAGAACCGAAGATGATCCAACGGCCCCCACTCAGCTCTGAGCACCAGTGCCTTTCATCTGCAGGCTCAGGGTTGTCGAGTTCATCAACAAGATGTAAACAGAGAAAGAAGTAGCATCTGGAATGAGTCTGAGTGTGGGAGTGTTGGGCTCCCTTCCCCCGACCATGTGCCCACTCCATCACCAGTTTTCCACCCCAGACCCTGAGCAGCAATCCAGTTTTCTGCTGAAACAAGAGCCCTTCCTGGAATTCCAGCCCACTTTCTGGAGTCCTTACAATGCCCAGGCTTTGGGAATACCTGATCTCCAGGATTTGGAACCTGCCCACTGTTATCCCAGGTGCTGACTACTAACTGAAGGTTCACCTAAAACCTCACTCGATGAAACACCATTGGATATTGTCTTAGCTTGGGCTGCTATAACAGAATGTCACAGACCGCGTGCCTTAAACAACTGAATTTACTTCTCACAGTTCTGGAGGCTAGGAAGTGCAGGATTGAGGTGCTGGCCTATTTGGTTCCTGGTGAGAACTCTCTTCCTGGCTTGTTGACAGTCACCTTCTCCCTGTGTCCTCACACTCACACAAGCCAGAGAAAGAGGGAAAGCAGAGTCTCTGGTGTTTTCTCTTACAAGGACACTTATCTCATCGGATCAGAGCCCTACTGTAATGATTTCATTTGAACTTTACCTCATTATGTGCCTTATCTCCAAATACAGTCACCTTGGGATTTAGGACTTCAATATATGAGTTGGGGTGTCGAAGGGGGTGGTGTGGGAGGCATCATTCATCCCACAGCAGATATGAAGTCTAATCTCAAGCTAAATCTAGCCTAAATTCTCCATGGAGCTTCAACAGTAACAAGAGCAACAACGTCTACTATTTTTAAACGCGGTCACCAAATTATCTCTAATTTGTAGGGTATTACGAGAGCAGGTATGACTTTTCCCTACTTTAAAAGAGAGGCAGTTGAAGGCTTGAGGTGTAAAGCATCCCAACCAAAGCAACACAGCTACAAAATGACAGAGCTGGAACTCGAATCCCTACCTGCAGGAATTTAAAGTTTAAGCCAGCTCTGCCGCCCTGCACCCTCTTGGGTAGAAACTATAATTCAGATCACTGATCAACCTTCAGTACCAGCCACTTCCTCTTCCTCACCTGCCTGCACTGTGGAGATAATTAAGGTTTGCCTCAGAGACACACCTGAATTTTGACAATTATGGAGCGGACGGTGAGTCAATCAAAGTATATTTATTTAACCCCTATGACCAAACACTGGGGGCAGCACCAGATCACTATTTATATATCTCTACTTATATATCTACATATGCCCCCAAAAATGAATGTAAAACCAATAGGTTCTGATGACACTTTGGTTACTATAATCAAATTTTGCAGCATTCTGCCTGTTTGATTCATGCTCTTATTTAAAATCCGCATTGCTCTTTGTAATACAAGTGCATATACCAGCTTTTCAATTGTCATCACATTCATCTTTCTCTGTCTGTCTTCCCCAAGACAACATCCACTCATTGTTTAACTCCACAAATACTTAGTGACCCTCTACTATGTACCAGGTGTTGCTTGGCACTTGGATATATCAAAGAAAAAAACAGGCAAATACCCCTGCCTATACAGAGTTTATATCCTAACCCATATATCCTAGCATAGGGATACAGAAACTGATAGCCATACTAAATAAATAAAATGTGTAATGTATAGAGATTATGATTCAGACTGTGGAAAAAGAAAAGGCAGAGCAAGGTAAGATTCAGAGTATGAAAGGAGAGGGTCAACGTGAACCTCTTTGAGGAGACATTTGAACAAAGATATAAGGACACGACACACATCTGAGGAAAGAGCATTACAGACAGAGGAAACAACACATGTGAAGACCTTGAGGTGAAAGTGCACCTGGCATGTTTGAGGAACAGCAGAGAGACCATCATGACAGGAGCTAAGCAAACAGAAGGTCAGAAAGTTAATAGGGCACCAGATAATGAAGGGCTTTTGTTATTATACCAAGTGAAATGGAAAATTATTGCAGGCTTCTGAGCAGAGTAGTCACAATGATCAGACTCAGATGTTTAAAGGCTCATCCGAGCTACCATAGAAAGGAAAGACTGTAGGAGAGCAAGGATAGAAGCAGGGAGCCACTTAAGAGGTTATCACAATTATCCAGATAAGAAATGTTTGATGGCTTAAACCAAAGTGGAGGGAGGGTGGTAAGGGGGAGATGTGGTTAGCGTCTGGATATATTTTGAAAGTAACAGAAGCCTCATCTACTGACCCATCTCTGCCAGTTTTTGGGCCAAAGGACCAGAAGTATATCAACAGGGTTAGCCCTCAGTAGGGGGTAGATGTGCTTGGAATAATACCGGACAAAGTAAGCACATGTTACCTGCCAGTCACACTAACAGTACATCTTATAAGAAAGGAAAACACAGAAACATTGAATGACTGGTTAGTAAGCAGAAGATCCAGGATTTGAACCCAGAATGTCTGGCACTGGAACCCTCACACATAAACACTCCTCAACAGCCTTGCTAGTGGGGGACACTTTACAGAGACCTGGCGACTTGGGGACAAATAGCTGGAGCTGATGAATCAAAGATGAATCAGGGTCACCTGTGAAGACGCAGAAAACCCATAGGAAAGCAGTGACACCTAATGAACATGATTGTGAAATGAGTGAGTCTGGGCACCAGGGGATTCTGTACCCGGGGAATGGCTAACTAGAAATATGGCAGTTTCACATACTCACCCGTGTTCTTAAACAGAGAACAGCACATGATTTTACGCTTTCTTAATGATGGGAGACAATATTATGACCCTTCATTAGAGCACTGGGCTCCAGGAAGCAGAGCTGCTTCTGCCGTTTGGCTTTGGGGGAGGTTTGAGTAGGATTCTTTTTTAACTGTGTACATTGAAGTTTGAAATGCAAAATAGAGATTAAGTAGCTGGCAGCACATGGGGAGTGTTTCTGCAGCTTAGCCTCGGGAGAGATAAAGGGAATTGATTCAGGAGTGTAGCTGGGCCTTTGGGATTGCATTTCTGGCTCTGAGGAGGAGGGCATGGAGATGAAACAGAAGGGGCTGATGGAGGGACTGCTATACTATGACTAGCATTTTCCTGGGAGGAGACAAAACTATAGATGAGGGTAAAAGAACATGAGGGAGGGCTCTTCCCTGCTCCAAGCTAAGGATGTGCTCTTACAGGCTCCCAAACGTTCTTTTACAAATACCCAAAGTGCACCATGCCTGCAGTGTTGACAGATGACAGGAGATGCACAATGCAGGTAACATCGCAGGGGTTGTCTTGCTGGAGGGAGCGCAGAAAGACTCCTGTCTTGGCAGGAAGAGAACTGGAATGATAACTGCAGTGTGATAACTTTGTGTGTGGCGTGCAACAGCCTGGGAGACCAGGGAAATATCACTATGTGAGCTACAGGGGTTTAGCTCCCTCTTAAAATAGCTTTCAAGTCTTCCAACTAACCTCTCCATTTAGATTAGGAATCATATTTTTAAATGGATTTTTTAAAAAATCCAATCATGGTACATTTCACTGCCATAATAGAATTCTGAGATGGCTCCCAAGATTCTCTTCCCCGTCCCCAGGGTACACAGACTTTCTCCAGCACTAATCTAGGTGCTGCTGTGAAGGTTTATACAGATAAAATAAAGATCCCCAATCAGCTGACCTATCTTCCGTGAGCCTGCAGTGGGCCTAATCGAATCAGAAGAATCGAAAAAGGGACTGGTGTTTTCCTGGTGAAAGCAATCTAGAATGTGGGGGTTTTCATGCGAGTGATTCTTTGCTGCTCACTTTGAGGATGAAGGGGGCCAAGTGGCAAGGAATATGGGTGTCCCCAGGACTTGAGAGCAGTCCTTAGCTGAGAGCCAAGAAAGAAATGGGACCTTGGTTCTATAACCACAAGGAACTGAAGCTTTCCAACAACCTGAATGCTTCCCAGAGCCTCTGAAAGTAACCCAACCTTGCTAACACCCTGATTTCAACCTGTGACACCCAGAGCAAGGAACACAACAACCATGCCATGATAGACCTCTGACCTACAGAACGGTGAACTAATAAATGGGCGTTGCTTTAAGCTGCTGAAAGTATGGTAAATTGTTATGTAGTGACAGAAAATGAGCACAATTGCTAAAAGCATATTTTGGAAAATAAATCAGTAGTAGAGCTGTCTATTGAAATAAGATGCAATGGATTCTTTGAAAGAATCCTTCTCTCACTTGGATACTTTCCTTCATTTTTATCATATGTCAGAAGTTTATATTTTGCATTCTGGGATTTCTTAAAGCATGCTGCGCCTTACATCACTAATAAGTAGTAATCATAAGAGCTAAGTTTCACTACGAAGTGTAGTCGAAATCAACTAGCAAAGAAAGCAATTCTAAAACTCATTTTAATAAACATGTTACAATGTAGTTAATATGAAACCATTTGTGAATAAATTATTTTACCTCTCAATAGTTTATCTCTAACTGATTCTGCTTACTTAAACTACTGCCCCATTTGTTTCCTTCCTAATGAAGGCAGTTGGTATCATTTAAACTTTAAGAAGCAATTATTAAACTATATTATCAACAATATTTATATTTCTACCTACAACCCATTTATACACTTACCCAGAAATGAAATATTTTTTAAAAGTCTCGTTAGAACTCAAAGGAAAAAGGCTATCCATTATGTAACATCATGGTTCATAAAGGTAAAGGAAATAATGTCTGATGAGAGAATTTTAGTCAGAATCAAGGACTTTCTAAAATTATAAACATTTCAAATATAAAATTTGGCTTTCACAGAACGAACAGCTAAAACAATGCAGGTATGCTGAAAATATTACTTAATATACTCAAACTTTTTAATTAAAGTGTTTACTGATAGGGATTTTTAAATGGAAAAAATCTCCTTTCATATTCAATAAAAATATTATTTAGATAATATTCATACAGAATAAAATCCATAAGTCTCCCATTCCTATCTTCTGTTCCAAAGGCAGGGGAAAACACAAAAGTGTCTGACTGAGGCCTACAGCAACCGGGAGAGGCCTGACTCCTGTTGCTCAGAGACAGATGCTTCAAAGGCAGACAGTCCTGATTCTGGGATAATGAGTGACTCAGCAATCTTTCAAGCATTTGTTATAAACTCATGAGGCTCCTCAGAATCGAACGCACCAGCAACGTGACAGGATGTTAAAGAAGCTTAATTGCCAGGGAAAACCCAAACCTGGTCAAGAAGATCTTAAGATTGCTTAGCTCCTAAAGCAATCCCCAGTCTCCTACAAACTTGCAGACCAAAAGGATGCAGCTAAAGCCGTGCAGCACTGGTGTGATTAGGCAACACTCATGATTGCAAATGACAGACTACTGCTTTAGCAATAAAAGGGTATTGCTAGGTCACTTAGCTGAAAAACCCATCGGTAACACTGGCTTGAGGCACAGCTAGAAGTGCACAAATGCTGTTATCAGAGCTCTGTCCCTCAGACTCTCTCCAGGCAGCAGGCATGGGCATCTCCAGCACCCCAAGCCTACATCCTACCAGCCTCACAGCTGTAGTTGTAAGACCATCTTCTCCAAAAACTCTGAAGAGGAATCCCGAGGAAGAGTCTGACCGCCTTCGCTTAGGGGCATGTGCCCATCTCTGTAGCTGGGAGAAGAAATAGTGGAGGTGGAGGGTGTGATAGGCTAAGATGTGTAGTTATATCTAAAATATGTGGAATTTGTTTACTTCAGAGAGGTCAGATTCTGTGCTCAGAAGAGCACTGTATACTGTATGGAGGTCTGTCTGTATACCTCAGAAGAGGAATCCTCATGTATCCCACTCTCAGGAGTAGCCATTGAGACCAACAGATCAGGAAGATACTCCTGGCAAGCGGAACCTGAAAGAAAGTCAGCCTGCCCCATGGAGGAAATCAGCACGCTAGCAAAGCAGGGAGCTAGATCTTTGATAATGCCTATCTAGCCAGTGTTGTACATCTCACAGGAGAGTGACGTCACTGCATTCATTTTCTTCTATGAAATAGGAAATTTTTATTGTCATTAAAGATAGGTGAAGACAAATTCAAACATGTCATGTGTAAGAATATAAGGACCTAGATTTACAGGGAACACACACACCCCAAAGATTAGAATTAAGAGGTTTATAGTCTGCATGCTCTAATCATCACAAGAAAAAGTCTGCTGAAATTAGCCCAGCACATTACAGGACACACCACAAGTCCCTTTTCCCCAGGGGAGGGATCCTGACTCTCTACTGTCTGAAATGTAATCATGACAAGTTCAGGGTATGGGGTATAAATAGAAAGAATTCAGGCACCAAACAGTGTGAGTATAAATGCCAACACAGCTGGGAGTTGTCTGAGAATGCCCACTGCCATCACCTGACACTTGTGAATAGTGGGATGCCGGTGTTGAAAGAGGGTGTCTGTAAAGATGGATTCAGGCACCGCTTTGCATCTCCCTTCTGATACTAAATTTGCCATTCAGCCTTCAATTGCAGGGACAATAGTCACATGCATACCTGACCTGGTGAAATAAATATTGCCCAAGGATGCGGGGCTTGGAATAGAACAGAGAAACTGGATGGGTTTTCTCCCTTTGGAGAGGGTGTAAGTGTGGGCTTCTGCTATTACTCTAGGGTTGAATGTGGGATCATTTGTAATGTGATTGGAACATTTCTAGAACTGTGAGGGTGAAAAGAAGGTTTGCTGGGAGGGTCAGGATCCGTGGTTTGCTGGGCAGGCAAGGCAAGGTGTGGGCAGTGGCAGCTATTGTTTTGGCTGTCCCATAGGGTCCTAGGGGGTTGTTTTGTTCTCCATCCTCCTCCTCCTGCAAAGAGGCCCAAAGAGGCCTACCTATTTGTTTTCCTCCTTTCTATAGATATTGAGCTATGCAGAGGCTGATGGGTAGCCTAAGCTGCTCCCATAAAAAGTAATTCCCTGGAATTAACTGTGAAGCATATCTTGTTACATTCCTGCTCTGAACTTTACAATGACTTCTCACTAGAATTACATCCAAACTCCTTACCATGGCCTAGGAGAACTGCATGATCGACTGCCTGCTTCCGTTTCCTCATCCACTCCCTCATCCCTTGCTGTCCTACAACCTTGTCAACACACCCCAGCCATACTGGCTTTCTTTAGTTCCTATAATATGCCAAGCTCGTTCCCATTTCAAAGAGGTTTTCTTTGCCTCCAGTTCTCTTCTTTTGGGGCTGTAATGCAGGGACTCAGCTCCCGCTCCCCGCACAAGAACGCAGGATATGGTGAGGCCAAAAAGGAACCCCCACAAAGCCATAGATAGGGGAGTCATACCACTATATTCTCGATGGCAGCTGGTTGAGACACAAAAGCAAACATCCACCAGTACCCCAACGAGGGGTCTTCCTGCACCCCAGTCTCACTGGTGGCCGGGCAAGACACAGGAAGTAGGATCAACACGATCCGCAATTCGCCATCCACATTTGCTAACACTATATGCTAGCCGCAATCCGCGCTTGCTGGTGTAACCACAGTTACATACAAAACAATAGTGGCTAGTGGCCAACTGGTTACAGCTGACAGCCATCTACTACCCAAGCCAGCACCTTTCCACATGAGGCTGAGAGCCTGGAAACTGCTCTCTGGGACTCTGTCCCCACAGGGACTCTTCCAAGTAGATTTTGTTTGCAGAGGGGGGCGGGGGGTGGGGACGACAGTGATAACTTTAAAATAATAATTTCAAACTTACAGAAAAGTTATAAAAATAGTAACATGAATTACTGATACCAATTATCCAGATTCATTAATTGCCCCATTTTGCCCCATTTGCTTCTTCATTCTCTCTCTATATATATTTTATATGTATATGCCGTTTATTTAAACCATTTGAGCTTAAGTTGGAGACATTGTGCCCCCTGACTACTAACTACTTGCCTGTGTACTTCACAAGAATTAAGACATTCTCTTTCAAAACAAGAATGGTTTTCAAAAATCAAGAAATTTAACATTAGTACAATGGTATTAACTAATCCACGTTCCCTATTCAAATTGCACCAACTGTCCCAATGATAGCTTTTATGGCAATTTGTTTTCCAGTCCATTATCTCATATAATGTTTCATTGTTATATCTCTTTCCTGTCCTTTTGTCTGGAAAGGTTCTCAGACTTTATCTTTCACACATCACAAATAGGGGAAATAGCTTTAACAGGTATCAAATATAGTCATGAATATTTCTGATCTCATGTGACTTCAGACTGTCAGAACTTAAATATTTATCTGAAGACTGTTGTTCATAGGAATTATTATGTAACCTGAAATGCCAAGATCATAATAGCCCCTACTTACCTAATAGCAGGATCTCAGGTCGCCTCTCCATGAGGAAAAATAGCATCGTACTCTCTTGTCAGTACTGGGCTTCTGCTCTTTCTTAAGTCTGGACTACAATTATTCTTCTGGAGCCCGTGGACTCATGGCTGTGCTGCCAACAATTAGGTAATTACTGCACCACCACAGATCTGCTGCTGCAGCCACCTCTCCCACGCCAGCCTCTAGCACAGCAGTTCTCAATTTAGCTGTACATTAGAATCACCTGAGATGCTTTGAAAACTGCTGATGCCCCAGGCCAATTAAGTCAGATTTAATTGGAGCAGAGATTCCACTTACTGCTCTCCTCTCCTCTCCTTTATAAGCTTAAATACAGCTTTTGATTAATTCTCTATGTCACAGTCCAAAAACAGGTTCTGCATCTGAAGTTTACTTAAGGTAGGAGGAAGTGAAGGGAATTACAATATTAAAAACAAAAACAAACCAAAAACCTCGCAAAGCCTTACCTTAGGCTACTTTATATGGCAGCGGTCTGAATCCAGGCTTCCTGTGTCTTCTCTGGGGCTCCTGCCGGGTGCCGCCACGGGTAGCTCCTTGAGTGCCTCCTTGAGGCAGAAAAAATTTCCTCACAACCATTGGAAGTTCTCACAAGAATATCTAGAGTAGACTCAAGAGGACACTCATAGAGAAAATTCAGAAACTACAGGAGAAAAACATCTATAACACTACTTCCTTAACCCAACTATTTAGTATTTTGATGTGCAATAGTCTTTTTTTCCTACCTCAATGTTTAGAATCCTCAAAACCATTGTGTAGGAGGCTCTGCCGCTGAAGAGCATAAGATCATATGTAGAAATTCTGACAGGCCAACGAAGGTCTTTACTCTTTAAAAAAAAAAATTAGAAAATAGAAATAAATCTGACTAGTGAAAGTCGTATATGAGGACAATTAAATTCGCGAACTCATCCTAGAGGAAGTGCTACATACCTCATTGCTGAATATCACTATGGTCACCTTTGAAGTACTCCCCTTGGGAAGCTATGCACCAATATCAGCACCTAGTCCACCTTTCAAAGCAATTTGGAACTCTTTTTCTGGAATGGCCATTAGAGCTGTAGTCGTATTACCCTTGATGTCCTGAATGTCATCAAAATGTCTTCCTTTCAGTATTTCCTTTATCTTTGGGTAAAGAAATAAGTCAATAGGGGCCAGAACAGGTGAGTAGGAAGGGTGCTCCAGTACAGTTATTTGTTTACTGGCTAAAAGCTCCATCACAGACAGTGCCGTGCTGGTGCATTGTCCTGATGCAAGACCCACGAGTTGGTGAAAAGTTCAGCTCATCTAACTCTTTCAGGCAGCCTTTTCAGCACTTCCAAATAGTAAACTTGGTTAACTGTTTGTCCAGTTGGCACAAATTCATAATGAATAATCCCTCTACTATCAAAAAAAGGTTAGCAACATCATTTCAACAAGTTTGCGAACTTAATTGTCCGACCTGATAATATTGTATGACAACTATATTTAATTTTAAAAAGTAAAAATAAATAAAATAAAAATATATTCAAAATATATATGAGAAACCTGATAAAGACAAAAAAACCTCCCATTCTTCCCATTCATAACTTCAGTATGTTATGTGTAGCTTCTAACATTCTCTAAGACCGTTTTGTTCATTAGGCATCCTGACTAGATTATAAGGGCCTTGATTTATTTTTTCCTACACCTCTTACTTACATCCTTCCGGGCACCTAGTACAGTATTATCAAAATTGTAAGTGCCCAGTAAATCCTCCCTCAGTGAGTTATCAGATAAATGGAATGACTGAGGCAAAAGGTAGAGGGGAAAAAAACTACAAAATGTGATGAGGCATTTCAACGTAACTCATGTTGCCTTGTTTTTAAATGTGGTTCTGTGTGTATGTCTATGCCCTCTATTAGACTGTAAGCATCTGAGGCGTAGGGGCCTTATGGCATATTCCCTAATTCCATGTTCCCAGTTACACAGTTTGGACACACCAGAACCACTTCAGTGAATGCTGCTGAACCCTGGATTAATTAAAATTAGAATCTCGAGTGCTAAAGGGCCAAGTCAACAATAAAAATATCAAATAATACAGAACAGAGAATACATTTACATTTCTAAGCATGCTGTGGGGACAGAGTCCCAGAGAGCAGTTTCCAGGCACTCAGCCTCACGTGGAAAGATGCTGGCTCGGGTAGTAGATGGCCATCAGCTGTGGCTAATTGACCATCAGCTGTAACCAGTTAGCCAATTGGCCACTGATATAACTGCCGCGGCTGCATTGGTTAGTCAGTCGGTTGGTTGGCAGGCAGAGAAGCGGACGGCAGGTTGTAGGTGGTGTGGATCCAGCCTCCAGCGAGACTATAGTGGTATGACTCCCCTATCTATGGCTCCGTGGGTGTTCCTTTTTGGCCTCACCACATCCTGAGTTCTTATGTGGGGAGTGGGAGCAGAGACCCCGCAGGCTGCCCTGCATGACAAATGGTACAGCGAGCAGGGTCTCCCACAGAACACATGCATTTTTAGAGGCTTCATCCCATATTATGGATGGCCAGAAGGGTCCCAGTCTGAGAGAAGGGAGTGTAGCTGAGTGAGTTTCAGAGATAGTGGTAGGAAGATCCTCATTTCTTATTATATTGTAAAGTGCAAGAAAATAACAAGTGTGCTTGTAATGTATCTTTTAAAAAGTAATCTCTAGAAAACAAATTTCAGAAAAGGTAGATACAAATGCAGATCAGCTCTTGGTTGTTGCTTTCAGTTTAGTACAGTCAAGATGAACAATGAACAGCTAACTGTTAAATAATCGGCACCTACTGTTTACTAACATAACTCTTTCATTAATGCAGTTTAGTTTTAATGAAAATTTTAATGGGTCGAAAAATTGTAGATTCAGTTTTCTGTGTGATTACTCTCTCCTGTTCCCATGAATAA
Source organism: Rhinolophus hipposideros (assembly GCF_964194185.1). NCBI lineage: Eukaryota > Metazoa > Chordata > Mammalia > Chiroptera > Rhinolophidae > Rhinolophus > Rhinolophus hipposideros. The sequence goes on along the minus strand of NC_138056.1, from coordinate 65,842,805 downwards.
TCAAGTAACCACATTTTACCTAGAAATACATATATAAGCTCGATGCCATTAAAAAGTAGTATTCTGAAACACCACAAGATGGGGATGTTACTCCACTTAAAATTCCCGTTTTTAAAGCTATTTGAACTTTCTCCAGAGACCTAAACTTGTGCTTTCTTTGCCAAAATTTAAGATTTCAAGGTCCTATATGCTTCTAAATGGTGTTAGAATCAAAACTACCTATATAACAAAATTATAAGTGATTTCCACTTTAAAAATGTGTCAGTGGAATGTGAGCTATGTCTTTGGCTCACTGGCTGTACAGTTTTGTCTTTTACATGGAGTTTTGTGATGTGTGTTTCATCTTTCAGGACAGTCTTTTCAACAAATGATGCAGGAACTAGAGACATTCACATGCAAAAAAAAAAAAAAGTAATCCAGAAACAGATCTTACACGTTACACAAAAAAATAACAAAAAAAAAATGCTTTACAGACTTAAGTGTAAAATGCAAAACTATAAAACTTCTAGGAGATAAAATAGTAGAAAATTTAGGTGACTTTGGTTTTGGTGATGACACCAAAAGTACAAACCATGAAAGAAAACACTGTTAAGTGGTACTTTATCAAAATTTAAAACATCTTTTCTCAAGACACTGTTAAGAGAATGAAACAAAAAGCCACAGACTAGGAAAAAATATTTGCAAAACACATATCTGATAAAAGATTTGTATCTATAATATACAAATAACTCTTTAAGCCCAACATAAGGAAACAAATAACGCTATTAAAAAGTGGGCAAAAGATCTAAACACATATAGCACCAAAGAAAATATGCCTGTATACATGGCAAATAAGCATATGAAAAGATGCTCAACATCAAATATCATTAGAGAATTGCAAACTAAAACAACAATGAGATCATTATCACCTATCAGAATGTCTAGAATCCAAAACACTGACCGTAGCAAATACCGGTGAGGTGGCAGAGCAACAGGAATTCTGACTCATGGCTGGTGGGAATGCAAAATGGTACAGCCACTTTGAAAAACAGTTTGGCAGTTTCTTACAAAGAGAAACACAGTCTTATTACGTATATGATTCAGCTATTGTACTCCTAGATATTTACCCAAATATGTTGAAAATTTGTTCACACAAAAACCTGTATACAAATGTTTATAGCAACTTTATTCACAAATTGACAAGAAGTGGAAGCAATCCAGATGTGTTTCCTTTGATAGGGAATGTATAAGCTATGGTTGATCCATACAAGGGAATATTATTCAGGGACAGGAAGAAATGAGTTATCAAGTCATGAAAAGACATGGAAGAACATTAAACACGTTACTAAATAAATGAAGCCTATCTGAAAAGGCTACAGTGTATAATTCTAACTCTATGACATTGTGGAAAAGCCAAAACTATGCAGAGTAAAAAGATCAGTGGTTGCCAAGGGTTCAGGAGGAGAAAGGAAGAGCAACAGAGAATGATGAATATGTGGAACGTGGGATTTTTCATGCAGTGATACTATTTTGTATGACACACTAATGGTGGATACATGACATTATGCAGTTGTCAAAACCCATAGAATGTACAGTACAAAGAGTGAGCCCTAATGCAAACTATGGACCTTAGTTCATAATAATGTATCATTATGGGTTCACTGTAACAAATGTGCCACAGTAACTGAAGATGTCAATAATTGGGTCGGGGGTAGGGATGAAGGGGTATATGGGAACTCAATTCTTTTTTTTTTTTGGCATAATTTTTCCTATAGTTGGATGTGGAAACTCTAGTGAACATGATCTTAATACTGAAGATGTGGTTATGACCCGAAATTCCTTGGCAGGGGTTATGTCTCATTTATCTTAACATATCCCACCCCACCTACCTTTACACATATACTTCTTAAATGTTTGTCAAATAAATGATTTTTTAAATGAGTGAATTCATATATGGGTTTTATTAAAAACTCAAAACGTAGCCCTTTCCATTGATTTCAGGTTTGTATCTACAGCCAGGAAATGAAGTGTGTGGTATTCATTATTTCTCCTCTTGGACTCTAGTGAGAAAAAAAAAAATTATAAGAATTATCTACAAATTCTTTAATTCATCTTGCTTAAAGATTTTAACAGAAGTCAGAAGTAAATCTCTGTTAGCATTTTAAATAGAAACTCAAACAAATGGTGATCTGTAGTCATGGATGTTTTGAGAATATAAATCTCACACAAACTGTTACATCATATTAATTTGATAAAGAGAGAGGTTTGGTGACTATTTACATAAGAGTTGCGATTAAATACTAATCACAATTTCAGTTTGCATCTAAGTCTGTTTCCTAAAAATGGCAAAATAAAAATTCCTGTACTAATGAAAAATTGTTTGATACAATATATTCAAACTCTGCTTTGTAAACTTGAGATTTAAAGTATTTTAGGAAACTGCATTTGTCAGAAAATTTATTGTAGAAAACTGTTACTCACCTAAGTTGCAATCTATGTTGATATAGGTTGATTTTGCCTTAGTAATAATTAGTTTATGACCTCACTGAGATAGTGCGAATTAACTAAGCAAATATAAAGATTATGTATATTTTCAATATAAAGATTAAATATAAAGATTATATAGGTTTTCTTAAAATTAGAAAAATAATTAAATGTCATTCCTAGTTGTAAGATAATAAAAAAAATGATTACAACAAGTTTAAAATACAATTCAAAATCTCAGTTGACCTAGATTGTTGAATATACTGATCTGGAACAAAGAAAAGTGGTCTTACTTGGGAATGTAGAGTTGAGATTCATAAAAATTTAGAATAGTGACAGAATCCATATCTGATCAAGATCACCCAAGGGGTTCAGTGGCAAGGGAGAAGAGCAGAAGAGAGGAGCGAGACGAAATCCTAAGAAATACCTTCATTTCAATAGGAAGGTAGAGGAGGAGGAGTCTTTGAAGGAAAATCAGAAAGGATGGCTAGATCAGTGTTGTTGAAGCATTTATGCACTTCCACTATAACTTCTTATGATCTCACTAGAATCATGTCTCAAAATTGAAAAATGATATAAAGTGGGAATCCATGTGCTAGGCATACAGATTCTCTTACCTAGAAAGGTTATATGGTACATAGTTAATAAACCAAATTGAAAATAAGCACAATATACAGCTTTTTCTAATCGCCGTTTTGCATTATTTCAACAGCTGCTTAACATTAGGCAAGTTCCTTAGCGTCTCCATGCCTCTGTACCATCTTCAGTAAAGAGGGGTGCTACTGTTCCTTATTCTACCTACATCGTATCACAGTATTTTTGTGCGGAATAAATTATACACTACATGTAAATCATTTAGAAGGGTGATTTGCACATGGTAAATGACATCCAGGGAGTATATGAGATCTTGCTTTCCAGGATGTGTTGTCAGTTTTACTCAAACTCATAAAAAAGTAAATAAAATAAATGATATCCATTATTATTGTTATTGCAGCACAGTTAATAATTTTAAATGGACAGGAGAGGAAAAGGTCAATCTATTGTCCAAAGTACAGAAGCAGCCACAGATCCCTATGAAATTCAATACAAAGTCATTGAAAGAGGCATATTTACTGTCTCATTATGTTTGTTGTCTATTTCTATATGGAATTGCCTTGACTTTTTTAGATTCCATAATTGTGCATATTTTGATGGCAAAACGTGGTTCATTGCAACTAGAGACATTGAATAAAAGGCTTACATTCCCAAAAGCACCATACTTATTGTAAAAGCTATATTCCTAAGGGTTAGAACAGTGCCTGACATAGAAGTATTAAGTAGATATTCACTAACTGCAAAAATGAAAGCTTCTGAAAGTATTTCTATTGCTGTTTGGTAATTTGATCAGTGCTATCCCTACAACCTTTCAATGTGAAAGAATCATGGAGCTTCAGGGTTTAAAAGGGCATCTCATCCAACAAACAATATGGTGACTGAACCCCTTCGCTAACGGTCTAGCGAATGGCCTATCTAATCAATCTTTTAGCTCTTCCAGTGATGAAAAACTCCATTCTTCTAGAGGAAGTTCATTATATCTGAAGACAACTCCAGCACCAAGTTAATCATTTTGTTGAGCCACAAAATAATTCCCTATTGTTAGCTGATTCATAGGAAAATAAACAAAATAATTTGTTGTGTGTTACCATGGGCTAAGCTCAATACATAGACGTCTCTTGCTGAATTCCAAGTACCTCGAGCAGTGTCTGTCTTATGTAAGTCCTCTGTAAAATATTCACTAAATATTATATTGTTAATGTACACTGCTTTAATTATTGGTTGATATGAAACTATCCATAGCCTTTTTATATTGGCTCCCACAAACCACATTCTTTCCCATTCTACACACGGTGTTGAACAGATTACAATGAAAGAACACCAACAGTCAACTTTAATAAACTTTATTTTGTTAGATGATGGAATTTATCAGTCATTTATGCTTGATTTTTTTTTCTTTATTACTTTTGTGTGTGTGTGCTGTTAAGGGCTAAAGATTAGGAAAAGATGTTCTAATCTGGTAAACAGAAAACAAATGTCCCATGTGTCTACACTTATTTTGAAGCTGTTTGTGCATAATGCTTTTTAAAAATGTTATGTAACTTTTATATTGTCCTCAACTAACAAGAAATATGTTGAGCTCTTGAAAACTAATTTCCTCCTCAGAATACCTGCAGGGCTCTTTGTCAGCCCCAAACAGGTTTAGCCTAATTATATCCTAATTAGGCTAAATTCATATATTCCCGCTATTTAAGCAAGAATGGTGACAACAGCCTGATTAGAAGGCAACTCTGTCAAGCTGTAGAGTATATGATTGATGTTAAAGCATCTATGATGATTAAAAACAAAACATACTTATTACAGACCAGGCATCTTTGCAATTCAATAAAACATTCATTACCTTGGGGAAGATTTTATGAAAACTTAATATAAAACTCTTGTATTAGATATTTTAATATTTTTATAGTATAATCATTATTGAACATTTTTCTTTAACTATTTACTTTTATTTGTATTTGATTTTTTTTAAACCAGTAAATTATCTCTAGGTAATATAAATTGGTATTGTGTATAAATATCTGGAATGTGTGTCAACAAAACAGATTATTTCTATACATGTTTATAGAAATTAATGAATAAATATTACTATAAGCATTTCTAAATGATAACTTTGAAATAATTCTGGTTTTAGAAACCAATTTTTATGTTAAAACTCATCAAAAATCATCAATCTTGTTGAGCATCTCTCTTCATCTTCTCATTGATCACAGAAGTACTACACAACCTAAATTACAAGAGTCATTTTTCTAACATGCAAAATATGTAAAGATTTAATTTCAAGTTCATGATCATACAAACCTGCAACAGGAATTGGGGGATGATTATTTAAATTTGTAGTTATGGAGCAGGTAAATATTTGTAGGTAGATATTTTATTTGAGATGAATGAATGAATGAACAAACAAATACATGACAAAATTTCATGGTCATATTAAAGGAACGAATAAAGTACTGAAATTAAAAGGGGTTAATTATTTCTCTAAGAGACATCTTATTCTTTCAGTACCGATAGCACTCTCCCAAATATGGTGAACATTCCTGAAACCCACCAGACTTTCTGTAAGAAGTGTGGCAAGCACCAGCCCTACAAAGTGATACAGCATAAGAAGGGCAAGGATTCTATGTGCAGGGAAAGTGGCGTTATGGCAGGAAGGAGAGTGGTTATGGTCGGCAGCCAATTTTCCACTAAAAGCCCGAAACTGCCGTGTTTCCCCAAAAACAAGACTGGGTCTTATATTAATTTTTGTTCCAAAAGACACATTAAGGCACATGTTCAGGGGATGTCATCCTGAAAAATCATGCTAGGGCTTATTTTACAGTTAGGTCTTATTTTTGGGGAAACGTGGTATAAAGAAGATTGTCCTCAGGCTTCAATGTGTTGCGCCCAACTGCAGATCTAAGAGAATGCTGGCTATTAGGAGATGCAAGCATTTTGAACTGGGAGGAGATAAGAGAAAGAGCCAAGTGATCCAGTTCTAAGCTTCATATTTTTATTATGAAGACAATAAACTCTTGAGGATAAAAATATATATAGAGAGAGACCTTATTAATATATGAAATACAACTTTCCCTATCAAGATTAGGAAAAAGGAGATGCTACTGATAAGGGTACACATATAGCCTAAAAATTAATTCATGGATAATTTTTTCCACATTGCATTACATTTTATTTCATTTGTTAAAATATCTGTAGTATACAGAACATAAATAAGGTAGTCCTAAATATTTAAATGAAAATAAAAATAATAGTGCTGCTTAATTGTATGATCAAATGCAGCCTCTTGTTTTCAGTTGCCATGGCCCTTATACATTTCTGCAACAAAGATGTTTCTTTACATGCCTTACACAAGAAAAGCCTTATCCAATAAAGTCTTTTATAAAGAATGAAAGTTGTACACATTTCCCCTCACATACATATTTCCTGTTACTTGTGTAAATTTATACCAGACAAAATTCAAAAGTCTGAATTTATATCAGACTTGTGTGAATTTATACCAAACAAATCCACTCAGGGTTTTTCCTTATCATTCTTGTATGAGGATATAGAGATCAAACAGCAAAAGTCAGAGAACTGAGGCTCAGCTCAGTCTATAGACAAAAGTAAGGTTACTATGAAGGCAGATATTTTGTTAGAGACACAAATGACATTATGTATAAAAAGAGGGAATAGAATAGCTACTTAGCTGCTTCATACCATTTATTCTCTTAATTTCAGAATGGCACCAAATACCAAGCATTTCTATCATCTTTTGTCAAAATGTTATTAGTGAAAAGGTAGAGTCCCACTGCTATCCATTTTTTTTTCCAGTGGTTACTGAAACCACACAACTGTTCTCAGTCAAATTGAAATCACTTCAATATGATCATAGTTTTTAAAAATAAGTTAAAAAACAAATCTGCCATCATCACTCATGTTTTAACTGTTTTTTTCTTTTTTACTTTCCTCATTCAGAAAGAGATAAAAATTATACAAATGCTTGTCACTAATCTATTCAAATAACATCCCTTTACTTATCCATCTCTCCTTTTCAGATTTCTCTTATCTGTTTCTTTAAACTTTATTAACTTTTTTAAATAAAATATTAATTTACATACCTGGAAGGGATTTTCAACCACAACTGATCTTTTATTGCCTTGATACCTTTAGAACTTACTGAAATGCCCCTCTCTTTTTCAGAGATGTCTTCAAATTGAGAACTACAAATATCACATAACATGAAAAAATGCTTTTAAATTTAGAATGTAAATAAAAGGGTTAGTTGGCACATCATATAATAATGAGAAAGTAGCTAAGAGCATTGAAAAAGCAGTGCCAGAGCCTGATTGGCTCAACACATTGTAAACACCTAAAGTTATAAATCTTGATCTCTATAATCCCCCTTTCAACCACAAACTCATATTCTTTAAATGATCTTACTCTCTCACTCTTCTCCTCACCTTTGAGTCCCCCATTTGTCCTTCTATTCTTCCTGTTAATCATATAAAAACTAACATATTAGTTCACAAAGTATTGTACATTATTTTATTTAAGCCTCAGCAATCTGTATTATTATCCCCATTTTAGAGGTAATGAGAATCAGAGAGATTTAGAGAGTCACCCAAGATCATGCAGCTAGGACTTCTGATATCAAGATAAATGGCGACAGCAGATGCTTTATTCTCATCTTACATCAATCATAAATAGAAAAGAAAGAAAAATACACACACACACACACACACACACACAAATATATGTATTTAAAAGAAGCAATTATAACCATCCTAGAAACAAGAAGGTAAACTTTTGGAGGACCATAAACTGGGTGTGAGAAAATTGTGTTCCATATGATGAAGTGGTGAAAGTTGGAAGCAGGAATCCAGATATGACCAAACAAGAGGCCTAGTACAAGGATCCAGGCACATACATACACCACCTTTCAGGCAAAGGCACAAGAGAAAATGATGCTGGTCTTCAGTAAGGAACAAAGCTTGTGGTAATAATAGAACAATGTTCCTGGTAGCTGGTAAAGTCAGGAAGGGGAGCATCCGTGCTCAGAAAATGAGCTCCCAAGTGCCCCATCTGGCTGGATATAATGCCCATTCCTTACTTTCACTATCAATGGCTCCAACCAAACCTTAGCGGATGTGTCTATACTTCCCACAATATGTGCAGAGACCATAGAGACCATAGTCTTTCAGGCGACCTCAGCTGTAGTGAAGAATGCAACTGAAGAGTGACCAAGTGTTGGAAGAGTACCAGCTCCATGATAGTCTACAAACTCTGCAAAGGTTAGGGAAGGGTAGATGCTTCTATGAGAATAACTGAATCTTACTTATTTGTGCTTCAGAAAGGGCTCGTTATTCAGTGAAATTTGTGCCTTCCCCTTTCATTGTATAAAGTTATTACTAAGAAGCAGCTGCCTTGCTAGGGACTCATTTCAGAGCACCCTTTCTATCAAGGTAGGGCCAGGGCCTCAGTTTTCATTATTAGAGTATGAACTGAAAAATCACTTCTGAGAGAAGGAAGTTAATGAGCAGTGTATATTCTTCATTCTCTATTCTCCTATCTGCTAACTGGATGCAGAAGACTCTAAGGATCTACAAATGCAAAATCACAAGATCGAAGGAGCCCAGGTCCATGAATCACCACTTGAGAAAAAGTCATGCTCCAACCAAGTCCTATATTATCACAAGACTGCTGAAAGAAAAACCATTTATTATAAGTTTCTAAAATTCTGAGGTTTGTTTTATCACTCACAGTTATCCAGAACAACAAAGAAATTGGTACCCTGAATCAGGGTGCTGCTGTGACAAAAATCTGAAATACGTGGCATTAAATTAGTGATAAGGAAACAGGCATCAGGGAAATAACTACCAGAGGCTGGTAAGATGGTACAGTGGTAAAAAAAAAAACAAACAAACAAACAAAAAAAGCGATTTTGTAAATAGTACCTTCAATAACTTGGAAAGCAGACCAAATACCTGTGTGCTTGTAGCTCTATGGCAGTGGTTCTCAACTGGGAATGATTTTTGCTCCTGGAGGACATTTGGCAATGACTGAAGGCAATAAAACATGAAAATTTTAGTAATTTTTAAAGACCAGCTCAATTGTTATAAGACCACTCTTCATATCAGATACTACTTTATGTCACTCATATCAAAATTAGTCTTTTATTTACAACCTGTCAGCATGTAGCATTTAATGCATTCTTTTTTTTAACATTTATCTCCTCCTCTCCATTGTAAATTTCTTGAATGCAGATAGTCTTTTCCATGTATCCCATATATTGGCTAAAACATGTTTTACACATAGAAAGAATACAATTAGTGTTTTTTTGAGTAAACATTGTTGAATATATACTACTCTTCAAAGTGTTGAGTCCATGGTCCTTGATCTCATAAACCAAGATTAAAAGACACACATCACACAAATCACTTCACTATATAATGTCTTATAGAATCTGAGGCCTTTTAAACACTAGTTTTCATAGTATCCCCAGTGCTACCTTTTGGGTATTCTTTCTCTCCCAACTTCTAATTGCATGAGACTAGCTACTGTGTAAAGTTATCAGCTGCCTTAAAAGGGAAAACAGATGATAGGACATTTCTAAGTATTGTAGTTGGTCTAAAGAGTTTGAATGGTGGTCTTTCAAGGAGTTGAGGGATTAGAACATAAACTAAATTTTAGTACTTGAGTACTAACAAGTATCAAAAACAGAAACGACTATGGCTGTTTGTGGGAAGGAATGGATCAGAGGCAAAAGCTAAGAAAGAGGAGATAAAGATAAGAAAACAGATAATTTCCTCTTTTTCTACTTCAGACCAAGTTACATTAGCTTAATTTGGCATTCAGTTAAAAAATTATTTGAACTCCTTAGCCCATCAAGTTGGCTCTGACATTAGGATGCTAATGAAGAGATTACTATAGATGGGAAGCAAAGCAACACTTAATTTCCCTTCCAAACTTAAATCCTGCTTCTCAATTAAAGATACGAATGTGGACTTCTGAAGACAGAGTGACTGGAGATAGACTTGAGCTCATAAGCATGCAGGTAGTAGAAATGGATGAAGTCACTCAGGAGCAGTAAAAACGAAGAACAAAGAAAAGCTAAAATGTACAGTGTATAGAGTAGAAGCCTGCAAAGCAATAAATAAACAAAATAAGCAAATAAGCTTATAAGCAAAATAAGCAAAATAAATCATACAAAGTCCGTGTAATATTATGTTCACTGTTCCATGAGTTTACAATTAAACTGGATAGTTTTCCTTTCAAATGTTATTTTTCCACCTTGATTTCAAGATTCTAAAGGACAAGAATCACTCTTCCCTTTCTTTTACATTTTTCTAAACCCAAAGCCCCAGTATAGTCGTACATGTATAGTAAAACTCAACGTACACTAAAACTCAGTGAATTCTTGATTCACTGAGTTTAAACCTAGCAAATAATTCTACTTCACTTATCCATCCATCCCCCGAAAGCCCAAATCTCTCATAAAAAGCAAGTTTCTAATTTCCTGCATCAATCCCTGCAGGTAAAGCTACTATCACAGAACTCTTGGCTATTAGGAGGTTGGGTTTAAAGAAACATTGTACATACAATTAGTTTTCTGAGAGACGTTGTATCAAGGTCATCAATGGGGAAACCTGGCAAGACTAGTCAGAGCACATGAGCCTATGGCTAATTTCTTAGTGGAGAGGTAGAAAGCCAAACAGCTTCTGCTGGGGCAGTGAGGGAATAGGAATTGGAAATAAACAATTTATGACTTTGGGCCAGATACAGTACCCTAACAGCTTCTGACATCATCCACTAAATGGTCCCAACTACTGATCAAACATATTTGACTTGGCACCGACTTCTTAACATTCCAGAATTGAGAAAGGAAAAAAACCCAGAGATTGCAGGGACCATCTATGAAAGAGCAGCAGATACTAGGTAAGCCTAGGACTAAGGTGCTGAAATGCACATCATTGCAAAATGAACTTCACTGCAAGCCACATTTCCCGTTTTTTCTCCTTCTCTAACCACTTATTTGAATGTAACCTTCATTCTCTTACCCTTATCATTTGGGGGCTTAATTCTTTTTTTCTTTTGATGTGTATGTATCTGAGTGTATACATACTCATATGCTTTTGGTAGTAGTGGTTTCCAGTAGTGGTCTAGCAAGATTTTCATGTTAGTACTATACTGTGCCAACTCTGAGATTGCCTCATGATCTAAAGAGAAATGTTTGCATGAACTTTTCCCCAATGGGTTTTAAATTATGGAAGCGAGAAAGGATCCTCACTGAGCATGGCTAACCAGAAAGCAGAGAATGGATGATCCACGTTTCAAATGCTATTAGGCTGTAGATAAACAGGGTAATTGAGACATTACAAAGTAGTGAAAGGAAGACTGACCTCATAAAACGGGAAAGGAAAGGGCAATTGCTGCCAGTTACACTGGAAAATAGAGAAGTAAATTCAGATTAGTGTGGCAGGTGGTGGAGTGGGGCGGAAAAGAATAAACGTTGAAGATCGGAAAAGGTTAGCGTAGGTTGGATAATATAAGCATAGGCTTTGGCATCGAACACCTGGGTATAAATTCTTACCTATAGCGAAGTGGTGATCTTCAGCAATTAAGAGTATGAGCTGAGCATCAGTATTTTCACCTAATTCACAATATGAGGGTTATATAAGTACATTGCTTAGAACATGATATTCAGTAATTGGCAGCTTTTATAATTACGTTTAAGGATAGGAGGGTCCAAAATAGAACTGTTAGCCTACCAATGTTGGCAACTTCAGAAGAGCAAACAGCTACAAATCAAAGAAAGCACAGTCTTGCACAGGATAGAGAAAAGAATGAAAAGATTCACACTCAAGGCCCCAAAACAGTGAACCTTTTACTAAAGTTTAAAATCATACACCTTAATTGTGATGTTATTTTACCACTAGGTGGCAATAATACAGCTGAATTTTACTGATAAGGTTAATTTTAAAAACAGCAAATCCAGATCAAAATTCCAAGAAGCTTTTTAGTACACATTTTCATTGTAAAAAAAAATGAAAAAAAATCATTTTATTTATAATTAATTTATAGTATAAGTGTAATTGTCTGACTCATTATCTACGTTAACTTCTGATGCATGTTTCCTCTGCACTAAGGCAATTCATGCAACACACACACCTTTTAAAGTTCTCATTACAGATATGTTTTTTAAAAAATCTAGACATATATCATAAAGGTAACAGAAATTACAGAAAGCTAAAAATCTTTCTGAAGTTTTAGAATTCTAAGAAAGGCACTACAAAATGCAAAGTATTTCAATGACAACATTAAACCTTAAAAAATGACTGAGCGAGAACAATTATACTTTATTTTTCAAATTTAAGGCCAAAACATTAAACAATATGGAGACCATTAAACAATATGGAGGCTTTTAAATCACAAATTAAATTAATATTCACATTTGTAAAGTCTTTCATGTCTTGAATAAACATGTTAAATTTACTAAGCAAATTTATCAAAATTCTGACAAATTCTAGAAGAAATTACATGATTTTACAAATGTCAAAATAATAAATGATGAAATTCCTTAGAATCTGGCACTTCCCATATTATTTTCATTTTCTTCATAAACCAGGTCATAACCTATGGCTTATCAAAAACAATAAAAACTTTATTCTTTTCATATGAAATAAAAGAAGGTACAACACTTTTTCAAATTATAGACAGTATCAAGTACACAGTAAAAACAAAAATATAACTTTCAAGTTCCCAAGATGTCCCTCCACATAAAAGATGGGAGTTCATATAACCACATGTAACATTACAAAACCTATACTATAATTAGATGAATAAATAATAAATCTATACTGTTACCCAATTCATAAAAAGACCCAATTAAAAGAAGCCTATTTATTCCCTTTGTATAAATAACCTAAAGTTCCCCAAAATTTCAACTCCCAGTTTTCTAAAAGTGAATAGATGAGAATGTCTTTTACATCAACTTTCCAATAGTTTTCTCATTAATTCAACAATCACTTCCTATATTGTATTTACTTCATTTGCAGAAAAATCTTCCCTTATTTACCACCCAGACAAATGTTAACAGAAGTATGATTTCTAAGTTATTTTTGTAGTTCATAGATCACTGTTCCCTCATTATTGAACTTCATCTTGAATTATTATAGATCACGCTGAAATCTAACAACATAGATATTTCCTCATTCCATCAGTGTATACAGATACACAAAACATAACCATTTAAGATGGTTAGCACAAGAAAAGATTACTGTGGCAGCTCTCACAAATCAATCAAAGATCTCAGGAAAGTGCTCAATTTGTTCACTATTATCTGTAACTTTTGCTAGAATATTTAAGGAATGCCACTTTTATAGGAGGGATAATTGTAGATCTACAAAAGTGAATACATGTGTACATGTAATTTATATCTATACAAAACCAGCTTTGCATTATCTGCACAAATAAAGGGACAAGAGACACAGATGATGCAAAAAACATTATCCCCAAACCACTTTAGATACACTCTTGTATCTGTATTTCATAGGATTGTGTCGGAGAATTCAGAACACAAAGAAAATTAAGCCATCATTACAGAGGTTAAGAGTTACAATCACCAAAACAATGATAACATTGAAATGCCATCATTGACCTGAGTTGGTCATCTTCTGTTTATTTCTGATGGTGGCTCGAAGTTTACGTATCACCAGTCTATCAGGCAGAATCATATCACCTTGTTGTTCTAGATAATCCAATAAATTTTCAGTCCATTGAAGAGCAGTTGCATGGTTTATATGTTTCTCTGGAATCAGTTCTATTTCCTCCTCATCATTTTCACTGGATTCATCTGTCTGGCCTTGTGCTCGTCTGATGATTTCGCTATCAGTTAATACTTCATAACCTGGTTCAGTACTGTCCACTTCAAGCCATTTTTCAATGTTCTCAGTAGTCACATTTTCCAGTCCTTTGGTATGTTGTAAAATGGTGGCCACAGTAGCAAGTGAAATATCCTCTTCATCAAAGTCCAAACCTTCTTTCTCCTCTATGGTAGGGAGAATCTTCTTCCATGCTCTGCTAATAGTAACTGGCTTTACTAAATTCCATGCCATTGCCACTTCATAAAGTGCATCCAGCAGAGTTAGCTTTTTCCAGAATGATCTCAGATCATTACCTTCTTCCAAGTTGTTCTGGAGAAGACCTGCACGATAGTTTCTCTTCATTGTCTCTATGACTCCCTGATCCGAGGGCTGGATCAATGAAGCTACGTTAGGTGGTAAATATTTAGCAAATATTTGGCCATCATCTGACCTCAGGACATTTTCATTTGGATGTGTTGGTGAATTATCCAACAAGAGTACAGCCTTTTCCTGCAGGCCTTTGGATCTCAAGTACTCTCGAACTTGTGGCACAAATATCTTATCAAACCACTGTCGGAAAATGGAAAGATCCATCCACGCACCTTTCTGGCTGAAATAAGAGACGGGCAAGTTTGAGGTGTCAGTTGACTTGAAGGAACGAGGTTTCTTTGCTTTCCCCACAACACAAAGTTTAAGTTTGTGTAAACCTGTTGCATTGGCACAACACATGATAGTGACTCTTTCCTCAATTGACTTATGCCCAGAGACAGTGCATTTACCTTTGATTACAGAAGTCCTAGAAGGTAGGCATTTCCAAAAGAGTCCAGTTTCATCGGCATTGTAGATTTGTTCAGGCTGCAGATTCTCTCGTTCAATAAAGTCTCGAAAGTTGTTACAAAAGTCTTCCACAGCAGTCTCATCTCCATTTAATCGTTCATTTCTAATGTTAATTTCTCTAATGCTGTGGCGCTGCTTAAAACGAGTTAACCAACCAGCAGAAGGGTTAAAGTCACCATCCATTCCCAACGCATAAAAGAAGAACTCTGCCCTTTTTGCACAAATGGGTCCAGATACTGGATTCCCTTTTGCTCTTTGCTGGTTGAACCATTCCAGCATTGCTCTATCCAGTTCCTCGTACATGGAAGGCTTCATAGATTTCCTCTTGGCCAGAAGACTGGTGGAATCAGAACTGCTTGCATAAGTGATAATCTTTTCCTTATTTTTTCGGATATCCCGCACTGTTGTCTCACCAATTCCATAAATAACTGCCAGTTGTTTGGAGGAACCTCCGTCTTCAAGTTTCTTTATGATGTCAAGCTTATCTTTAATAGTCAACACCACTCGCTTCCGTTTCCCAGACATGGTGACACTCGGGGACTCTTCCCACACTCACACTGAAGCAATCCACAAAATCCTGCTCTCACAAAGGCTCACTTTAACACAGTGTTACACACTCAGTCTTTCAACCTTACCAGGAACCTGGTGGGCCTGACCCCGTCCCTGGCTGGGCTTGGCTGGCAACCAGACTGCAGAGGAAGGTGAAAGGGAAGGAAGTTTGAGGGAACAGGCCTTGAACTTAGATGGACAGCAGAGGAGGCCCCAAGTCACCGCGGTTAATCTGGATTACAAACATCTGTTTTATTCCCCCAGTGGCCGCGGGGAAGACTATAACCCCATCGTAACCACAAACCTCCTTCACGCCCCGATCCCGGATAAACGCCCGTCACTAAACCTTGCCACACCCCAAAGTTACGGAGAGCGGAAGAGCCAGGGAGTCGCGGACTGGCCCCCTTCCCCAGGGGGACGGCTGATTCCTTCCCCAGCAGCCACCCCTTCCCCCGCAAGCCCCGTTCCGCGCGCTGGGCTCGGCCTGCACAGGCCTCCCGGTCCCTCACAGCCCGCCGGGCCCCTCTCCCCACCTCAGCTGGAAGCGGGAGCCCGCACCGCTCCCTGACTAACGCGCGGCGACCGCTCCTCCCCCTGCACACGCTCCCGGAAGGCGCCCCCTCCCGCCGCCCGGCTCCGCCCCTTGGCCCACCCAGAGGCGGGACTTCCCCTGATCCCCGGAACTCGGTGGAGTGTCGGCTGTCTGCAGTGGGTTCCCGGGGCGGAGGCGAAGGCGGAGGCAGAGGCGGAGGAGCTTTGAAAGGTGAGGAAGCGGAGGCGGCGCGGGCCAGCTCAGGGCGGGGCCTCGCTCGGGCTCCCGCGGCGGTGGTTTCCGAGAGGGGCGGGGGAAGCCGCGCCTCCCTGCGGAGCGGGAGAAACATTCCCGCGGGCACTCGCGGGGTGGGTGGGACAGGCTTGAGTGCGTCTTCCCGCCGAGGGCTGCCTGGGATTCG
The DNA here is from genome assembly GCF_964194185.1 of Rhinolophus hipposideros. Classification (NCBI taxonomy): domain Eukaryota; kingdom Metazoa; phylum Chordata; class Mammalia; order Chiroptera; family Rhinolophidae; genus Rhinolophus; species Rhinolophus hipposideros. The sequence continues at coordinate 65,826,571 of NC_138056.1, read as the reverse complement.
CTGCAGGGGGCGGGGTGCCCGTTCCTTCCGCGGCGGGAAAGTGGGCGGGACTGCTGTGCACTCGAGTGGTGATTTCGCGCGTTCCTGGCGTTGCCGGGCCCCTGTGTGTTTTCTGAGTGCGGCGCTTCTCTAGAGCCTGAAGTGTATGCGTGGTCCCGCGCGCGGCGTCTCGCGCGGTCGTCCGAGGGTCCCACTTCCCAACTACCGCGCTTCTCCCGGCTTCTGGAGGCCGAAGAGCCGACCCGCGGGAGGCCTGCGCCGGGTGCCTGCGTGCCACCGAAAGAGCCAGGTTTGTAATCGTGAAAATGACTCGCGTGTTTCCTTTCGAGATGATCTGTTCCTTCTGCTGCCGCTCCTCCCTGCTGGATTTAGCGAACCACCTGCAGTGTTGCAGATTTTAATGGAATCCTGTCGTTGTCGGGGATGCCAAACTGGCCTGATCCAATCTGCGACATTGTGGATGGAGTATTGGACCGCGATCATTAAGTGGGGGCAATTGGCTTTCTTCCCTTTTTATGTTTCTTCATATTTTCCTCTGTCTGCGGTGTTGTGGGGCCCTGCTTAACGGCCGATGGAAGAACTACGATCAATTTATTCACAGCAGTGTGATAAGAACATACTTGTAGCCCTTAAAGTCATGCATTAAGCTGGCTCGGTTTGACGTCCGTCGTAATTTCATCAGATTGTGAGCTCCTTAGGAGCAGAGACCTTGGTGGTGGTTTTTTTTTTCTAGTTACGCCACAGCTCCCTGCTTGTGCTGGCACGTAGAACCCATTAAATAACTTATTTCTTTGGCTTCTTAAGTTCTCCCCTTTAAACTGTCATGTAAAAGCAAACATCAAGGAGAGGTGATGTTTTACAAATAAATAGGAATTCATTCCTCCTGTTAGCATTTCAAGTAATGGCCGGGGTTCCAATGCACTTCCACGCTTAAAGTGTAAACTACCGTCTAGTAGGCTATTCCTAGAATGAATCTCTTTTTGAGGATTCATCAACGTCAAAGTCTAAGAAAGGACATTTTTTTTCTGATGAGAAAGCCTTAGTTGTAGAGTTACTGCGTAAGAGAAAGAACACAAGCAGTGTGGATTATCACCTTTACGTTCTCTGGCAGTCAGCATAGCTGTGTATGTGCGTCTTGTGTGATATTAACCATGAAGCACAAAGAGGTGTTAACATCGATTGTCTTCATTCACTCATTTAATGCTTTCTGTTTGGAGTCTTTTTGTTTTTTCTTGTTGCCCAGAAGTAAGGTATCATTAAAGAAGCTTCCTTAAATGCTCATTTCAAGAAATTGAGTGTATACTCAGCATATATAGAAATTACACCTATTTGCGTGGATTCTTTTTTAGTGAATTCTAACAATCAAGAAATGCCTTAATGTACACTTACAAGAAGCAGAGTACAGCATTAGGAATAGAGACAGTGGAAATGTAATGGCTGTGTGCGATGTCAGAGGGATAGTGGATGAGGGGAGGAGGGTTGACACAGTGTGAGGGATATAAATGATAAATGTCTAACTATTACTTTGTTTTGTGCACCTGAAACTAATAAAAACTAATAAAAATGAAACTAATAAAACTGAAGCTAATAAAAAAATTTTTTAAAAAGAAATGTCTTACCCGTCAACCTAGCTTTACCTTCTCATTTCTCTCATGTTCAGTTCACTCACCTTTTCCCTCTGTCATCATTCTTTCCTCCCCAGCTAACATAGTAAAAGTATTCACAATTTTGAAAAAGAGAAGTCAACCATATTCAAGTTATCTTCTTTTTCAACGACCGAAGTTTTGACATTATCTATGTAAATGGTAATTTTGAAATACGAGGGACCCTGGAAATTTGGCCATTCGCCAAATTAAACTTGATTTGTTTTAATTAAATAATGTACTTCTCCAAACATTCAACACTGAAGAGTTCCGAAATAATTTTTTTTTCATCAGAGACTGCCTTTCTTTGAAATTGTTACTGTTCAACCGAATGAAGAATACCTTAAATTTTGTGATCAGTGTCATCAATAAGACGGCAGAGGGAAGTCTGCAAATTTTTATCTCTTTAGCACATTATTTTCTTGCCTATTGGATAAGTAATTTCCAGAAGTTTCTGGCCTAATTTATGTTACATAATTTAAAAAGCATGTTTGTAAACTTTAAAATTATTTTAATGATTATTTTCTGAAACTAAAACTTAGCATGAATGAGAGATAAAATAATGACTTTTTAAAGGCATAATTTTTACTTCCTTGTACAAACATAATATTGGCAGCAGTCACTGTGTGACACTAGACCGAGAATGAAGAGACCGGATTTCTAATCCCTGCTCTGTCACTAACAAGCTATGTGATTTTCAGTAAATCATTTAACTCTCCATGTCCTTGGCTTTGATTTTTATAAATGAAGATAATATCTTTCTTCCAGGAATTTAAAAATATATATGAAAATGCACTGAAAAATGACCATACAGATAGGGTTTTTTATAACTGAACTGTGTAGTCATAGGTATTTTTATAGTGTGACAATCTTAACCATTTTATCATTGTCATAGGAATCACCTATTGATATTATAAATAACTGTCTTTTGAGCATGGTATAGTTGTATAAATAATCATGTAGTGTATATGAAACTGCTTTTGAGTACTAATAAAATCTTCTTTCACTTTAATGTTCTCAGTGTCCACATTTGCTTTAATGTATCTGCTAAAGCCATGTTTGTCATTTGTTTTCATAATTTTTTTTCATTATTTTTCCTAGTTCAGACAGATTTATTAAAAAGCCTTACCTTCTTACTACAGTGTAAAGCATGTCTACACTTCACTTATACAAATTTAACTATATATGTTTAAAAAATACTTCTTTGTAGTACATGGTTTCAAAATCTAAGCTGCCTAGTTTATCTGGTGCCTAAAAAGAAAAAACAGTAATCTTTTTAAAACATGGAGGAGAAACTGGGTGGACATATTCTGAAGCAGCATGTTATTCAAAAAAACATACTTTAAAGAGTATTGTATTTTTTTAAGAGTAATATTTTCAAAATGAGTAATTTTGACCACACACAATGTTCTTCTTTGCTGACTTTAATACAAGTCTTCTCTAAGATGCATCCCAAGTGTAGTTTCAAATAGCAGAATATTTGGTTTATTGGCTAGAATTTGTTAAATTTCTGTTACGGTGCTGAATATATCTTGTAGCAGTTACTATGACAAGGTGGAACTTCAGCATACACTATAATTTCTGGTGTATAATCTTAACAATCTTGTTCTGATTTTATACAAGTTGTTACCATTATAGAAGCAGTCATTGTTTTATAAACATACCAGAATGTATACAATTAAATGAGAGGTTATCTATCCCTCTCCTTACCACCCCTTCTCCCCACCCCCACCCCCCCAGCAAAAGAAAAAGTAATCATTTGGGGAAGCTATAAACTTGGTTCAGTAATACTGCTATTGCTCAAAAACATGTTGGTATTCTATTTTTGAAATTACCTTCAGAGTTTGAAGCACATTTTAAAAATGTCTTTAATAGTCTTTAATGGTAATGAATCTTTATCTTTTGAAATTGGATTTAATTTCTGGAAGCTGCTCACAGTCTCACAGTCTCTTTTAACTGAGACAAGTGAATAAAGTGAGTGTTTTAACCACTCACGGGGAAAAAATGAAGTGTGATAGTTCATATATTTATATATAGTTTTGATACTATGGTTTGTAGACAATCTCTAGGAATATTCTTGCTATGATGGAAATGTTAGAATAATCAGTCTTAGAAGGTGATTTCTTTGAAGGAGACAGCACTCAATTGAATACATAAACTCTTCTACATGTATTATGATGTCAGTCTCATTACACTGTGATCATCTTTCTAGTTTCCTTAGCACCCACAGAAGTATATAAATGCTCCTGTGTTACTGTTTTTCTAGTAATCTTAATTGTCTCTTAGTGTTGCTTTATTATATACTTGTGATAATTTTAATGGAGTTCATCCTTTTCTGAATCAGAAATTTACAACATTTGTTTTCCTTTCCCAATATCATGCTCTGCTTCGCCATGAAACATTTTTGTTTTTTCACCTGACTACATTATTGGATTGTTAGTAAGTTTTCTGTTGGATTACACTGTATCTTTAACTTGAGTAGTTTTTGCCATTTTACTAAAGTATATAGAGGCTGCAGTCTTAGTGGATAGGTTATCTCAGTTTTGCACCACTTTTTTATGTTGATTACTACTTTATAATTTTCTTCATATACATTGATCCTTTATGTTATAAGTCACGTCATTTCTCTGTTCAGAATCCTTCTTTGTTTACAGGATAAAATATTCTGGTAATCCCACACTACTTTTCTATACTTGAATCTTTTTTCCAACATAAAGCGTTTTTCATACCTTTTTAGTCACCTTTATTTATTAAACATACCATGTTCTTTCCCAGTGCCAAAGTTTTGACCTTCCCATTTTTATCTGCCTGAAATCCCTTTTTTCTTTTATTAATTGCCGTTTAATTGCTTATATTATTGTTTTTGTTCCAATATAACCAACCAATCCTTCAGAAACCTATCTGATCATGTCTGTTCAATAAAATCTTCAGTGAGGCACTTGCTATTCTATTGTTTCTGCACCTTTACACTTTTATTGCAGTTATTTTTATCATTCATTTGGTACTAAATGAATACTAGCTTTTATTTTTCTAAAGTATTATATGTTTATATGTTCTAGTTCTACACATGGATAATAATCTTCTAAAGAACAGGACCATGATTTTTCTCTGTATCTCTTTCAACACAACGTATAGCATAATTTAGAATAGATGTTCATATAATTTTTTTACAGATGTTCAGTACATTATTTATTAAATAATTGTTCTGTCATCTTCACTCAAGATATTTCAATTGATGTTACTTTGGGAACATTTTATAATACCAAATAAATGTAGTTTTTACCATAAATGCATTCATTGTTGTAATCTGGTTATCATTATTATATTTCTAATAACTTTATTTTGTAGACGCTTAAGTGAAAATGGTACATGTTAGAAGATATGAAACAAGGAGAAATTCTAAAACTCAAGAGTGTGAGCAGAAATCTCGAGTTGATTGGAGGCGGACTAAAAGAAGTATTATGTTACAAAAGGATGATAGTGATGAAGACCTTGATAATGAAGAAGAGCTTGATAGTGATAAAAGTGTTGACAATAATGACAGTGTTGACAGTGATGAAGAGCTTTCTAATAACAAGGAGCTTGATAGTAATAAAAAGCCAGAAAATGAAAAAGAGCTTAAATTAATTAAAGTTGAAAGCGAAGGAAACAACTGCGAGCATCTCATTAATACCGGCAACATTTCAACATATGAAGAAGAAGAAGACAAAACTAAACATAGTAGTGTTGACTTACCAGATCATGAACAGCATTCAGAAGAGGAGAATGAGCTCAACAAAAACACTGGACACATAAAAGAGGAGGATTTAGAAGATGAACATATTAAGCGAGGAACAAGAAAAAGGTTCTCCTCTGTGATGTATGACAGTGATGAGAGTGATGACAGTGATATCCTAACACCTAGAAAAGCAGGTGCTAAACGTGCATGTAGAGTGGTTGAAGATGAATGTTCTTCAGCAGAGATGGAGCAAACACAACCTGAAAAAACTTTAGCTGCAAAAAAGCGAGAACAATTTCAGAAACTGCAAGAACTCTCAAAACAAAGATCTCGTCAGAGATGCAATAGTAGACATTTTGAGGTGTGTTATATTTTATTGGTTTTGTTGCTGTTTTAAATTTTTACTTGAAGCATTATTATATAAAAATCAAAGTACTGAGTCTGTTCTATTTCTCAATAATTCTAGAACTTATTTTCAATGAAATATCTGTGAACATGTTTAATTGCCGTATTGAGTCTAATATATTGTTTTATCATGAGCCTCAGTTCATCACTCTTTTTCAAAATTGAAAGACTTTTGTATGGTCTTTCTGTTTTTAATCTTCTACTTATAATCTTAATATCTATTTTAAATGTTTTACATTACTTACCAAGGCATATTATCCCCTTCCTAATTTGAAATTTCAACATTTAACACAAGATTTTTTAAAATACGAAATTAATTTTTATGGGTCATTTATATTTTGGTTTCATATTTAATCTTTTAATTTCACATCCATACTGACAATATTATTAAAAGTACAGTTTACTGAAGGAATATGTTTTAATTTAATTAGGACTCTGAAAAGGAATCCTGCCCAAGCAGTGATGAAAATGAAGAGGAGAAGGAGAAGGAAGAGGAGGAGGAGGAGGATTATGAATCTGATGAAAGTGGAAATAATTATATTATGGATGGCTTTATAGTGCAAGATGAAGAGGGTGATGAAGAGAACAAAAGCCCGCAAGGCGAGAATTTGACTACATCACAACTAAAATTAGTAAAACAGAATTCTCTTTGTAAGTTAAATATCAAGAAAATGTTTTATGACTGTTCTAATCATGATATTATATCAATTTTCCAATCAGCCTTTTACTATCATGTTCTAAATCATTGATTAAGAACTAGCTTCATTTTCAGGTAACTTGAATTTGTCGGTCTGATAATACTTCATTCTAGTGGTTTGAGGAACCCTTTATATTCTTAAAAAAAAAAAAAATTAACTTTTATTTATTTTAAGTGTGTTTTTCCAGGACCCGTCAGCTCCAAGGCAAGTAGTTGTTTCAATCTAGTTGTGGAGGGCGCGCTCACAGTGGCCCATGTGGGGATCACTTTGTTGTTAAGAGCGCCACTCTCGAACCAACTGAGCCAACTGGCTGCCCCACTCTTGCAAATTCTTGAAAACCACCAAGAGCTTTTGTTGCTGTGGGTTACAGCTATCAACATTTGCTATTGTAGAAATACGTAACAGATAAGTTTAAAATAATATTAATTAATCGACTTAAAATAACATCAAGAAACTCATTACACGTTAACATAGATAACATTTTTATGAAAAATAACTGTTTTCTCTCAAAAGAATGATTTTATATTTTAATATTTAATGACTAGCTTAATAGAAAGAAGCTGGGTTTTTATACATATCTGCTTTTGCATTCAGTCTGTTGTGATGTTTTTGTTGAAGTAGATGAAAACAAATTGCTTCGCACAGATAAGTAGCAGGAAAGGAGAAAAGTATTTTTAAAGTAATTGTGGATATTCTCATTTGACAGCACAAAAATTCGACTAATGATAGTTTCTTAAAGGTTAGTTGCAATATGGAATCTGAAACCACATAAATGAAATTTTAGTATTTACATTACTGTCCATTGATCTGTTTTGTACTTTGAACGGATCTTTTGCCCATGCATGATTTTGTAACATCATGCACTGCTCATTTGGAAAATATTGATTCATTGGGTTATTCAGGTATTATAAATATTGACACATTTCATTATAAAATATTTTTAAATCACATTTGTTAATATCACCACCCATCTCATTAGAAAATTCTTTAGGTTGGGGCAGCTGTCAAGCTCACAGTAGCAGACACAAGTTTTTCAAAAATCTCATAAAAGATAAAAAATCTCATAAAAGATAAAATAAAAAATCTGTTTTATATCTTTGGCAACAAAAACTGTCCGTTCTTGAAATTACAGGTTCCCTTTGTTCTTTTTTGAGAAAATATATGACAAATGGCAGAATTACCATAGTTTGTCAGTCCTTTCAAGTAAACATGGTGTTTCATGACAATTGAAGCTTTTTCAGTTCCCAGTCCAGTTTTTCCTCAAAGTACCATCAATCATATTTTGGTTTGCAGCATACTTCCCATTTTATCCTACTGACTACTAAAAAGATGGATGCTCAAGACTCAAGATTTAATAACGTTAATAATTCTAATTTTTACTACATCAAGGACACTCTTAAGCAAAAGCTTTTTCACTGAGTACACAGCAGTGATGACTACAATAATTACTAGTAGTTTGGTGCTACTGCCATGATTCATGTTAGGAGGCCAGCTGCCTCACTCATAGTTACTTATGCAACATTAGTGAAAAATTTCAACAGGTTGAAAACACAACTGATTATCTTAGCGTTACTGCTTTGACCTCACAGATCCCTTTAAATGGAGTTGGGGACCTAAGGGTTTACAGACCACTGGTTTGTAAAACCACTGATTATTATCAGGAGTATTGAAGCTGATAATGAAACCTATCAGAAATAGGAAAGTAGAATCTTTTATATTTCCTTATAGTTAATGAAAATATAAATAGGACCCTAAAATTAAGGTGTCTGATCCCTATATTTGTACATAAATTCAAAGACTTTTTTTTTTTATGATGTTTTACAACTCTGGTAGAAACAGGCTGTTGGATATATACATTTTGTTTTTCTTAAAGAATGCATCTTTCCCAATTTTTAAAAAAGAGCACAGTTACTAAAATTAAGTGTAACATGGTTCAATGTAGATCTCATGATTTATAATAATATAGATTTCAAGAAATTTTTCAGTTATAGAGATGCCAGTGATGGGCATTTATATATTGAAAACTAATGACTATTAAATCAATAGGCATTGGTTCATCTGCCACCTGGATATTTGAATCTCAGGGAAACTCAATTGGGAGGTATCCCATCATTCTGAATTGTAATGTCTAGAATGTGATAGAACATTTGTTCAGAGATACCCACTCATACCCACTTCTGCTAATTAATGAAAATAAAAGTCAAGCATGTGGGAACTATTTTAACTTCCTTCTCTATTCTACACTGCTATGCTTGCTTTTGCTTTTTTAAGGGCAGTTGTAGATGTACTGAAAAGTTGAGTACAGAGCGTTCTTATATAACTCCTCTCACACAAAATATCCCTGTTATTAATATCTTGGGTTAGTTTGGTCTGTCTGATATGATGGGCCAATATTGATACATTATTATTAACTGTAGTTCATAGTTTAACTCAGGGCTTACTCCTCTTTGTATTATACAGTCTATAGATATTTTTGGTGTTTTTAAAAAAATATTCAATTACAGCTGACATGAAATATATTAGTTTCAGGTATATTACATAGTAATTAGACATTTATATACCTTATGAAATGATCCTCACAAAAAGTCTAGTACCCATCTGGCACCATACATACTTATTACATTATCATTGGCTATTTTCCTCATGCTATACTTTACATCCCAATAACCATTTTTATAACTGGAAATTTGTACTTCTTAATCCTTTCCCTTTCTTCACCCATCCCCATACCCTCCTCCCATCTGGCAACCATCAGTTTGTTCTCTGTATCTATGAATTTGTTTCTGTTTTTTAATTCATTTATGTTGTTTTTTAGATTCCACATATAAGTGAAATCATACATATTTGACCTTCTGTGTCTGTCTTATTTCATTTAGCATAATACCATCTAGGTCCATCCATGTTGTCATAAATGGCAAGATTTCATTCTTTTTTATGGCTGAGTACATTGTATGGATTTTGACAAATGTATAATGACACCACAGGTATCCACCATTACAATATCATACAGAATAGTTTCATTGTTCTAAAAATCCCCATGTGTTCTACCTATCCATCCCTCCTTCCCCTGAGCCCCTGGCAACCACTGATTTTTGTAATGTCTCCATAGCTTTTTTACCTTTGCCAAAATGTTTTATAGTTGGAATCACACAGCATGTAGCCTTTTCAGATTGGCTTCTTTTACTTAATAATATGCATTTAAGTTTCCTCCATGTCATAATGTGGCATGATACCTTATTTTTATCACTAAATAATACTTCATTGTATGGATATACCATGGTTTGTTTATCCATTCACCTGTTTAAGGACATGTTTGTTTCCAAGTTTTTGGCAATTATGAATAAAGCTGCTGTTAACATTCATGGACAGATTTTTCTGTTGACATATGTTTTCACCTCATTTAGGTAAATACCAAGGAGCTCTGTGCTTACTTTTATTATTGAGCATCTCTACTTCAGAAGCAGATGCCACTCATTGTTTATAGGATACGTTTTATTTTGTGTGTTTTTATTTCTCCTTCTGGCTCTGTCCTTACAAGCTATCTTTCCTTAACTTGTAATCATACTCATGCCTTTTCTCCCTTGAGTTGGCATGTTCCGTTACCTACTATTCTAAATCTTACCTTTTTGTTCAAGTTTTCCAGTAATTCTACAAAGCATTGTACTCAGTCTCTTGAACCCAGTGAAATTTTTCTCACTCAAGTTAGTGGTAACTTCCTAGTTGCCAAAATGCTCTTCATTTCTTGTTTTAACCTGGTATTGCTATGTGCCTTGCCACCAAGCATTGACGACTCTCACTTTCATAAAGTTCCCTTTTTAGCTGTTAGGGTACCAGTCTTTCTTGCCCTTCCCTTTATAATATTGCTTTCCTGTTTTTCCATTTGCTAAGTAATATTGATGTTTCTAAAGATTCCATCCTAAAGCTGCCTTCATTTTGCATGTGCTTCCGGCACTCTCCCATAACTTCAGCCCAATCTATAGGCAGAAATCTTCAAACTTTTGTTTCCAGTACAGACTTCTGCAAAGCCTATGACCCAGTTTTTCATCATCTTATTAAACATTTTCATCAGAGTGTCTTTCAGACACCTCAGACTCAATATGTGTCTGCTCAGAGTGACAAAGAACCAAGTAGTAGACATAAGAAAAGTATATCTCTAGTGCCTCGCTAGATAAATACTTGCTACCAGAATACTGGAAATTAGACTAATAGTGAACGCTAACTAGTTTTCACCTAGCACAGAAAGAGGTTCATTCTATCAAAACAGCAGAGTATGCCTAAGAACAATCTTGCAATCATTTATGCTAAATGTTAAATCCTAGAAATTTCCCTCTTAGTCTAGGATAAGTAAAAAGTACCAGTGTAATATTTTGGCACAAGGTCAAAAGTTAACACTGCCCTGAAGACTCAGAGGAAGAAAATGTCTGCGAAAAATGTTTCATTTAAAGAAACAAAAGAAAATTGTATAAAGCATTTGCTTTGCAATCTGTAGGAAAACCATAGGACGTTACAAAAAGAACAATTTGAGGTGAAAGAGAGCTAACTAAGGATAAATTGCCAGAAAATTAAAAAATAACATCAGAAATACAATCTATATTGAAAGAAGTAAAGAGCAGAAAAATCAGTACAGAAAAATCTCTTCAGTGATGTATAGAAGAAATTCTCTAGAATAGAGAAAAAAAAAACAGTTCTGAGGGAGAAGTTAGTAAATAAAGGAATAGAAATAAAGACTTTCACAAATTCCTGTGGAGGAATACAACAAATGAAAATCTAAAGGAAGAAATCACATAACTTTAGTGAGATATGTAAAAGAAGCTTTTAATGTACTAAGAGGCATACCTTATTTTTTAATGGAAAAACATATGGAAATGGGAACTTTAAAATGTCACAGAAGAAAACATTCTTGAGTTGCTGAACACACCATTTATGCAGATTAAAGAAGCACACATCCTAACAAGTTGATGAAAATAGATTCACAAATAGACATGTGAAGGAAATATTTTTCTAATTACAAGAATAAAGAAAAGTTATCTAACCATTCTTTTTGGAACTTAAAAATGGTGTAGTATTAGATGCCATATTAACATTAATATGTCAAAAGAAAAATTATAATTTCAGTAAATTCTAAAAAGGCATTTGATAAAATTCAATGTCCATGCCTAGTTTTTAAAAATATTAAAAATAGTAATATGAGCATATGTCCTTTGCATAACAGACTATTTTAAACCAAGAGCCAAAAGAAACAACAACAAAAAAAAAACCATGAGCCAACATCATACTTATAATGAAACACTAGAGATAGTCTCTGTACAATGAAGAACAAGATAAAAATATTCTTCCTTTGTTATAGATATTTTTGAATAATGTATGACATGAAATTAAAACAGGAAATATAACTATTGAAAAGGAAAAGACATTTATTATTTGAATTTGATTATATATACAAAAGCTGTAAGATTCTGATTTATTTAACCAAGGATACGGATGTTAAGAGAAAGGATACAAATACATTGCAAGCAGGAGTAGATGCAGCATATATTTCCATAGTTTTCTCATGTTCTTTTTTCCTTATTCGGGTTTTGGGGGAAGGATCTGTTAGAGCAGAAAAAGAAGCCAATTTCTAGTTCTACCTCTGTCCTTTTACACTGGGCTGACACCTCCATTCCAGAAGAAAGTACACCAAAAAATATACACCTAAGAGAATATTTATAAACATTATTTTGGTTCTTGAAATAAGCTTAGCACTAACAAGACCACATCCTCCTCAGGGTTGGGGGAGAAAACAGTGAGTGCCCAGGAATTCTCGAACAATATCTCCTCTCCAGCTCTGTAATGTCCCAGGAAGCTCATTTTGCACAAATATTTAAGAATGACTATTTTTGAATTAGTGAAAGATCTTAGGAAAATGACCATATTCATAATAAATACATAAAACTTAATAATTTTATTGTATACTATTAATAATTATTTAGGTGGTGTAATGAGAGAAAATTCCATTTACACTAGCAAACACAATAAAGCTCCTATGCCTAATCTTAAGAATAAAAGCATGGCTTTCTAGGTTCAAGAATAAACTTTACTGTGAAGTAGAAAATAAAATAAAAGGGAAGACTCAGCATGTTTCTGTAAGGTAATAAATAGTACAAGGTTATTTCTTGTTTTATTTAACCTTATAAAACAATCATAAAGTTTACCTGGAAGAACAAATATATAAGAATAAAAACAAAGAGTAAGTCAAAAGGACTTGCACTACCAGATACAAGTAGTTATCACAAAACTGCAATAAGTAAAGCAGTGTAGTACTGATAGAATGATAGATCATTAGGAAGGGTAAAGAGTGCTGAAAAAAAATCTTTACATATATACACATACATATGTATTCTATGTGTGTATATATGTAAGTGTATATATGTGTATATATATATGAAATTATGATAAAGGATGCATGGAAAATCAACAGAATAACTAGACTATCCAGTGGTTGGATGTGGGGAAATTGATTACGTTGGAAAAATCAAGTTGTGCATAAACACAAACGTCGTTGGTTTTTTCCTGTGTCCTTTTGAAATTTTTTTATAATCATGGAAGAAAGTTACAAACAATATTCCTAGGATATTCCACAGAAACCCATCCAATATTGGAGTCCAATATTGGAATTAAAGCACTGAATAAAGTTCTGGAGGAGGTCTGAGCTCTGTTTTGATTCTGCCTCTATCTAGTTGTGTGACCTAGTGTACATTATTTCATCACTGTGTCAGTTTTCTTAATTTAAAGATGAGAGATTTGAATTTTATTTTCTCTAATTTTTCCATCCAAGTCTAAAATTTCTAAATGTTCTGAAGTACCATGTTTTCCCGAAAAAAAGACCTAGCCAGGCAATCAACTCTAATGTGTCTTTTGGAGCAAAAATTAATATGAGACCTGGTCTTATTTTAGTATAATATAATGCTTTGTAAAATATAATGTAATATGATTAATATAGTTAATATAATATATAAATAACATGCATAATATAAATATGTATAATATTCATATTAAATACCGGATCTTACATTAATTTTTGCTCCAAAACACGCATTAGAGCTGATTGTCCGGCTAGGTCTTATTTTGGGGGAAACGGTATAATAGTATCAAATCTAACAACCATGCAGAACAATATCTATCTAGGGGATAGCAGCATGAAATCTGGAGTCAGATTGCCTAGGTTCCAACCTTGGTTCCAACACTTACTGCTGTGTTTCCCCTAAAATAAGACCGGATCTTAATTAATTTTTGCTCAAGATGCATTAGTGCTTATGTTCAGGGAATGTCATTCTGAAAAATCATGCTTGGTTTTATTTTCTGGTTAGGTCTTATTTTCAGGGAAACACAGTAGCTGTTTGATCTTAGGGAAGTTTTTCATTATGTGTGTACCTGTTTCAACTAAAAAGAAACCAAGGGTCATGATAGTACCTTGTAGGCTTGTTGTGAGAAATAAAACAATGCGTGTAAGTGCATGAAATGATGCCTGGCACATATTTGCTCAATTCCTTTTTTTGTTGTTTTTTTCAATTTGAGATACCAGGAACATAATTTCTCCACCACCCCTCCCCTCCACTCAAGCACAATGAAATTGAGGTCTTCTTCCTGACATTTCTAAGAGAGATCCTGATATACACATCTGTGGTTAGGGAAAATACTCTCCAGATGATTCTGATCTTTTGCCCTTTCTTTTTACTCCCAATCCTAAAGAGACTCTATTATCAGGGTCTTTGAAATAGAGTAGCAGTTCCCCAAAACTATAGCAGGAGAATAACATTGGACGTTAGCACATTCAAGACTGATAAAAATTCAGTGAAATAAAAAATTTTATTTCAATTCATTTGATAGTTAAACTTAGTGCACAGGGAATGAATTTAAATTTTTTTCTCAACATATCTATTAATATGCCTAAAACAGTTGTCCCTTAATACAGTTTGGGAAGTGCTAGATAAAAGTTTAAGTGCATTATAATACTCAAAATTAAATTAGGTACTAGCACTAAAATATCCAGAAGTTGATGAAAATCTAGTTAGACATGAAGTCTATTGAAGAATTATTTCGTTTTCCAATTATGTTCTACTGATTTTTGAAAAGATTCATAAATGGCTATAATCAGTTCTTGTGTAATTTTCAATTGATCATAGGCCCTCTAATGTTTGAATTATCTGCAGTTGTCATTTAATTTCATTACTGCTTTTTTTTTTTTTGGTCACTTTAGTACTTCAATAAGGTGTTTCCTTACAAAAGAACGTATACTAGAAATATCCCCTAAAGTCTAAAAAAGTTAGCCCTTTTAATGACTAAAATAAAGGTAAAATGGTCTCTCCATGTTAAATCCTATCTTTGTTTTACTTCAACTGAAAGCAAAGTCAGAATTCACTCATGAATGCTAATAATAAATCTTATTTTGCTTTAATCCCTTACCCAGCATCTTCCACTTTTCCCCAAATATTCAGGCTGCTGTTAAATGTCTCCACAGGTGACCAAAGGAGGGCAAATATTCTATGATTATCACTCAGATCAAGAAAAGGGTCATGTTTGGTAGATAATATTTCCACAGCCATAGTAATCCTTGACCCAAGAGCAATGGAATGAGAAATAGTAGGGACCTTCTCTCTTATCATAGCCTCGCTCATCAAACAGATGATTGCATGGACCAGATCGGGTTACTGGGAAAGTAGGCTTATATGTTTGCTATAAGAAAGAGTAGATATAACTTAGTTCTAAGGTGATGTGGGAAATCCTAAATCTGGGGCATCAGAAAGGGACATGGAGTTTTTATAGCCATTGGGGTTCCGGCTAGGGTAGCAATTTCATGGACAGTTTTGTATGTAATGTGTTTCAGAGAGAAGGAATAAGACAGGAATTTCATGTACATACTGAACAATCCACTCATATAGGTTTTCTCTCTTGCCCTCTCTAATTGTCAAGCTGATAATTAGGTATACAGGGGACGATTTTGATTTGTTTTCACAACATATCTCTTAATTTTCCTTTAATAAGTTTGGAAAGTGAAGATTATTTGAAATAACAACTAGAAACTTTGAATTAGAAGCCAGTAGATCTGGAAAATGGAAATTTGTTCATTGACTGGAGAAGTCACTTAGGCAGCTATAAAATTAGGATAATAAAGTGATTTCTTCTATTTATAGTATTAATTTCTTAGCCTTGGAGAAAGGAACCTATTATATTCAGGGAATTGTTTTGTTTACTAGATCCTAACATTTATTTAAAATTAATTTCAGATTCTTTCAGTGACCACTATACTCACTTTGAAAGAGTTGTGAAGGCTCTTCTGATCAATGCTTTAGATGAATCATTTCTGGGAACATTGTATGGTAAGTTAATAATATGATTGGAACAACTTTTTTCCCCCCGATTTTTTAAAAACTCCGCTATTTTATATATTAAAACCAAGGAGACCTATGCTTAAGGCCCTCCAGTTGTTTCCTCTAGGATCAACTGTACCAAAGGTCCATTCACATCAAAAACTAGTGTTTTATTATTTGTGAAATGTAGAAAGTATAACAGAAATACGTGATGGTTCTACCCCTGGAGAGTTCGTGGTGAATTTGAAGAGAGAGGACACACACTCATAAAACAGCTGGATAGTTCAACACTCATATGTTGTCCCAGCCTCCCTAAGCTCCTAGAATCTCACAAAAAGTTACATGCCGTTTTATGCTTTTGTGCCTTTGCTTATGCTGTTCCTCCTTAGACTATAATCCCTTTCTACATTACATTTTCCAGGTGAGTGTAATATTATTTCCACCATGAAAGCTATCTATGACCCACTCAAGTAGCATTTGTCACTCCCTCATTTGTGCTGTCATTATCCTGAGGGTGGTGGTACTGATGTACTCATATATGCACTTTTCATACTTGTACTGAAAATGTATTTTTGCCTTCCTCCCTTTCAAGAGTCTGACAAGAAACATACATTATACATACACTTATCACTTGCCTCTAGCACTGAATCTGGCACTTAGTAAAGACTATAAATATGTTTCATGAATATCAAGATAAGGGCAAAAAGAAGATTTCATTCACAATTTATTGAACAAATATTTACTAAGTGCCAACTAAGGGCCAGGTATTATTTGAGGGCTGGGGAAGTTGCAATGACCATGACATAAGATTTCTGCCCTTGTGTTACTTAAAGTCTAATGGGAAAGACAGACAAATAATGAGTAAACAAATATATAACAATATGATTTCAACTAGTGATTAGTTCTTGGAAAAAAAAAAGTAGAGTAAGGAGATCGAGAGTGATAAAGGAAAGTCTGTTAGTTAAATTGGTCAAAAACGGTCTCTCAAGAGGTGGCTTTTGAACAGAAACCTGAAAGGAGGGAGGATATAATACATGGATCTAGCAGAGAGCATAGCAAGTGCAAAGATCATTAGGAAAGAGTCAGTTTGATGTGTTCAAGAAACAATTAGGACAACGTCATCAAAATGGCGGCGTGAGGTGAGCCTCTGTAAAGCTCCCCTGGAATTTACAACTAATCGAACAATAACTCCACAAAGGACTTCCTGCACAGCAGACAGGCAAGACGAAGAGGCCCATTACTGAATTCACCTAAAGGTGGGCGAATCTCGTGAGCAGGGGAGGGGGGAAGGGAGAAGTGTGGAGATGGAGCCGCGAGGGCACAGGACACAGATCTAGCTCAGTGCTCTGAGCTCGCTTAATCCCGGAACTACCACAGCTGCAGGAGAGGGAAGAACTCGGACTGCTAGGGCTCCGCTTATGGCCCACAGGGCTGAGGGGGCAGCATATAACAGGGCTGAACCCAAAGCTCATGGCAGAGATCTCAGAGAAAAGACTGAGGGAAGAAGGCTAAAAACGGTGGTTTAAGCCCTCACTGCCGAGCAGAGAACAGAAGCTTTGGGCACTGAGACTAGCCGCCCCCTCTCTACCCTCCCAGAGCTCGCCCCGCCCCACCTGCAAGGCACTAGAGTTGGAACAGTAGCAGTGTCAGATCAAAAGAACAGAATATTTGCTGTTCTGAAAACTGTGGACCGCAGACACAGATTCGCAGCCCAACTAGTTCCGGCAAAGGAGAGGGAGCTGTGGAAGTAGGACCGGCTGTAGTGGTGGTTGCCGCCATTGCTCTGGGCCACCTCTCACAACTCACCCCACCCCTGGCTCCACCTATCTGGGCGAATACCTGCAGGAGTAAACAGAACTGCTGAAACATAGGGGCTCTGAATCTGGTGCAGGAAGAGCTTTGGAACTCCAAAAACTCTCCTCATACCCACACGGACACTGCACCCTGTGACCCAGGCGAACTATTAACAGAGGAGAAGCCCATCTCCCAGGGAATACCCCTCATTGTGTGAGAAGCTAGAATAGTGCAGAGAAAACATAGCACTACCATGTGATGGAGGAAGAAAAGGCTGCAGTCAGAGAGAAAATAAAACATTCTACCAACAAGTACTGGAAAACAAAAGGAAGGCCTCTTCCTATGAACCTGTTGCAGAAGCCACTCTTGTAGATGTCTAGGAAGAGAAATAATAAATCAGTAATTGCCATGAATAACAAAGGGAATAAGACTGCTCAGAAAGAAAGTGAAAAGTCTCCAGAAAAGGAACTTAAAGATATGGAAATATGTGACTTAAATGACAGAATTCAAGATTTCAGTTCTCAAAAAACTCAAAAAGATGGAAGAAAACACAGAAAGGCAGTTTAATGAACTCAGAAACACAATCAAAGAATAACATGAGCATTTTATGAAAGAGATTGAAATTTTAAAAAAGAACCAAATGGAATTTCTGGAGATTAAGAACTCAATAGAAGAAATTAAGAATGATTTCTTAATTTCTTAATCTACTACCTACAGCTTAGGTAGTAGAGTTGACCAGATGGAGGAAAGAATCAGTGCCATCGAAGATAGAAACCTGGAAATTACACAGATGGAAGAAGAAAGAGACTTGAGACTTAAAAGAAATGAAAGAACTCTACAGGACTTTCTGACTCCATCAGAAAGAGCAATATAAGAATAATGCCATGCCAGAAGGAGAAGAAAGAGAGAAGGGAACAGAGAATATATTCAAACAAATTGTTGATGAGAACTTCCCAAACTTGTGGACAGAACTGGATCCTTGAATCCAAGAAGCAAATAGAACACCTAATTACCTCAATCCCAACAGGTCTTCTCCAAGACACATTGTATTGAAGCTGTCTAAAACCAACGACAAAGAAAGAATCCTCAAGGCAGCCAGGGAAAAGAAGACGGTAACTTACAAAGGAAAGCTCATTAGATTATCATCAGATTTTTCAGCAGAAACTCTACAAGCCAGGAGGGAGTGGAACCAAATATTCAAACTATTGAAAGAGAGAAATCATGAGCCAAGAATAATATATACAGCAAAGATATCCTTTAGATATGAAGGAGGAATAAAGACCTTTCCAGATATACAGAAGCTGAGGGAATTTTCTAATACACGACCTGCACTACAAGAAATACTAAAGGAGGCTATTCGACCACCATCAATAGAGACAATTTGTGGCAACCGAAATGTAGTCACACAGCAGCCTAGCAGTCTGTTCCCTCTAATCTTTCCTTAGGTAAAGGTGACCCTGCGGGATTGTCCCTCAGTGGGGTTGAGTTTATGCTACTCTAAGTCTCCATGTTTGGTCCTTGTGAGCATGGTCTGCAGTCAAAGACGGGTAAGATTTCTCACGGGAGAAACAACCTAAGCCAGACGGGATCCCCCTAGGACCCCCATGAGCTAATGTAAAGTTAGGAGGTAGCTGTGCCCCTCCTCTTCTGAGAAGCTACTGACACATGCCTCAACTATTGTCCTTTACCCTCAGGTGTAATGGACCCTTTAGAACAATAGCATCTCGCCCGTCCTGTTTGGCTCATGGGATAATCTTATCTTGTGAGACTTGTTCCCCCAGGGATTGTATGCACCACACCTTGGTCATTTGGGGGATGGTATGCATCGGTTGCTTTCGGGTGATTATGGGATTTGGAATAAATGATTATTGTATGGTGTAAGAGTTTCACAGACCCTGCCCCTAATCATGTGATCTCTATTGTGAAAAATCAGTAATACCCACGGTGACCCGATTCAGGGCTCCAGTCCCTTGAGGCTGTGAGTCCCTTGGTCCTCTGTGATTTAACTATATTTGAGTCTCTGTCTCTTTATGAGAGTTTAACCCTCGCCGCCTCCCTTGCGTTCCCACGGCTTGTGTTGTGCAGGACGCAACACCGAAACTTAAAAAGGGGGAGAGTAAAGGCCTGAACCGGAATATGGGAATGGAGAAAGTAAGCGTGATGAAGAAAATGGAATACACTAAATATCAAACTTTCTTTTACATAAACTTAAGGGTAACCACTAAAAAAAATCCAGAACTGAAATGTATACTGTAATAAAAGAAGAAACTGAGGGAAACATCATAGAATTCCACAACACAGAAATAACAGACAACAACAAAAAGACAGACAAACAGTGGAGACACAGCCTTACCAGAAAACTAAAGATAGAATGACTGGAAATTCTCACATATCAATAATTACCCTAATTGTAAATGGACTGAACTCACCAATAAAAAGGCACAGAGTAGCAGATTGGATCAAAAAACTAAACCCAACCATATGCTATCTCCAAGAAACATATCTCAGCTATAAGGACAAGCACAGACTCAAAATGAAAGGGTGGAAATTGACACTCCAAGCAAATGGTACCCAGAGAAAATCAGTTGTAGCCATAATGATATCAGATGAAACAGACTTCAAGGTGAAAAAGATAAGAAGAGACAAAGATGGACATTTCATAATGTTAAAGAGGACATAACATACAACAAGAAGACATAACAGTCATCAATATTTATGCCCCCACTCAGGGAGCACCAAAATATACCAAGCAACTACTAACAGAACTAAAGGGAGAAGTTGACCAAAACACAATTATACTAGGGGACTTAAATACATCGTTGACAGCTATGGATAGATCATCCAAACAGAAGATAAATAACGAAATAGCAGCCCTAAATGACACATTAGATGAAATGGACATCATTGACATATATAGAACACTTCATCCTAAAACATCAGACTATACATTCTTTTTGAGTGTACATGGAACATTCTCAAGGATAGACCACATATAGGGACATAAAATCAGCCTCAGCAAATTTAAGAAGATTGAAATCATACCAAGAATATTCTCTGATCAGAAGGCTTTGAAATTGAATATCAACTGCAAAAAGAAAGCAGGAAAAAACACAAATACATGGAGATTAAACAACATACTTTTAAAGAACGACTGGGTCAAAGAAGAAATTAGAAGAGACATCAAAAGATACATAGAAACAAATGACAATGAAAATACATCCTAACAAAATGCTTGGGATGCAGCAAAAGCAGTTTTAAGAGGGAAATTTATATCATTACAGGCCTATCTCAAGAAACAAGAAAAATCCCAAATAAATAACCTCATGTTACACCTTAAAGAACTAGAAAAAGAAGAACAAGTGAAACCCAGTCAGCAGAAGAAAGGAAATAACAAAAATCAGAGCAGAACTAAATGAAATAGAGAACAAA
The DNA here is from genome assembly GCF_964194185.1 of Rhinolophus hipposideros. Classification (NCBI taxonomy): domain Eukaryota; kingdom Metazoa; phylum Chordata; class Mammalia; order Chiroptera; family Rhinolophidae; genus Rhinolophus; species Rhinolophus hipposideros. The sequence continues at coordinate 65,805,537 of NC_138056.1, read as the reverse complement.
AAGACAATAGAAAAAATTAATGTGACAAAGTGTTGGTTCTTTGAAAAGATTAACAAAATTGACAAACCCTTGGCTAGACTCACTAAGATAAAAAGAGAGAAGACACTAATTAACAAAATCAGAAATGAAAACGGGGAAGTTATCACGGACACCACAGAAATACAAAGGATCATCCAAGAATACTGTGAAGGATTATATGCCACCATATTCAATAACTTACAAGAAATGGACAAGTTCTTAGAAACATATAGCCTTCCAAGGCTGAACCATGAAGAACTGGAAAATCTAAACAGAACTATTACCAGTAACGAAATTGAATCAGTCATCCAAAACCTTCCCAAAAGCAAAAGTCCGGGACCAGATGGCTTTACTAGTGAATTCTACCAAACCTTCATACAGGATCTAATACCAATCCTGCTCAAACTCTTCCAAAAAATTGAAGAAGAGACTGTACTCCCTAACTCATTTTATTTTATGAGGCCAACATTACCCTGATACCAAAACCTGGTAAGGACAATACAAAAAAAGAAAACTACAGACCAATATCTCTAATGAATACAGATGCAAAAATCCTAAACAAAATTCTAGCAAATCGAATACAACAATGCATTAAAAAGATTATTCACCACGACCACGTGGGGTTCATCCCCGGGGCATAAAGATGGTTCAACATCCGCAAATCCATCAATATGATACATCACATAAACAAAATAAAGGACAAAAATCATATAATTATATCAATTGATGCAGAAAAAGCATTTAACAGAATACAACATCCATTTATGATTAAAACACTTAATAAAATAGGTATAGAAGGAAAATACCTTAACATAATAAAGGCCATATATGACAAGCCCTCAGCTAATCTCATAATTAATAGTGAAAAACTGCAGCCCTTTGCTCTACGTTCAGGAACACGACAGGGCTGTCCCCTATCACCTCTGCTTTTCAACATAGTGTTGGAAGTCCTTGCCAGAGCAGTCAGGCAAGAGAAAGAAATAAAAGGCATCCAAATTGGGAATGAAGTAGTTAAATTATCACTCTTTGCAGATGATATGATGCTATATATAGAAAACCCTAAAGACTCCACCAAAAAGCTATTAGAAACCATCAACGAATACAGTAAAGTTGCTGGCTACAAAATTAATGTACAAAAGTCCATTGCATTCCTATATACTAACAATGAAATCTCAGAAAAAGAAATACAAAAAACAATTCCTTTTGCAATTGCAGCTAAAAGAATAAAATAGGAATAAACTTAACCTAGGAATAAACTTAATCAAGGATGTGAAAGACTTAGATGCTGAAACCTATAAGACATTTTTGAAAGAAATTGAAGAAGACACAAACAAATGGAAAGACATTCCGTGCTCGTGCTCATGGATTGGAAGGATCAACATAGTTAAAATGGCCATATTACCCAAAGCAATATACAGATTTAATGCAATCCCATCAAAAACCCAATTTCGTTTTTTAAAGAAATAGAACAAAAATCATCAGATTTGTTTGGAAGCACAAAAGACCCTGAATAGCCAAAGCAATCTTAAGAAAATAGTACAATACCGGAGGTATCACACTCCCTGACTTTAGCTTGTACTACAGAGCAACAAAAATCAAAACAGCATGGTATTGGCAGAAAAACAGACACATAGACCAATGGAATAGAATTGAGAACCCAGAAATAAAACTACATAAATATGGACAGATAATTTTTGACAAAGAAGCTAAAAACATACAATGGAGGAAAGACAGCCTGTTCTATAAATGGTGCTGGGAGAATTGGATAGCCATGTGCAAAAGAATGAAACTGGACTGCTATGTGTCACCATGTATCAAAATTAATTCAAAATGGATCAAAGACTTAAGCTAAGACTGTTACAATAAACTGCATAGAAGAAAACATAGGTACTAAATTTATGGACCTTGGGTTCAAAGAGCATTTTATAAATTTGACTCCAAAGGCTATGGAAGTAAAAGCTAAAATACACGAATGGGACTATATGAAACTTAAAAGCTTCTGCACAGCAAAAGAAACATCGACAAAATAAAGAGGCAACCAACTGAATGGGAGAAAACTTTTGCAAACAGTGCCTCCAATAAGGGGCTAATATCCAAAATATACGAGGAACTCATGAAACTCAACAACAAAAAAATAACCCAATTGAAAAATGGGCAGAGGACCTGAAGAGACATTTCTCCAAAGATGACACACAAATGGCAAATAGACATATGAAAAAGTGCTCAACATTACTAATCATCAGAAAAATGCAAATAACAACCACAATGAGATATCACCTCACCCCAATCAGAACGGCTGTCATCAACAAGACAAACAGTAACAAGTGTTGGAGAGACTGTGGAGAAAAAGGAACCCTCATACACTGTTGGTGGGAATGCAGACTGGTGCAGCCACTATGGAAGGCAGTGTGGAGGTTCCTCAAAAAATTACGAATAGAGTTATCATATGGCCCAGCAATCCCTCTCCTGGGTATCTACCCAAAAAATCTGAAAACATTTATACATAAAGACACGTGTGCTCCAATGTTCATCGCAGCTTTGTTTACGGTGGCCAAGACATGGAATTGACCAAAATGTCCTTCAATAGATGAATGGATAAAGAAGTTGTGGTATATATACACAATGGAATACTATTCGGTGGTAAGAAAAGATGATATGGGAACATTTGTGACAACATGGATGGATCTTGAGAGTATAATGCTAAGCGAAATAAGTTAGACAGAAAAAGCAAAGAACCATATGATTTCACTGATATGTGGTATATAAACCAAAAACAACAAAATAACAAGACTAATGAGAAACAAAAACTCATAGACACAGACAATATGGAAGGAGAACTGACTCTGGGTGGTGAACACACAAGGGGATTTATAGATGATGTAATACAGAATTGTACACCTGAAATCTATGTAATTTCACTAACAATTGTCACCCCAATAAATTGGAAAAAAAAACAATTAGGAGAAGGCCTTTCTTTCCTCTAATGTCCTGATAGAATGATTCTTTGACTTTATTACTTTTTTTTTAATTTAAAATACTTCTAACCTATCAACCAAGTATCTTCCTAAAATTATGGGAAGAAATCTTTAAGTATTCACTTATTTAAATATGTCATGAGGGCAAAGTGATTGGTCTTTTTGTTGTTATTGTTATTCCTCTGAACAGATGGCATCCGGCAAAAATCATATGCACAAGATATGTTGACATCTCTTCATTATTTGGATAACCGCTTTGTTCAGCCTCGTCTAGACAACTTATTCTCTAGAAGTCGTTGGAAAGAGCAATATAAGGTACACAGTTTTATTTGTTTTTGAATCTCTGTGCGGTGGCAGATGAGGTGTATGATATCTCAGGATATCAATATTCTGTCAGACTGTATAAACTTCTAAATTATCAGCATTTTTCTTTGTTAAATAATTAGCTTATTATTTCTCACCTCTTCTAAAGGCTATTATTGTTTTAATCTTTTACACTTATATCTATCCTATAATTAAGTAGTTCTAAATGATGAATAACTTTAGAACATCTCTAGGGCTTAGCTGATCTATTCAAATGAAGAGGTTGTCTCACAGTATGTTAATTGTTGTTTCAGAAAAAAAGTTAAAGAAAATTTGAGAAACAGTGGCTTTAACTGGAACTTAGCTGAAGGACTTTTTAAGGAGCACTAATAATGTGAATTTATACTATAAATTTTTAAGAGGGTGATGTAAAATGTAATAATTGTCAAATTTGTGTGTTACCATATGGCTCCTTTTCATAAAATACTTACACCTTCTAGGATAATTGATTCCTATAATATAATTTGGGAAATACTCACCTAGGTTGTCTTTGCCATCCTTCTCCACCTTAAAGATTTTGTAATTCTACCAATTTGGGTAAAGCATCTTTTAAATTTATAAGATTTATTTCATGTTATCCTCTAGATTTCTATTTTATAATCTCCAATAGTAGAGGGTTACGATATTATTTTAAAAAATTTTTATCCTCTGTATTTGTCACATTGTATCTTCTAATGATTAGCACTAGGAAAAATGGCAAGAGAAGTTCAAGTTCCCTACAGTCCTTCCAGCACTTAAATCATTAGCTGCTCTGCCTTATTTATGTCAGGGGATTTGGCTTCACCCAGGACTGTTCAGCCTTAAATTACCTAATGATAAATTAGCCACAGATGGTTTAGGTTTAAGGGACAGTTATAGGATTGCAAAGAGAGTCATAAGACTTCACTTATGTGAAGCTAGAATTTAGGGTCACCATATATATCTTTTTAATTTGGGGTGAGTTTTTAACCTCTCTAAACTCTTCCTTAGATACAGAAACGATTTACCTACTTTAAAGGGAAATATTTACCTACTTTGAAGGCAAAGTGCATAGTACATAGAACATAATATAAATATTTTTACTTGCACAGAAAGAAAAACAGCATTATGCATTGACCATTAATTTTACCAAGTAATTTACATGCAAAGCAAAGTATTGTATTTGATGTTCAAAGTTAACCCCATGAGGAAGGCACTATTATTTCCTCCATTTTAGAGTTAAGGAAACAATGACTCAGAAAAATTGAGTTAACATAAGATTACACAGCTAGTCATTAACCAGGCGGATACATTTACACCTAGAAGCCTTACTCTTACTCTAAACCTATACCACTATGCTGGATTAGCTTTACCATACTGTGAAAGGTGATGCTGAATTTGGATAACCCAATGTTGAAATAATAACTGTAAGATGCAAGAAAATATTAAAGATTTAGGATGTAAATGATTCAGTACAATCTTGGTCAGGATAACCTAGGTTATGCTGCAAAAGTTAAATAACATGATAGACAAAATAAACCAACAACAAAAATTTCAATAGTTGAACCCAAAAAGTTTATTTTTGACTCCTGTGTCCATTGTGAGTGACCAGGAGTGCTCTGCTTATCATAGTCTCCTAGCTTTCAGCTCAGCATGTGCTTCCGTGAGCAACACAGAAGCAGGAAGAGGGTTAGTCACCTCTTTCCTCTGAATGTCAGCCTATAAGTGACATGTGTCATGAAGTGTCATGAAATATGAGAAGTATTAAAGGTAAATAAAAAACAATATTGTTGTGAATCATACAATGTGAAAAGGAAACCATCAGTGTGTTGAATACTTAATTGCTACCTGGCTGATGGAGAATGTGGACATGTGTTCGTAACCCTGCTAAAATGCTCTTTGTGTACAGTTCAAAAATTGTGGTAAAACCTAATTTACACTACTAATTAGAACAGTATTGTCTAGCACAGGCCTAGAGCACAAATAAAAGTACTCAAGCACATGTAATTTCACAGCTTGATAAAGCTTATTTATGAATGCCAAATATTTTCTCAGTTTGTTCACTCATTGCTAAGTCATCTATTACACCATCCATGTTAATACTGGCCACCTAGCAATCCTAGTTCCAACTTGTTTATTTTAACAGTAGGTTAGTAAGTCACTATCAGAGGATTAAATTATTTCTGGAATATTTTTTGGAAAATACAATATTATTCACACAATGGAGGCTAAATGTGATCTGTTTTTGTCAATTTTTGACTTAAATGGATTCATCTTTTATTATATTCTGAATTTTTGCTGCTCATTCTTTCCTATTTTTAACTAATTAATACCTCGTTAACACTCACTAGAGATGAGAAGAAGGAAAAGAAATAAAATCTGTGAAGAACACTGCTTAGTAGTAACTAATAAGTGTGAGAGATATGAAACTAATGATTTTCCTCGTCTGTTTTCTTTTGATTTAGTAGACTAAATTGTAAATTCTGTTTTTTTCTTAATTTAAAAGTATCTTGTCAAACACGTACTGTGTACTTAGTATTAAAATTAGAAATTCCAGTATTTTGCTCTTGCATCTTATCCTGTTATTGTGATTCCTGATTTTTGTTTTAATTTGTTTGGGTTCTTTGTTTTATTTTGTTGTTGTTCTTCTAATCCTTTAAAGCTTCATTATCCCCCCCCCCCTTTTTTCTTTTTTTCTTTCAGGAGCGGGTAGCAAATTATTCTAACGTGAGTATTCATATGAAGAACCCTGAAGACTGTTCCTGTCAAGCTTGTGGATTGCCTCGCTTCTGTAAATATTCAGTGCATTTATCAGGAATGTTATATAACACCAGCACTATGAAAACAGATAACTTCATGTCACATGATAAACAGGTATTATTTTTTTTCTCCCGTTTTAGTTTTCGGTATTTAGAAATCTTCAATATATAGGCTAGCACAAATAGCCTTGTTATTTTCACAAATGGAGAAAACACTAGAAGAAGGAAAAAAAATACAGGGAAAGAGGATACAATTTTTAAATGTGAAAAATATGCCTTATGAAGAGATTCACTCCAATTCAGTAAGATACTAAAATCCGTGCATGTTCTCTAAGTATATCACCCAAGGGGTGGGGGTGGGGAAGGGGGTACAGGATGAGGATGAAATGGGGGTAACTAAAGCAGGGGAAGCAGAAGTCCCCTTTGAGCCCAAAGGAAAATTTGACCCAACTGGAAAATTTTATGGCAGATAATATACCAAATTGACAATCCACAAGCTAATAATTGAAGATGCCTATTCATCCTAATATGAAAATTAAAAGAAAGCCATGCTTCGACGTAGACTATATCAGAAGTGTGTCTGAGTCTAGAGCATTACCACATAGTTAAATTGCTGTTAATTTTGAATGAATAGACAAAACTGAAAAAAATATTTCAAATAGTGAAGAAAAGTATTTGATAAACAAGAGCAACACAGTACAACATGAAGACAAAAAATGCAAATGCAGTCTACTACTATTTATTTTTTAACCTATATAAAAGTGTTGCATTTATAAGTGCAAAAATATTAATATTGAAAGCTTCCTCGGGTAAGTCTGTATATCCATGAAGGATGTGTGTGTTTTGGGGACTAGTGAGAGACCTTAAGTTGACTCTAAATACTGCCAGTCAATTATTAAAATAGAAATACACTATTTATCTGCATTCTGCTAGATTAGGTAGTATGATTCCTCAGTGTTATTGGGCAATAATTGGCCAGATCTCTCTGAACAATCTGGGTTGCAAGAATCACTTAGAAAGTTTGTATGGGGATAATGAATTCAGAATTAACTTTCAGTGTTTTATTTAGCAAGTTACTATAAAAGCACATTTCTTCTCTCAACATAGTCATATGCACATTTCCCCATTGTTTAAAAATTTAGCTATGACTTTATGAGATAAGACAGACTTTTAATATAAGTGATTTAACACTCTAAGGATTGTGTTCTGTTGTATAGATAAAAATACTGCTATACATTCACTTTCTTTGCTGTCTACAACTAATCCTGGAGAGGAGTGTGAATTAGAAAGCCATTTCTGGAGTTCTGACATTCCTGTGAAGGAATAAAGATTCTATATAAAATAGTTGATTCAAATATCTAAAAAATAAGAGATCACATGAAATAAAAGCCAAGAACATTAGTACACCATTCACACAATGGAAAAATATAAAAGTTAACAAATATATTGGAAAATGATCATTCTCCATTTAAAGGTATACAATTAAAACTACCTGAATATGCCAGTTGATAGCTCTTAAAGTAGTGAAATATTTTTAAATAAAATGACAAAATGCAGTTTTGTCAAGGTTGCATTGAAAGTAGCAGTTTCATGGAAAGTAAGATTCCTGGAGAAGGAAAGAATGTGATACATCTTTTCAGAATACTGGCTAGCTATATATAGCCAGAGTTACAGAGCTATACATATTCAGTGCCTGTAACTTTATCCTTGGTGAAGTAATTCAATAAAAGTAAATAACATGATCATGAACTTTATTCAAGCATTATTTATAATATAAAAAAATGGAACTCATACAAATAAAATATTAGAGTACTGATATAATAAGCTAACTGTACCATCATTTTGTGATAGAATATAATACAACAACTAAAATAATATTTATGAAGTTTATGAAATAAAGCTAGGTAAAAGTGAAATAATAAGCAATATACATATATATTTATATATCTTTGTAAAAATATGTGTATTTTTGTACGTATTGCTATATGCAAACATTAAACTATGGTGAATGTTAAGATAGTGTGATTGAAATTCTTTAATATTAAATTTTTCCCTTAAATTTTTTTTCCCATAATTTTTCCCTTAAAGGAAGACTAGCTTATTAAAATCTATTTTATATCCTTCTAAACTACAGTGTCAGTGAATGTATGAAAAGGAAAGGGAAAGGGAAAAGAAAAGGAAAGGAGAGAAAGACAAACCGGGTTTTAATCCAAGGCATGAAAGAGACTGTGCTCACCCCCACATTCACCCTCAGGCTATTTTGAAAACTGATTCTCCATTTTCTGTTGCTGCTTCTGGTTACATAAAACTGAAACTCCTTGGGGTTATCTGGGGTTCGCCTTTAAGGTGCACATAATACTTCAAACGAATGCTCTTAGTGAAATTTGTTTAATGATAAAACTTTTCTTCTTACCTGAGATTGGCTTCTTTTAAAGAAGGGATACTTTGATGGAAAGTGGAATTACGGAAGAGAGTAACTTTAGTGACACAGTCTTGGGTAGGGTACTGAGCTGAGAGGCCTTGGACCACCGGACTGTGGTGAAGTCTGAGGGGATAGACAAGAAGGAAGTCTCCTGGGGAGATGTGAAATCTGAAAGACAGTTGGGAGGACTGACGGCAATCTTGAATTAATTTTAACTTTTGCCCAGAGTCTGTCCAGGCTCCTGAAGATGCTTAAGATCCAATGGGAAGAAGCAATAATTTTGAGGCAAATGGCCTATAACGTGTCATACAAAAAACAGGCCAAGAGGAAGTTGAATCCCTTGGCTCGGCCTATTGCACTAAATGTTTCCAGAGACCTAAGATGAGAAAACAAACTTTTTCCCATCCTTCCTCGTTCCTTGAGGATATTTTTTCTTTCTTCTCCACACTTAACTTCCATAGGAGCTGGCTCTTCCATATATAAATGAGGGCCTAGAGAAATACCTCAAAAAGCTACCTACAGTTAGCTGGATATTACAAATGTGCGTAATGCATTTTCATTGTGTTTCCTTGCCTTCTACATGCTGTATCTAATAAATTACAAATCACATTCTTTGTATTGCTTTGCAATTCACCATCTTCTGCTTTAGGAAAATTTGGTGACAATTTTTAGCTTTGTTTCCAGTTATTTCTTTGTATATGTCAGATCCCTTTGTTCACATTGATAACTGAGATGACTCAGTTATCCTCATACTTATCAATTTATAGAACTAGGCTAACCCTGCACCGTGGATTAGTAATCATTAATGTGTCATTTTGCTTATCTACTCTGAGAACAGTCATCACAGAATTTATTTCTCTATCTGTGGCAATTTTGATTACTGTCTTGTTAGAATAGTGTCCTTAATGTCCAGAAATGTAATTAGATAATTAAAAGTAGTCTCTGAATACATTTTTGAAAACTTAAACACTATTCCAACAGGATAAGTTAATTTTATTTGTTTTAGTACTTTATATAAATGGAATTCTACAATGTACACTGTATTGTATTTACATTAATTCATAAAGTATAATAGGCATGAAACAATGCATGAAAATGGGCGGGGTAAGGAGAGAGGTCCACTTGCAGTATTACAGCTTATATATACTTTTAGTGTTTCTATGAAGTCTTACTAACAATGGTTTAGGCTCTTCTATATAAAACGAGATCACATTTTGGGGAAAAATAGTGTGAGACTATTCTAAAGGTAATTTTGGGCTAATTGACCTACATCAGTGAAAGTAGATGCCAAGAGGGTGGAAATTAGAAATGGAAAGAAGTAAATGTAATGTTCAATGTTTTCAATGGGTATTTTTGTTTCAAACAGGGAAAATATTAAAATAAGGATTTTGAACACCTCTCTTTCCCTCTTTTCCCAACTTAGAAATTCTGTATAGATAAATTCCCATTGTTTTGTGGAACAATAGACTGCAGTATGATGGAAGTGAAAATCACATTGTTCTCCTACTGTATTTTATCCAGAACATCCATAAGAGATTTCTTCCACAGTTTACTCTGATGGTAGAAGTGGAGGGACACAGGGTACCCCTGGTGGCCACTGCAACTACTGTGGTTTCTTTTTCCTCCAAGTGGGAGGTATTAGCAAATAAATTGTTGATATGACTGGTTTGATAATAATGTTGAAATGATACTTCGAGTATGTAAGCAATGTACAATAACAATCTGATTATTTCTAATGACCTAAAAAACAGAAAGGTTTTCACAGAACATGAACAGAAATTTGAACATGTTTTTCTTCAGCTTTCGGTGATTTTTTTAAGAAAGACTTTAAGATGTCCTAAATACTGTCTTCACAACGTGATACTTCAAACCTGACTGTTGCCAGTCTTCATATTTAACTTTCATCCATTTTTGCCAATATACTCTTAGATTATTTCTTGAACTCATCACCTGTGTAATCCATTGCAGAAAAACAGTACAATTCTTTGTCAAATAGTATGCAAGTTACATAGATCAATATTATTACTATACCACTTGAACTGAACTCATGAAAGCATAACCCACTAGTGAATTTAGACACAGAAACAAATATTTAAGTTAGCAAGAAGTTTCCTCAGGTTACTCCACGAAATAAAATTGCTTATGTTATGATGTTTGGAGCCCTTTATGTTGCATTTTCTACAATGAGTGAAATGCTGTAGGTACAGTTATATTTAATTTGGTCAGTACAGTGACATTGTTTTCCTGTTTTAGCTATAGGTGTGTATTGCACAGGATACAAAGTATTCTAAAAGAGAAATGTTCTGGTTGATTGAATTCACAAGATGAGCCTTCTTAATTATAGAATCCCAGAAGTCCATGTAAACATAGAAATTAAAATTCTTATAGTTTTCTAACATAATTTCTAAAATATTAGTGTGTTTTAATCATATCAGACTCCATTAATTAAGGACACAAATATGACTAAACACAAAGATGTTTACAACATTTTTTAGGAAAAATGTATTTGGTATAAACTGCCAATACTTAATATTGGTATGAGAGTTTGTTTCAGTTTTTGCTTATAAGCTAGAAATTTATTGTAATCCAGGAATTTTTAACTGAGTAACTGTGTACATTCAATAGCTTGCATGCTTTTCTTGCTTTGAGGTGTGCCGGCCCTTCTGTCTTACAAGCCATTTTTCTCCTCCTTCCCAAACTCTGTTTTTTAAAGACTTAGTTAAGGATCACCTACTCTGGCTGGGGTTCATTGTTACGCCTCTGTATCTTGCTAGCGTCTTGTGCATAACATTGAATACATTGTTTCATAATCATTTTTCTTCCAAGACTCTACGCTCCCCTAATACAGGTAGTACATCTTTCTCATGTATCTGCATTGTTCATCCCAATACTGGAAACATAGCAGGTACCCAGTTTTTGTTAACTGAGTTGTATCAATAAGAGAAGGTAAAGGAATCATGGTGTAAACATTTAAAAAACGAATGATGCATTTATCAGATTCTACTGTTAAAATCTCAAAACCAGAAAGTCTGTACATTCGTTACTATATTATTCACTTCATATGTCAGATTGTGTTTATTTCTTTATATAGGTTTTTATTGTTGGCAGGATTTGTGCTGAACGTACCAAAATTTATCATAAACTGAAACATTTTAAATTCAAGCTGTACCAAGAATGTTGCTCCAAGGCAAAGACAGAAGAAGTTGAAAATGAACAAGTTAAAGAAACAGTGGAAAGAATTTTCAATCAGTCAAAAGAGAGTGGCTGGATTGAGAAGGTAAGGCGACTGTAAGAGAACCGTCTCACTCAGTCAATTCGGGAGCCTGATTATCATTAGCGAAAGGATACTACTGATTAGAAGGCAGTGCAATTTTAAAAAGAATCTCTCCTTCTCTCCGTCTTTGTATTTTCTTCTCTTCTTCCACCCCTTCCTCTCATGCTTATCATTGTCCTACCCTGGATAGGAGCCCTGATGTCCTAAACATTTAGCTCATCAGGGAAATTTTAATCAACAATAATTCTGTCCCTTAATGTAGGATCTTCTGTCCTTTCACTTTTATATCTGTGGTGTTATTTGCATATATAAAGTCCCCTTAGTTTCTTTGACAGAGGATAGGACTCACCTCTGTTTGTCTGCTTCCTATTCTTTACAACAGTTCTTGTAACCTGAGAGTGAAGAAGCACCTGGTGCCAATGAGGAAAGGATCTCGGCTGCCAGTTCTAATACCACCCACATCCTCTTCTTGAGGACATGGGACTTAGCAGTGAGCATTGTAACTGAAGATCAAGGGGAATGCAGAGGTTTCAGGCCACAGCACTGATTTTGATTCCCCTCTATCCTGTTGATCACTAAATTTGAGATCAGGGATAAATGGGGGTTTTGAAGAGTGCACTGGATTCCTGAAGATCTGCTGGCAGCTCATAAGCTCTGGTCTGTTCACAGAGCTCTTAGAATTGTTTACGGTGCATGGAAAGAATGCTAGTATGATTGCGATCTTCTAAAACAAGTCTAGTTACATGCATGTATAAGACAGAACATACAGTAGATTTTCAGGTAACTCAGATCAACAGTATATTTAATCTTAAAAAAAACAGCTGACTTGAGATTCATTGCCTGGGTTATTTATAACACAGGGGAATTTGTAAGAGAGGAAAATAAAACAGAAGAGAGCTTAAAGAATAAACTTACGAGCAGAGGGAAAGAAAAAGAGAGCAACAAAACAGGAACTTCTTAGGACATGTCACAGAGCCTCCCAGTCTGGAGAATGGGATTAAGATGGTTTCCCTTTTGACAGTTACCCTCTCACCGCACACCACTACCCTGTGGTCTCTTTGCCTGCCCCCCACATCTTGACGCTCAAGTCGTCTTTCTCTCATTTTCCTCCCTTCAGCTTTTTATCTTTTACTTTGCTTCTGCTTCTCTCACCCTCAATGCTTTCCTTCCTGTCTGCTGCTTTTCAATCTTCCTTAGGGAGGACCATCACTTACCCATAAGTCCCATCTTCATTTTGCTAGATAACAATTCTTAAGTGCTTTTATTGATGCATGTAAGTGTTGCCAACCCTCTAGTGGGGTTGAAAGACCCATTGAGACAGCACATTTTTAAGGAATTGTATAGTAGGTATAGAAAAATCACTGTGCATGTATTATATATATCATATAATATATATGGAAGGGACATTAAACTTCTTGCAGAACAAAAACTAAAAGCATTTTCAAATCAATTACCTTAGAGAAAGCTTAACAGGGTTTGTGACGAGAAGGGACCTGGAATAAGAAAAAATATTCTTAGGAAAAGAAAGCCAAGTGTCATATTCTGTTTCGAGAATATCACTTAGCACTGGCATTGAAGGTATTTCATACATGTTTAGGACAATATGCACACTTTTTTTCTCATAAAATACCAAAGAGCTTCATTTTCTTTTCGAGATCGGTCCTACTTTAAAGCTGTTTGTCTGTAGACTTTCTCAAAAAGATTTCCTGGAAACTAAACAAGTTTATAGCCAGGATAAATCCATATGTAGCTTTCTGTACTGTGATTAAATTTTGAAAAGGATCAGGTGCTCTGACATTGCTCACCATTGCTCTGCCTGCCCGTCCGTGTGTCTGTGCCTGTGAGTGATAGCACTGCGTGTGTTCTGGCGATGGTGATGCCTTCTTTGGATGCAGTCTCATGGCCACAGTTACTGTACCCTTTAGAACCAGGCCTCAGTGCTACCTGAATGACTCTGTATCCTTGGCTCTTTCCGCTCTTACCCGCCAATCATTATAGCAACCCCTTCTTTTACCTTACACCAACTATTCTTTCCTATCTTTCCTCCCCCAGCTTGTGTTTCACACCTTGATTTTGTTTTGCCCTTTCCTGCTTCTTCTTCCTCTAAGCATTTTTCTTCCATTATCTCAGGATATCTCAGCATTTCTTTCCCAAAACCTGCCATCTAGACTGACTTTATTCTTCTTGTTCCTCCTAACAGTTGAACTAGGATGACTTGTTTTTATCCACATAATATTAAAGCCGTAGGAGCAACTTGAGTATAAGAAAAGAACAAATGATAAGAAAATTATAATAAATATATTAAATTATATTAATAAATATAATAGTAATATATGTCTCATTCTAAGTTAGAGCTGAAGAACATTCTTATCATATGCCATAGGCAAAATTCTAACAAATTTTTTTGTTAAGAAGAAAGTGCCTATGATGATGGGGTCTCCAGGGAAGTAGAATATAGGAATTGTTGGGATGGGGTGGTGAATCCCTGAACACCAGGAAGTGAAGAAAGTATGTCAGTACAAGTATCAAGTTTCAGTTTTATGGTTGTATTTAAAGTAAATTTTAATAATGTTATATAAATAAGAATTTTAATTTATGATTGGATATCCTGTCCCTTTCCAAAACTCTTCTCACTTGTTCTCTTCCCTTTCTTTCCCTCTTTCTAACTTTGTTTTTCCTTTTGCTTTTCTTCTACTCCTTAAACTGTTGTCTCTAAAAATGTGGCCCTAAACTACATGTGTCAGAATCAGCTAGAAGTTTGTGGAAAATGTGTAGTCCCTGGCCTCACTGCAGACCTACTGAATGAGAATCCTTGGGGGTGTTAAACACCCAATGTTTAACAAATTAGGTGATTCTAAGCAAATTAAAGCTTGAGGGCCACTGCTTAAAAGTACAGGTTACATGAGGTTCTCTTCTCAGCCTCTAAGCTCACTCCCTTGGCAAACCCGTTCCTTTTTTCAGGTCTAACTGCCACTTTTGAGTAGAAGATTCCAAACTCCTTCTTTTTGTTCTGACTTTTCTCATACTCTGCTTCCACAATTCCAGCTATTTTTATCAGTCTGTCCATCTGGCACTCTTAAGGGCTTAACATAATAAGACCCAAACTCTCCAGTAAAGAGTGATGGAGTCTTTTGGTAGAGAGAATGGCCAGGTAATGCTAACTGCCTTTTCTCTGAGTTTCACTTTCCTGTTAGAGATTTTTCTTTTTTCACATTAAAGCTCCACCCCCACCCTTTAAATCTCAAAAATAGCATACTATAATTGTTAAAAGAGGAATTTAAATCTTTTCTACCAGTAGAATTTGGGGGCAAGTTACTTTACTTCTCTAAGCCTAAATTTTCTCTTCAGTAAAATAGGAACTACAATAATAATAATTTCGTGGCGGTTAAATGAGTACATTTTAAACAGTATAGGACCTAGCAATTACTAATTGATCAATTAAGGTTAGCTATTATTAATAATAAAAGCAGAGGTTTTCCTTCCTTAGTATAGTTGAGATAGATTGTAATTTTCCACAATAAATTTAATAAATAAAAACTATAAAGAAAGATAATATAAAAAGCATAAAAACACTCAAACTTTAAAGGTCTAGGTTCCTAATCCTAGAGTACTTTACTTACATCTGATAGAACCTGTCTGAAAGCTAGGTCAAGAGAATCCCTTAATAGTCCATAGGTTCTTTCCCCTCCTGTTCTTTTCTTCATTCTTTCCAGAGAAAGTGATCTAGTCAGAGACCTTTGGGGGTGTAGGGGAGGTCGCATGGCCCTGTCTAGAAGGAAAATGCACTCCCTTCCTTAGCTCCCTAATCACCACAAAGGTCTGAGTCATCAGGACCCTCTCTCACCTCAATGGAAGTAGAACCAGAGTTCTAGAAGTAAAGTTAAGAAACCATTAGTCCGTTTATCTCGTCCAATGAGGTAAGCTCTTTGAAGCCGTCATCAACTGTGAAATCTCCAGATCATCCTGACCTGTCTTGTCTTGTCCTAATCGTATTTTACTCTCTATCTTCATTGCTATCAAATTTGGGCCCTCATTACCCAAATTATTACAGTAGACTCATAACTGGATGCCAGACTATTCTAGAATGGATGTCTTACCATTTTCGTAAACTACATCTTACGTCATGTCAGTCTCCTGCCTTAATACCTGTAGCAGCTTTCTGCCCGTCACATTATTGCTAAACTCCTTAACCTAATATTTCATACTTTTTCTTTCCTAATCTCAACTTCTTTGGTTCAGTCTTCTCTCTGTCTGTTCCCCTAAAAAAACCTCAGATTGTAGTCAAACCCCGTACTTTCTTGTCACTGTTGCGTGGACTGTTGTCTCCTACAGAGAACTCTCCCCCCTAAATCTTTTTTTCCCAGAACAGCTTAAATGACTCTTTTCTGTTACCTCAACTAACCGTGATCCCTCTTCTGAAGCCCCATCACAGTGTCTATACTTTCTGACAGCATTGGTTTTGGTTGTCATTGGTGTGTCACTACTGAACCCTGTTCTCCTTACCGGGAGGGAAAGCAATTTTTCTTCGTACCTAGACAGTCATTAGCAAAGTATTTGACATATGTTATACTTGCAACAAATTTTTGTTGAATAAGTTACTGAAGTTGTTATACTTCTATAAATATACGTATTAGAGAATTAATTTACAAGAAAGTTACGAAATTAACAGTGTTCAGCTTGGTCTCTTTCCAATACTTTAATCAGTTAGAAATCCTTATTTGAAATTGAGTCCCTGTTTATGTTAAAAAGGTTTTTGTTCATGATTACCATGAAATGAACTAGTTCCTGTTTGTGTTTGTAGTAGATTGAAAAGGCCTAGCTTATCTTCATTGCTTTGAGTAAAATAACTAGCTTTTTTATTGTATATACAGAAATATGCTCAACTTCAAGAATATCTCAATCTTGCGGATTACTTTCAAGATGAGAAGTTTGACTGGTAACAAATTTCCTTCAGAGAAGATTTTATAAATTCCTGTAAATATGAAGATCATGAGTCTTGTTTCTCTGTATCATGTGACATATTTATATATTTTATGTATATCTTCATGGTAAAATATCTTGTTTAAAACATGTTCATCTTAACTTCCATGAAATGGCACTCTACAGTAATGAACCTTTCATCTGCTGTACATAGAAAACATAAGCTTAATACTTTTAAGTGTATTTTGAAGTTACATAATAATGACTTTATAACAAACTACTATCAAGTGAATGAGCTGCTCGTGTCCTGTCAGTTTAGTAGAAAAATACTGCATTTGTAAAATGTATTTAGACTAACATCGACATGTATTTATTGTTGATTCCCTGCCCAGATCTGTTTATTATGCTTTTTCAACGTCAAATGATCTTCACTAATATATTTTTTACTACTATTATTATCTAAATCAGTGGGCCATGGAAGAAATCTCAGTGCTTCATTGAGTTGAGTCCTGTTGCCTCAGAATCAGACTGTAGCTTACCCATTCCAAGTAGAGGAGTGCTTTTTTCCTTTCCTAAAGTTTCCCTTAGAAATAGGTGTTAGGCCTGAAGTCTTTCAACCCTCACATTCAGGAATAATTTCATGATATGTATTTCATACTTCATAATGTTCTTTCTTTTTTCTATTCAGTTTTGTCTGCGTGTTAATGATTAAGATGTATTTTGTTTATTTTTATCCATAACTTTTCCCATACAAGTTTTTATATAGGATCAGATCTCAAAGAGATAGATTCAGCCACAAACAGTTTAAAAGCATATTTTGGCATCTGCATTGCTTTGCACATCTAAGTTTTCCCATAATATAATAAAGTAAAATGGTTTCAGAATGAACAAATGGACCCTGTCTATTCTGTATCTTTAATTGTTAAAAGTTGTGTTATAGTAGGATCTGTTTTACTGAGGAATTTTAGATACTCCGTTTTTCACTTCAAATGTTAGTTGAAACTGGCTTCATCTATTACGTGGTTCATAGTGTGAACTTCAGTGTACGTGCATGCATAGAAAGCTACATTTTATGTAGTCCTTATGTCGAGATTACTTAATTCTTTCTGAAGTTATCCCTATTTAATGAAACAGGTAGGAAAAGCACACAAAATGCTGAGAATACTGATGCTGATATTTCATGTGAGGAGTGAATACCTTTTTGCTGTTGTCTGGGGTCATTGCAACTGAGCATGTTTCTTCAGTGAGTGTTTGGAGAATACAAGAGGCTTTTAGGTACATGATAACACCAAAAGAATGGCAGAGACGGGCTGTTAGGAAATGAGAATTACCGTGTTTCCCCGAAAATAAGACCTAGCCGGACCATCAAGTTCTAATGCATCTTTTGGAGCAAAAATTAATATAAGACTGGTCTTATTTTACTGTAAGACGAGGTATGATATGATATGATATGATAAAATATATAATACAATAAAATATAACATACTACTGGGTTTTATATTAATTTTTGCTCCAAAAGATGCATTAGAGCTAATGGTCCAGCTAGGTCTTATTTTCAGGGAAACACGGTAGCATGGGTCAGGGAACAAAAAGCAAGTAGTCTATGAAGAAAACAAATGTGAAAATATAACTAACTTTTACAGTTGCAACATACTGTTACTTTATCATCATCATCATCAATATCATTGATTCGATATAACATTAGCAAGAAATAGTTTGTAAACTACAGATCTCACATGTCTATGAACTTATTAGATCTGGGCATTTATTACTATAGTATTAGATGCTTTAGTGTTGCTAGCAATGGATAATAGAGATGATAAGGAAGACAGAAATGGACAAGTAAAAGGGAAGTTGTGCTTGAAAGAATTCATATGGCTGTACAGAAGCTTTAGGATTATAAGAGCAGGACCAGTACCATAAAAAGGGAAAAACAAAGAAAAAAGGAGTATTTATTTTATTGGCAGTCGGATGTAATTGACCGTATTTTCCCACTTGTCTGCTCTCATATTCAGATGAGTAGTTCTATTCACTACTTGTTTCTTGGAGGTATTATAGGACTTGCTTAGATTCCAGCATGTCGATTGACGTGTAATTGCAGCACTTCACTATTTTGAGGATAGTCTCTTCTCCCTGTAACTCTTTTCACACTATCTGATATTGAGGCAGCAAGCCCAGTGGTTAAGAAAGCATAGGTTTGAAATCGGTCTTAAGTTTGAGTCCTGGTCTTTTACTTACTAGTTATATATACTGAAACAAGTAGTTTAATTTCGATGAGCCTCAGTTTCCTTATTTATAAATGGGTTAATAATACCTGTCTCTCAGGATTTTTTTGTGTATTAAGGGCGATAGATACTAAGGGCTGTGCCTGAAACGGTGATTGTAAATAAATAGCAACAAATGTGAATGGAAATGAGGATGTGGCCGGTAATTATGTCAGCTTGAAGGTAAATGGCTATAAAATAGGGTAAATTTGTGCAAAAGACATTCTAAAGAAGTGTCTTACACCACTGGACTATTGTATGAAAATTTATTAAATTCTTGCTTGACAAATTTTTAAGGTGTCCCTGTCTAGCATAGAAATCAAAGTTGACATCATTTAGGAATAGCAGATTTAACCAAGGTCTCTGTTATTAAAACCCATGCCACTGCAGGACTGCAGAGTGAACAGGGAGTTTTAAGTGTAAATAATACATTTTTTTATTTTGTCAAGTATTATTGCTGAATATAAAGTGCCTGTAGTAATAGAAAAGATAATGTCTAACGAATGCAACTTTTTAAAAATCAAACATAAAATAATCAAAACCCTTCACTTTTTAATGATACCTCCTGAGAAAGTTCTCCATTCACATTTGCTTACCGAACAAAGATAGAATTCTGCCTTTCTCCACTTGAGTGGTGAGGAACTTAGCCCGGGAAGGGACAGATGGAAGTATGTTCCAATGGAAAGTAAAAAATGTTGTATTCCATCAGAGTGGGCTTGTCCCAATTGCAAACTAACATCACAGGATTTGTGAAAGTAAAGTGGACTAAAGTAGGCCAGCTTATTGGGAACTAAATTGTAAATAAATCCAGTCTTTAAATGTTTTCATTGCTTTTACCCATCCATTTCTATTCATAGCTCAGTTTGAAGCAGGAGCATGTTACTGAGATTCCAGAGTTGGTTTAGGGCTTGAGACCTCACATCCAAGCTAGGGCACACAAGAGTATTTATGGTACTGACTATCCCAATATTGTGCTCACCATAATTTATTGTCCATAATTAATGACAAGTAGCATCCAATAAACAGTTGGAGATTTTAAGGGTGTGATCATCTGAAGATGAGCGCACAACAGTCTGTGTAAGAGATCTATTTGGTTTGTGTTATTAAACTTCTTGAAACTCAGCTGCTACATATTGATTTCCCTCATTACATATGTAAGCCAGGTAGCCATGGAGACCTCAGAGCTTGCATTTGTCATAGGCATCTTGTATTTTCAAAGAAAAACCTTTTTTTCCAACCAAACTAGTATCGGTAAGTTCATCATAAAATATTTTACGTATCCCTGCTGATTTGCTTGTGATGACCTTGGTCCAGAGACACACAAACAGGCAGGAAGGTAGACAAGACACCTGCCAGCCCTTTAGGAGCTACAAATGTGATTTCTTCTCCACTCCACCCCCTTACCCCGTGCCCAACACGCACACACACACTCCTACCTACAGTCAGCTCCTGAAGGCTTCCTCAGTGCTCACCCAGCTCTCGCTAGGGTGCTCAGCGGTGTACTTTACAACATATTGAAAAATGAAAATGATATCCTCAGGGGGGCGTAACGTAGATCTGAAAGGGAAAATACATTCCCTGGCCGGGGATTTCTTAAACATTTACAGCTGATGAAGTAGTTGTGTAGAGGTTGGGGAATTTCCCCAGCCTTCCCCCTTTAGCCGAGGCTGAGGCTGAGGCTGAGCTAAGCGCGTAGTGAGACGCGCAGGCTTTGGGATTTATCTCTTCAGCCACTGGGAGGCCCTCTGCGTCCCCCGTCCCTCGGTGCCTGGCTGCAATTACTCACTCGTGCAGTGGCACCCGCCTTCCACCAGGGAGCCTCGGATACGCTCGCCCGCCCGCCCGCCCGCCCCTTCCACCCCCTCCGCCCCCCCCCCCCCCATCTGCAGCTTGCTGGCTCTCTCTTTCTCTCTCTCTGTCTCACTCTCTCTCTTTCTCTCCCTCTCCTATCGGAGCACAATGAAAGCCTGTGTATCGCCGTGACTCGGGGCAGTGGAGCCAGTGTCAGCAAAGCGGCTAACAACAGACGGGAAAGAGAAAGGAAAATACAAGCTACTTTTTTTTTTTTTTCCATCTATAAAGCGGAGCAATACAAGAGATAGAACCACATTGCTTATTACGAGTCCAGACCCTCAGATCCACTGGCCGGGATGGAATGTACAAAAGTGGACAGAAAAGTGGCTGGATATGACTCGGTGCAATTTGCTGGAAGTTTGTAAGTTTGACCATCGTTTGTAAATTACTCTCGGAAGAGTTTGTCTCTCTTGATACTGTGTTAGAACAGAGCCGGGGGGTGAGGAATAGAAACCTAAGCGGGAACGAAAAAAAAAATGTGTTGAAGGATCTCTCTCAGTGGCTAGCGACTTCAGACTGCTTTCATTTAAGACTAGGAAACCTTAGAGGGAATGAGGATTTTACCGGCGATTGGATTAGCTGAAGAAAAAAGAAGGGTCCAAAAGTCCAGTTACTGACATTGTTAACAATTGAAAAGCTGTCTCCCTCTTTTGGGAGAAGACAACATCCTACAGCCCCCCAAAGAGGAGGAAACACCGGAGCGAAGGGAAAGGGAGGTGAAATTAAAAGCCGAAAGAGTCTCTCGTGATTTTTGTGCGTTTTGAACATTGACTTCAAAAACCTTCTGAAACAGCACTTCTTTTTTTTTTTTTAACCTGAGGAAAAGTAAACGCTGGGGGGGTTACATAGACCATGGTAGAAATGTGTTTCTCTGCAGAAACATCCTCATAAAGAATTTTCCGAAACAACTAGGTGAGGGGCAGTCCAGCTCTCTATTAATACGTCTCTCAATTCCCTTTTGCTGTCTGTTTCTATCTCTGGCTTGACAATCCCAAATTCTTGCTCTAACCCCCAGATCGTGTGTTGACAAAGTACCTAGTGGCTCTTATCAGCTTGGTGGGGGGGGGGGATCCCCACCAACTTTGTCCAACTTCTCCTGAGCTGTCAAATGCGATTAGAGTAAGTTGATCAGGGTTTGTTTCCAACTTACCCTCTGTGGTTGGTTTCTATTCTTGCTCCTCATCCTCTTTTTACTAACACCCCTCCCCCACACCTCCTCCACTGCTCCCCCCAACCTCTGAAGACCTCTATTCATGTGGCCCTGAACACTGAGCTCACATTGTAAAAAACAGATTTGCCTGCAATAGCCAGCAGTAGCCTCCTTCCACCTCACCATCCCAGAGGCAGCAATCATTGTGTCCGCAAAGATGGGGGACACAGCGCCCCCACAGGCCCCCACAGGAGGGCTAGGGGGGGCCCCTGGGGCGGGGCTCCTTGGAGGGGGCTCAGTCACCCCAAGAGTGCACAGTGCTATCGTGGAGCGCCTCCGGGCTCGGATTGCCGTCTGCCGCCAGCACCACCTGAGCTGTGAAGGACGCTATGAACGTGGTAGGGCAGAGAGCTCAGACCGGGAAAGAGAGAGCACCTTGCAGCTCCTGAGCCTTGTACAGCATGGCCAGGGGGCAAGGAAGACTGGCAAACACACCAAGGCCACTGCCACTGCTGCCACCACTACAGCCCCTCCACCACCCCCTGCTGCCCCTCCTACAGCCTCCCAAGCAGCAGTGACAACAGCCCCACCGCCCCCACCGGACTATCACCATCACCACCAGCAGCACCTGCTTAACAGTAGCAATAATGGTGGCGGTGGTGGGATCGATGGGGAGCAGCAGCCACCAGCTTCAACCTCCGGGGACCAGAGGAACTCAGCCCTGATTGCGGTAAGGCTCCTGGTTTTCTCATGATTCTCGCTGTGGTCGTGTGGCCTTTTGTGAGGGTAGAGCTTACTGTGGCCTGATGTGGAGTGGACAGCAGAGAAAAGGGCCAAGATGTCACCTGACTACCCCAAAGGCCATTGGGTGTGCTGTTTGTGTGGTTTATACTCTTACTCATCCAGTTCCGCTGGTGCTCATTCATGGGTTTTCCTCTACTTGTAAGGTATTCCTTAAGTGGTAAGAAGCCTGAGTTTTCCAGAGGCTCTCTGAGGTCCACAGCTTATAGAAGAGGTGGCTGTAGTCTGACAAGATCTGAGCCTCTGAGGAAGGCCAGGTTTCAAGGATACTCTTGCTTTGGCTATCAAGCTCTAATGAGGCCCAACAAGCCATTCTCGAGCCTGAAGACATTTATCAGTCCAGCTGACCTTTATTAAAACCTTTTCCTTCTTGTCCCATTTACTCTCCTCCCCCCCCCCCGAAGTGGCCACTTCTGCTTGGGTTAAGAGAACCCAAGTGGTGATTGCCAACACAGAGAAGTTCCTTGAGTATCCCCTCAGTAAAAAACACAATTTGGAGAGGAACATCTCAAAGACAAGTGAGGGAATATTTTTGAGAGGCCTACTGCCTAATTTCCTAGAGATTCCCCCAGTCCCCTCTCCCATCTACTTTCTTTTCATCGACACTGCAGTCAGGTAGTGCCATATTACAGCATTCATGAAAGTGGGCAGGCACAAAGGAGCTATTTTCACGCTGTCATCCTAGGAAATACTTTGTCTTCACGTATTTCTGGTGACAGGACATCAAACCTGAAAGTTCTGATCAAGTTTCTGACTGGAAGTTCTTCCTCAGAGGCACAGACACGCCCCATCCCAGAGGGAGTATCCCTTGAATCATTGGTTCTCAATGCCAGTCCTGGTCAGGTGACTGCCTGCTGTGTGCTCGAGTCCCCCAAAGCTGCTGGGCCAGTGGCCTCTGGGTAGAAGGTGGAGCCCTGCCTTATAGCCCTGCAAGCTTCCTCCATTTCTGAGTTCTGTGGAGCTTCTGAAGTCTTGTGTCCACTCATAGCACAGCTCGTTTGCCCAAGTCAGCCCTAATGAAAGTCAGCAACAGGAAATGGCCAGGCAAGCCAAAAAGTACTCAAAAAGCCCAAAGGAAGGAGGGTACTGCGTCGAATTTCTCCAAAGGAATTTGAAAGAGATCTCTGGGGAGGACACCCTGCAGAAAAGCCCACAGGATGCTTCTTTGTGGTTCCCCCTTATCCCTGGCCTGGGTCTGTGGTGATAAAGTTTCCAGAAACTGGGGGTGGGCTAAGAGGTGCTGTTCTCCCCCACCTCACATACATTTTCCTTGGGATGCCTAGAACGGCAACTTCTTGGCGACGATTCCCGATGAAAAATAACTGCTCACTGGTTAAACTGCCCAGTGTTTGCTGGTTTATCCTTGAATACAATTAACTTGTGGGGTTATGTTAGAGCTTCAAAGCCTAATTTCCTTTCCCTACCACCTGCTCTATCCCCACCTCTCCCTGGAATTCCCTAGGAGAGCAATGGGAGTTTGTTTTGTGAAGGAGAGATGCTGAGGTGAAGGAAGGGGGTATAGTCTCACTCGAATGGAGAGAAGAATGAGGTTTGTATGCATGTGTGTGTCACTGGCATCTGCAGCCAAAAGTATCTAAATGCCTTGATTGTCCCCAGTAAATTTATAATCTGTCTCTCAGTCTCCTAATAATACGGCTTTGTGTGCTTCACAGTCTCCTGGTAAGTGTTTCTGGGGATGATACAGGGAACAAGGCGCCCAGCCCTTCTCAATGGAGAAGACTGATCTCTGTCCTGGGTGCCAAGACTGGATGTGGCCTTCACGTCCTAGCCTCTGCAGGGAAGGTGGCATGTCTGTCTGTTCATGGCCTTGTGCTTTTGATTTTTGCTCTTATCCAACTTGGAAGTAAGATGAGGCTGCCGTCTTTTACTCGGGGGTTTGAGGATGCAAAATGAAACCAACTTCAGTGGTTTATTGTAGCTTTACGATTAGCAATATCCATGCTGGAAGGAAGCGAGAACAGTGTCTGACCTGTCCCAAATGAAGGCTTACTGCTACAGAAGCCAAAGGTGGCTGCTGTACCACTGCTGTTCTAAGAGGGAATCTATGTTTTCTTTTCCTCCTAACCACCAACCATCACCTAAAACAGTCCCTTAGAAGACCACCCTGTCCGAGTGCAGTGATGATGAGAGGGGGAGTGTGAGTCAGGGGTGAAAACAATAGTTCATTTCTAATGGTTGCTGTTCATTGAAAACGTGTGGCATTGCAAGAGGTGATCCACCACCACTACCACCACCCCACACTGCCCTTTTGGTTATTGGAAATTCCCTTCTCCATCGTAGCATCTAAATTTGGTGCTTTGTTACTCAGCATGGTACTCAGAGATGGTGATGCAAGTACTGTATTAACCTGATAACATTGTGTCCGAAGGGAGGCTTAGGCATTTGCGAGTGATTCACCAAGCCTGTTAGACCTGCAGGTCTCACTTCACTCAGGCTCCTTTTATTTTCTGAAACACTATTAATTTAAAGGGGCCTTTGCGCAGAATGAGTGTCAGAATTCTTCACAATTGTATTGCTACTGTGTCCATAACCAGATTTACTTTTGTCTGGGTGTGTTGAATGTGTCACTTTAATAGTTAATTTGTATGCCATAAGTGGCCGTAAAGGTCCTTTGGAAAAAGGCAGAGGATATTGATCATCTGAAATCAAATATACACTGTGTTCTAAGTTGAAAGAAAGCTCTGGATCATGCATACCTGCTACTAGTACAATGCCTTGTATATAGTCTGCAATACTTGAATGAGGGCAAAAGGAGAACTTTTGTTCAATGGGATAGGATTAACTTTGAGGGGTGTTAGACTGCAAGAATTATATCATGTCTGAGTTTTCTCAATAGCCTAAGATTCTTCAAGAACAATGCAAGAATAACCTCTAAGCCAGTTCTAATTCTGTCCACCTTGAGAGCTTAATTCTGCAGCCCTTACTCAGCCAGTTTCTTCATTTAGCTCAAGTACAAGTTCAGGGGAAGCCCCCTTGCTGCAGGAACTTCAGGAAAGGCCTTTCCGAGGGCCTGGGTTGTTGGGCTTTGAGCAGATCTGCATTTCTAACCACTGGGAGCAGGCTTCAGGCACTTAAATCATTTTCTGGTGAAGTATGTTTGCATCTCTGAATGAACTGTGAAACTGAATAATTGCTGGTCCCTGCAACAGTATGGTTTAGAGCTTCCGTGGTGCATTATCAATCTTTCCCTTTTGCCTGAGACAAGCTCTCTTTCTGTGGCATAGACTGTGTTGCTAGGATGGATAGATAAGTGGTTCCAAGTCATCTTTGGCTTTAGAGATGATCTTTTCTCTAATGTAGTGTGGAGAAAAGAAAGCAGATCAGACAAGGAGTCTGCATCCTCGGTTCTGTGCCTGCTTGACCACTACCAGCTGGGTGACCTAGGACCAGCTACTTAGCAGTCATCTGTAAAACAGACAGAACAATAACACTGCCCTAGCTTGTTGAGAGAAGCCAATGATTGTGTGTTTCCGAACAGGCCTTGGAAAAATAAAGCCCTGCAGAAACGCAAGGCATTATTACTAGTATCACTAATAATAAACTACTAAACAACACATCATAATACAAGTTTTTTCCACGAATTAAAAGTATACTTAAGCTTTCGGTTGTCTTTTTTAAATGGTCAAATCGCTTTATTTATTATAAATTGAGGGATTGGTATTTCAACTCTTCAGTGCTATCGAGGTAAGACTGAGGGATCAGCATAGTTAAGTTCTCCTGAAAGCCCTTCCCCCCCCTCCCAAATCCTAGTTAACATAGGTAATGCTGGGATACTGTTTAGGGTCTGTGAATGCACGTTTTTTACAGGCCACTGTGTGGACCGGAGCAGCTTCAGAAAGGTGTGGCCACCGGAGTGTCTTTAAGGAATATTAGAAAAGTTGTTTGCACAAACGGCGTGGGAAAGTTAAATATTTTGTCAACAATCGTCTAAAATGTTAATTGTTAGCTTAAGAAAGTCAAACAAGTTAAATCATTGCCAGAGTTTCCTCGTTATTTTTAACTGATAATAATCAAGTTTCCAATTGACAATTCAAAATTTGAAAGCTGTACATAGGGGGCTGAGAACAGAAATCATTTATTGGCCAGATCTGGGTGCCTGTAGCTGTCTATGTGATAAATGTCCTCCCCAGGCCAGTGATAGGAGTGTTTACATTATTTATATACGCGGTCATCATTTCCCTAAGAACTGTCCTATTTTTGTTCTGTTTTTCAGAACAAAGTAATAAAGGGAGAGCCTTTCTCTATCCAGGACCATCCTACTACTTATCTCAAGTAAATACAATTGTAAGGTCTCACAAAAAAGTTCAGGTGGAGAGAGAAGTTGGTAAAGTCCTTTATCAAAAATTGACAGAAAGCTTGCTTTGACAGCTAAGTGACATTATTATGTCAACCAAGATGGCTTGCTTGTTTAGGTCAGTGTGTTTATCTATGGAAGTCATCTGCTTTCTTTGAAATAATGTCATTGCTAGGTGTTGTCCATCAAATCTTTCTAAGCCTTAAAGTTTCCTATGGTCTGACTTCCCTATTTTTGTAAGTACCGAGATAAGCATGTGTTTTCAAATGCTCTTAGACATAACAATTAAATATGACTAAAAAAGTGGCTATGATGATCTGTTTTTGTTTTTATTGATGTTGTATACATGTTTAGCACTGCTATTTAATCTCAAAAAGCCTAAAAGGAAGTTTGGGAAAAAATCATCCAGTTCTGCTATTCATGGCAGCTAAACCATTCTGAGTGGATTCTATTCTTTCCTTGTTCTTTAATAGCCCCTTATATCTATTCATAGGCAGGGTCATGTTTAATGAAAACAATTCTAAATTCTTTTTTCCTGCATTTTCATGATACTTTCTCTCACACTCTAACAGGCTCTGTAGGAGAAAGATAGAAATACAGCTAATGACATAGCAGGCCAATCAAGACCACATCGATAAAGTAATAGCAAAAGTACTGACTAGGTAGAATGGACAAAAACTCTCATAGAAAGTGAGAGGGAGGGAGTCATAAATATTTATTGAGCCCTAAAATTTACAAGGCACTTTTATTACACATTTTGTAATGCCTTACCAAAAAAAAAAAAAAAAAAAAAAAAAGTGCGTAAGCAACATTTTCCCCATTTTACAAATAGGAAACTGAGGCTTAGAGATAGAGTAAATGGAAGAATTTAATGCATAGATTTTATAGTTCAACCTGGGTTTGCATCCCTTCTTCATACCTACTAGCTATATGAGCTTGGGGAAATAATTTTATTCTTTTTGGGCCTCAGTATCTTCATCTGTAAAATAAAGCTAATATTCTCTAGCAAAACAGTCAGCATAATGTCCAACGTATCGGTGCTCAAAGCATGGGTACTCCTAGAAGTTGGGGGGAGAGAGATTCAAACCCAGGCCAGGGAGAGCTTTATGGAGAATGTGGGTCAGCAGCAGGGTCTGGGAGAAGGGAGAGAATCCAGAAATGTGGAATGCGGTAGCTGAGTGTGGGGGGGCGTGAACGTGAAGTGTTTGGGGCCAGAGAGTGAAGCGTGACAGGCAGTGTGGTTGGGTTTGAGTAGTTGAGGGGGACAGGTGAGGTGGGTCGACTTGCTGGAGGGTCTGCAGCTCTGACAGGAGTAAAATCAGAGGCTCTGGAAAATGGTAGAGCAAGGACGGCTCAGAGGAGTCAGCATCTATGAAGCAATAATAATCCTTCATATACTTGAAGACAAGTATTACATTTCCCCTCCAGCAGCCTCTTCTCACAGTGCATTGCCTAAGTGTTCTCTATTACCTATCCTCAAGTCCCCTGAGCTGCTTAATGCCTTGCTATTTACACACTTCTCCCATTCACAGTGAGTTATATACAGCAGGACATGGCCTTTGGCATCACAAGGAGATGGTTTAAAAGCACACTAGCTAGACACAAAAGAGAAACTAAAAGAAGCAGAACTGACTACACCTCTCTTCTTAGGCTCACTAGGCCTTCAGTGCAAATAAGAATTGCCCTGTGGGTAAAAGTGTATTCTCTTGATATGTAAACTGATCTTCATAATGAATGAGTTTGCTTGTTTACTAACTTGGAAAAGGTGTTTCCATTAAAAAAAAAAATCACGTGCAATAATTTGTGAGAAACTGTGATTCCAGATGATCGTTGAGAGCTACTTATTTTCTTAGTTGCTTTTTAATGCAAATGTGGTACAGATCTTTTACTTGCCCTAAGGTTTAGTCAGATACCAATTTCTCCTAGTTGGTCCCTGTTCACAGGGCACAGGAAAGGGACCCTGTGGAACAGACGGAAGAGGAGAAAAGCCCATGGCTTCTTCCCTCCCTGATTCAAGGCATGGTACTGGGACGCTGAGCGTACTAGCTAGTGGGCTATCTACCTATGGCTTCCAGCTTCCACCCTCTCCTACACATATCTAAGGATCAGATGTGGGAGAATAAAAGCTCTTTCATTTCCTTCTTGAGGGGCCGAAGAGAAGTTCACGTATGCTCCACAGGGCTTGAAGAAGGCTAGAGAGTCGGGCCCTTCCACAACCAATTGCCAAAAAGAATGGCTTTGAAAATGGGCAAAGAACAGAATTTACATGCACTGTGCTCTCCGTGGTCTTAATGCTTTTAGCTAAGGTTCTGAAATCTCATATCAAGATCGTATAAATGGGTGCTTTTTAGGGTTTGGAGAAATTATCCCTTAATTCAATAAAGGATCAGTGTGCAACTATTCCATGTCATAAGAATTTAGTACCCATGATGAGCAATTTGGTATAGCCTTTGCCCTCTTAGTATTTATAGTCTAAAAGGAGTGTGGACGGGTTGGAAGTAGAACTGTAGAAGTTAGCTGTTTAAGGCAAGGCAGCATAGCAGTTGGAGCCTCGGGTCAGGAGTGAGACTACCTGGTATTACGACTCTACCACCTAACAGCTGTGTCTTCTTGGTTAAGTTAATTAACCTCTCCTGCCTCAGATTCCTCATCTGTGAAATGGAATAATAGTAATAGAACTCACTACTTAGAGCTGTTGAGCAACTGATGTAATTAATTGCCTATCACCTAGTAGAGGCTCAATACATTTTAGCCGTTGTTATTAATGTAAGAAGTGACATACTCAAGTCAGATTCATGGTTTTCCAAGCCCTGATTCTGTCTCCAGAAATGTGTCAGGGACATTTTGTAGAAGGACATGGCTTTTCTCTGTACTATTTACTTAAAACTGTTAGTGAGGGGATATCATGTGATGCAGTTTCCCTAAATAGTTTAATATGGAGATGTCATCTGGGATGGATTTACATTTCCCTGGAATGGGTTAGTGTCCTTCTTGAGAACAGAACCAATTAATATTTCTTCAATTCCTAGGATTCTAGGACTCCTAATTCTGAACTTGACTAGAGTGAGTGTTTATTTGATTTTACTTCTTCAGCAATAGAGACTGTTTCCTTTCAGTTGCCCAGCGAGTGTGGCATGTGGCTTTGTGGGTAGTAAATGAGAAATTTAAATTGTTTATTGAGAGTCTGGAATCATTAGAACTATTCTGAATAGCCCAAATTTACCTTTTAACTGAATTATTAATTCAGACTAATGAATAATTCTTAAGTGAATCTGGTCACAGAGTCACAAAGAGTTAGAAGTTCCCTGCTGTGGAGATTTAAATTTATGCTCCTGAAAGCCAGATCCCTGGCTCAAGTTGCTAAGGAATCAGTCAACTCACTGGGACTGCAAATGAACAGGCAACACGAATTTGCCCTCTTCCCAACCCTGACCTGGACATGTTGAAAATTTTATGCCTTGATGTGGTTCTTAGCTTGGAATCTCGTCTTTGCTCAGTACCTTCTAAAGTGTGACTTTCCATAAGAAATAGGAGGAAAATTTGCCAAGGCTTCAAAGCAAGTTTTAGTGACGGTAATTCTTAATCAAAAGCACAACATTTCCATGAAGAAGTGACAGGATTAGAGTAAAACTGGTCTTATTGAGTGGATGATGTTTGGGCCAGGATGGATTTATTGGTTCTAACTCAGAGCAAAAAATGTAGTCAAAAAAATTTTTTGTTAGTTTGTTTATTCCCCACAATTTAAATTTACATCCCCTCTTCCTCTGGAAGGATAATATTCTTAGGAAATATACAGCTAAACTCATGCTGGATTTCTTTTGTTTTATATTGTTTTTACAGTGTTCCTGCTTCCTGAGTCATTATGACAGGTTCATGCGTTAATATGGAATCATTAACATTGTCGTTTTAGAAATTCTCTTTTGTCAGAAATGTGGCTGAGTTATATTTGTGGATCTTTTCCAACACACTAATAACTCTCACCCACATGAAGCCCAACACCTTGAATTCCTCATTGTACAACAAAGTTCTTTTCAGGTAGTTCTGCCGGATTTGAATAGAAAGTTAATTACGTCTGGGTATTTTTGTTTTGTTTTCAGAAAAATTTACTTACAGCGAAAGTTTGCTGCAACTGCTAATAACTTACCAGGAGCCTGTTGGATACACAGTATAATCTCTTAGAGTCATGGTAACCAGGGTGCAGAGAAGTGGCTTAATTGAATACAATATGTACTGTACTGTGTCTTTGGAATGACAATTGCCATGTTTAAGTGTGCACTGCTCATTTCTGGGGGTCTCTGGAGTCCAAATTATGTAAAAATAAAAATATTCTGTGGCTAAGAAGCTCAAGAAATGAAGTTTTTTGTATTTGTTGTTCACTTAAGTGGACCAATACTTGCTAAACCGGCTAAGGCGTGCACGTTTGATTACCACACTGCATCGTGTAATTTCAGACAGCAGAAGGTATGTGCTAGTAGTTGTAGCCCATTTGGTTGTTTCACAAAAGGGTTGAAAAAGTGCAAAGTACAGACATAAGAGTAAACAGGAAAGAGCAGAGGTCCTCCTGACAGAAACAATAGGCAGAGGCTTTGGTTCAGTCAAGTTTGTGCCCAAGTCCTGTAGTTATTGCACCAAAGAGAGCTTCCTTTTCTCACTTAGATTCTTTGCATGTGGATTTGTTTGCAGGCCCAGTCCCCTGGAGAGAGATTCTGAGCTGTCTTTGTGCTAAATTAAACATTAGTTTTCTCCTTGGGAACCTGATCTTCCATAGACTAGGCAACTAAGCTCTCTCTCTTTCTGAGAGCTTCCAGCTATGCATTTCCCTTAGGAAGAGACCCATTCAGCAGCCTTTTCACCTCTACTATCTGCTTAGCTGGCGTGAGTTTATGTTGCATGGCAATTGTTTTGTCTAACCAGGTCTAGAAGCCCTTAGAGCAAAGACTTGTACTCTAATCCTTGGTATAATGCTGGAGGACCCATGCCAGCGTAGCATATGATACATGGTCACAGCAGCACCCAGATCACGGAAGAGTTCAACCCCCCGTGGGAAGGAGTGTCCTTTGCTCACTTACTGCCACCCAAATTCTGCATGCATAGCAAGGAAAGGGAGTATGTTGCAAAATAGAAGCCATCTCATTTCTAGCTTTTTTTTCTTCTCCAGCCTGCCCATCCCCCAGGAAGCTGGTTCATATTGATCTAAAAATCAGACACTCTTCTATCAATTCATAGAGTTGCATGAGCCCTTAGAGAGAAAACAGACCAAATCCTTTCTCATAGATGAAAAAATTAAAGTCCATTTAGAAGAACATACTCCCAGATCCCATTGCAGTAGAGATAGGTCTAGAACTCAAGTTTTCTAACATCTATTCCAGGTTATACAAAATATTCCTTTTTTTTAGGACTTTTTATAAACCTATAAAAAGAACAGTTGGGGCAATTTGGGATTTTTATTGAAGTTTTGCTAGTAGAAAGAGCATGGAGTTTAGAGCCTATGGTAGATTATTTTTTAAATAATCATGATGTTTCCTTCCATCCCAAATGCCCCCTTGTAATGTGACTTTATCACTTCTCCAAGCAAAAAGTGGATGCTCTTTCACCCTTTGAATTTTAAGTGGCCTTGTGACTTGTTTTCACCAAGAGTATGAGACAGAAATTACATTGTGCTACTTCTGAAGATGGGCTTTGAGAAGCTCTCTTGGATTTAAAATTTAAGAAGTTAAATCATATGTTAAGTGTTCTTACTACAAATTAATAATAATAATAATAATAATAATAATAATAGTGGCAGGAGAAATCTTTGGGAAGCAATGGATATATTTATGGTCTTGATGGTGGTGATGGCTTCACAGGTGTATACTTATCCCCAAACCTATAGAATTGTATACATTAAATACATACAACTTTTTATATGTCAATCATACCTCAATAAAGTAGTTTAAAAATAAAACATAAAAAGCCCTCTTGGAACACTAATACCACCACGTAAAGAGCTGGGCTAGCCAACCGAAGGATGAGCACCCAAATGCAGAGAACAAAGATGCCCCTGCCTCCAACCAGCACCAACTGCCCACATGAGAGTGAGGCCATCTTAGAACAGCCAATCCTCGAACTCAACGCAGCCATATATAAGTGAGCCCAGGAGAAATCAGCAGAGGAACCACCCAGCCAACCAAGAGGATCATGGGAAATATTACATCATTGTTTCAAGCCACTGAGTTTTGGGGTAATTTATAACTTAGCATAGGTTAACTGATTCAGAACCAGAAAACTTGAGCCTGGAGGATGATTCTACCTCTTTAGGTGTGTTACCTCAGGACTGGTTACTTAACATCTTTGAGACTCATTTTCTGCTTTTCATGATAATAGAAACTATCTCAAAAGGTTGTGAAGGTTAAATGAGATAATACATGAAGGAACCTAATATGTTTTCTGACACATGGTAGAACTTAACAAACATTCGTTTCCTTGCTTTCTCCTTTGTCTCTTCTCACTATATTATAATTCGAGCCCCCACCCCCATCTGTCATCTCACTTTCACTTCATGCGCATCAATATTCTCATAGGCTTCCCCAGCTCACTGTTCCTCCGAACAACAATTTATTTTTTCCCTCCTGAACGATGGCCTGGTGCTGTCATTCCTCCTAACTACCAAATTTCCAGCATTCTTGTTACGCTCCAGGGAACACATCTGCCTTCGCTAGTCTACCCTTAAAATAGAAAAGGGTTAACCTCATAAAGATGTCACTCCCCTTGTACTCTTATGCTGCCCTTGGGAGAGTCAAACAGCATAGCAAATATATATGGGCAATGTAATTGCATTCGATCTTCTAGGTCACAGAAGACTCTGCGAGCTAGTACAGCATACTGAGGAAAAAGTAAGCATACTCTGTCTGGAAGAGCAGTGTTTCTAAACTCCCCCTTTTTGGTAGCAAGTTATTCCACATCCCTCATTTTTTCCATCTTACACTTCACAATGAATGACTAAACAAATAAGGAGGAAGTGATACAGTGATACTATATCATACTTACTATGCCTGTTAGTGATGTAGTACCAGAATGGGAATTGGGTGCTGAAGGTCTTAGTGCTCCCACTGCCACTGACTAGTAGGGCAACTTAGTCAAGTCCTTTTACTTCCCTGGTACTTACTTTCCTTCTTGGAAAACAAGGGGCACTTGGTGAGTGAGTGGCCTGGATCACTTCTGAGGTCCCTTTTGGGTTGATACACTTTGAATAAGTTCCCTGGTATTTTGCTTTAGTTTTTCCAAATTTCAGTCTCTTTTTAAAAAATGTGTTAGGAGCAATCCAAAGAAGAAAAGGTGACAAGGGTGGCAAAGTTTTGTTTTGTTTTGTAAAGGAAGTACTAGTAAAGAGGGTCTGAAGTAATCTTGGAACAAGGTCCAGCTGTGGTGAAGGGAGAGCACGTAGGCATATTAATTGCTTAACACTTTTTCTAGAAGTAATGAACAAATCACTCTATATCTGACCCTATATGTTTGGGTTTAGGGTTCTGGTCTGAGCAACACAGTTTTAGGACTAGAGTTTGATTCATTACATTTATTTTTAGTGAGAACACTGATTTTTTTTTTTTCCCAGATCCTCTCAACTACACTTGGCAACATTTCTGTGGGTAAAGAAGATTCCCAGTTGAGTACCTCTGTGAAATAATACATGAAGTATAAAATGTAAAATGAAAAGGAGAATATTCTTGTAGGGCCTTCTTTCCTCAGGCATTGACTAGTGTTTCAGCTATATATCTCAGTCTCTCCCTCTGTGCTTCTTTTATATACACATAACAATTGAAAAATGGCAATTAATGGATGGGATTTTTTTATATGTGTCATCACTTCATTTTAAAAATATGTTTCTGGGTTAAAGGGGAACTACAAAAGAGTCACTAAGAAATTGGCCTGGAGGAGGGGAATTCAATAATCAGCTGCCTCCTTTTTTTTCCCCCCCTTATCACTAAAACCCTAAGCAGAGAGTGTAATCACCTATTTCCCAGGGGCTGTCTTAAGCCCTTGAAACTCAGATCTGTTTAGGGATTTAATAAAACTGGAAAAAAGAAATGCACAGGATCTTCTCCAAATAAACCAACAAAGGAAAATTTCCCAAGCAAATATTAAACATAGAGAATTTCTTTGATAGGACAATCCCATCCTTCCCTATCTCTTGATTTAGTTAGAGTACAGCTCTCCAAACTACATCTTTAGGATTCTTAGAATCTTTGGTGTCTGTGAATCACATCTTGAGCTCCAAGCCAGCACAGTGCATTTTCTTTCACAAAGCAAGATGTAACTAGCAGGAAGTCAAAAGGGTCATTTGCTTGTGGTTGTCGTTTTATTTTGTTTCAAAGGGTAGACATGCTCAGCTTTATTGTCTGTTAGATAAGAGTCACGGAGATGGTGACTTTTTTTTCCTGTATCTTCTAAACTCCTTAGCTTTTCTTCCATTAAGATTATTTTTTTAGATGAAAATGTCTTGGTATTATGCTATGCAACATGGCTTTTCTCTTTAAAAAAAACTAAGACGGGGAAGTCAAATTTCATGTATTTTCCAGTCATTGAATTGGGTCTTACTTTTGCTTAGAAAATGTACCCCAAATCCCCATCTCTTTCTCCATCTCTCTCTCTCTCTCTCTCTCTCTCTCTCATACACACACACATACACACACACTTCATTTACCATGATTATTTTGAGTATGTATAAACACACCTTGGTTACATGGGTGGCTTTGCAGAGAAAATAGAAATGAGGAAATGCAGTCAAGAGTATGGGAAAGAAGATCGGTTTTAAAGGAAATTGCTGTAGAAAACAAGAGTCTGTAAATTGGAAAATCTCGAAAAGAGACCTTGAGGTCACAATGGTAAATGGGGAGTGGAGGAGACCTCCATTCCTGCCCACGCTGTACTGCTAACTAACAGGGTGACCTTGGAGCTAGTCACTGCTCCTTGCCTGCTTCATTTGCCCATCTGCAACCCAAAAGCGTTGGATTCCTCAGCACTTTGCTTGGCTGGATTATTCTTGTCATACAGGATTCAGCTGAAAAATATCACCTCCTTAAAGAGACCTCCCTGCTCCCCTGACTAATGTCTACACACACGATTGATCTCTCTCCCTCCTCTTCCCCTGTCACTTTATCCCATTGCAGAGGTTTTGTTGTCTTCATAACTTTGATCATTATCTGAATTAGGTTGATTCCTTATTTATTTGTACATTTCCTATCTTTCCCCACTGGAACGTAATCTTCATGAGACCAGGGA
The DNA here is from genome assembly GCF_964194185.1 of Rhinolophus hipposideros. NCBI lineage: Eukaryota > Metazoa > Chordata > Mammalia > Chiroptera > Rhinolophidae > Rhinolophus > Rhinolophus hipposideros. Next base: position 65,769,206 of record NC_138056.1, on the reverse strand, counting down.
CCTTGCAGTCTGGTTTACCACATGTATCCCCAGCCCCCAGTACTACCTGGAACATTGTGGATCCACAATAAATATTTGTTGAGTGAATGACCAGATTAGTGGCTTTTAAACTAGAGATGCCTTATGAGTCTTGCAGGAATGGAAGTATGAAAGAGAGGTGGAGAAACATGTGGTGAGCCTACTAGGTGTCTACCTTCTGTTTAATGATATATTCTCTCTCTCTCTCTTTCTCTCTCTCTCTCTCTCTCTCTCTCTCTCTCTCTCTCGCTATAAATATATAATAATTTATATATATTATATATAATTATATAATAATTATAATTATAAAATAATTATAATATATATATCTTTTATGTATATAAAATATGTGTGTGTATATATGTATACTTAGTTTTTAATTGCACTAAAGCATATATAACTTCATATATAAACACTAGTTTTTAATCATGCTAAAGCTTATATATTATATATAATATATATAAAGATGTATCTGTTGATATAGATAAGGCTTCATGTAATTAAAAACATGGTTCTGGTCTACAGCCCTTTGAAAGCTACAGGGACATGATGATCTCATAAAGAGTCTTCCCAAATTGAACTTCTATAGCCCAGTCTCTCATGAGCCCAGTCTCTCATGAGAAAACACTGGAAAACACTGGTGCCAGGAAAAGGACGATGGAATAGAACTTCCAAATATTGAGTGCCTATTGTATGCTGAGTCCTGTATTAGGCCCTTGGGCCACATAGGAGAGACCAAGTTCTTGTTTAATGGAGTTTACATTTTAATTGGGGGAGAGGACAGAGTGTAAACAAACAAATAAGTGAATGAGATAAATGTCATCAGTGATACAATAATGCACAACTCATTGTGCCTTAATGTGGCTGATTGGAGATTGATTTGGGTCCATTAAAAGGAAGCAAATCTGGGAAGTGGAGAGTGCTAACCATAAACAGATGGTTGCCCTCAGAGCTAGAAAATGAGCTCCTTGGCCAATGCCTGCTGTGAGCCTGGCAGCTACCTGCACAGTGGTCTTCCCATCCAGGTGGTGTGCTGCTTAGGTCAGTCTGAGCTAAATGCTGCTTCTGATGCTTCTAGGAAGGAGGGTGGTCATGTCCACATCATTTTGTTAGAAGACATTGAGTTCTGAGAGTTGAAGAGAAACTGCTGAAAGGCACATTTTGAAGCAAAGAAGAATATCTTCCCTCTTTAGTAATAGAAACAGAAAAGAAAGAATCAGGAAATTAGCATCAGGACCATAAGGAGGTATTGGCATAAACAGGCTTTCAGGAGACAGGCAGGAGCAGCAACTGGCATTTGCAAGAATCCTCTACTATCTATCTCACATGTACACAATCCATATAGTCCTTATAGAAACCTCATATGTCAATAAGGCAAACGAAGCTTTTCTAAGTTTTGAATATAGGAAACAGACTCTGAGAAGTTGTGAAATGCTAATAATATCTTACTTTTGAATATCTCATTTGCAGTTTATCAAATGTGTACATACAGATGATCTCACTTTGTTCTCTGGGGTATTATTATGCCCATTTTAGAGATGGGTAAGAGGCTTATCTGTGGGTACTGCCTGTGATAACTCCACTAGTGAGCAGCGGTTCACCCTCCTGACCCCTGAGCTTGTGCAGGGTGCACAGCTGGCAAAATGGAGTAGCTGGGGCCCCAAATGCATCACTAAATTTGCATCTAAGATGAGGACATTGAATGGCTTAAGTTTCCAGTAGCACACCCACACATACTTTGAAGCAATGACTCTCCTAGAAAGAATGGCAATCATGAATGGAATGAGGATGTTAGACACCCAGGGCATATCAAGTCTAGAATAAGGGAGGCTGAAAAAAGAGAGTCTTGTTGCTTTCTTTCTTTCTTTTTTCTTTCTTTCTTTCTTTCTTTCTTTCTTTCTTTCTTTCTTTCTTTCTTTCTTTCTTTCTTTCTTTCTTTCTTTCTTTCTTTCTTTCTTTCTTAAAATTCACTAATTGGTAAGAATACAAGGCAAAATGAGAAAATTTTTTTTTAATTTATGAAAGCCCACATTTTGCTACCTTATTTCTTATGAATCTAATGAATCAATTCGAAGGTCTGGGGAGAGAGGGCAAGAGGTAGTTATGAAAAGAAATTTGATCTTGAGTCAGAGAAGCAGATTCATCTCTGAAACGAAGATTGGTCTAAGTTTTTCTCCTTGCTGTTGCTTATTTTGGAATGACTATCTTAGTTGGAACTTCAGGGAGAGACCTGCAGCTCTTTGCTGAAAAAATGATTTTGAATCTGCACTGATCCAAGTTAAATATGTTTTTTATGCTGATGGGTCTTTTCTCAATACCTGGAGAAAATGCAGGAATTCATAAGTGATGGGATTTCGCTTCAAGGTGGAGACATGCCTTACTTATCTTTGTGTTTCCAGCCAGTACAATAGTGTCAGATGGCTAAGAATTTGGTAGCAAGAATTTGGTAAATGTTTGTTGAAACTGAACTGTGGCAAGCATGAATTTGTACAGGTACCCAACCCTTTTATATTTCTGTGGCTAAATGTACCATGCACCAAATGTGAAACACTGATCTTCAAGGTACCCTTTTGGTTTGACATGAATTTTTTTTTTAAATCAGTTTTATTAGGTGTTTACCATGTCAGGCACTCTTGTGTTTTTTGAATATTAACTCATGTTTCCTTACCATTACACGATGAGATAGGTACGATCTTATTTCCATTTGACAGATGAGGAAGTTGAGGCATGAGGTGAAGGAATATGCAGGTGAATGGTAGAGTCAGGATTTGAACAGAGCAGGATATGCCACTGTCCATGAGTCTAGTCATGGTTTCCTAGTGCATCTAGAAGGTAATTCCACACATAACGTCACACTCCAACTCACACATGGTCCAGGCCTGAGCTTGGAAGTCAAGTGCAACAAGACCTTTGAAAATCAATAACAATTAGACCTAACTCGTCATCAATGGTGCTGAGGAAATTCAGAAGGAATGCCTATGGGCCACAGATTACTATTAGAGACAGTTACCAATCTCTTGTATTTTAAGAGGTAGAAAGTGCTTGAACATAAGATCTGTGAGCGACATATATATTTCAACTTGCATGCCAGGGTAGGTTGGTGGTTGCCATGTGGAGGGCTGTGTTCTTAAGGTGGTATGGAAGACCAGTGGGTGAGACAGCCATGGCGGTTCATAATTGATACCTGCTGTGGGCAGAGAGAAGGGAGCATGGTTGACAAGTCCCTGGGATGGATTCTTCAGGATTCAGGAATCCAAACCTTGGAGGACCTTGAATATAGATTCCTGGTAAAATGTTAACATTTCCTGTGAAGGAATTAAGACCCGATTACACTGTGAGTAGGGCTTACGTCCATTTATAGAATAAAGTTAGTTTTAAATAAGTTAACTGAAAGTACCTTGGAGACATTATAGCCTCTGTTCTCTCTGAGAGTTCCAATAAGGTGACTGAGGGTTTTTTCAGTACTTTGTAAAGTGCAGTGCAAACGCAGCTTCATTCCCTCCCTGACTTGCAACCAGATTGCCCCCAAACTCCTCTTTTGTGGACGTTTTAGAGATACCATTACTCATAATCAGTATTCTGAAGGAAATCCACTTCTTGTAGAAGCAGAGACAGAACAATGTAGAAATGGGGAAATGATGTCCTAAACATAAGTGAGATCACTGGAACTTTCTTTTGAGAATCAAATCCTGCTATAGCTGTCTTTTAAAAACAATTTTAAAAACAAAGTGGGGGTGGCCAGAGCGCGGTGCTAATAATACCAAGGTTGCTGGTTCGATCCCTGCATGCGGCACTATGAGCTGCACCCACCTTAAAAAAAACAACAACAACAAAAAAACAATTTTAGCAAATATGTATTGAGCTATTATGTCCAAGCCCCACTTTAGGTACCAGGAAAGAAGTGGTTTCATGGTCTTTTGGAAAGTTCTTCCTTTTTATCAACGGCTTCCTTTTACCCTAGAAGGTAAGTGATACAGTGTCTTGAGTTTGTGAACCCCCTGAATTGAATGCAAAGTTTTCTGTGATGGCATGTATGCATTTTCAATGTAGACACGTTCCGTAGTTTTGTCATATTCTCCAAGGATTCCAAGGGCCAAAGAACCTGAAGTGAGGCTGTGGTGGCAGGAAGAAGAATCGCCTGAAACTAGGGCAGTATGGTTCTTCACTGTACACCCAGCAGCCAGTTCTCAGAAATCCGAACACATATTTCCTTCGAGTATCAGGAATCTGGAAAGAAAGCATACGTAGCTTTCTTCATGCCTAACATATTTCCTTCCTTTACCTTGGACTTTTATTATCTACCTCAATATTTTCTTCTTTTCCAAAAGGCAAGCAGTCCTCAGGGAGCCCCTGAACTCTTTTTGTTCTGTTTTTCAGTTTAGTTTTGAGCCCAGTCCAGCAATGTTTTCCTTTGTTTTTAAGTGACCTCCCACCTTTCTGAGCTGTCCTCCCCTCCCACCTTGACCTCTAACTCCAAATTTATGTCTCTGTGTCATTGTGGGGAACTTCTTGGTGAAAGGATAAAGCTGAATTGGAGCTTGGTCTTGGGGATTTTCATACTAACACTGACTCTTTATTATTAGCTGTGCACTCCAGGCTGCTAGAGTTCGTATTTTGGCATTGGACCATCAAACACCCTATTTTTAAGAGCCTTTTAGTTGTAAACATGTGCTATGACTGGGAGCTCGCTTTCTTTATTCGTATTTACCAAAGAGGTTGAACTGTTGAAAAGTTGTTATAAAAAAAATAATAAAATAAAAAGCTTAGACCTTCAGGACTATTTTTCCACTCATGCAACTAAAAAATGTACATGATCTAAAAAAAGAAAATTTGGCGTTTAGTTGCTTAATTTGATGGTCCAATCATATTGGTAATTTGAGGGGAGGAAGAACTGGAACTGCTGGGTGATTTTGTTTTCACATATATGCCCATCAAACATGTACGGAGGGAATGAGGCTTGCCATACATATTTACGTGATTGAGCAGAACAGCTCAAACAAACGCAGTCCAGTAAGCTGAGGAAATTTTTATGCCTTTAAAGTCTTCTATGTTTAGAATAAAAGTGTTCTATAGACATACCATGTTTCCCCGAAAATAAGACCTAGCTGGATAATCAGCTCTAATGAGTCTTTTGGAGCAAAAATTAATATAAGACCTGGTCTTATTTTACTATAAGACCTGGCCTTATTTTACTATAAGACCTGGCCTTATTTTACTATAAGACCTGGACTTATTTTACTATAAGACCTGGACTTATTTTACTATAAGACCAGATCTTATATGATATGATATGACATGACATGACATGACATGACATGATATGATATGATATGATACCTGGTCTTATATTAATTTTTGCTCCAAAAGACAGATTAGAGCTGATTGTCCAGCTATGTCTTATTTTCAGGGTAACACAGTACTTCTCGCACACTCTAAATTCTGGAGACTTTACTAGTCCCATTAAGGAAAACATAAATACTCCAAACTCTGGTTGGTTTGCTTACGCATAGATGTATCATTGATGTCTGAGGGCCTTAAAAAGTAACGTCTAGAAATTCAGTGAAGGAAAGAGTATCACAAATATGTCTATTTCTTTTATCTGGAAGGAATTTAGGAAAGTGTAACAAAACACAGATTAATCTTTTGAGGGGATTGTGATTTACAGCCCTAGAGCAGGAGCTTCAGGAATTTAAATGCTAAAAAGGAGAGGTTGAACTTTGACATCTCCCTCTTATGATTTAAGATTCTAAAAGTAGCATTAGGTAAATTCTCGTGCTCTATCACAGGAGAAATGCCAGTTTTCCGTGAGGGTGTAGCATTTCTTGACACCTTTTGTAGCAGAGGAAGGCAACGTGCTTCAGAGATTAGCTGCATTTATGAGGTGGAGAGAATAAAAAAAAGTTCTGGGAGTGTGTGTGTTTCAGGGGTCATGAGCCCAGTGGGCAGCCATATTCTGTTGGAAGTACCTTGACCTGGAAATTCTCTGGCTAAATGAAGAGTGCATCTTTTCCACACAGATCTGGTTTGAAAGCACCTTGCCTCAGTGTTGCTTTCACTCTTCAGGCTGCTGTCAGATGTTTCCTCCCGATGTCTCAGGCAGATGGGACCTACCCTGTCCAGCACATGGCTTCCACATGTACTCTCCCTCCTCCCAGAATGGCTCTTTTCTGAAGACACTGGCATTCTTGGTCCTTGTTGTATAACTTGTTGTCTTATTGCCATGCTCTGGCTTTTAAATCACTCTTTATTTTCCAGTGCTTTCAAAGACAAGAACCTTCAAGTCCTGGCAGGCTTTCATGCACCGCGAATGCTGGCTAGTTGATCTTTAGGGAATGAGAAATCCAATGCACCTGCACATGTACATACACACACACACACACACACACACACACACACACGTACACGCCTCATAAACTCCTAATGCCCCTACCCTGTTTCCCCAAAAATAAGACCTAGCTGGACAATCAGCTCTAATGCGTCTTTTGGAGCAAAAATTAATATAAGACTAGGTATTTATTATATTACATTACATTACATTACATTATATTATATCACCTGTCTTATATTATAGTAAAATAAGACTGGGTCTTATATTAATTTTTGCTCCAAAAGATGCATTAGAGCTGATTGTCCAGCTAGGTCTTATTTTCGGGGAAACACTGTATCTTCTTTAATAATGAATTGAAAATGACCACTGTATATAAACCCAGAAATTCACAAGGAAATTGTTTGCTCTATTCCTGTCAGTTAAATCTGCTTAGTGATGAGAATAGACATTCTACCAGAGATATCTCCAGAGTCAGTAAAAGTGCTTCCTTCTTGAGTTGCCATGAGCTTGAGTGCACCAGAAGGCTAGAGAATGATTTCAAAATTATACTCTTCAGTCAGCTGAACAGAGCTGTGGGGCTGTGGTGATACCCTAAGTAGTATCTTTCATAATGACTCCCTTCTCCCAGCCTCCTGGTGTGTCTTCAGACCTTTGATTATACTTCATTGGTGGGGCATTAACTGACAAGTGATATAAACCAATCAATACAACAAGGAATTAATTCCACTTCATTCCATTTTCCCTTTGTTGAGCTGCAAGTATTTCATATATATATATATATATACACGTATATACATATATACGTATATATATACATACACACACACACACACACACACACACACCCTTGGGTGGAAAAAGCATCATTGCTGTAAAATAGTCTTGCTAGTTTGTGTGTCTCTCATCTCCATCCTGGATAGCTCCCTGTAGCTTATGCAGGTTAAGCTGCTGATTCTCACTGATAAATGGTCCCTACATGACTTCTTGACTGAGAGACCTTGCTAGGTACTTTGCCAAATTTGGAAACATCTCAACTGGACTAGCCTTCTCTTTCAGGGCTAGCCTCCTACATATGAACTGTGAAATACCCATTGCCTTTGTGAGACTTCTTACAACCTGAAAAGCACCTCATTGTTTTGTTTTATGATTGTATTTTCTCCACTATTGAATGTAAGTGTTTAAAAAATGTAAAATTGAATCAAAATTAATGTCAGCAGGAAGACTTTCCCTAAACGTTTGTAAGAATATCTCTACCCTCCCTTGGGGGGAGGTGGGTACTATCCTTGACCAGCACCTCCTTCAGAATCAATACCCAGAATGCTGCGTCTGCGCCCTCCGGTAGCTGGTGTGTGCAGGACTGTTCAGTGAGTAGCAAATGCAAGAGGCCATGGTGGATCAGGAGGACACATATTTATGTGTTTAAAACTTTCAGGAGGAAGAAGCATTTGCAGAATTTAACTCTTAGAATTCCGTGTAAAATTCTTTAACATGTTTTTGGTTGTTGTTCAAAAGTTAGTTTCCAGTTGCCGTTTTAATAAAACGACAAGTTAGGGTGGCCGGTTAGCTCAGTTGGTTAGAGCGTGGTGCTGAGAAGACCAAGGTTGCCGGTTCAATCCCCGCATGGGCCACTCCTTAAATGAAATAAATAAATAATAAATAATAAATAAATAAATAAAACAAAATGACAAGAAAATGATGAATGTCTAAGTATTACCTTGTCTTGTACACCTGAAACTAATAAATTAAAAAATAAAATAAAATAAAATGACAAGATTAATTAACTGTATTAATTATCTATGGATGTACAATGAATGACTCCAAAACTTAACAGCGGAAAACAGTAAACGTTTTTACCTCTCACAGTTGTTAGCGGTCAGGAATTCAGGATTCCTGCATTCCTCAGGGTCCATCATGAGGTTGCAGACGAGTTATTGGTGCTGCAGTTACCTCAATGCTTGACTGAGGATGGAGGGTCTGCTTCCAAGTTCACTCATATGTGGTTGGCAGGACTCAGTTCCTCACTGGCTGGTGTTCGGAGGCCTCAGGTCCTTGCCACCTTGGCCTCTCAATAGGCTGACTGAGTGTTCCCAAGTCACAGCAGCTGGCTTCCCCCAGATAGAGTGAGCTAAGAGAGAACCAATATGGAAGCCACAGTCTTTTACAACCTAATCTCAGAGGTGACACACCTTTGCTTCTGTCATATTCTACTGGCCACATAAGCCAACCCTGACACAGTGTATGTGTGTGGGTGTGGAGGTGGGGGCACTACGTGAGGAGGTGAACAGCAGGAGGTGGAGATCATTGGGGGCCATCTTGGAGGCTATTTAACATATTAACGAATAAATATTGGCCAATAACCCAGGTTATTATGTTCCCTACTGTGATATTAAGGAAAGGTATGCCCCTGACTTTCTAAAATTAGGCCATTCATTCATCTTGCATGTATTTATTGAATGCCAGATATATACCACTTAGTATATATCAGGGAATAAAACAAAGGTCCTCGCCCTCCTGAGGCCTACATTCTGTTTTACAGTCCGCTTTCCAGGTAGCAAGTCCCATGGATCGGTGGGCCCATGTGGTTAGGGTAAGTGCATGGATCTCAATCCTTTGTTTTGGACTGACTTGCATTTGACCAGCTTCACAGGAAACAAAAGCACCTATTTTCTTTATCTTCCAGAATAAGGATAGGCTTTTGGAAAGATGTAGTAACAATACAATCTCTCTAGTATTCACATTCTTCTATTCATTGTCGTAAATGATTACTTTTCTTTGATACCTAAGTGAGGAAGTAAAGTACATCACTTAAGAATTAAGGGAAGTAAGTACATCACTTAAGGTTTAGGAGCCAGACCCTCCTGTATTTGAGACTATTAACTCTCCTGCTTTCTTACTGTATTACCTTGGGCATGTTGTTTGACTCATCTGAGCTTCAGTCTTATCATCTATAAAATAACGGTAACAACAGCACCTTGGAGTTATAAGCAATCAGTGCCTGAAAACACTTATCATAGGATTTGGTACCTAGATACCACTCAGCTTCATCGGTCTTTTCTTCATTCTGACTGTGTCTGTGTACCACACAGACACTCATTACCAAAAGTGCTATCAACAATAACCCCTTAGTTCAATCCAAACTGAACCGTCCAGGACTCTAAGAGGCACAGTAACTTTACTGCCAGAGCAGCATCTCTCTCTCTCATTTCCCAGAGCTATGGCTGCCGCTAGCATGTGTTACATGGGAAGAATAACTCTCTCCGAGGTTCATAACTTGTGTTAAAGCCTTTGATTTATCATCAGGAGTTTCCCATTTAGATATGTGAACACATGAACGTGCTTTCCACATCCCCCTGGTGATTTCCTACTGATGCTGTTTCTGTTGAATGTACTTTGCTAATAAGTCATCTGTCAGCAAAGGGGCCTGGAGAGGGAAGACACATGTGCTTTAGGGTTTCTGTCTGTCAGTCTTGAGTACCTGAGCTAGGAAGCCCCTGATTTTCCTTGGCCCAGCCCTGAGCAGGCAGTTGTTTCCTGCCACAAACGTGCCTGCTTTCCTGATGCCCGATGCCGGGAAGCCTGTAGCCCAGCTCCCAGTTCCTCTCTCATTTGTCTTCCTGGAGTGATTAGAGAAGGAAGAGATTCTTGTAACTGCCAGTCTGAGGAAGATTATACAAATTAAACAGGTAGGGATATTGTGGTGGAGGGAAGAGCAGTATAATTCTTGGAGATACCTGGTAGTTTGGAACTCTGGGAGTTTTATATACCCTCCAAATTTCCCCTTGCCCCTGTTGGGCAGGAATGTGTACATGGGACACGCATAATCCCTTGAACTACTCGAAGACATGAATAAATGTGACCGGTGTTCAGGCAGTCATGAGCTCTGATTTTGTTTATGAGGAAAGACTTCTAAAGACACAGGAAGGTGGAGAGGGCTGGGGAGAAAGGAACAGATGCTTGAAGCTAGGCAGTCCTGAGTTTGAATCCTGGCCCTGACACTTGTGGGCTCTGTGACCTTGAAGGATGGTATTTCTTAACCTATTCAAGCCTATTCATATAGGAAAGAGAGAGAGAGAGAGAGAGAGAGAGAGAGAGAGAGAGAGAGAGAGAGAGAGAGAGGAGGGAGGGAAGGAAGGAAGGAAAGGCAAGGTCCCAGGAAACATTATTTTTTTGTTCTTTCTGAACTCTACCAATTTTCTAAATTAATCAACTTGGAACATGACACTGTTTATATTAGGAGAAATATTCGCGGCTTCCAGGGCTTCGGTTCTCAAGCACTACTGTATTTAACAATCACTGGGGTGTTTAGTTGCTGGGCTCTACCGGTAGAAATTCAGGAGCTCTGAAGAAAGTTCTCATTTGGAGATACAGGCTTTGGGGTAACTCCAAGTCTTAGAAGGTTTTGAAATCACCTTGGCTTACACATTTTAGGCATTTGTGCAAGTCAGATACGAAACATTCTTTGAGCTTTGAAGACATGGAACCATAGAGATTTTAGAACTCTCGATGCTTCTATGTGCCTTCTGGGAGCTTTAGAAAGCACAGAAGCCGAGATTTGCAAAGGTGCACCTTCTGTTCTGTGGAAAATCTGCCTGCTTCACGTGTGACCTGGATAGAACAATTCACTGCTTTCCACAGGCACCATTTCAGAATGCAAGCAGGAACAGGACACCCAGGAATATCTGTGGAATGCAGGCCTGAAGCTGAAGGACAAGTAAAACCAGAGGGCTTGGGCAGATAATAAATGCCAAGACACTGAGTGCTTAACAGTGAAATGGTAGTGATTGCCCACCAGGTATGGAGGGGGCTCGCAGCCCCAACAGCCGAGGAGTTGTCTAGTTCTCTGATCTTTTAATCAGTTCCATCTGTTGGATCATTTCTGTTGGATCATTTAATCAGTTGGATCATTTAATCAGTTCCATCTCCAAGACATAGCTTCAGTCCCCCACCTGGTCACGACCTTGGCCCAGGTAAGTACCCCCTCTACCCTCAACTGCTACCACAGCCATCTAAGCCATCTCTCTTTCAGTACACAGTGAGTACAGCAGCAAATTACCTTCTTACTACATAAAATTGTTCACAATTTTCTTTAGTGGCCTCCTGTTGCACTTAAAATAAAATCCAGCCTCCTTCCTCAAGCCTGTAAGTCCTGTCCATGTGGTTCCCTACTGTACTTTTCAGGATACACTTGCCCTTGCTTACTGTACCCAGCCATGTGTGGTGCACTTAATTCCCCAAGTGAGTCAAGGTCTTTCCTTCCATAGAGCCCTTTATCATGTGATTTCTCTTAACTGGCTAGCTCCCACTTAATTTGTAGATCTCATCATAAATGACAACCATACTAAATATCCCTTCTAAAGAGGTTTCTCGCCTGTTATTTTGTATTTTTGCCCCTTCTTTGTCTTCTTTACAACACTTATAACAATTTGCATCGTCTCTATTTACTTCTTTTCCCCCCCATTTTGGTCCATTATCATCCTTAGAACATTAACTCCATTTCGCTCTGTTTTTCACCAGTGTGTCTCTGGTACCCACCATAGTGCTTGAGAATTGTTTGTTGAATGAGCAAACAAGTACTCTGACTTGCTGTGTTCCAGAGGATAGGGTATGAAGAAGGATTCATGGGAATAGCTGCTTCTGTTTTCCAGACAAATTCATCCCTCTAGAATACTCCAAGGAAGGAAATTGCAGGAGTGTGCAAGTGACTCACTCACCCAAACTAAAATTCAAGGAACCAGGGACATTTTCATTCCGTTCTGCAGAAAAGTCACAAGCCTACACATTGCTCAGGTGAGGGCAAGGCTGTGTGCATGTGAGAGAACACTTGTACCTCACAGTTTGTTCCTGCTTTTGGCTACCATAATGGCTAACGTCTAACTGTTGATCTGACTACTGGGAAGAAATGAGTTCCGAAGTTGGGTTTCTAGAAAACTGAAGCTTGCATTGACAGGACCCGAGTCTCCATAGTCTTCCATAGCCAGCCCCTTCATGCATGCTGACACTTAGGGCAAGACACACAGCCCTGCTCAGGATGATAGGGAGACTGAGTCACACGTCCTCAAGGACACGCCAGATTTTTTTCCTCTCTATCAGGTCTTCAGGGTACCAGGAAGGAGGAGAGTGAGTCGCTCTGAACTGTCAGAGTGGGGGAGGGAATGCTATCTGAGGACTAACCAAGAACATTCAAACTCTTGATTCCAAAGAGACAAAATGTTAAAAGGGTACATGGTAATATATGGTGATGGAAAGACAACTGACTCTGGGTGGTGAGCACACAATGTGAGATATAGATAATGTATTACAGCATTGTACACCTGAAATCTATGTAACTTTACTAACAATTGTCACCCCAATAAACTTTAATTTAAAAACGGGGGAGGAGGGGAAGGGAGGGTATATGAAAGGAATAGGTGTGAGATCCTAGGACACAAGGACTAGTTTAAATTTTAAAGTTTGAAAGAGAGAGCATTAGAATAACTAAAAGGGAGTTCTAGTTTATACACTAAGTAGTAAGCGTATTACTAATTCCAAGAGGTAATAGGTTGAATGAAAATATAAGTGTAAAATAAATTAGATGAAACATATACTTGATAGACAGCCATCATGGGTTATTCAGACAGTGTTTGGGTACGTCATTTCCAAACTTTTAGTATATTCTTTAAAACTGAGGAAAATTGCCCAGGTTGCTGAAACTAGATTAGGGACCCCCTACCCCTCGTATGTCTTGAAAATTTCCTAGTGCTTGCTGTCTACCTTGATAGGTCCTCTTCAGTTGGCACCTGTTGTTTTGAGTAGGACACATGGTCTTTTAAATTCTGAATAAAAACCCAGTTCCTCACTGGCTTCTGTGGCACCTGCTTCCAGCTCAGATTGCAACTTATTTGTCTTCTGTCCTGTGGTCTAGACTGCAGGGGGCTGGGATGGAGTCATGCCTGCCCCTGCCACTCCCAAGGCAACTTCCTCTGTGGACCATATTGTGCCAAATATTTATTCTGGGTACAAAATGAGTCTACATTATCTCCTAAACAGAATAATGGAACAGTGGTTGACACAGGGCAGGAATTTGGGAGGCATCTTGGAAAAGGGAGAAAAACGTTGAACTAATCTGCCCATTGCCCAGTTTCCCTGTGTTTTAGGTTATCTTAGCAGAAGTAGTTAAAACAAAGGGAAGGCAGTGACAATGACACTGTGAAGAATGCTCATTATACCTCTTAGATACGGCACTGGTCACCAACCCACAGGAAGGGTGCTGTTATTGTCTAGGAGTGGGTGAGGCCTCATGTAAAAAATCTATGGTATGAGGAACTGTTAAACAAACTGGTCTTTTTCTTATTAGGAAAGAGGGGGATATCAAGATAACTTAAAAGTGATTCCAAACTATCACTCATAATTAAAGGTATTGTCTTTGAAATAATCCAACACTATCTGTGTCAGGGCCTAATAGGCCACATGCTTCTAACTGGCAGATACTTGGCCCAGTTGGTGGGGCACGGGCACATAGCTGTCCCCTTTGACTCTTTGCCCCTTTGTGACATCCATTTTCATCTTTAAATCTCATTAGCCAGGGCTCAAGCTAAGCACCATATCCTCTAGGGGACCTTAGAAAGTGTCCCTTCTTGAAAAACATCTGCTTCAGTTTGCCTCAGATTTTGTTCCCTTCTTTCTCTTAAATGTAAATATAGTTGGTATACAATATTATATTAACCATAAAACTCCTAGAAGAAAACACAGGTAGTAACCTATTGGACATTAGTCTGAGCAATATCTTTTTGGATATATCCCTTTGAGCAAGGGAAACACAAGCAAAAATAAACAAATGGTATTTCATCCTGCCCTTTATCATACCCTTCTCTGCCCCCATAGACCCCACTGTGCCAAGCAAACAAGAAAATTTTTAAAAATTGAAAATCTGGGTGAATTATTGTGTGCTCCTAATCAATCTACTTCAGAACCTGTTCAGGGTACACAAATCACCTGATTCAAGAGTCAGAATCATTTGGAGTATTTGATAAAATGCAGATTCTAGGATCCCATTTCAACCCTAGAAAATCCAAATTTCTGGCATAGGGCCTAAATATTTGCATTTTCAATAATGTATGAGAACCTACATGAGGTGAGGTATCTTTGTCTTTTATTCATGAATGTATCCCAAATACCTAGATCACTTCCTAAAAACAACAAAGATATTATGAGCCTCTGTAAATATTTATTCAATGAATAAAGAACCAAAGCTTAGTAGGATTTATTTATTAGTTTTGCTTTTCTATTAATTAACAGCAGAAGCCAGTGGCAGGGGAGAGGAGTCTTTAATGGGAGGAAGACAGACTAGAAAAGAGGAAGAAGAGATCAGTTTGAAGAACTGGTCAATTTCCGGGAGGCTACTCTTAGGTGGGGCACTAAAACGGAGAATTTGTGTGATAGGAAGCTGTGGTGGAATTTGGCAGAGGAGGAAAGAACTTGGGAGAAGGGAAATGCAATGAGGCAGTGGTTAGATCAATCGTTCTTAAACATTAGTGAGCCCCTAAATCACCTGGATGGCTTGTTAGACCCCTGATGGTTGCTGCTCTCCAAGCTAAGTTTCTGATTTAGTAGGGCCTGGTTGGAACCCGAGAGTTGCCATTTTTAACAACTTCCCAGGTAATGCTGCTGCTGCAGAGAACTAGCTTTGTGAACCACTTAGATTGTTGGCCTCAGGAGTCAGAGAATTTGGAGTATGAACCCCAGCGCTACGCCACTCTTGTTGTGGGACCTTTACAGTTTATTTAACCTCTGTATCTCTGTTTCCTTCACGTGTAAAATGGGGATAATAGTGATAATTAGACGTTTCAAAGCCTCATGAATGTATCCCAGATACCTAGATTACTTCCTAGTTGAGTTGATGCATGTGAAATATTTAGCAAAGTGCTAACACATACAAGCACTCACTGTCTTAAAACTTATTATTTTGTCTGGTGCTACCCATGCACCTTTTTGGGGAACTAAAGAATATAGCTGCCCGTCTAACAAAAGAGGAGACATGACTTTATAGAACAAGCATATATTTAATAGAAGGATGGACTGGCTCAGATTCCAATATAATGAAGGTATTTATTTCTGTGTCACGATATGGTACTTAACTAGCTGAAATTAATTCCTGATAAGAAAGCACTCAAAGGCTAATTTTCACAACAGGTAAAAGTAGATGACCTTACTGGAGGTGGATGGTGATGATAGTTGTATAACAATGTTAGTGCACTTAATGCCACAGAGCTATACACTGAAAAATGGTTAAAATGATGAATTTTTGTTATGTATACTTTACCATAATAATGAAATGTAGATAGCCCAAGTGTTACTTTCCGCTCCCCTTTTCATGATCTCCTATCAGGAAATTCATTTTAGTGTATAGTATAGCAACTGTTGTTCAAATTAGTCTACTTAGTTTGAAGAGTGACTAAATTTAAAACACGTATTGTACACCTTCTGGGGCGAGCTCCATGGGCCTGCCATTGTCAGTACAATCTCCCATCAAGCAGTTTTAAAGACGAATCCAGTGATGCTTTAAGGTCCCTGATGTTGAATTGCAATCACTTCTCATACACAAAAACCCACCTTTTTGGATTCTCATTGGGTAATTGGAAAAGCAAATGCCCTTAAGGACTTGGCCTGAGCCCCCTACCTTTTGTTTTGAACTTTTCTTTATGAGATGATGAATTTGATAGAGAAATATGAGCCTTTCACTCATTCTAGTTTATCTGGTATCTATAGCCTTCTTTTTTATAGTTACATGCTACACTGGCAAAGAAGGATACCTTTGTTCTTAAAATCAAATACTACATCAATGGAAAAAAGGCCTCCAGATAGAAAGCATAAGAAGGGTCTGGGAAAAATCATTTAGAAAAGCAAATGCAGGCAACTTTCAATTGCCAAACTCGGAGTGAAACTCAACATCACAGAGGTGGCGCCCGTATTATAAGCAAGTTCAATTCCAAAAGCTTGTAAGTACACAGTGTATACGTTGGTATGCATTTTCCTATAGCATCACTTCTACATGTAAAACTATACTTGAACTTCAGAATGGAACTTGGAAAATCAAGTAGGGATGTCTTTGGTGGCCTCAGCTATGGGAATCCAATCTAGGTTTCACAGTTTACTCTATCTGTAGCAATCCGTGGTGCTCATCCTGGAGTAAAGTCCCATCACTACCACCGCTACTGTTCCCATGGGAGGAGTCTTGCAAGTTGTGCATTCATGTCTCCAGGATGACTAACATTCAAGATTAGAGAGAGCCCAGAAATCACAATTTGATTTTAGAAGATGGTTTGCAGCAAAATCTTAGCTAATAAGGATTTCTCATGGTTTCCTAAACAAGAATTAAAGTGTGTTGTGTCTATTTAGTTTCTCCTATTTCTTCCCACTCTTCAGCTTCTTCTTTTGTTTCATTTTTCATTCTGCTTCATGCCAGAAGTGGGCTTATATGATTTCTCAAACTCCTAGCCAATGTAAATAAACACACTGAAACATAGCAGAGTGGTGAAGATCTATTCAGACCTGGATTTGAGTCTGTACGCTTCCTTTTGCTGGGAATTCTTGAACAAATTACGTAATTTCTCTGAGGTATAGTGCCTTGATGTACAAAATGGAATAATAACTCATAAAATGTTACTGTGAGAATTAAATGAGATGATACATATAAAGTACTTAGCCTAGTGCCTAGACATAGTTGGAACTCCATTATTATTGTTACATGTTGCTTGGGCTATTTATTACAATTTTTTTTTGGTATGTAGTTAATGCCCTCATCTACGTTTGCATAAATGATATTGTAAAAATATGTATTATAATCATTCCATGCATTTGCATAGCAAGTTATAGTCTATAAAGCAATTTTTCATTTGCTCCTTACAACAACCCTATGCAATCAAAAGAGCTAAAAATATTTCCTCTTTTTACACATGAAGAAACAGGCTTAGAGAGGTGTATTGACATGATTTGGATTGACTTAGGTAGAGCGAAGAGTCAAGCCACAGTCAAGATTCTTCATTCCAATGCTTTCTGTTATATATGTGAAAATGTCTTATAATTATTGATACCGTAGTATTGCCAACTGTAGGATGGAGGAGCTTACCCATTTCTTATTTTAATAATTTGTTTTTTAGAAAACATATCCAAGAAGCCATGAATAGGATTAGAATGTTTATTTTTCTTTCGTGTCCTGAAATTTTTCAACTTGTGTGTAGCAGTGTGGTAACTTGAAAGATGGTTCCATGGATTTCATGCTTCTGGCAGTTTCAGGTCACATTGGGGTGAAATATAATATACTCGAGTCATCCCCAAGGTAATAATGTTGATAAGACAGTGGAAACCCTGATAAATTCTTAAGCAAAATGAATTTTAAAAGTTGTTGCAATATTTTTGTACATTCTAAGTGATTTCGACTTTCCACATACTGATTTTTATATTACTTAGTTTAAAAAAATCAAAACATTTACATTTCTGACACAACAATAATAATTTTGGCTATTTTCTCCTTTGCATATTGGTTCATTATCTACAGTACCATTTTCTTTTTGACATAATCATAGCATAAGCTGAACCTTTGTTATGAGTTCTTGGCTCCAAATGTGACATTAGTTTTCCTAAGAGCAAGAAGGAAATGTTCTCCCTATATGTCATTATATAAATTTTGGAAACTTAAGAGTCTTGAAAATCATCCACTTGGGACATGGAATATCATAATAGTTAAGGCCTTAGGTACTAGAATCCAAGCTTTACCATTTATTAACTGAGCAAATTGAGGGAAATTATTTCATTCTTAGGCTTTAATTGTCTCGTCTATCAAATGGTGATGTAATAGAACCTGCCTAACAGGATTGGTGTGAGGATTAAGTGAGAGGGTGTCGTTATTGTGCTCAGTAGTGGTTAGATACCGTCACCATCATCATCATCACCATCATCATCATCACCACCATCATCACCATCATCACCCATGATGGTCTCAGTAATCTTTTTTTGGTGGGGAGGTGTTTATTTATTCTTTATTTTTGTATTATTTTTTAAATATTTTTATTAAAATATAGCTAACATACAATATTATATCAGTTTCAGGTGTACACCATAGTTATTCAACATTTGTATACCTGAAGAAGTGATTGCCATGATAAGTCCAGCAGCCATCTGACACCGTACCATGCTATCACAATATTATTGACTATATTCCCTATGCTGTACATTACATCCTCAAGACTTCTTTGTTTTATACCAGTCTCTGTAATCTTGATACTGAGTTGGATGCTTCTCTCTGTACAGATTCCATGGTTGTAGGTGGGAAAGAATCACTTGTAATTACGAGCAGAATAATGTGCAATAAACTGAAATCATGCAGTTACTAGAGTCTTCCTACGAAACCACATCTATAGGGTTAAACTGAAGGGCAGTTTTGAAACTTTGGCCTCTGAGTGTGAATGCATTGTCAAGCACTTCACAGTAAAATACAATAGCATTCCAGATCTCAGTATGATGTCAGACACAATGGATTACTCATTTCAGTGGGAGTTCATTCTCTCCCAAACCCAAAAACATTCATCCATAAAATTCAAGACATACTGATGAAGACATTGCCAGCTAACTCCACCAAGGACACTTGGTTCTCAGTCTTTCTCTTTTAGCTCTGTATTTTGCTGAACTTAACCAGTGAATTATTTTTGGTCTATTTTATTTCTTGATGTTGCAGCATTTTTACATTTGGACGGGAGTATGCAGAGCAGAAAGTGTATAACACATGTGCTGTTCACTGTGTATAAATAAAGGATTCATTGATTCAACAAATATTTGCTCAGGATCCATTGTGTCCAATACACCAGGTAAAATCCCTGAAGTCAGGGACTTTAGATTCAAATAGAGATGGATTCAAAATAAGCAAACATACCAAAAATACTGTAATAGCAAGTAATTTTTGACTGCAAGGCTCAACTTTCTTTAGATTTAAGCTGAGACAAGAAGTAGGAATTAGCCATGGAAATAATTTTGGAAAGTGCGTTCTGAGAGGACAGAGCAACTCTAATTGGTATATCAGTTCTTTTGTTTTTCATTTTTTTAAGCTCAATACTTTGTCTATGATAGGTTTCTTACTGATAAAAATAACATAATTTTTATCATAGATTACCACAGTCTAACATAATTAGATTGTGGGTTTTGGAAATTATGGGTAATAGAGAATAAAACATAATTGAGTATATTAAGTAAAAAGTTATACCAGAATTTAATTATTTAAATTGTCACTAGAATAGATTTGGGGTGTTAGTATTTAAATACCCGTAGAGTCTTGAATGACACAGCAGTCACCCCTATATGTGTGTTAAAAAAAAACACACTTCAGTTGTATTTCAGAATTCTGCTATTGTTTAGCAAATCACTGGGTTTTCTTTTTCTTTCCTGGTTTGGGATATCATTGAAATATCTTGGTATAATTACTTCCAGACCTTATCATTAGTATTTTATAATCTTTATTACATAGACTAGCCCCCCCAAACTGTAGCTTTGCTGAAGCGGAACTTCTGAAATTTTTATTTTATTTCTGAAGTTGGGGGATCCCAAATGTAATCTATGGCACTGTATAAGATTTAGGTCTAGAATTATAAAATGTTCCGTGAGCACGCACAGGGCTTCGCCATAATTCAGAGTGGAACAATCAGCATCCAAAACCACATGAAGCTAGGACTCTGTCCCTTACCTCCCCATCCCCCACTAAAGTGATAGCCACCCATGAGTCATAGACCATTCATTCCCTTAGGTTTGGTATTAGTTCTGCTCCTTAACTCTCATGAGCCCTCATGGACTGAAAATCAAATTAATACACGAGGGAGGAGAGATTATCATTGTAGGGGAGTTGTGGGAGCCCAGACACTTTTTTATGAACAGACTGTCACCCACAAGGATGTTATTTGAATCTGAAAAGAGGCTATCATAAAGGAAGTGGCCCTTTAATCTGCTGTAGGGAGCTGCCACCCTGCTCTACTACGAGGCAGGCGAGGCGGCCTTCCCAGATGAGCAGAATGAGCATTCCGCTGGAGAAAGCAGCTGAGGTTTGAAAACAGTTCCAGTTTTGCAGTTTCAGGAATGTGTCAGAGCTGCAGCTTTAAGATGGCATTTCCCCCCTACCGTGTTTCCCCGAAAATAAGACCTAGCCAGACCATCAGCTCTAATGTGTCTTTTGGAGCAAAATTAACATAAGACCGGGTTATTATATTATATTACATTATATTATACAAGACCCAGTCTTGTAGTAAAATAAGGCCAGGTCTTATATTAATTTCTGCTCCAAAAGACTCATTAGAGCTGATGGTCCGGCTAGGTCTTATTTTCGGGGAAACACGGTAGCTGCTGTCAAGAGAGCCTGGGCTACTGTGAATGGGAGTTTTGTCTGAAGGTTGCCAGTGAGCCAGAGCCACTTGGTAATGGGGCAGCAAGCACATTAATCCTTAAGGAATATATTTTACATACAGCCTCTCTCTCTTCTTTTAGAGCGAAAGTATAAGTGAAACTTCCCTATGCTCCTGTAGTTATCCGGCCTTTGATCTCATTTTAAGTTCAGGCTGAAGGCAACTTGATCTCTGTTGCTATCTCCTTTCATAGATGATAATTAGCACAGTTCTAGTGAGGCTGACTGCAATGATATCCTTTGCCGCTGGAAAAGGGGAGCGGGAGTAGGGATTGGAGTGGTTGTTTGCTGTGTTGGTGACTGTGATGTTGCCATGGGAAAGCTCAAGATTTCAGGAGAGTTTGTGTTTTGTTGGGCGAGGTGCCAAACTGTTGTGACTTATTACAGCGGTGTGAGTGAGCCGCACAAAACAATATCCTGTGCAGCAATTCAAAGGGCAGGATCGCTTTAATCAGGGAAAGATAGAGTGCTGAGTATTCACATTATGCCTTACTTCAACTTGGAAATGATAAACAAACCCCACATTTTGGTAGTCTCTAGGTTTGGTCTTTTAACTGTGGAGGAAAAACAAGTCAGTTCTTCGTACTCACCCCAACTACAAGGCAAAACGAAAATGCTTCTGCTTTATATATAAAGACCCCCTTGTCAAGAATGCTTGTGCCTTCAAATAACTGCTCCACCCGCAAATGCTAGTTCTTCTTGACTCAGCCTCAAGGAAAGCAAAACTTTGCAGGCGAAGTTGATTTGGTGTGAAAAAAAAAAAAAAAAAAGAAGTGGAAGATTGGGAAGGTTACTTCTAAATTTAGACTCCAGACATTCCTTTGCCTCACTTATCCGGGAGATTCAGCCATCTGAACTCCCAGTGCCTAGCACAATACCTGGCCCAGCCTACATGTTTAGTGATTGTGCAACCATACCAAACGCAAGACATTTTTCTCGTGGTTGTGTGAAAAGTTAACACATAGAACTGCAGAAGGAAAATTCTGGAGCTTAGTCAACTATTTTGGCCTTTCAAGTCACAAAGGGAGCTAGCTAGAGCCCTTTTTTTGCAGTACAACACAGCCGAGTTCTTCAGGAAGATGCCAAGTCTCCATTTCATTTTGTGCTGTGTAGACATTGCCTAGAAGTTCCCTTGGTGCCAAGTCTTCTGAAGCCTTTTGATCCATTCCAGGGAACTCTTGGAAGAGGAGAGAACTTCACAATTTCCATTTTTAGCCTAAAACAGATGTCAACATGTTAACTCCTCTTCATTCGATATTGTGGGTCTGGGCCTGTGCAGTGACAAAGATACAACTGAAGTGCCCCATGTTTTCAGAACACATTTCAAGAGGCTTGTAAGAAATGTATGCGTTGCAGATAAATGACGTAGTTACATCTTGTGGTATAACAGGAAGAAAGGTATTTATCCTAGTTTAAATATAGAGTATAAGTTTCGCACAATACATTTTAAATGTGTGTTTTCTTTAAATAAGATTCAAAAGGCTTTAATAGATGGACAAATAAAGGAAGCATATGATTTTCAGCAGAAGTTGATTTGCCTTCTCAGTGCTCTTTTATTTTTTTAATGTCCATTTTCTAGGAGCATTTTACTTTATCTTTTGGAAATACTTTTCAGAGTGTTTATGCTTGTGATTGTTGCTTTGTAGTTTTATTTGGTTGCCAGATTAGCTATTTATTTTCACCCAATGTGACCTTAGACGGACATATTTTGCATACAGACAGAAGTTTTCATCCATCTTAATTTTCATTTACTATATTACCAAGTTCTAATAACATTCAGAATAATCATAAATTGTGGAAACTTTCTGTAATATAGAAAAATATTCTCTTTGTGTACTCGGTGACTTGAACAGTAACTTGTAGATATCTAGGCCTTTGGGAAATAGGAAATTGAAGAGATTTTTTCCCCCAGAGGTTTCCCATGTATTTTAATATAGGATACATGTTTTTCACACGTATTTTAATATAGGTTACATACTGAATCGTCATCATCACTTCATCATCATCATCATCATTGTCATCTTTGTCTTTTAAACAGACTTTATGTTTTAGAGAAGTCTTAGGTTTACAGCAACAAGGACAGGAAGGTACAGAGATTTTTCATATACTCTCTGACCCACACATGTACAGCCTCCCCCACTGTCAACATCTCAACACCAGATTGGTACATTTGGTACAATCGATGAACCAACACTGATACATCATTATCACCCAAGGTCCATAGTTTATATTAGGGTTCACTCTGGGTGTTTTACATTCATGGGTTTTGACAAATGTATAATGACATGTGTCCACCGTTACAGTATCAAACAGAATAGATTCACTACCCTGAAAATCCTTTATGCTCCACTTGCTTATCCCTCGCCCCCCAACACCTGGCAACCACTGATTTTTCATTGTTTCCATAGTTTTGCCTTTCTGTTATTATTTTAAAAATGCAATATCTTTCATTTTAAAATATTTCACTAAAATTGGAAAGTTTCACTAAAATTTGAAAATTAAAAATGGATAAAAGTGGTTTTTTCAAAAAAAATCTCACAACTCTGTTTTTGCATTAAGAAGTTTTTACAAATTGAATAACTCTAATTTCGTCACCAAAAATGAGAATGGCTTGACCTAATAATATTTTCAGAATGCTATTCTCAGTCAGCTTTCTGGGAATTGGGAAATTTTCAAAAAGTGATTGAGTCAGTATCCCCTTGAACAAAAGCAAAAATGCCATAACACATGAAATCGTAATACAGCACAAATGCATTTAGTTGTATTCTTTTTGCATGGTTGAGCCACCAGGATGAACCTGGGAGACCATGGGTCTCATTTTGATCTGGGCTGTGTTTCTGGAGAACTTTATGCATTTATCTGCTCAGGTCTCCATAGCTCCTCTGCCTGGTCTGGGAAGAGTTTATATGAATACATTAATTACTCAGATCTATAAAAGGTTATTAGGGAAATTAGGGATAATGGAAAGCATTAACAGCTTTTTGAAGTAGATGCCATGAAATGTGAAAGGATAATCTTCTACGTGTAAAATGAACCTGGTGTCACTCTCAGGAAACACTACTAGGTGGATCTGGAGTATGTATGGTGATGGGGGGACATTTGTTTCTTCTTTCTAAATTCACTTCAGCCCATTTCCCTCTTTGTGTTTTAACCATTGCCCTACTTCCAAACTGGACTTTCATCCCCTTAACATATTCTCTATCCTTTTGCCAGTTAAATATCTAACATGCCACTCCTTGTGTATCAAGTCCCTGCTTAAAATCTTTAAATGGCACCTTCTGCCTTACAGAAAAAAAATCCCAAACTTCCTGACTGACCCTGAATTTTGTGGATCCCAAAGTCAGGAACATTCTAGACTTGTGACTGGCAGCAGAAGTGTGGTAGAAGTCAGCCTGACTTCTTATTCTGAGGGGTATGAGAGTGAACTGGCTTCAGCAATAGAGCCAGTGTCCCAGTTCCCTCCTTTGAATCGGGACACTGGGATCAGGAGAGGCTCGAAGCTGGCTTGTAAGAAGTAGGTCTAAAGCAGCTATCACAGCTTCAAAGGAGGACTGGAAAGGGTGGATCCTGTGAGCATCAAAAGGTGCTGGTTGGGGGAGGGAGGTGCACACATTGATGAGGACTGAGGGCTATTCTGGGTCCTGGCACCCACTTCCTTGCACATAGTAATTGTGTATTAAGTATTTGCTCATAGGATTGGCTGACCCTACAGCAGCAGTTCTTATGATTCTTCTTGTTTTTGCCTTTTTACTTTCTCAGACACCTGGGTCATAGGTCAAGTGGGATAGGGAAGGTATCGGCTCTAGAAGCCTAAGGTGAGCCCAGAAGATAGAAAAGTATTCTGGCTTTTTATGGGTATCAAGGGCAGCTTGGGCAGCTTGCCTTACCTGCTGCCCATTTGTGTCCCTTTAGGGCTTGTTTGCTTGGATCTGTTCTTACGGGATATATTTTGTCTTTTGTCCTCCGCCTATCTTGTTCAAAGGCCTGTCACATAGCTGTTATTGTTAAAGTATCCTCTTGCCATGGAAATAGCTCAAAAGAGCAAAGGAAAATAGACCCTTTTACTTTCCTTTATTTAAAAGTTCTTAGATGCACCAAAAGGAATTATTAGAAGCACTGTCTCCACAGTGTTTTGTGTTAGTCCGTTCTTATGTCAGAACTAATGGAAACCTGGTACCCACTGACTCATTACTCTATGGCTCATTCCTTAGAAAGAAATTGCTATTTTACTATGTAGATAACTATCATTCTAGCAACATTAGCAAAGGAAACTCAATTGTACTTTGAGATTACTTACATTTGGCCATTGGCATTTCTATATTGGTAAATTATATGATACTTCTATAAAAGTTTTTTTAAAAAATGCCATCATTTGGGAAAATAATTCAGAATACCTGAGTAGGAAGTATCTCTCCTAGAGAATGTGAAGTCACATGTTCCACAGTTTCAAGGAAAGTATATAACATTGGAAGCAGAATGTCAAAATGACTACATGGATGGTCAGTGTTGACCGGAAGTTTGGTTAAAAAGGGTCCTTGAATTCATTATAAATTGGCAGAGACCTTTTAGAAAGCATTTTGGCAATATCTTTCAAGAGCCTTAACAATATCTGTGCCCTTTGACTCAGTAATTTCACTTCTGGGAATCTCTGAGAGGAAAAAAATCCAAAATATGAGAAAAGTGATATGCATGAAAATAATCATTGTAGAGTTATTTATAATAATAATAAAAGCTCTTAGAAACTTCAGTATGTATAACAGGAACAGAATTATGTGACTTTTACTGATGTAAAAATAGAAATATGAAAAATCCTGGAGAGTAAAATGTATAAATTATAACGGAAGTATTAAGATAGTATGTATTAGTATATATTCTTTGTTTGCAAGTGACAGAAAAGGACTCTGGCTAATTTGATCAATAAAATAATGTATTAGGAGGACATGGGGTTGTTTGTAGAATCCAAGGAAAGTCTGAATAACAAAGCCTTAGGAAGGGAAGGAGTCAGGGCAGCTCTGAGGTTCCAGGTAGCAGAAACTGAAAATTCTGTCTCCAGTTCTACCTGGTTTCTGTTCAGATGTTATTGTCCCCACCTCCAGTAAATGAGTGTTTCTTTGGTCTGTCTTGGATCATAGATCCACTTTGTGACCAGGCAAGAAGGGCACCCTGGTCAACAATTCCATCCAGACCAAATGCAGAAAGGGTTGTTCCCCTCAGAGAAATAGGGGTGATACTATATGTGTACACAGAGAAGAAGGGATAGTGGATACCGAGCAAGCCAAATCAACAGTTGTACAGTACATAGTGGGATTTTTTTTCTTTCCTCTTTGTAATCCAAACTTTCTTATACTTTTACAATCAATGAATTCTAATCAACAAACTAACTATATGTCTTAGAAGGTCAATAGATATAGGTAGCTAAAGAGAGAAAGATTTACCATTATATTATTGCAAAGGACAACACGTGTTGCACATAATAGCGGTCTGAAGCAACAAAGCATGAAAATCAATCATGTCTTTAACACTAAACTAAGTAGCAATAGCTTAGTATCTTAATAAATGGGAATACCCGATGGGCTTTGATGAGGATTAAATGAAGTAGCACGTGAGAAAGTACTTTGCACAATGACTAGCACATGCTCCCCCCACACAAAAAAGTGCATATTAAACCCAAATAAAGGCTAAAAGGTATAAAGAATGATGTTGCAATAGCTCTTCAATGTTATGTTGTAGCCAAAAAGCAACACGTAAGTTATATATATTGCGGGTTGATAATGATTGTAAAATGTGTGAATTATGGTTCAATTTTGATTTTCTTTGCCAGTGCTATTCATTTGTATAACTCAAAGTGTCAACAGCTGAATGTATTATCTGAGTGTGAGTCCAGGCAGCATGATTCATGAAGTAGCTGATTAATGTTCTTAGCTTTGGATTTATTAGGATACCGTTGACCATGGCATATACACTTGAACTTAATTTGGAATAGTTATAATATGTAGCCTATAAGATAGGAGTCTGTTAGTATATATAAATTCTAGTGAAAAGACATGAGAAACATAATATTTGTTCATATCAATTAAGAATGGGCCATCCACAGGGCAGCAAGATAGTCATTCTGCTTTTAATACATGTCCATGTACTTCAATTGATTGGCTTGACCAGGATGTGTATGTGGAATTGCTCTGCTGTGGAGTCTTAACTACCAATCTAGTCTAAATGGGGGTTTCTGAGGGGTAGGGTCAGGACTGGCAAGGGAGCCACACAGGGTACAAAACTGAAGGATGCAGTCATTCTTAAGTCGTGTACTCACTGAGGTATGTCGTCTTAAATTCTGTGCCTCCCTCTAGTCCCAGCTGTGTGACAGAAAAGTTGGCATATACACAGATTCAGAATCTTTACTTTTTAAGAAAAATGAATCTATTTTGATCTCTCTCTCTCTCTCTCTCTCTCTCAATTTTTCCTGAAGATATAGAGTCCATGGGTCCTAACAAATACCTGGAACCCTTGGTCAATTGGTATTAAAATCTGTGGTACCAAAAGATTCATTCAAAACCATGTGGTTAGTTGTGATCAAAAGTATTAACGTTTAGTGAGTGCTTGCTGTGAGCTAGGAGTGGGGCTAAGCATTTCACATGTCATCCTCAAAATAATCCTATGAGGTAAGTATTCCCATTGAAAAGATAAAGAAACTGAGCCAGAGCCGTTTAATGTGACTGAGATCCCAGAGTCACCAAGATTCCAGAGTCAACAGTGGATCTAGGACTTACCTCAAGTCTGACTCCAAAGTCCATGCTCTCAAACGTAGTGTTATGCCACCAACATCCTGGCCTTTTACCCAGTTATTCCCAGTCTCCCACCCCCTCCTTCTCACCCCCCAAAGCCTCTGGAGTTATGAATCCTCTCTTATGATGTCATCTGATACAGGGATCCTCCCTTTCTTCCACCAGCTTATCTTCCTTTTGCTGACTTCCCTTCCAGCTCTTTCCACTGTGCACACTGAAAACTGTTTTCCATTGTAAAACAAACAAACAGACAAACAAAAAACCCCTAAAATTAAAAGAAAAATTAAAAGACAACAAAAAAAAACCCTTTCTGTATCCTCTGTCTTCACACAATGTGCTGTCTTTACCTCCAGGCCTTTGATGAAAGCTGGTTCTCCCCTAAGAACATTTCCGTCCTTTTATTTCTCTCAGGTGAAAGACTGAGAAACTCTGTGTACTGCAAAACCATTAGGAAGTGGTGTCAGCATTATCTTAGTTCCAAACTGCCTCTCCCTCCTCCTTTGAAAGTTGCCCAATTCAGCGTTATCACCTTTAACATGTTTTGTCATAACTGTCTGCCTGTATTCAGGTCACTTCCACGCTTTGACAGCCCACCTAGGCTTCTCTTCTTCCCAATTCTTGTTGTCCTCCTAGCAGATTTCAAAATTCCTGAAGGAAACACTTCAAACACTCCAACTCTTAGTTCCATGACCTCCACTTTCATTAGCGTTCACCTCAGTTCCACTGAGAACTGATTCCAGGGCTTCCCGCTTGACCTTATCATCGCTTCAAACTGCTACCTGAAATCTCAATCCCAAATATCACACTATCTCTTAATCTACTTCCACATTCCTGGTTTCCTCTCTCCCACTAAGCCTCTTGCCCTGACTTTTGAAGACCTCAACTCATTTGCCCCGACCACCATTTCTTAGTCTCCCCAAGGCCTCCTGACTTTTGTTCTTGTTTTACCCAAACTGGATTTCACGTTTGGCAGTGAAATGACTCGCTCACCAGCACTTTCAATTCCTTGACTTCTTTATCCCTTTTCTCCATTGTTTTGGTTTTGATTCCCCAGAAGGGGGCTGTGAGGAATTGAGTGCCAGTCCTTTACTCAGGAGGTGATTCTGGGAAGTGTCAAGACATGGGGAAGTGAGACACAGAAGGGAAGGAAGCCACTGCAGGATCTGTTAAGAAGCGGGTTGCTGCTGTAGTTGATTAGGGCTCAATTCACCTGTGGAGCTCTGGGCAGCTGTGAGCAAGAGCTCTCAGAATTGCTCTCCCAACAGAGACAAGGCACATATAGGTATTTATCCACCAGCATGCATAGGCCATGGGCTGAGGGCTGCTCCCAGGGGAACGTCTCCCCTAGAACTTCTTGCCTCCCTTTTGTTGGACGCCAGGACTGCTTACACAGCGAGATAAAGCCCTAAGGCAGAGAGTCTCCGCTGCTTGTGTTAAGAAGTTGTCAGTGTGCACGGGAAAGGTGAGTGCCAAGACTATATGGGTGGGGCAAGGGTGGCGTCTACTGCATTAATCTACCGTGCAAAGTTCTCAATACTGGGTTGATCTTAAATACTGCCTTTTAATTCTCAACTGTACTTTTATGCTATTATGAATATATGATCTCTGATCTCACCAGGACCCATAGAGACATTCTAGCATCTTTTAACTTGTTGCCTTTCTTTCATTTCCCTCAAGACTTATGACTTGAATCAGACAGATTGAGTTCAAATTCTGGCTCTACCCCTTGTGAATTTGGGTACATGTCAAACCTCCCCAAACCACACTTTCCTCTTCTGTAAAATCAGGAGGTTAATGCCACCTTGATTTTTGATGAAATAATAAATACATACATATGTATATAATAACACATGCATACATTATACATAATGATATAAAAATTTTATATACTATAGATATAAAACCTACTAACACAGTGACTAACACATAACAGGAACTCATTAACTCTTTATCTGCTTAGTTATCTTTTCACATATAATCCCAACACTCTTAGCAAATGGCCTTGCCTCATATACCTGACAAGGAAAACAGACCATCAGCTCTTAACTCCACGACTTTTCAATGACCTACAAACAGACTACCTAGCCGGTGTTTATACATTCCTGAGTCTCACTGGGAGGGGTGCTGTTTTTCTTGTTCAAGGCTAACTTTCCTCTCAACTCATTTCTCTCCTCCAGAACTTTATATCATCAGTAACCAGCATCCCCCTCCCAAATTCTCAGTCTTTCCATCTTCACTATTTCTCTTCAGAGAACTTTCTTTAAATGATTATAATCACTTGGCTTATATCTATAGTTCATTTTTCTTTTAACCCAATCAGAAAATATATTGTTTATTAATTGAAGTAATAGAAGATGTCGTTACATCACATAGATTCCCAGACGGATATCTGTGTTGCAGAACATGATCTGTGTTTTCAACATGATCATATAGACGTGTTTGTGTGGGGGGGCAGGATGAAGGCTAAAATGTTTATATTTCCTGAACATAGTACATTCCTGGAAAAGCTATGAGAAGATGAAGATGGGGTATAGGTAATAGGTAGTAAGTAGAAATAGGGTAAGGGGTAGGATTATAGTCTTTAAAAATCAAGGGAAAGAAAATCTGTAACTGCACTTAAAAAGAAAATTTAACATGTGGGGTATTTCAGTATTCCCCCCCTATACAAAACAAAATATCATTGACAGAGCAAAAATATTTTTTATAAAGTATTTGGACGTTAGGATTGTGAAGACAAAAACAGGTGACAGATACACATATAACTTGTTGTGGGAGTTGCTTTCTATAGTAAGTAAACATACTGAAAAAGATCTGTTCCTGTTATGTGTGCCAATTTACCATTAGTATTCTGAAAACATTTATTGAGTGCCTACTTTGTAGTTTTTCTCATTAATGCTCTGCTGTGCTGTACATAGATCGTGAAAAGGCAAGAACAGTAAGAGGAAGTTAATCTTAGACCACGCTGTGGATAGAATGAGTAGTAACTGGTCAGTTTGAACCTGTGCTTTTGAGATCATAGGTACTAGAGGCAAGGTCATATCGCTGTTTCTCCTTTCACGGGAATTGATGAAACATTTTCTGATAATTTGGGCTCCATTTTGACCAGACCCATAATTGCTACAGTTTCGTTGATGATATGCTTTTCAACTTGAAGAAGGGGAAGAAAAATGGTCTTTAACGTTTTTAAAAGAAAATGGTTAACAGAGAAGGGAAATATTTCAAGTAGAATATTCTTCGTGAACTGTATTCTTCTAATACAGTTCAAAATCAAATAAAACTGTGGAGAAATACTGAATTTTATTCAATAGTTCTGTTTTAGTAGTAATATTATTACTTTGTACCTATTTGCATATATTGTGAGATAAAGCAAATACCTATGTTAATGTATTTGGGAACCATGTTTTCAGCCCCAAATCAATCAGAACATCCTATAGTATTAAATTTGAATTGTAATTCATGATTAATTTTTCCAAAAACGTACTTCTGTCTATTGAAAAGGGGAACAATAAGCACTCCTAATGCCTAGATCGTGGTCTGTTAATACCATTTTTCACTAAAAGAAATAAAGGCGTTTGCACTAAAAGGGATCAGAGCTTTCTAGAAGAATGGGTCATTCCAGAAATGAGGCCAGAATTGTACAGGATGTGCGTGGGTCATCTTGTGCTACTAGTAAGCAAGGAGACATCAAAAATACCAATGAAGTCTTATTAAAGGGGCACAGAAGAATGTGAAGGGACATGGCTAAAGATGCAACAACTAAATTATCAAGAATAATTATAATTACAAGTACTGGAAACACATGGAACACATAAAAATCCACACTTTAAATGAAAAAAACCTCATTGTTTTCCAAATTGTTAATCTGAAAACTGGCAATTAAAGAGAAAGACCTAAGCACTCTTCCTTTCTTTCCTTTAGTCATCATAGGTCCGTGTAAGTAAACAATTTAGTTGAGAACGTCTTTACAGAAGAATTTTCGCTAATAATTATATAGAGATGGAAGACTTAGAAAACCACTGTTTTGCAAACCCTTAGGAAATAATTGATTTAGGCAAAATCATCAGTGAAGTAAGCCATTAAATGAAATATTGATAGAGAATATTCCAGTGGCTGTATCAGGTTGTCACCACCAGAATTCACTGATCAATCATAGCTTCACAGACAGGTAACATCGTAACATTGTGTGCCTCCTGACAAGATATATATATAATAAGCAACACAATTTATGAAATAGTCTTGCCCCCTAAAAAGTTGACCTGGGCTTAAATCAAGCATTTAAATTCTAGTTCATGAGCAATATGGAGATAAAGGAGTAAGTTAAATAATTCTTGAGGAACTAAACAGATTAATCTGGAATATGGGACATTTGATAAGAAAATGTATCTGATTTGTTTAGGAAGTCAAATGTATACAGTAAAATTAAGATTGGGATTGAGGGCAGTGGGTCAGCTCAATTGGCTAGATCGCAGTGTTCTAACCACAAGATTGCCAGTTCGATCCCCACTGTGAGCTGCGCCCTCCACAACTAGATTGAAACAACTACTTGACTTGGAGCTGATGGGTCCTGGAGAAACAGACTTAAATATATTTTTTTAAAAACGATTGGGATTGAAGGAAGAGTGCTACTCTAGACTACAAAAATGTAAGACACGTGCTAACCAAATGTGATGCACAGATCTTGTTTAGATCCTGATTCTAGAAATCTAATTACTACAAAACCGGTTTTGAGACAGTCTGGTAAATTTGAATATGGCTGGTTTTAGAGAACACTAGGGGATTGTTAATTTTTTTTAAGTACAGTAATAACATTATGGTTATATGAAGAAAAATGTTTTTAGAGGTACATGCTAAGTAAGTAGGGGTGAAATTATGTCTGGGATTTGCTTTAAAATATTTCTGCAAGAACAACAACAACATAGAACATATATCAAAGTGTGACAAAATCTTGATAATTGCTGAGTCTGGGTATTTGGGGGTTTATTTTATTCTCTTTACTTCATGTATGTTTGAAATTTTCTCATCTAAATCTTTTAAAAAAGGAAATGGTCCGAAATACAGCTCCACTTTTCTATTTTAATTACAGCCTCACATATTTAAATTTTTAAATGGAAACTAGTGTTCTAATAAAGGCTTTGAAGCCTCACTCCAGAAAGAGTTTTCACTTACTCCATCTCCCCATCACAGCTGGGGTCCGGGCGCAGCCTCAGGCTTTCCCATGCTGCACTGGTCATTGAGATCAATGATGCTCTTATGCCACACAAACCTCACGGAGCCTGCTCTGTGTGCAGGTGGGGGGACAAGACTCATTGCTTTTAGTTATAGAAAAGCTTGGCAACATTGGCTGGGCACCACAATAAGTATTCAGTTCATGTGAGGATTCTACAAGGAACTAAGTGACGAAGCAAACGAAGCCTTTATCCTTTTCCCCTCAGTTTTCCCATCTGTCCAGTGGATATAATACCGTTTTTACTTTATTGTTCAAGGGCCAACTCAAATATCTTGAAT
Source organism: Rhinolophus hipposideros (assembly GCF_964194185.1). Lineage (NCBI taxonomy): Eukaryota > Metazoa > Chordata > Mammalia > Chiroptera > Rhinolophidae > Rhinolophus > Rhinolophus hipposideros. The sequence continues at coordinate 65,736,160 of NC_138056.1, read as the reverse complement.
ACTTTCTTGCCCATCCACCCAAACAGTTCTTTTCCCTTGAACTTTTAACCTGGCAGTTAGGCACTTTAGGGTGGTAGTTTTCAACTTAGTTGATGATGAAATCGAATTAGTGAGTTGTAACCAATTTTTTAAAATGTAAAATAGAATAGAAATTAGTGTGCTGCATAGAAAAGGCGTATTATTTTCAGAAATGTGTTCCAATTATGGTGTGTGTGTGTGTGTGTGTGTGTGTGTGTGTGTTCTGGGTATGATATAAAATGTATTTCTCTCTGAGGGTTTCAGTCAAAACAGTTTTAAAGCCACTGTTTTAGGGAGTACCAAACCTACAAAGAATGTGGTACATATGGATGATTAGCAATTTACTTGAGTCTTAGTATTGGAGCTACTATTTTACAGTTTGTTTTTACACCATCATCACACACACTTTGGTACATGTATGTTTGTGTGTGAGTACATGTATGTTTTAGCAGCAGAACAGTGGTAATTTGATTGAACCATCATGTAGTTTAATACTCAGTTGGGATTTTATCAAATAACACGACTGCACCCTTAAATTACTATTGCGCTGCCAGTTTAAGCAATAGTGTAGGCATCTGAGGGTCTTGGGATGAAACAGATCACGAAGGATGGGCGTTTAGTTCTCAGAGTTTGTATTTTGAGGGAATTCTTAGGCCTTCAGCAGTGTATCTTACTGTATATCAACTTCTATTTACAGCTCATCTCACTTGGGCATGCAGGAAGCAGTGTTGAATGTATTTGGTGTGAATCTGGGCTTACAAATTGATTTGAAAAATGCCAGTTCATTTTTATGTTTCTATATATAGTAAAGCATTTTAATCCTGACTGTCTCTGTTTTTATTGAAAGTTTATTCACCTGTGGTTTTTCTATTGCTCTTTAAAACTCTCTTAAAATATCAGTGTTTTCAGAAAAATTCTGACCATTGAAAAAGTGAATTAGTAATAGAAATTAACTTTGCATATTTCAAGTTAATTCCAAACTAAATAGGCTTTCATTCACCTGGCATTACCTCCATTTTGATGGAGTGTCTGACTAAATTTCAGCTGGACAAGATCAGTTGAAAATGTGTTTTTACGTCTGGGAGAAATTCCTAAATATGCCCTTATACTGATGCTGTGGTCATTTCACAGAATTCAGTTTTTTTGGCCAAAAGGAACAAAATTAATTTGTATTCAAATACCTCACTTCCTAGTAAATTTTCTTAGTGGCTAAATACACGGAGCTTGGGAATCATACAGCCTGGGTTCCCCAATCCCATTCTGCCTCTTATTAGCTTTGTGACAGATCACAATTTTCTGAGCCTCCCTGAGCCTTAATTTTCTCATCTGTAAAGTGGAGATAATAGTGCCTACCTTATAGTGTTGCTAAACTGAGACAGTGTATGTAAAGGATAAATCACAGTCCCAAGCGTATTGTAAGTGTTCAATAAATGCTATCTTTTTGTTTTTCTTCCAGAGGAGACTTTGTTCTTATCAAAATATATGAGAACTATAGTAAGGAATCCTTGTGGAACATTTGTTTGTTATCCCTCTGAATAAAGAGTTCACCCTGTAATAATTCATATAGAAGGTACTCATAATAGGATGTTGATCATTTACCTGCAACTGATGAAAAAGTGGACATTTTTACAAAATGATTATTTGTTTCTTTTTCTTTCATTCCACGTTTACTGTGTAGTTTTGGTGTTATGGACCACCACCTCTTTAGAACTAAATGATGTGCATTTAAAAAAAAATCAGTAAATGCTTTCTTACAATGGCTTGTCTTTGATATGAGAACATTCTTGTTCCAGGGGAGAGAAAACTCACAGTCTCAGCTGTTTGTAATGTGTTTCTGGAGCTGGCATTGTTTGCAAAGGAAAATATTTGAGCTTGCTATTTGTATAAGTTTTCCTTATGATGTACTTATTTCTAGGAAACAGAACTGCTTTGGGGCAAGAATAATTAAGAACGAACATATCAGTCTTTTGAAGAACTTTAAAAATGAAAGCTAAGCTAATGATGAAAATAATACTACTTAAAATTCACCGGTCTCCCTCCAGAGTAATTTCTGAACTTTGGGCATTCAGCATTTATTTTCTAGCTGCAACTGGATAGTCAGCTCTTGCCTGAACAGCCAAGGTTAAATAAAGGGCTAAGAAAGTATTTAGCCAATCCACTGAGACTGCTACACTGGATATTTGGGCCATTTAGAATTCACTGGATCTTTCTACAGTTTTCTTCTTTGCTTCTCTGCTACACACAGACAACCTTCAGTGTTTTAATTTTTATTTCAAAGATTGACCAGTCTGTTCCGATGTGGCTCTGTTTCACTTTAACTTCCTCAGACTGGGCTGCCACATGAGAATGGTATGCTATCTAAATGATTATACTGTGTCTCTTGGCTGTTAGGCTATGTCTCATTTTTACAACCTGCCATTTTTGTTGTTGTTTAATAAATTTTATTGGGGAATATTGGGGAATATTGGGCGCATGAGCTCCAAGTCATTGTCCTTCAATCTAGTTGTGGAGGGCGCAGCTCAGCTCCAAGTCCAGTCGCCATTTTCAATCTTAGTTGCAGGAGGCGCAGCTCACCATCCCATGTGGGATTTGAACTGGCAACCTTGTTATTGAGAGCTCACACTCTAACCAACTGAGCCATCCGGCCGCCCCTCCAGAAGCTCAGCTGCAGCTCGTTGTCTTCAATCTAGTTGTGGAGTGCGTAGCTCACTGGCCCATGTGGGAATCGAACTGGAAACCCTGTTGTTCAGAGCTCGTTCTCTAACCAGCTGAGTCATTTGGCCATTCTACAGCCTGCAATTTTTGAGGGTCCCTACTATTTGACTCTTCAAGGTTGAAGTTTTGCTCTTGCTCCTATTGCTATTTCCTTTTAGTTTGCTATGCTTCAAACTTTCTCTTTTTAATAAAGTATTTGACATTTTTATAGTTATTATCTTAATGTGTATCAAGAAAGTTGTATGATTTAACATTCTTCAGGTGACCAAAAATGCAGACCTACGTCCCTATTCCCTTTCAGCATATGAGAGACTGAGGGAAATTATTCACTATGCTGAATTATTTCAAAGACATAACATAATTTTATAAAATCTGATTACAGTGGGACTTTTTAAAGTTGTTATTATTCTAGCCTGCCACAGGCTCACACTTACATTGAATAAGTGGATTAAAGTGGACATACCCCAAATCTCTATTGTTTATAACACTCTTAGTGAATGGGGCAAAAACTTTGATTATGGATGCTTTAATATTAAAAATGTAGATAGTTGAGACATGACAAAAGTGACATGTCCCTTTTCATTAGAGAGTCTGTGTAAGGACTATATGGTTATATGTGACTTTATAGTTTAAAATATGTCTGTATTCTAAGTTGTGAATAACCTTTTCAAGCATAGTCTGCATGATAAGTTTTTACTTTCCATTTGAAAGGCAGTATAATATTTGAAAGAAAATCAAATGTAAAAAATAAAAATCAAAAGTATAATATTTGAAAGAAAGAAAAAGAAAAGAAAAGAAAATCCACAAATAATGATCAACTCATGTATCAGATCTACTCGTTTCTCTAAGTTGAATTGACCCAGGGTTGCCCCCTTTGTAATTTGGAGCTGCTTTCTGTGAGGCAGCTAGACGTTGCTCCCAATTTCTCCACTTGTTTTTATATCGCAGTCCCATAAACTCATACTGTGCCGTGAAAAAACAAACTTCTTCATGAATCTGCCTCCCAGGTTGGTAGCTAGGCATCAATGCATGGGAAGGAGCAGAGGAATAGAAAAAGATTCAGTTGTTATTACAGAGGGTCAGGCTAGTCTTAAAGTGTTGCTGGGAATTGCTAACCCAGCAAAATGAATTTTTGGCAACAGATAGATATAGATATAGATATAGATGATATAGATATAGATATAGATAGATATAGATACAGATATAGATATAGATATAAATCCTACATAGGAGAGACATGGTACAGTATAACAGTGGAGAGATCCCAGCCTTTAGTGTCAAATAGAACTAGGTTTCCATAATGATTATTCCACTTAGTTATAAGATTGGGCACGATGAATGAACTATGCCTGGTCTCAGTTTTCTTATATACTAAATGAGATAATTATATCTAGTCTGTAGGATTGTTGTTAGAATTGAATGAGAAAAGTTACCTATGGCATTTAGTCTAGTACCAAATACATAGTGGACATTCAATGGACGGAAATTAATTTCCTTTACTCCACAGAACTCTCTTCTTTGTTATGGAGTTGGCATATTCCTGCTACCCAAAGTGTTATTTTTAAGGCCCCTTATCGTGCTAAAATTCTATGATTCTGTGATACAGCCAATTTTTTACATTGGACGGATTCCGTTATATGCTGCCTTATTCAATAGTAAATATAATCAGCGGGAAGAGGGAGGAACTAATTTAGCTGAATCCCATCTAAGGATGACAACGATAGTTCTTTACTACAAGGTAAAATGGTGCATGGTGACAATAGCAGGAGATAATTTGTTATATGCATTCGCTAAGTAGTGGTCAGACAACATTAGTACTTAGGTATTCTTCAAGATTCCTAAGAAGAGTGCTTTTCCTAATACATAAATGTTAAAATGGATACTCACATGCTGTATAAAGATATGCTTGCTTGTGGCACACCGATCTATGGCAGGTGAAGGCCAGCCATCCCATAATCCAGCCACTGGTATATTGCAGGGGGCTACTGAGCAAGGGTAATACACATCCAGGAGGTGACGATCATAATAGCAAATGATTGTCCTTTACAATGACAGACACATTCATACCCTTCAAAGACACCATGGCTGGCAACAGTATTTTCTGAATGAAAAAGCAATGCATACATACGCGTACACAGAGACACAAAGACAGACGGACAGACACACACACACGTACACCCCTCCTTTGTGTGCATACACAAATATTACACATAAATACACAAGAGGCAGAAGGCAGATATAAATGATAAATATGTTTCTAAAAAGGATCCAAAGAGGCCTTCAATAAAGTAATGCCAATAAGAGGGAAAATTTAATACTATAAAATGAAAGGGAAAAATAACACGCTAAAAGCAGATTTTAAAGTCACAGAAGCTAAGCTTTCACTTATTTGGGTGTTACTTTTCTGAAACGTCAACAATATGGAGTGTAGCTCAGAACCAGGCAGTAAGCAACGAAAGGCTTGTGAGGCACTAATATAGATGTCCCATGGTTATCAGAAAGCCCAGTGCTATTTTCCAAGGCCTTCTTTACCTGATACGTTTTTCTTTTCCAGTTTTCTTGCCTTCGAGACAAATTCACCTGCAAAAGTATACTGTGATATAATGATCTCAGCAAAAAGTAACAAGCCTACTAAAGATGGAAGGAGTCAGGAAAATTATAAAAAGCAAAATAAAACAAGAGAGAAAAGCCCAGTAGCCAGATGTGGATGGCACATGTAGAGTGACCTTTAGGGGCTTTACCATTTCGTAGCAGAGTGCAATAATTGTTATCAATACTGGTGGTTCTGAGTCATTTAGATATAGGTTGGATTATGGTAGATATTCTTTAAGAAAAGGGCAGTGTATAGGACCATTGCACAAAGATCTCCACCCCAATTTGTGAAAGGAAGAAGAGTTCGCATTTCAAGGGTAAGTATCAAATATCTAAAAATGTACTTTTATGAAATAACATCCATTAGGATTTGTGAGGATTGATAATGCATCTGTGGATTAAGAAGGCAGAGTGTGGTTCAGGTGATGTGGAACACATTAGAATCTTAAAATCATCATTGTCTCACCCGTCAGCTTGGCCTCTATGCTTCCATTGGACTAGCCTGGCTACTGACTGTCCATGGGGATGCACCGTGCTATTCTCAGTCTCACAGAAGAAGTAGAATGGAAGCAACACAGTTATTTTGGCAGCAGCACTAACATTAGTAGTAGCAGCAGCATCAATTACTATTTAATGAGCCACACTCTCCCCATTGTGTCTTTCAAGCCACCAGGGTACCATTTTGTGCAGTAGAGTGGTAAATCAAATGGCACTCTACTGGGTTGAAAGAGTAACTGCATTTCTCTTAGAGTCCAACTTTATTACCTGAGCGTGAGCAAAGCTTTGGGGAGACAAAGGCCATTAAGTGCCCCCAGAGTGTAAGATACGGTTAAAAGTACCAACATTTCCCCATTATTCTATAGAGCAAAATGAACATCACCATCAAGAAGAGGTGGTCCAAGGGTACTTGATGTTCATTCTCTGCTGAAGGCTAGCAAAGGAATAAAAATACACTGCTTGTAAGTTTCACACAGGCGAGGGAGGTTGGAGGACCTTTTTCTCTGATTTCAATGATTAATTCAGTTGGAATTTATACCCAGTCTCCTTACACACATTTTAAGTAATTTTACATAATGAAAGTGATGTTAAATAATAATAATACTTCAAAATGATTAAAGAAAGAACATTCTGCCCCTTTGAATATATGATATGTATACCCAGTTTACTTAATATGTACCACCCCCCTCCCCCCTTACCTTCTGGTAACTATTAAACTAGTGTCTGTGTCGATGAGTTTTTGTTTCTTCATTTGTTTGTCTTGTTCCTTTGTTGTTTACAGTTATAGCCCACATATCAGTGAAATCATATAATTCTTGACCTGTGTGACTTATTTCGCTTAGCATAATAATCTCAAGATCCATCCATGTTGTCACAAATGGTCCTATTTCACTTTTTCTTATGGCAGAGTAGTATTCCATTGTGTATATAAACCACATCTTCTTTATCTGATCATCTATCGAGGGACATTTGGTTGTTTCCATGTCTTGGCCATAGTACATAAAGCTGCAATGAACATGTACACCTGAAACCTATGTAACTTTAATAACAATAACAAACCTATAAACTTTAATTTAAAAAAAAAGTTAGACACACCAAATCAATACATAATGTCAAATGAAAAACATGCTCTCAAAAATAAATCTAGCTATCTTTCCCTATTCTACATACACAGTGTACTCCACAAATTCTCTCAAAACTGCTCCAGGATAGCTAGCTTTGTGAATTTCTATTAATTTAAATAAATACCCAGAGTAAGATGGTTTAATGGCTCTACGCATATTCTGCTGTTAATTAAACTTTAATACTTTAAGGCTTCAAGGAATCAAGAAGTTTACATTTATGGGTATATTAAAATTCTAGACTATTTTTCAAATCTGTCAGCAACTACAAATCATTTATTCATTCATTCATTTTTACATGAGTTATATGAAATTCCACAAACATTTATGAAATGCCTACTAAGATTCTAGGCAATGTAGTATAAAGATATGTTCCTCGATGTTTAGAGTCAATGTGTTCTAGATAATTCTGTAATCTGTCTAATCATATAAAAGTGCAGTCATTCTTGAAGCCTAATCGACTCACAGTTAAACTAAAATGACGTTAGTCAGGTGAGAGTAGCCTCCTCATAGAACCAAAAGGATTATCAAAAAATTGCAGTCTAAATACAGCAGTTTTATCAGGTTTTAGAAAGCCAAGTTTCTGGTAGAACTAAATGCTTTGATGATATCCCTCCAAGTCTTTTTCTATCCTTCTGCCATTTCATAAGTAAAATACTAAAATTGAATGAGGTGGTTAGAAAAATGAAGGACTCTTTATCCATATCATATAACAACTTTCTCTGTCAGCCATGATTATCCAAATACAAACATTATTATCAAAACACGTATATCAAGAATTCAACCCATGCTGGCTTGGCTTATTAGTAGAAAAATTACATTTTTAACTTAAAAAATTTGGTTCTGTGTTGAGGTGTCATCATTCCAGAGTGACCTTCATTTACAGGTATAGTATGAAAACCTTGCGTTTTGCCAAACTGGAAATCATTAAAATCAATTTAAATTCATAATACCCAAGTGTTTGTATGCCAAGCATTTACCAGCCTCAATGATTAATTTAAATTCACATTGGAGGCTAATGAGGAGTCAGACTTAATGTGACATGAGTTATCATGGTATTACCATTTGCAGCAGAGCAGTTTGATTTTCAGTGCACACTGGAAAATGTTTTATGCTTTGTTCAGATGGTAGCCAATTAACATCATCTGCAAAACAGTAGATCGCTAGCCTGCAGTAACAGTATCCTCACCATGTTAAAAGATACTGCTCATTTGTTCTCAACTCCAAATTCTTTTTTTTTTTTTTTTTTTTTTTTTTTTTTGCCATCAACTATTTCCATATACTATTAAGCCAGGATAGAATATTTCCTGTGGTTTTCAGGTGGTTTCCAAGATTTGTCATGTAGATTTATAACACCCAATGTAAATATTTCAGTGACATAGTAAAATGTGTATCAGGATACCATTTCACTTAGTCTCAGAGTTCATGTGGGGCCCTTTTGGGATTCAATGTCTCAGTTCCACAAAATTGCAAGTGAAGTGCATTTAATGATGCTGCTGATAAGCCCTTCCTTTAATGCACTCTCTGTGAGTTAGCATTAAAATGAAGGGTTGTTTTTTTTTCTTAACTTTTTAGCCATTTAATCTCCTAACATGAAATCAAACAATAAAATGTATCAGAAGAAGACTATTATGGTGGTGAGAACATTGAAAAATAGCATTGATGCTTGATTCTTCCACTTACTAAGGTGACTTTGAGTATTTAATGACTGCTTTGTAGTTCAGTTACTGTAAAATAATCTGCTTACACTAGATTGCCTGTTCCAGCTCCACATGTTTTGTTTCTGAAATAAATATTAGATTTAAAGATTCTATATTCTTTTAGAAATGTTTTAAAATAAAAAAATAAAACAAAATAGATGTTTCTAGAATGCATTTATGTGCAATTCATGTTTTTTTGTGTGTATTTTTGCTTTAGGTTGGCAGTTCTAGTCCAAAGACCATTGTTGAGGCACTAGCCACTAGTAAGGCATCAAACATTGAAGTTGGTTTTGCTTTAAAAAATGTATCCCATCCAAGAATAGAAGTAGACATATGCATTCACATAATCCCCCTTATATCCTCCAGAGGGTTTTCATCAGATGAATTTCCCCCAAAGGACCTCTTAACTACCAACAGCTTCTTCTTAGGACATATATATTTCTAACTGTGGTCATTTGTTAAAGAGAATTTTGGCAGATGTTGTTAATCAAATACATTTAAGAGACCTATTGCTTTTCACTTTCTCCCATGGTGTAACACTCTTATAATAACAAGTTGTCTGGGGTCCCTTTTATGAAACCATCTGACGACAATAATCTTCATTCTTATAAGCTCAGTTAACAACTTTTCTTCTTCTGATGTGATAACTGCTAGCTGCTGATTTCTTTGCACAGATATCTCCATTCATTTTCATCCTTGGGGCTGTCCATCAGGCTACACTCTCTCATGAATACATTGTTACATGTTTTGGGTTTTGTTTTTGTTTTTTTTGGCTCTAAAATATACAACTATCTATGACTGAAGAATTTTGGGGCCACACTGTGATCACTGGCTGATATGCTGACCATGTAAAGATATATTTAAATTGCTCAGTTCCACATTTGAATGGTTGAATAAATTCTGTACCAGAGATTGGTCACTAAGCATATATGGAACAAAAATTATTTAACATTCACCTCACATATTTTCCTTGTGACCAAGTTATATGTATACTCATTTTGACACCCTGCAGAATTAGCATAGTCATTTATTCATCAATCCTTAATTAATAGTTTACTTTGTGACAAGTCTATAGTAAGAATGATGAAAATGACTGACACAAGCTACAATTTATTGAATGTCCACTGTAGGCCAGTTTCTCGGCCCTTTTTATATACTAAGAATAACAGTTTAAGAAACTAAGTTTCTCCTTCCCCTAGTGAGATTCACATTCTAAGTGAGACAAGCACAAAAAAGCAATTTTTTGTGATATGTGCTACAAGAGAAATGTGAACAGAAGGGTGTTGGTATATTGGTGAAGCAGAGAATTAGATGTCAGAATGTTGGTTTACATGGTTTGAATCCTTGCTCAAAACTGGCTTAGTGGTTGTGTGACTTTGGACAAGTTTCCTAACCTGTTTCCTAACCTCTCTCTGACTGATACCTACATTTGTATAATGGGCTGTGTCAGGATCAAGAGGTATGGTTGCATAGACTTTACACTGCACAACTCCATGCAGCCATATGTGACGTCTGACAATTCAGGTCACGAACTTGTTGCAATGATGTTGCTAATCTTTTTTTATATCAGAGGATTTATTCATTATGAATTTGTACCAATTGGACAAACAGTTAACCAAGTTTACTATTTGGAAGTGCTGAAAATGCTGCGTGAAAAAATTAGACAACCTGAACTTTTTGCAACAGTCCATGGCTCTTGCCTCACGACAATGCACCAGCTCACAGTGCATTATCTGTGAGGGAATTTTTAGCCAGTAAACAAATAACTGTATTGGAACATCCTCTCTACTCACCCCCAATAACTTCTTTCTTTACCTGAAGATAAAGGAAATATTGAAGGGGAGACATTTTTATGACAATCAGGACTTCAAGGGTAATATGACGACAGCTTTCTGGTGGCCATTCCAGAGAAAGAGTTCCAAAATTGCTTTGAAGGGTGGACTAGCTGCTGGCATCGGTGCATAGCTTCCCAAGGGGAGTACTTCAAAGTTGACCGTAGTGATATTCAGGAATGAGGTATGTAGCACGTGTTCTAGGATGAGTTTGTGAACTTAATTGACACAGGTCATATGGCACCATTCAGTAGTCAATGATGGGCACCTAAGTTACACGCATGGGTGCATAGGCTAGTGATGAGGATTAACAGAAAATATTTTATAAGTACTTAGACAATGCCCGGCACATTGCAAGTTCTGAGTAAATATTTATTACTATTATAATGAGTTAAGTAAATATTTATTACTATTATAATGAGTTAATATTTATTACTATAAATAATGAGTTAAGGTAATGGAAGAGATTGATTCTTCATGAGGGAGAAGTAGTCATGGAGATTTTTCAAGAAAGATAAGACATTGAATCCAACTCACGTCCTTCTTTCATCCAGTCTCCTACTGTAGGATCTATCATTTCTGGCAAACTACGGCTGTGTTGCTGGCAGAGTTCTAGTCCTACATTGTCAGAGCTGAAAAACTGTTCTGAAGGTGAACTAGATAAGGTCAGAGGTTATTTAGCACCATCAGGCTGGTGTTGGCCTTCAAAACCCAGAATACTAGTGCAATCATAAGGAAGTGTACAGATTCACTGTTAGATTCACTGTTAGATTTCCAAATCTCACCTTTGGAAAATGGCTTCCCAGTTCAGTGCCTGAAGATCAAAGAGAAGAAACCACTATTCATCTGGAAAGGTGAAACCATTAAAAGAAGTAGGAACAACAGCGGGAAAAACAGACTAAAGATGGTGACGTTTGGTATGGAATGTGGAGTTAGAGGTATTAGCAAGTGAAATAACCAAGTGGAAACATTTATTGGGCAGTTAAAATATGGGTCCAAGACTCTGGAGAGGATTCATGTCCAGGGAGAGTAATTTAAAAGCTACACACGTCTTTGAGGATGAAATTTTGTAGGGGGAAGATCTTGCTAAGTAGATGAACTGAAAGGAAATGCTTATATTTGAGGGTGTGGGTAGAGAAATGGTTTTCCTTTTGACTAGTAGGTAAGGGAGAAAGGAGTCTTAAGAGTGAAAGTAATATTATGTAGTATCAAATGCTGCTAAGAGATATAAGAGGATGAGGACAGAAAAAAAAGTTTGGTCATTAGAAGAATACATGTGACCATCTAGAGGGCAGAGTGACACGTCCTTTCAGTCAAGATTTGAGAATGGAAGACAATTACACATTGAGCGGGAGATGAGATAGTGGAGATAGCAGGTTAAAGAACTATTTCAAAAAGTGTGATGATGTGAAGAAGAAGGGAGGGAGTTAAAGACCAGAATCTCATTTTTTTAGGTTAGAATAATGAATACATTTATATGTAAAGGTTAATGAACAAGGAGAAAAGAGATTGAAAATGTAAAAGCAAGTAGGAATCAATCACGTGTAGAATAGCTCAGTCAAGAATGATTGTTGACTCTTGTGCGTACAACTGGCCTTTGGATGGTAGAGGACAACACTGGTCTAGCAGGTTCATGAATCAACGTATGCCTCTTCCCGCTTCATAAACGGTGGGCGTCAACCACATTTCTCACCTTTTTAATGACTTCTCCTGCTAGAGACTCAAACTCAGTACTTTTTAGTTCTTTGAGGACAAAAGGAATCATTTATTAGTGTTAATTTTCACTTTGGGAGAAAAAGAAGATAATAGCACACAGGGCCTGCATTTTATTTTTACGGGTATAACAGCGTCTTGATATTATTCCCTTTCTATTACCCAGGCCAACCGCTCTAGTAGACATCGCAGAAAATAATACTTCACTGACACATCGACCAAAAACATGCTGGAAAATGAGTGCCCCTGGTTAGACAATGATTTAAAAATTGATGTAAGATTAAAATAGATGAGGACTATGATTGTGATTTTGGTGTCGACGAGTAAGTCCAAGAGAGAGTAGAAAGTTTAACAATTCTGCAGTGAACAAAGAAGAAAAAGCCCTACACCTTGACAGTTACCGTCTCTTTAGTTTATGGCTTATTTAGCTTTCAATTTTATAAGTGATCAAAAGTTAAAATTTGCGGATTACACAAGCTTTTGTTTGCCCTTGTTGATGGATTGGTTCCTGCTTTCCTGAGTTTTAGTGGAAACAATTATATCATATAAGAAACTATCTCACTTGTTTCTGTTCCCTGGCATCATATATGGAAAAATACAGCAGTTAGCTGAATTGTCTGCTAGAAACGGGCCTTTAAAGGAGAATATAAGAGAAAGAAATTTTTCAAGCGTATACTTTAAGGTTGAAGTGAAAGGGGAGGGGGGAATTAGGGGGATGACTGCGTTCACATTGCAATTTGTGAAGGTTATTTACTACTTCATGAAGGAAGTTACAGTTACCTCTGAACTTTAGTACAAAAATGTGGAGCTCATTTGGATATGAATTATAAAATTCAATATGATTACAGATTATAGGAAGATGAGATCTGATCTTGGCTATATTGTCAAAGCAGCGTTTTCTGCCTTATTTGAACCAAGAAAGCTCACTTTTTCCTGTGCAATTGAGATGAAAATTTTAGGCAAAAAGAGTATATTCTAATCTAATATTAAGATGGAGAGTGTCATTTACACAGAAGGAGCTTTTTTACAAAAAGTTAAAAGATCAGAAAATGGCTGCAGACTTGAACTCTGCTTTGATTTTGAAGACCTGATCTGGCCTGGGCTGGTCAGTGAGAGTAGACATCAACATATGTTGTCTACCCAGGAGATATGTCCTTGCCAAAGTTATATTTGAAACCAGTTTTTGTATTTAAAAATAATTTAAATCCACTGAAATGGCTTGAGGTAAAAGAATTCGGTCCTGTACCCTCTAGCACAGTGGAGGATGCCTTCACTCTGCATCCCAAATACATCGGCACTGTCATTTTTTTAATTTTTTTTTTAAAGTTCTGGTTTGTTTTGTTGTTGCAGTAGTTGATTTGCTCAGCAGATCACAGGGTCTTATACTAGGTATCCACTCTACTTCATTGCAAAACTTAATGATATCCCCCAAAATCAACAGGCTATTTTAATATTTTTGCCAACCAGTGTTGCTAATTCAGCTGATAAACTTGGGAAAAGCCATTTCTCCTTTTGCTTTGCCAGTGCCCCCCCCCCCCCACCTGTGAGCCCAGACCCCAGGGAACCCTGGGAGGATACCACTAAGGGCTCCTTTAGCCAGCCATCTGCAGCTGTTGCGCCAGAGTGCCATTCCCGCTTGCTTTTCCTCCCCCAGCCGGAGCAGATCTGGACCCCAGGCGGCCATATTAGCACACTTTGGACAAATGCTCAGTATCCCATCTACCACCTACCCACCCACCAGCCTGCCCCAGCTATGACTGTCCTTTGTGTCCGGACAGTCCCCTGGAATGGCCTTCACATGCATACTCCTGGGAGCTATGGCTCTCACCATCTTCTTTTGGGTTGTTAAATAGTTTCAGTATTACCCCCTAGTGATAACCATGTTAAATGTTCAGTTTTGTGATACATTTTAAAACAAAATTCCTCAGTGTGCATGATTTGAAAAGTTGCAAATAGTAAGTACACTAATCTTCATTTTAGTACATTTATTAATGTGCTCACTATATTTGGAACTAGAGCATTGCCAACTTTAGTTCCCTCAACTGAGGATTAAACCAATGTACTGATTTTTTACAATGTATCGAAGGTATGCTAAGTTTTGGGAGTACAGAAGTGAAGATAAAGCACCTACCCCTCTGGAGCTCACAGTTGAGAGTAGGAAATGTATGTGCTAAAGGAGCCAGCAAGGTTTATACCACAGAATAATATGTAGATTAAGTAAATCAAGTAACAAATTAAATTACATCAGAGGGAAAGGATTTTTAGCTATAACCCATCATTATGACACAATACAATGTTCTAGTTGGTGTGCAAATAAAGCAGTACCCTGGGCGTTGTATGGTGGTCTTTAAGTAACGAAATAGCTTGGTGTGAGGCAGTGAGTCTTCCGTCATAAGGAGGCTTCAAGCCCAGACCTACTTAACCATCTGTCAGGAATATTGCTGACGTACTAAGATCTCTTTCAACTACAAATTTCTATAATTGCATGAAATCATCTCTCACCTCTTAGGAAGGAGATGAAAAGTAGAGGACACGCAAATGGAACAAAACAACTGGAATAGTAAAAACTGAAGAAAAAAGAAATGAATCTTGGCATTGTACAGGTCAGAAGAAAGAAAGAATTCAGTAACAGTTTTAAGATCCGTAGGTTTCTACTTGGCAGGAAACAACTTACTATGAGTTAAGGTGGAGAAATTACTAGCAATTCATTGCCTGCTTTTAAAGTCTTGTTTAAAAAAATTAAATAATTAGACTATTGCCCCATTCCATGAGAAATACAAGACCAGTTGAAGTGGCATGCATACTAACTTTTCTGTTTTCTTTTTACTCCACCTATCAACTACACAGTGTCTGCTTTCCAAAATTAGTTTGAAAGCCCACGACCTGTGTCTGAACTGGGCAAAATAGCACAACAGTTTACACCTGAAATGAAAGAATGATTGTATGTGAGTCTGTTAATGGCTGTGTAGAGCTCAGTCTGTATATGGGTCTATTTATAAATATATTTTATACATGACAGATTCATTTAGACTTGAACTGATCCCAGGGTAAAACAGCGCGAATAAAACATCATTTTTGATAAAGCACTCACTCAAATAAAGGAAATGAGCTCGTGCAGTTACCATTATTCTCTGTGACTTTTTTTGAGATGAAGAAAAAAAACACACAACCCGTTTTAAAGTACCTAGTTTCCCCAGGGAGCACAGACATGCTGGGGGTTACAACAGACCCTCATCTGCATGGGGAGGTACGTGAGACAGCTGCTTCTCTCTCAGCAGTGTGGCTTTAGAGCTCCACAGTCATTTCTGCTGCCAGTTCCAGATGGTCCAAACCTATAGGTCAGCAAAGATACAGGTGGGCCACAGGTATGGCATGTCCATAAAAAGAAAAATATGTTTTTATGGCAAACCTATAAGGGGACTAGAGGATGTCCAATTGAGGACCAGGGAGACCTACATTCAATACCCTCCCTAGTCCTCGGCTAAGCCCTGCGAAGCTTGTCAGTGGTCCTCTTTTTCCTCTCAGTGTCTTCCCTTACATTTTGTAAAGTGCTTTGTAGTTTGCAAAGGACTTTGACATACAATATCTCCTTTGTTATTCTATGGACTGAATGTAGGAATGAACAAAAGGTCATTATAAGGACAGATTGTGAGTTTATGCGATGCACACTGCAAATGACCACCCAACAATGGGGAGACCCCTCTGATACCCTGTTTCCCCAAAAATAAGACCTAGCCAGACAATCAGTTGTAATGCGTCTTTTGGAGCAAAAATTAATATAAGACCCTGTCTTGTTTTGCAATACTATAAGAACGGGTCTTTAATATTATATAATAATAATATAATAAAAAGACTGGGTCTTCACACATTAATTTTTGCTCCAAGAGGCATTAGAGCTGATTGTCCCGCTAAGTCTTATTTTCGGGGAAAAAGGGTAGTGCCTCTTTTCCCTATAGTGAAAAAATATTACCCATAACCAGCTTACGAATGGATCTGCTTAATACTCTATGCACTCCCCTGCGTGACCTTGTATCAACTGAGTTTTAAGACCTTTCTCCTGTGCTCTAAGCCCACATATTCAACTGTGTAATGGCCATGTCTACTTAGATGACACACAGTCGTGTCAATTTCAATGTCCTGAACTGAAGTTTCCCCTTCAAATCCGTTCTTTCTCCTACACTCTTTATGTCAGTGAAAGATGGTCTTTCATCCCAGCCATAAATATGGGAGTTCTTGTGGATTCCCCCCTCTCACTCACTTTTCAGTTTCTATAATGACCCAGTTCCTATATTGTCTGCTTCTTTATCCGCACTGCCACGGTCACTTCCTTCAGATCTCACATTTTCTCATTTTTATTAGTACAAAAATACCCTCAAGCAATTACCCTGCCTCCATGCTAATCTCCTCCACTATGTAGCTGCCAGAGTGATCTTTCTAAAATGTTCTTCTGTTTATCGTAAGTTTAAACTCATTAACAAAGCCTGCAAATACCTTTGTGATATAGTGCGGCTGAGCAAAACTGTCGGCAGCCTGAGAAAGGCAAAGTGTATGTGATGCCACTATGCCATTCCCTCAGTGTGGAAGGCCCTTCCAATTTCTGTTTAAAAACTCCAATTTATCCTTCACTGCTCAGCAAATCATGGATCATCTTTGTTAGGAAAGACTTTGTGAGGCGCCTCCTTCAGCTGAGTTTGTTCCTCTTTCTCCCTCATAGTACTCAGTCAGTCATAATGTTTTGTCATATTCCATTGTAGCACTTAAGACATTGAACTCTAATGAGTTTTGCTGGGCTACCTATCTCACTGCACTGCAAGCTCCTTCAGAGCAGAGACCAGTTCCAATGGGCTTAGCACAAGGACACACAACAGAAGAAGCATTGGGTAAATGTTGAAGAAAATCTGTTTTACTTTTTCCAGAGCACAAAGCATGCATGAAAGAGATTAATTTACTCCACATGGGAAGTTATTGCCCAGGCTTAACAAAAGGTCAGGTCTATATAAAGTGGTATTACTTTTTTCCCCCTTTCCTTTAGTAAGACTTTCTTTTTTTCTTTCTTTTTTTTTTTTTTTTTTTTTAAGGTACAATTTAAAAGCTGGGACCTATCTCTGATGTGGAAAATGATCACAGAACCACATTCACATAGCACCTAAGCTATTCCCGAGGGTACTGGTTCTCAAAGTGTGGTCCCCAAAGAGCAGCCACACCATCACCTGGGGACTCGTTACACTTGCAAATTATTGGACCCCACCCCAGACCTCTTGAATTGGAGACTCTAGAGATTGGGTTTAGTGCTCTGTTTTAACAAGGGATCCAAGTGATACTAATGGTCACTCTAGCTTAAGAACTTCCTTGGGAATTAAAAAAAAGCGGACAGAAGTATATTAACATGTATAGAGCACCTACTATGCACCGGACCATTTATTTTGCTTATCTCATTAACTTTTTTCAATACCATATTTATTTTTTACGACACCAGCACTTTAAGATGTAATTCTACTAAAATACCTTTTATTCTATTTAAAATTATTTTAGATACAGTGGTCTTGAGTTTGCTGTAGAATCAGGCCAGGTGAACATGACACAGTCCTCTACCCACCACTCTCCAGGAGTGATTCCTCACTTCTTTACACTAATTTGTGGCACTGAAGTGACACTTCAAATATATTGCCTTGGATCATAGATATCTGAGGAGCTTGCTTATCTCTGATACTGTGGGGTTTTACAAAGCACAGACCTTGTTTTGTGTGCGGAGGCAGGCACTCGGCTCTGGATAGTACCTATGACATATGAGCTAAACACTTGATAAATATCAGCTGGATGAATGAATGAATCTTACAACATTTATCATCGTACGATCCAGACTTAGGTTTGTACTACACAGAGCAGGGATGAAAAGCTTGTGTGTGTGTGTGTGTGTGTGTGTGTGTGTGAAGCCATATCATTTGCTTATACATAAGGGAGAGAACGAGAGAAATAATTGTGGGAATGGAGAACTAACCACGTTTTTTTTCCCTCTCTCCTACTTTTTAGCAGCTGTTTCTCAAGGCACTTCAGCCTGATTGGTGTTCTAAAGACATAAACATTTAATTATGTGCGTCTGTTTAACTACGTGGACCCCAGAAGCTTGTTCTTATACTCTGTCTCAACTATAAAGTCTAGTTTGATTGGAACTGTGGACATCAATATAGGTTGGCATTACTATAACACGTCACGCTCAGCTTTGGAGGTGCTCTGTTGAAGGATAGACAAGGACTTATTTTCCTTAAAAGTGGCGTGCTGTGCTGGTTGGGATTTTAGGATTAAGCTGAAAAAATGCTGGGTATTGAGAAGAGGAAGAAACTGTTCCTGCTATCCTCCCTATAGGCAAAGAGACCAACATTTGGGGGTGAGAAATGGCAAGAGCGAAACATGATAGTGTAGAGTTATCAGGGATCAAGAGTGAATATACATAGCCTTCCACTAAGCGCCATGGATCCATTTCCAGGAGAAAAAAGTGAAATAAAAGTCTCTTACAGTATATTCATCCTCCAGTTATTGCTCTCTCTAGAAATGGAGAATGGACCGGGAAACTGGTTATTTATATATTTCGCATTTTTTTTTTCTTGAGTTTCTGCACCTATTTCCACGGACATGAGATTGTAAAGCATCTGAGTGAAAACTGCTCTCCTCTTTGTGTGAACGTTAGGAATTCTTAACATATTTACCATGCTATACATTTTCTATTCGTTACAAAATCCTCTTTCTGAAGGAACATAAATTTCAGGAGGCTGGGAATAGGGTCCTCGGGGGTTAAAATGTTTAGCTCTTGCCCATAGCAAGGAACTAATCATATTGATGATATTGCTAATTATAATGCAATTATAATGCTAATTATAATGCAGACATAGAGATGAGCAAAAACTGAAGAAAAAGAGTCTTTATTTTTATTGATTTGTAGCATAAAGAAACATTTTTGTGTAAGTGCTACTATTTGTATTACAGGAATGTTTACATTAGTGAAAATTAATAGGTCAGTTGACACAGTTTTTCTACACTCTTCCAGTGTCCCAAGTGCAGAGTTGTACTTATAACAGCACTGATATTGAACTTCACTTTAAGGTGTTACATGGTCTGAATTCTACAAGAAAAAATAGTTCCTTAGTTTCTGGATAAAGAGGGAAATGTAAAAGTTAGAATGTGTGTAAAAATTAATTCATCAATTATGTTTTTAGTCATTATTCTAAAGAGACCTAGGTGTAAAAGTGACTCGCAGCCATATTATTTGTAATAGTGAAATGGGAGAAGTAACCTAACTGCCCACCCGTAGGAAATTGGCTACATTATGATGTATCTAAATTCAATGGAATATTATGAAACCATTAAAATTTAGGACACATACATGGAATTAACTCAACAAGACATTAAATGAAAAACTAAGTTCCAAAGGATCATTTATAATGTAACCCATTTATGTAAAATTATACCTGTCTAATATGTGTGTACATATATGCAATGAGATTAATCACAGAAATTCATCAAAATATTTATGGTAATGATCTGTACGTGTTTGGATGCAGGTGATACTTAATCTCCTCTTAGACCTTTTTGCATTGTTTCGACATTTTTAAAAAAACGGATATCTTTTATAACTAATTAAAAATGTAAAAATATGAAAAATAAATATAGCTCTTTTGCAGCTTCTGTTTCAAATTGTTTTAAAATTTTCAGTACAGTTCCACATAGATACTCTTTTAATTAGAAATATGTTTAATTGATAGGTGACCAAGTAATAATTCTGTTGTTGTTTTTTTAAAAAAAAATAACAAATTAGAAATAACTGTGTGATTCAAAAGGAATAAGCAAAAATAGAAGAAATGCCCTAAAATTTTATGGTTAATAACAGAGAAATAAAAACATAACAACAGGAAAATTGAAAGAAAGAGATATGAGTAAAGATGTATAAAGGAAGAGATGAGAAATGCTTTGAAAGAGAACTTAAGGATAAAATGAAAATGCCAAGCAAAAGTTGTAAAACCCAGGGAATGGACATGGCAATACAATGACACCACCTTATACGGAACATGAATTACGTGTTATGATAATGTGAACATAAGAATTTGAGCCCTACAATAGTTCTAAGAATTTTGTAGATGAAAGTTATAATGTCCATTTTGTATATGAGAAATGAAGGACCGGGAAAGGCAAGCTTCTTGTCTTATATCACAAATTTGGTATTGAAGCTGGAGACCTCTTTACTTTTTATGTATCAGGCAGCCTAAAAGTCATCTTGTTTAAACCTCAAAACGAATTCTGGGGAGTATCACCCCATTGGACAGATGAGAAAACAGTCTCACAGTCACAAAATAGCTTGCCCTATCCCACATAGCTATTACGTAGAATGATTGGGACTAAAACTTAGATTTCTTGCCTTTAAGTCCAGTGTTCATTTGTTTGTTTTTCTTTTTTCTTTTTAGCACTATGGAGAGTAACTTGTAAAAGAAAAGAAAAATATAGATAAAATAAACAAAGGGATAGAGATGAAAGCTACAAAAAAAAAAAAGAAAAAAAGCTTTCCAAAATTAACAGTCATTTGCTTAAACATAGGAAACTAAATTACTTTCATTTGTATGAAATTACTATTTGGGGCTAGTGTAACTTTTCCCAAGTCAAATATTGATGAAACCCACTAAATTCTGTCCCTTTTAATGTAAGTTGGACTTTTTTTTTTTTAACATTTCAAGAGGTAAATAAACTGTTCTTTCCAAACCATTTACAGTTTTTATGGGAAAATAAGAAACACCATGCAAGAGAGACAAGATTATTGCCTTGATGTATAAACAGTATAGAATTGTTTTTCATTGCTGTCAAAAGCAGTGCCGGACTTTTAATGCAATTTGATGCCAGTTCTGATTGTGACTTTCCTCTTGTTTCTATGGTAACAAACTTTAGAGCGATCAGCACTACACAAAAACTTTTTGCATTGAAACAGGCAAAGGAAAAAAAAAACTCTGACTGTGTGCCTGAGACATGCATAGTAGGGGCTGAAGAAATGTTTACTGAACGAAAGAGTAAAATAAAAATAGTGTCAGCCCTACAATTGCATGCTAATCAGATGTGGTGCTAAAATTTGCATATGCAAACATCTTCATGGGACAGAATACACTTTAGCAAAACAGTAAGGTGTAGGGTTGTTTTTGCTTCACTTTAGACCCAGATTGCAGCACAAAGAGAGCTAAGTCGAAGGCTTAAATAGCTTAATTGTGCAGCAAGTTTGAAGCGAAAGGGTCAGACTAATGTTAAGTAAATGAAGCTGTTTTGGAGAAAACCTGTAATGCTGCATTCCAGGTCTCCAAAGGCACAGTGCCATTTTTGTGTGTGTGAAATCAGTTCAAGGCCAAATATTGGTGTTTGCTGACTTCCAGAGCTTCCTTGTGTTTCCAGTCTTTGCAGAGCAACATTGCCAAGTGCATTATATCTGAATCTGGTGGGCTTCTGAAAGTTGCTCAGAAGGTATTTAAAACGTATTGTTGTTTTTTTGCTTTTAGCTGTGAATCTGGCCTGTTTTCTAAAACCTGTAGGGTCTGGCAGTTGACCATTGACATTTAAAAAGATGCCTGAAAATTCTGACCTAGGTAAGGTGGGTGCCTTTTGTGAAATCATGACAGCCTTGTAGGGTGGAAGAGAAGGATAGTATCTAGATGTTTAGACCAAGATATATATATCAACTTATTCAACAAATATTTGAGTTCCTACTACTCTGTGCCAGGCACTGTAGTAGGCACACGGTAAGCAAACAAAAGTCCTGCTCGCATGGCGCTTACATTCTAGTGGGGGAAAACAAAACATAAACAAACAAAGGTAAAATAAATAGAATATTAGATGGTGGCAAGTGCTGTGGAATAAAATAAGGTAAAGAAGAAGGTCAATTTTAAATAGAAAGGTCACAGAAGCCTCACTGAGGAGGTGGCATTTGAGCAAGGGCCTGAAGGAGGTATAGGAGAACCCAAGCAGGTATCAGGTACAAGCGCATTCCCGGCCAGCTGAACAAAACGACAAAGGTTCTGAGACAGGAGCGTCCCTGGCATGTGCCTACATATAGAAATAGCAAGGTGACCAGTATGGCTGAAGCAGTGAATGAGGGAGAGAAAAATGAAGTTGATGTCAAAAAAGTAATGGGGTCTGGGAGAAGAAGTAGGAGGCAGATTGTGGAAGACCTTGTAGTCCATTATAAGGACTTTAGCTTTTGTTCTGAATGAGATGGGAAGTCATTGGAGAGTTTTAAGCAGAAAAGTGACATAGTTTGCCTTAGGTCTTAAATGGATCATTATGGCTGTTGTGCTTAAAAGAAAAGATTGAAGGGAGAACTGACAGAAAAAGGACATTATATAGGAGGCTGTGTATTAATCCAGATAAAATATGATGGTGTCTTGAAACAGACTGGTGGTGTCAGAAGTGGTGCGATTTGTTGGACTCTGGATGCCTGGTAGGGACGACTACACTTTTAATGGATTGGATGTGAGGTGGGAAGGAGGAATCAACAATTATACCAAGGTTTTGCACTGGAGTGGCTAGAAGGATGGGGTTGCTCATTACTACAAAGATTGCAAAGGACTGAGTTTTGGGAATAGACCAGGAGCTCAGTTTTAGACATGTTAAGTCGTAGACATCTAAGCAGAGATATCATTGGGATACACGAATCTGAAGTGCAGAGGAGATGTCTGGGTTAGAGGTATAAATTTGACAGTCATCCACGACTAGAATCATAGATATTATTTAAAGCCATAAGGCTCAATGAGAGGTCTGTGGGCTGAACTCTGGGACTCCCAATATTCAGAAGTCAAGGAAATAGGGGAGGAACCCCCAAAGGAGACTAGAAGGTGTGGCAAGTGAAGGAGGAGGACAGATTGGAAGCCAAATGAAGAACACATTTTAAGGAAACATGAAGAAAAGCAAAAAGAGCTTTTTAAGTGGGTTACATATATTTATCTGGACATGCCAAAGTATGTAGAAGGAAACAGAAGGAGATATTTAACCTTAGTCCCTTTAGTAATAGCCATGGTAATACCTTATCAGGAGTATGTCATACAACAGCCACTTAAGCTAGACAGAGAGCTAAAGCACATGCATACAATGATTCATGTGACTGGCTGCCATAGAAATCTCGCCATGTTTACAGAATCATACACACTTCCTTTGGAAAGGACCTGAAAGGAAACCTAGTTTAATCCACCTGATAGAAAATTCCCACCATGAGTTCAGCAATTTTTTTCTTAATCCTCTTCAATAACAGTCTATTTCAAATTTCTGAAAACAGTTTGTGCATCTTTGAATTCCTCTAATCAGCAGCTTCAGTCAAAGTATCCTATGTTACTATGTCCTATGTTACCACCATGGTACATGAATGAAGTGTATTACAATGCCAATATTGTATTGATTCGTAACTTTCTGAGTATGTTTCTCAGTGTTCAGAGATTTATTCCAATCCAAATATGCATTCATTCAGGTAATCCATCATTTGCTTGATTTATTTGCGTACAAATTTTCCTCCAAATTTAGGTTTTTGGTTTTTCAAATGTTTGGTTCTTGGAAGCTGCAAGGGAGGAAATATATTTGCCTGATTTTTAAGATGTGTGCTTCATGGTGCTCTGATAGAAGGAGAAATAGGAAATTAAGATAACCAAATACCATCATAACACAAACCTTTATTATAAATTGAAATCCTAAAGAGCAGAGGTAGCACCCTACAGGTTCTAGATGTATCTGCCAGTCAGTAAGAGAGCCATCTCCCTGTTTCCAGAATCACAATGAAATCACATTCCAAATGGTTTCAACAGGTGCCATATGTTGAATGCCTCTTCCTTTAGGAGAAACTGCTGAGTTGTTCCAAGCAGCGCATAAAAATAACAAACAGGCTGAATGTGCAGTCAAAACCAGAGAGGTGTAAAAAGACCCAGATTCGCTACTCCTCTCCAGTGGTGTTACCCTCCCCCATGCTGGAGGGACAGCCCTTCCATAATTAGACTCAACTCACAATCCTAGCCTGTAGTTGAGTAGCTGAAACCAGGAGGAATTGAGTCCCGTAGGGAGAGCAGAACAGGCGGTGCTTTTCTTCTTTTGCTGCCTTCCAATGCTTACCCCTACACGAGTCGTGCAGGGTGACAGGTGGGGTCTCAGCTCCCACTCCCCACATAAGAACGCAGGACATGGTGAGGCCAAAAAGGAACACCCATGGAGCCATTAGTAGGGGAGTCATATCACTATATTCTCACCGGCGGCATCCGCCTCACTGCAATCAGCTCTTGCTAGCCCCCATTTCTTCTGCTAGCATAGCCACAGCAGTTATCTTAGTGGCCAATGGCTTACGGGTTACAGCTGACGGCCAACTAGCCACAGCTGATGGCCATCTGATCACAGTTGATGGCCATTTACTACCCAAGCCAGCACCTTTCTATGTGAGGCCGAGAGCCTGGAAACTGCTTTTTGGGGCTTTGTCCCCACACAGAGTTTCTCTTCCTACCTCTGGGCAGCTCTGGGCAGTTAATAATGCACCTAGAATGTGAAGCACAAATCAGCACCACGTGTGGTACGCAGTACGTAATTACATTCCACTTGTTTAATTAAGTTTCTCTTTCTGGTTGCCTTGGGGAACTGTTGAGAAAGTTTTTTGTTTGTTTGTTTGTTTTTTTTCTGATGCCGTTTTTCTTTTTTCCCCTAGTTAGAAACTGAGCAATTCCACATTGTGTTGACATGGATATGCAGTATTTGTGTTGGCTGAATTAAGCATCTGTAATCATATATTTCCTCTCTTTTGTCTATTTGTGCCATAATCTTAATATGGGGGGCAGAAATTTCATTTAATGAAGACATAATTTTTCTATTGTCTTAGGACTTATTTAAACCAGCTCATTCTCCCTTAGAATGCCTTTCTGTACTTTAGTCATCGGTTTAGTACTGACTGATTCCATTATCGTTTTCACCATTTTCATTAAATACGGGTACCGCGTACTTTCCACGAAAATCCAAGTAACTAATAAATGGGCTACATCTGCAGGGAAACCTTCTGCCTTTCTCTGCTAGGTTTTGCACATATACCACATTGTACATTAGGAATGCTATACCTTTTCTCAGAAGGCTGTACAGCAATTCATTCATTTTCTTTAAAATTACCTGTGGACCTACTATGTGAAAGAATGTGATGTGCTCAACGGGAGATTTACTTTTCAATAAGGTTATGATTGAGTAAGCCTCAAATATTTCTATTTCTGTTCCTTGAATATTCCATCACAGAGGAACCTCACCATTACACACCTTTACGAGTATGATATTCATTGAGACCTGTCCTTGCAACATACTTAGTCGCAGAAGTTTGAAAGCCTGTCATAGCACAGGAAATCTAGAAGTGCATCTTGCCACTAGGTATTGATATGTCAGTCAGTATTTAGCTTCTATCCTTGAGGTCAAGTCAGCATTCAAAACGTGTAGACTGTTATGAGACAGTTAATTAGAAGGAAATGTGGTCAGTTTCACTTTATCAGTGAAGCTCAGAATAATACCAATGTATTGTTTTTTAAAGACTGTCATCCTCTTAAGGTACAGCTTAGTACTGACGTGTAGGAGGGACAGTCTTCACGGCTGAGTCATCTGCTCCTTTGTTTTTCAATAGGGCTTTCCTTGGGCAGACTGCAGTGCTGTGAGCTACACCATTAGCTGTGTTCTAGTTGTTCTCTTACAAGATTGTACGACTTGCAGGAGTAATTCATGGGGAAAATAGCTCTTGTTTTTCCATTATACTTTCAGCCCCTGAGAACTCTCCTCTTCCAAGCACTGAGGCTGGGAAGGACCTCCACTTTTCTGTCCATTTGCATGGACTGAAATGCTCTGCACTGACTGAGCATGCTTGGTCTGGCAATTTCTTGGCCTCTTCTGTAGCTTGTCCTCCTCTGCAGTGGTCTTTACCGGATTCCAAACGAAGCTTGTAGACTGTTTTGAGATACAATTAATTAGAAAGAGATGTGGTCAATTTCACTTTATCAGCTAACACTATGTGTTTTGTGCACTAAAGAGTAAATAATACGGTTTGTTTACGTAGCAATTTGCCGCACTGATTTCCTTAGGTTAATATTATAGCCTCAGTATTGTTAAGTCCTGTCCATCTGCTAACTCTTGCCTTTCAGCACTCCTTTCCTGACAGAATGTTGTATGTTCATGGCTGAAAAAAGGATATTTAGTGTATTAACTATCTCAATGATTTGTACTACTTTAAACCTTTATAGGAGCATGTTAAGAAGTGGCTTACTATCACAACTCTTACTTTATGACAATAGCTAGTGCAGTTTCTACAGCTTAATTTGCAGGCCCTCCTTTATTAGCCTATGAGATATAACCCGAAACCTCAGTAAGGTGGAATGGATGAGGAGAGATTCCAAAATGGATAAAATAAAGCTGAGGGAAATTAAAACAGCTTGCCCAGTGTGACTAAGAGGGTCAGGAATAGAACCTGACTCCTAATAGAACACATTTTTGTGTGGGTGGCACAAAAGAACGGGACATGTTAACAATCAAAAAGAGCTCAAGTTCAGCCATAAAGCATATTTGTACACACGCTTGCATATTGTGTTCAAATGACTTATTTTTGCCTCATTCTGTTCCAACGCACATTCCTGCCAGAGGTAGGTATTGGTTTGGAGATCTTTTTTTTTTTCTCTAGCAACATGCAGGAATCAGAGTTTCCAGATATTGAACTGAGTAGGGGGTGTGGGTCATACATGAACTGATGGGCTCCACATCCTGTAACCAGTTCTACAACAGCTGGCAACATTTTGGTTTGTAAGGACTTTACAAAGGTTGTGGACCTGTGACCTCTGCACCCGGTGAAGTGCCCTCAGCCAGTGGCTGAGGATGAACTGGGGATGAACAGTCACTGAGGCAAATGGCAGATGACAGAGCAGGCAGGAGACACTTAGGCACACTTGGCTACCACTGAGGTTATAGGATCTAGGGATGTGATCTGGCCCTTATTTGAATTATAATTATAACCAACATTTATAATACTCAGAGCGCTTTCCACGCCTTAACTTAATGTTTCCTCACAAAAGCCCCAAGAAGGAGATATTTTAATACACTAATGTTACAGATCTTTTATGAGGGCACAGATAGGCTCAGGAAGAATGTAACATGCTCAAGGTTACACAACTAATAAGGATCATCAGATGTATATTCAACTCTCTTGACTTCAAATGGGGTGCTCTTTTAATGATACCAAACACTTTGACTACTCTAAGGGTTCCTTGTGGTCCTACCCAGCCTCCCTCCACACCACAAAGCCAAGGTATACATGTAAAGGAATTTCCCTTGTGCTCGGGGGTGTCTAAAATGTCAGGACCCCATTCTACCTTTCCCTTCTTTCACATCTGTCTTAGCTCTTCCTTTGGGTGAATGCAGGGAATCAGTGTGGTGGGTCACCAACTTCGTAGGGCCTCCCCCATCCTTTGCAGCGGCATCAGATTTCCTTTTAAGGTGCTATGTGTGATTCATTAATAGTTTGATTTTTTGCAAGACACACGAACATTTCTTTGATTGAGAAACATTTTAGAAATGCTGAACATATTATTGTGATGAAATAACAATGACTAATATTGCTGTTAAGCTGTTGGAATTATAATGGCTTTAACCTTTTTTTTGATTCAGTGTGTTTATTTCTATTTGTTTTGTCTTGCCTTTTAAAAGGTCTTATTGGCTTTGAAACATTAGCAAACAATGTTGGTCTCTCTTACAGACCCAGTTCCTACTTGTAGCAGCCATAGGAACCATGTTCAAATCATACCTAAACTAGACATGGAATTTTGGAGAGCATTTTTACTGATTTGTAACAAAAGAAAAGCCGCAATGAATCATAATTGATTAAAGAATTGATAGTGCAACTAATCTTAAGGTAAATAAAGTCCTCTTGAGAAATAAATTATTTATGTAGCTATTATAATATCATGCATGGGATATTGCACCCAATCAAATACGTAAAGTAGGATAGAAATTCCTAGACTGATTTTTAAACTCCCGGGGAAGCAGTTTACTACTAGACAACAGTATAATGATTCCTATCAAACCTCGCTAAATAGAGATCAATAAACACATGGATACAAAGTAAATGCAAATTCCTTGGTTTATTAATAGATGATAAGATTGAAAAGAAACCAGAAAATACAAGAAAGTGAGATTATAGTAAACAGTAAAAGTACAGCACTTGCAGCAAGTAGAACTAAAAATTTATTATTTCTTGGGTGACAAACGAAACGGAGTATTAAAACAAGGATTAAAAATGGATTAAATTTTTAAAATGAAAACAAATGGTGACTGGCAGGAAAAAAAAACAAAAGGAAGCAAAATGAGCAGGAATCAAAATCCTGGGGGATGTTTTTTCACTTTGATTTCGGTGCATTTTATTTATGCAATAGATAACGCTAATTGAGGGGTGGGTTAAATCTAACTTGAGAACATTAGAAATTACCATGAATCAACACCTTTAAGTAAGTAAAGAACTGACTTTGTGATTGAACTCTCTTCTATCAGAACACCCTCTATGTAATTTTTAATCTACTCAAGTCTCAATATCATACTTTTAATGACAATTATTTCCAGATCAGTGGTGCTCAAACCCCTGACAGTAGTGCATGTCTGACTGTCCCAGGATGCTCGTCAAAAAATGCAGATTTCTGGGTTCCCTCCTCAGATATGCTAATTCTAGTTCAGTAGATCTTGGATTGGACACTGCAAGACGCAAAGACTTCATACCACCTTTTGAAAACTCTGCCATAAAGAGTTATAAGCCAGGAGAGAAATGACTCTTTGGATGCGAGAATGCCAGTGATTCTTATGAACTCTGACTCTATCACACATAAATTGTAAAATTAAATTTTTTCTTCATGGTGATATACTAGAAATATGACATAATATATGCCGGTGAAAAAAGAATTATAAAATTGTCTATGATTAGATAACTTGGTTGCTTATTATCAAACTTCTTAGAACATAGACTGAAAGAATTACCTAATCCAACTCTTCATTGCATATAATAGATGAGCGATATGTGACTCAGGGAGTTAAAGCAACTTGCACAATGTCACGTAGCTCACTAATGACACAGTAAGATTATTTTTGCTCTTTCCATTCATTATATTGAATTTCTTTTAATTTTTTTCTGAAAATGGTCCAGTATAATAAAAAGAACTGAGGGTAAGCCAAGTACCCCATTAGCTGATACCTTTGCCTTATACAGAAAAATAAGGTTAGAGACTTGTATAAACATAAATGTGAACAGTTAACAAAAGTAATTCTATGGTTATGACTACATGATATGTCTTGTCCTTCATCTAAATAAATGTCATGAACCATTGGATGGAGTAATGATGCTAAATTGTTGCAGTCATAAACCTTGAAATAAATTATGAGGCTCCAGGATATGCTAAATTGTCATCTTCCGAAAGATATTCAGTTTCACTTGGGTTTTTCTAAACTGCCCTCTCCCCAGAAAGCTTTCTTATTTGATCTGCTTCCCCTGACAAAACAATTAGAATTTTCTTGAGGGGGTGGGGATAAGGGGGCTACAAATAACAGAAAACTGGCTAATAGTGTTTGCAACAAATAGAGATTTTTTTTCTCATAGTACAATATTTCTGGAGATATGTTATTGCTGGTGTTAATGACTCAATAATATCAAGGCTCACAGTCAGCATCTCTGTGATTCTCTTGTCCTTTCATAGTCTCAAACTCCAGGTATCACATTGGCATTCAAAACCCTGAAGGGAGCAGTGGGGCTAGCACAGATGTGCCTTTATCAGAAAAGCTGACAGCTTGCCAGAAGCCCACCCATCCCCCAGCAGGCATCCATCTTATTGGCCAGAGAGTTATGCCATGCCTCCATTCCAAGAACAAAGGAAGCTGGGGAAAGAAATGTTTAGCTTTATCTCCTGGAAAGGAGATGGGAAAGAGAGAATTAAGAATGGGTGTGGCATGACAAGAGTATCTGCCACTCTCCGGGTTCTCGAAGAAGCTGCTCTTCGGTTATTCCAGTGTCCTCTGAGCACAGACTGGGTCTCCATGGGCAACTCCAGTTACAGACATTCTCTCTTCTACCACATCTTTCTAGACTCTGATACTTTGCCTCCCGCCCCCATCCCATACACCACACAGAGTGACCACAAGTCCAGACATACCACATTGCAATGGAACCTGTGTTTTCAGAGTTCTTCAACTGATTGGCCTCTAGGACTGTGGCACAGGTGTCTCCTAGATTGTAGAATGTTTTGTTGAATAAATTTTCTCTGTGGATGTCCAGCAACGCTTCCTCTCTGCTTTTTTAAAAGAATGATGGAATTCAAACTTGACATCCTGATGTTATTAAAAAAAAAATCAGAAGTCAGTATCTTGAAAGCATATCCTAAGGCTTTTCTTCAGGTAAGCTTTATATTAAACCATAAAAAGATAAAAGACAACTTCTGTTGGATTCAGGCCTTGTCAATCATGTTGAGGTTGTTCCGAAAAAGGGGTGCTGACACCTTTACTGAGACAAGTCAAGGTCTTCCAAGCAGGAAACTAGTTTGATGACAATAACTGACTTGTCAGGTGAGCTGGCAGCTGCCCTGGGCATCCATCGGAGATCGGCTCTCTCCTTGATTTCTGACTTTTTTGTGTGTGTTGGGGATCTTCTGAGTCACGGTTAGCCTTTCCAGCCTGATTGAGTTTGAAGGGACCTCTGGATTGTTGCATAACATGATTTTGCAAACAGTTGTCTTCAGCATACCCACAGGAGAAAGGCAAGTTGGTTCATAAATGGAAATTCTAGGCAAACAACTGAAGCTCAAGACACCTCTGTCTGTAAATGTTTCCAGATGGAGACAAGTTTTTCACTTCACTCTCCAGTGTTCATTTTAAAGGGTTATTGAGATGGAAGCATTGGAGCAAAGTGCATTAGAATCATTTGCCCTGGCTTCACTTACAAGTGAGGCCGGCTTACAGTTGCAAAGGGAAAACACTGTCTAAAAAATAAATCTTAATCAATTCCCTGTAGTCTATCAACACATGCTTTTCAGAAGAAGAAAAAGAAGAAACATCTGAGGAAAACAGGGCTGAGTTGGTGGAACATCTTGAAGGGGGCTGGTCTCTTCTTCGAAAATTAAAAAGACATGCGGGTAGCCGTTAGGAAGAGTCTGTGGTTGTTAAGTAGAGTCATGTAAAGGAGGAACTTCAAGATACAAGTTTAAAACAACATTCTGCAATTATTTGAACCAGAAGGTTGTTAGGATTGTTTTCACCCTTTGAAAGGGTTCTGAGCAGAGTTACAAATAATTTTTGTTAAAAAATCATTGGGCCAACAAAAAAAATGCCATTCGGCCTATAAAATATTCTTTGTTCCCTCCCAAGCAAGTCCTCCTCCTGTTTCCTGCCAATCATCCTCCCCTCCTTCTACTGCTTCTTGTACAAAAGGCTGGGATACCAACATCTGCCTGAAGCAAAAGCACATGCACTTCAACCAATAAATAAATAAGAAGGAACAAAAGTCTGAGTACACCATGTTGCTCTTATTCTCACTGGCTGCCTCCCATTAGGGCTCTCGTTATTGTTATTATTTCTTTTAGGCCCTAGGCAAATGGGCCTCAGCTCATGGGTGATTTAGCATCTGCTGATAGTGGCTAGAAAGTAGCATGGAGAATCTTTTAAACTGAAGGGATAAGCTTGCTGGTTCAGACCACTGTATTCTTGAGGTTAGACGTTTACTCAGTAAACAGGGGGCCATTGCCCAGCCACATGGAGCCAGGTGAGGTGAACAGACTTTTCCCTTTGGAGAAGGGCTCTGCAAATCAGAGCTAATGAGACCCTATTGAGAATGTTCACCAACCAGCTCTTCTGTGCCAGGACAGTGAATAACAACAGGATGTGGGTTTTAAAGATGTGTAAGCTTCTGCAAGCTGCCTCTTTCAGTTTCAGTCTTTTTAAGGCACTAGAGAGTAAATATAATTTATATATTTGAAGCAAACATTTTCTCTTGCTACTAATATGTTTTTGTCATAGTTGTATCCCATTTTAGGACTGGATTTCATTCATATTGGTACAAGCACTGAGGTAACTGAGCTAGGACCAACATCTATTTAATTGGTACGATATGCAAATGAAAACATGCCATATTTACAAAGTAGGCGGATTAGGATATACACTAAAGAAGTTTCACTTTCTGTAAATATGGAAATAGATTGTATTCATCATCCATTAAGGGTGTTCTTCCTAAAGCCACCCTAGTGCCGTATTCTGGACTTAGTTGATGGCTTTGATGAACAGGACCCAGAGATGTCAAAAGCCACAAGCACATCATTGTAAAAATTAAAGCCATTTAGTTCTAAATTAATTTCTTTAAACAGAACTTGTGACATTTGAGCAGGCAGTAAAATCAGGATCAAATAACCAAATCTGAATGTACTTTTACAGAGCCTGGAGAAATTAGAGACTGGAGAAAATGAGGGGAAATTGGCTTCTAGTTCTTTGTGTTTTCTGTTATTCCAATCTTCGCCCTCTCTTCACTTTTGCTCTTCATCTCGATCTGTTCTTTCCCTTTCTGTTACTGGCTGTATTTCCCACCCCATCCATTTCTCCTTCTCACCTTCTTTGTTTATCTTGCTTTCTCCTTTCCCCATCACCTCCAGGGTACAGAGTGAAGACAAAAGTTGGGATGGTCAGGATTGGTGAGCAGAGAAATACGGTAGCTTTCTTTTTTTTCATCTCAGGTTTTGAGGTGTCTTTGCACTTGAACTATGCAGGTGATAAAAAGGAAGCTGCTGTTTCAATTCACATTGTCTTGCAACTCCAAGACTCTTTTCTAGTTTTTTTCACATAATGAGGACTTTGTTGGTTTCTGGACTCTGTAATTACACTCAATGAACAAATACCTTGAAAGGGAAACAATTCCAAGTCATGTATCAAAAATTCAATTTGACATGTATTTACTAAATGCTTAACATGCCTGTGCATTTTGTTTATTCTTTATAATGATACGGTACAGTGAGTTCATATTCTGTACCAGCACTGTGCTCCATATTGAAAATCCAAAATTAAGAAAGTCACAAGATTCCTACCTTCAAGAATTTATAGTCCAATGGAGGAGAAAGGAGTATAAAATCAGTTGCAGCGTGACAAGACAGTGTTCTAATAGCAAAAGAGCTGTGATTTTAAGAAAATGATGCAAATGAATTATCTCTTGCTTATTGGAATAGGAATATTTGCAGGAAATTTGGCAATAAAACAAAGTTTACATAAATCGAAACATTTTCCTACAACTCCACTATAAAATTGGAAACATTTTCCCACAGTAAAGCCTCCCAGGATGCTGAATGCAAAACTTGAGATCACAGAAAATACTATATTGTGTCTATATTTAGCTTGCTAAAAATTGTAGTTTTACAAGATAATCCCTGCTTTCATTTGTAGTTCCCATCCTGCCACTCACTGTTTGCTTCTTATAGTGCTTTTCGATTTCTGGGATTGCCACTACCTTGGGACTAGAGGTATTTCTGTCTTTTTTTTACTGGGATCTCCTCTGTCTTCCCACTCAGCCTGTGGAGCTCAGTTTCCCTCTCCCTTTCTGTTGAGATATTTATGGCAGCTAACAGAGCCAAACAAGATGTAGTCCAGCCTGAAATGTTTATGTGGTTTCTGATGTGTAAGATGCGTGACTTCCTATCTCTGTCTGTCTAGCTCAAGAATTAATTTAGGGAGAGGAATGACTGTATTTATTCACTCATTTCACAAATATTGAGTGCCTACTATGTGCAATCAGAAACACAGTTCTCAACCTCACGTGCTCACCATGTAGCATGGAAGACAAGCATTCAATAATTATTTGTTCGTAATTGTGAAGCGTGCTACAGGGGACAAGGTTTCTATAAACACACACAGGGAACTGACATTGTCTGGGAGATGTAAGAAGATCTGGAAAGGCTTCCCTGAGGAGGTGATATTTAAGCTGAGATCTAAAGGATAAGCAGGAGATTCCTCTAGGCCGAGGGAAGAACAAAGGCTTGGGGGCAGGAAGAAACATGGTTTTGAGGAACTGAGAGGTCGGGCTGGCCGTAGTGGAAGAGAGCAAAAGGAGAATGCAACAAGAAGGCACGGGATTATTAAATTGATGGCCTTTGGAATCAGATTTCCTGAGTTAGAATCCTGGTCTAACAGCTGTATCAGTTAGGAATATTTTTGGC
Organism: Rhinolophus hipposideros; assembly: GCF_964194185.1. Classification (NCBI taxonomy): domain Eukaryota; kingdom Metazoa; phylum Chordata; class Mammalia; order Chiroptera; family Rhinolophidae; genus Rhinolophus; species Rhinolophus hipposideros. The sequence goes on along the minus strand of NC_138056.1, from coordinate 65,701,751 downwards.
TCAAAATAACAGAAAGCCTTCCTTATTAAGGGTAACATATAAAGTACAGTAATATATTGTCCCCATGAAACAAAAAGGCAGTCCAAGGTTGATGCAGGGCTCGATGAATTCATCACAGGTCCAGGCTCTTTCCATCATCTCCTGCTCTGCATTCTCAGTCTGCTGCTTTGTCATTTCTGTGTCTTGAAGTGATGGCCCCAGGGGAGGCAGGAGAAGCGAAAGAGGTGCAATGCCAGGTGCTTTCATCAGAAAAGTTAAAAGCTTCTGGTGGACTTTTGCCTATGTGGCATTGGCCAGAACACAATCCAAATAGTGTAGATTTTCCAGCCCTGATAATGGAGGCAGTCAAGTGAGAGGGGATTAGGAATGTGTATTGATTTCCTCAGTAAACAGTGTCTGACTCAACCACTCTTTCAATAGTTTTATCATCTCAGCTCAACTTCTCAAGTTCCTCATCTGAAAAATGGGGACAAGAGTCTCTACCTCAAAGGGTTGTATGAGGTTAATTGAAAGAATTTCAGTACCCAGTACATAATCAATCATTGTGAGTTTTGACATTAGACTTGACAGATATGCAGCAACCAGGTTATGAAGAGTTTTGTAAGCTGTATTGATAATTTTGTGTTCATCATTGGCACAATGACAAGGTATTTAGGATTTTTGAGCAGGGAGGTGGCATGATTATATTTGTGTTTGAAAAAGAGAGTTCAGTTTATCCTCTCTCAGATATAGCCCGTTTTGTTATATTGTAAAGTTTCAGCACAAGGCTTTGCTTACCTCTCAGATAACCTTTCTTCTAAGTCTTTTTTCTTTTTTTAACAATCTAAGTTGTTTTGAGATGTGTGAAATTAGAATCAAATGCAGGTGTGTGAGTTCCTTTGATTTTGTTTTTTAAAGAACTTTTTAACTTGGGGCTATTTAATGCTGGAATATCAACATACTTTTATCAGGATTTTCAAAACTATTTGGCTGATAGTGCACCGACAGGATAGGAAAAAAATACTGCAAAGATTTTACTTCACGTACTTGAACTACTGCCCTACTATTAAGGTCCGCAGCAAGCTTACATGTTTAAAAAAAAAAAAAAAGCTGCAGCATTCCTTTCACACTCCCACTGGCCCCTGAGGTTCTTCCACTTCCTTCCTATGGCTTTTTTTAGAAGCGAGTGTGTTTTTCTCACGTCCGGCAACAAAGGATGTTTTGTGCTGCTACTGAGGTTTGTGTGTGTGACTTACTTTAGAACTCTTTCTAGAAAGTGTTATTTCTATTTGCATAGATTTAGTAGAACTTTATGTGGAGTGAAAGTCTCAAATGGCTTATTTTTGGTTTTGTACGTGGATTTGTCACTATTTAACTTCAAATAAATTTTCCCTGTGTGTTTTAAAATAATCTTAATAGGACCCATCAAAATGTCTTCAGAAGTCCCACATAAATTCTTATCTTAAAAAAAAAAAAGTTTAAATGATTCTTTCAGTATGTTGTATTTCTATATACTTGGTTAAAGAGTTTATCATCTCTTCCTTAAATATGTCTGAGAGGTGGACATGGGTATTATCAATAAGTTTTGTTGATTTTCACAGAGAAAAATATATGTAACAGTCACAGTGTCCCATTCTAGAGCTATCAGATGCCCTGACATTAGGTGCTTTCATCTAATTATAATTCTCTGAGCAATGAGACAAGGTGAAATAAACAGAACTCAGATGGCTGAGAATTATGCCATAAATCCTGTGAGAGAATTTACCTTTCCATTGTCAGACTATATAAATCATTAAAAACATATGCTGGAATGGCTTCACCTTTTCGTAGGAAGAAATGGAGTTTACATCTCAGGTTTTCTTTCTCAACCAAGAGAAAGATATTACATGGTCCTCTGAAGATTTTAGACACATTTTGGTGGCCAACCTCCATGTGTGTGCTGTCAGCAAAATATCCCCACAATTGATATTACAAAGAGGCAGCCTTCCCTTGCATATAGAAGTAACAACCTGATCTGTTTCGTAAACAAGATTGCTTTGGAGATATTTTACTTGCTTTTGGTAAGTGACAAGTCGCATCGTCTAGATAATGCAGAGTTCCACTCCATGCGGATTTTGTGATTTCTCTTCTGTCTGAGTTAAGGAAGGGAAGCTTGGATTGCAAGATCAATTTAACGTCTGAATTTCTTGGCATTTGTCATGTTAGATCAGCACATCTCGGGTGGCTTTCAGTAGTTATTTTAGCATTGATTTTCTTCTAGTAGGGTAAATCAAAGGAAGATTTAGAAAATTGAAGTCAGTTTTTCTTGGCGTTTTCTCAGAAACAAAAGGAAGCTGTGGTGTTGATGGGATTTTTGCTCATCTTTACGTAAGACGCAAAAATCATTCTTTGTGTGGGTTTCTTTCCGACATTGAGTATCTACTTCTACTATCAGCAGAGCTTTTGTTATTTCTGTGCTTGGGGGATTATGCAAAATAGTGTTAAGGCATACCAGTAGACTTTGAGGAACTAAATATTTATTTAAAGAGACAAGATGTCATAGTGGGAGTTATGAGAGTGGGAGTGTGGTGTTGTGAGAAGCCAGGTTTTCAGGTCAGCACGCTGGGATGGATTCCATCCGTGCCTACTGACTAAGCACCCTGGTGCAAGGGAGTTCATGTAGTTCTTCATCTGGAAAATGGAGATAATGAAGATGCTGCCTCATGGACTGCTGTGAAAAAGCCAGCAAGCTGTGGCTGACAAAGACTAGGACCCAAACCAGACTGCCTGTGCTTAAATCCTGCTGTAATGTTTGCAGCTGATAGGACTTGAGGCAAGTCTCATCTCCACTCTGTGGCTTAGCGGCCTCCTCTGAAAATGGAGATGGTGCTAGTACCCGCCTCATAGAGCGGTTGTGCCTCTTAAAAGAATTAGTAGTGGTGAAGGGCTGAGAACAGTCTACAGAAAGCATGACGTAAAGGTTTGTTGTCATTTTTGTGGGGATTACATATAATGCATGTGAAATATTTGATACATACATAGGAGGTAACTATGAATTACTATTTTCTTTGGAGAACTCAATACAATGTATAGTACATTTTTAGTACTCAGTAAATTTTGATTGACTTTATTATCAATTGCATGTGTCTTACTTACCTGTGTGTGTGTCTGTAATGAGAGAGAAATACATACTCCCCAATAACATAAGAAACTTAATTTTATGGATCGAAGTATATAGAAAAGAATGGATATTGACCAGGTCATACATCTAGGAGAGTTCTGACTATACTATCTGGTGTTTCAATGGTTTCTTTTTGTCCATATTTATAAGCCTTATATTTTTTCACTGATGCTTTTCCAACATTTTCAGCTGTGAATGGAACCTCGAATAATATCTCATAAATCATAAGGCTAATCACTGCTGATTGTTCCTATCACCATAGAAGGCTAAGTCATACTTGGCTTTTGGACTTGACTGGAAACCTAACTGATAATAATAATGCAGGAACTTCCAATTTATAAACAATTTATATTCCAAAAAATCAATTATACAGCAAGAATTTGGATAATAGACCTTCCCATAAATAATGTTGTAAGAGATGATTAAAATGTAGGCCTACCTATCTAATTATCCCAGTATCTTGAAGAAATAAAAAATGGTAGTATAGACTGCCAATTATCATGTATGAGTCGTTGTGTGTGTTCTGAATTCTACGCAGAGAGAGATATCAGAAACACATCTCCCTACTCCCCAACCCCTTTGGAAAAACCTAGGAATGATGAGGATGAGAGGATTGCCTCTGCCTGGTCCCCTACCACCTTTAGTTTACTAAAGAGAGACAGGAGTTTTAGGGACTTGGTTTTCACTGGGCAGCTTCAGCCTGTTTTCCAGGCAAGGCAGTGGCAGAAGAGAAAGGGGGGTGAGGTGAAAATAACCATTGTTATGTATATAAATTTGTAAAAACTACTTTATTGATAATCAGAGAAAATTGTTAAAACCTTTGGTATTTGTTTCATTGTCTCCTACCCTCCCTCTACCCCACTCCATCACTCCACAAACCAACCAGGGCCATGGTCCTAGGGGATAATTCCAATTGTTTCTATTAGAATTATTTTGACACAACCCCTGGTATGAAGTTGAGAGAGCTTTCAGATGAAGACATCCCTGAAATCCTCCCTTTAAAAAGGCAATATTAGAAGAGTTTGCTACGTCATTATCACCAAATGAGTCACTATTAATTCTGAATTGAGTTAGATTTAATTGTTTTGCCAGGCCAAAAAGCCTCATCTCTATTGAATCTGTATGCAAAGGCATCCTGGGAGAGAAAATGCTCATACTTAGCAGTCTATACTACCATTGTTTTTCTTGCCATTTAAGATATATCTATCACTTAATGCTTTACACAGAACAGAAAGTGACAGTAGCTTTCTTCACGCTTCAAAGCTGGTGATGTGACATCAGTTTTTGCATTCATTCAGCAAACATTTACTGAGCCTTCTCTATGTACTAAGCACTCTTATAAGTACTAGATGAATGTGTACAGCAATGAAAAACAAATAATTTGCCTGCTGAAGCAAATAGATGATCAATATAGTGTGTCATGTGGTGATGAGTGCCACAGAGGAGATTAATTTCATATGGATGGTCCTGAAGGAAGTCAATGAGTAAGCTATGACACCATTTGGAGAGGAGTTCTCAGGCTGAAGGAATAGTAAGCGCAAAGCCTCTGAGCCTGCTGGATTAGAGAAAGCTAAGGGAGATTGGTAGGAGGTGGGGTCAGAGAGGTAGCAGGGGTGCCTCATGGGGCTTTGTAAACCAGTAGAAATTTTTTCTTGTATTCTGAGTGAAATAGGATAAGTTTTTAAAGCAGAGCCCATAGGGGTGCTAATGTGCTGGATATAGGTTGTCAAAGAAAGCAATGAATCCAGGACAACTCAAAATGTGTGGTCTATATAACTAGAATGGCCATTTACTGAGCTGGGGAGTATCGTGTTTGGCGACAGAGGAAGAAGGGGGAGGAAGAATTAGAATTTTCATTTTGGACATGTTAAGGTTGGCCTGCCTTTTGGACAACCAAGTAAAGATGTCAAATAGGCAGGGGGATAGGTAAGCTGGAATTCACGGGCACAATCTGGCCCAAAAGTTTACTTTTGGGTACTTAAGGTCACAAGACTGAAAACACCAGTAAAGAAGTACAGACAAAGAAAAAAAGAGGTGAGTACTAAGACTCTTAATTATTTATCGATCAGAGAGTTGAAGTGGAACTGGCAAAGATCACAGAGGAGTGTCTAGTGAGGGAGAAGAAGACATAAGAGAAAGATGGCACCACAAAAGTCAAGTGAAGGACAAAGTTAAGAAGGAGGGAGTGTTTGTCCATGATAAACGCTGTAAATAATTAGGTAAGCTGAGGACTGGTAATTAATTATAAAGTTGGGTGAAGGCCATTGGTAACTTTCAGTCACTGGTGTGATGGTAAACTGGCTCTTTGACAAATAAAACCCTGATTTGTAATGTCTACTAATTTGCATGTTGTAAATGCCCCTCTCATGGCCAATTTGAAGTTCCAAATGGTTTAATGGGTAGCTTGCAAAAATCTTGAATATTTAACAATTGGTTCCTGTTAGCTCCTGCACACACTGCCTTGACAGAAGCCATTTTGGTAGAGAGGGTGGGAATTGAAGTGAATTTATAAGAGGTGAAGTGAGTAGAATTGCAGACAGTTAGTACAGACAATATTTTTAAGGAGGTATACTATCAAGAAATGAGATGGAAACTAATCAAGATATGTGGTTAAGGGGTTTTTGTTTGTTTTTTAGGAGATGTAGCAGCATGTTTGCATGCAGATGAGAATGATCCAATTAGAGGGGAGAAATTGATGAAGAACGGGAAAAGCAGGGAAAATTTCTGGAGTGAAGGCCATGGGAGTGAGGGAGGAAAGCGTTCTAATGCACAGGGAGGGGATGACTTGTTCTTAACGGAAAGTCCTGGTAGTTCTTTCATAGTAACAGCAGAGAATAGAGCAGCACTGTCCAATAGAAATGCAATGTGAGGCATTCACATACTGTAAAAATTCTAGTAGCCACATTTACAAAAGTAAAAGAAACAGAAATTAATTTTAATGATTTTATTTAACCCAGTATATGCAAATTATTAAAACATTTACTGAATATAAACAATTATTAATGCGATTTTACATTTGTTTGTAATATTAAAGTTTCAAAATCCAGTGCATAAAAAGCACATCTCAATTTGTACTAGCCACATGCGATCATTAGCCACGTGTAGCTCTTGAGTACCATATCGGAGGCAGCTATAAAGGATCAGTTAAGTGGTTAGCCGTGCTGGTGGGAGGTTGTGGAAGCGCTCTTCTGTTTTCTCAGTGAAATAGGAAACAAGTTCATCCAGCAATTGGGACAAAGAATTGGACAGAAGGCACTGAAGGTTTGAGGACAGAGGTATGAAATAGCCATGTAGGATGGAGCCAGAAAAATATACTAGAATTGGTACAGCACTGATGGCCCTATTGAGATTAGTGGTCCAGAATTTATGTGTGACCCTGGCAATCTCGAGTGTATGGTTTTCTTCAGCTACCTTCTGCTCCTCAGAGGCGGTGGCATCAACAAGGTGGACCAAGTTGGATTTAACTGGGCTGAAATTAATTTTTGGAAAGCAGACTCCAATCTGCCAATCCAGTAAAAAAAAAAAAAAAAAAAAAATGCTACAATTTCCCCATAGGAAATGTGACCTTTTCCCTTCCTGATCTAGGCTTCATGCGTATGTGGGTTGGGGTGGGAGTATGAGATGTTTAGCAAGAGTGTGTGGGAAGAGTTTAAAAGCATAGTGACTTTGTTTTTTAGCCACTGAACTCTCTCAGAATTCTTCTCTTAGCAAGGTCTCCAAACTCTCTGGAATTGCTTAACTGAGCTGTATGTGCCCCCTTTCTCTTTCCTCAGAAGTTGTCAAACTGTTTACTAAGGTTTATTATTTTTGCACGGTCTGCATCTGATATGTCAAGACTAAATGGGTGTGTTGAGCTGACTCTATATTTGTTGGAGGCTAGGAAGATGTTAATGAGGGCTCTCTGTTCCCTGCTTGTAACCTGAAGCTGCCAGTCAACAGAACAAATCAGAGGGTTTCCAGCAGCACACTGAGGTCCTTATGTAAGGAGGATCACACGCAATTTTTGTCTTTGCAGAATTCCTCTCTGTATAATTATTCTTTTGATCATGCTACACATGAAAAGAAAAGCAACTGGGGGTATGAATCATGTCCTTGTTTCACTTGTAATTAACAATTGAGACAGGGTGAGGAGTCTGTGAGAACTGCTAGTCCTAAGGAGGTGGTTCTTCCAGTCTTAACTAACAAACTCAGTGCATGTCCTCAGTGGTGTCCTGGGAGCAGACCTCAAACCTTGTATGTTAGATGCATTGATCTGTCACCATGGGTAACTATATTCCTGGGTGTTACACTGCAGTAAGTGCAGACTGAGCTTTCTCTGCTGTGCATGTGGGAACACTTCATTATTCCTCATCAAATGAAGTGGGTACATTTGACTCCATCCAGACTTTTACTGAAACGTCACAAGAATTTTCTCACCAGTTCGATATTCAAAGGAACTGACCACTTAATCTGTACTGTACCCTAAATGGCTTTCAGAATTATGAGTTTACAAGGGGAGTTTGTGGACACATTGAAGAGGTAGCTCGTGTCTTCTCTTCTCTGATACGTTCCTTGACACCGCAGACCAGATCAATCCCTTGGACCCTCATGCTTCCACTGCATTTTTTGCACATTTCTACCATGAACCTGAACATGAAATCTCTTTCAGAACTTCATGCTTTTGCATATGATGTTTCTTCTACCTTCCCCATCCATAAACACTTCCTTATCCTTCAAAATCCAATAAATATTGATTGAATGGATGAATGAGATGCTTTGTAGAGAAGAGGCCTTCCCTGAATTGATCACTCTTTCTTATGAGTCCTTGCACATTTGGGTTACGCTTCATTTTTTGCATTTACCCAGTTCTTAAGATGTATTAACCTGTTGGTGTCTTTCATGAGTCTAATAACTTTTTCTAGCATAGGGACTGTGTTTTATGTACCTTTGCGTTCCTAGTGCTTAGCATAGTACATGGCACATGATAAGCCTCATTTTTGTTGAACATTAAATGCAAAGAATTAAATATAATTGTGTGATTCTGGTAGAAATAGCTTAAATTGGGTTACAATTTTATAACCCATGCAAACTTGTATTGAAGTAAATCAACCAACTTGCTGCATTTCAGATGAAACCTCAAAATGAGGATTTATTGGTTTTAACCCAAAGCAGAAGTTTATATAAAGGATGTAAACTTTTGCTCTACATACTCAGGAATTAAACTGAAAAGAAATCTAAAAACCCATTTATAGGTAATTTCAATTTGAGGCTTCTAGGTATGTAAGAAAGGTTTATTTAAGATTTAATAACCAAGTTTCATGTGGGTTCTTCTTTGGGAAAGAAAACTTTCACATGGCATTAATATACTGTAAATTGTGATTTACAAAAACATTCTCACATCCTGTCTAGGGTAAAATTTTAATTTGTCCAATGAACTGTCCACTGAAAGAGAAAATGGTAAAATTCACAAACGAATCTAGCTATGCACGTTTTGTTTTGGAAACTTACTATTCCCAAATGCTCCCTGAATTTATTTTTGAAAATTCTTTGGAAAATTCAAGAAAAAATTGGTCTTTGGAGAAATACCTTGAGTGTTATATTTTATATGTCAAAGAAGTATTAGATTTCTTGTTGATATCAGTTTCACTGACTTTTTATTTTTCTTGTACTATTCATTGTTTCTACAGTTCAGTGTGTAATTAATCTGACATCTGACATTTTAAGATATCTCATGTTCCTTAAGTTTCAAAGGGATAAAATAGGTGTATATTTTTTAAAAAATGTTTTGTGTGTGCATCAGTTTCATTTACTTGACTGTGTCTTTCAAATAATAGGCATTTTGTATTGGATGGATGGATGGATGGATGGGTGCATGCGTAGACAGGTAGATGGACGGATGTTTGAATAGTGTGCTATGCTTTGAGACTCCAGGTGTCCGGAGTCTCTGGCCTACAGCAAATTAATGATCTAAATCTCTTTTTCTTCAAATATGCATAGTACAGTTCTCCATAGGGTTGTGGGGATAACATGAAGTAATACATGCAAAGAACTTTGATACCAAAATGAAGTAATACATTACTTCCCAAATGGTACACAGTGAGATCTCAGAAATGTTAGCAAATATTATTACTGTTGTTAACAATAAATGGCTTTAACCAAATAACCTGTTTGTTTTTTTTAATTTAAGAATGAATAATAAAATGTAGAAATTATGAATGTGTTGATTGTAGTACATTTCCAGTATCTTTCTAATCCTTACAGCTTAACCTCTCCTATCCATAAGAATATGAAGAGTACAATAACCAGTAGCTTCCTTTTCTACTTACAGAATTACAAGCATAGCTTAGATATGAAAACATCTTATGTTTCACCATGATCCAACAGCTGGTTGTATTATGTACCATGTCTTTTTAAAGCATCACCATTGTACAGTTTTAAAAGTTGATACATCCTAGGTAAGCGTTCTTAAAGCAGATGTCTTTCCCTCTAGGTGACAGAAGCTCCAAGAGGGGTGGTAATATTTTAAAAGATCTAAAATGGAATTGAGATCATTAGGTAACACAACTTCACGTTTTACTAATTTTCACTCCAGACATCTCTACAGGAAGAAACAGCATGATTTTTAGGCAAAGGAGTAAACCACTGAGGTCTGCCCTTGAGTCGGTTTACCAAAAAGAAGTTCCTTAGCGCAGAAGAAGGGCGGGCTGGTGGAGTAAAGGACTTAGGTCTTGCTCAAAGAAGGATGGCTGTTCGCAAGGCACCTTCAGCTTTTCTCCTAACATCTGGGTATTCCTTCTTGGAGGCGTGGGGTTAACAGCACTCTGAGAGGGGTGAGGAAAAGCTGTGGATTCCTCAGGTGATGGCACCAGCGAGGCCTGAGCCAGGGCGGCTGAGGTCCTGCTCCGCGCGAGCGTGGACACGCGCAGATTGTTGGAACTTGAGCAACACCTCCGGCATTTTTTTTCTACCCCATTTCTGTTTGTGCCGAGCTGGCCTTTTCTGGCAGGAAGTGCCTGCCATTTAAGGAGCGAGAGCAATTCCCGACAGCCGACCCCCCTCCCCCACCTCGCTGCCTTGCTTGCTTCTCATTGGCCTGCAGGCTGGCCGGGACTTATCCCTGCGAAGGTTCGCATTTTAAAAATGTCTCCTTTTGTCAACTTGAGATTTTCCAGAATTTAAAAGCGGAAAGGAAGAGAGGAGTACAAGGAAGCTATTAAAGATATATTAAATAAACTCTACTGGGAGCAAGTGTGTGTTTAAGAGAGAATCTGTAACTTTTGCAGGGGAAGTTTTGGTGATTGCTTATTATTTTAACAAAGAGGTGTGTGTGTGTGTGTGTGTGTGTGTGTGTGTGTGTGTGTGTGTGTGTGATTGCTTATTATTTTAACAAAGAGGTGTGTGTGTGTGAGATTGCTTATTTTAACAAAGAGGTGTGTGTGTGTGTGTGTGAGATTGCTTATTATTTTAACAAAGAGGTGTGTGTGTGTGTGTGTGTGTGTGTGTGTGTTTTCTCCCTGAACTGGAGAAGCAGATGTTTAAAAGAGACAGGCAGGAAGCAGTTCTGACAAATGAAAGCATTTTTGATTGAATTCATGAGCTAAAGTTTCCTGCCAGTAATTCATTCAACCCTAGGCTACATAAAAGAAAACCCCATATAATTGAATTTTAATCGCTTAACTTTTTAACACACAACCAGAACAGGCAAGTGTAGCTGCCACAGGTAAAACTGAAATAATGCTGCAAGCTGATTTTAGATTATTATTTATTCGTAGTTTTAAAAAATTACGATACCCTTGCTTCTTACTGCTCCTTCTTTATCTGTGCCTGTGTGCCAGAGGCTATTGCTTATTGTCTGTATAAGTTAAAATCCTTCCTGCAGATTTTTTTTCTTTAAGCTGTTTTGTGAGCAGGTGCAGATGGCTTTCATGAACTGAGCCAATTGAAACGTTTTGTTTCAGCTTGCAGAAACTGAAATTTTAAAAAAATGTACAACTGTGTTTTGTGCTGTATCTATACTTCAGCTGGAAAATGTTTTCCCCATTTTATGATGAAATCTGCCACCTCTGTTTCTTTCTCTTAATGAATTTGGTTTGCTTACAGCCTTAAGGAAATCTTGTCAGTCAAATTCCACCCTCAACACTCCTCCAGTATTTTTCAGTCTGATGATTTCACAGCCATGGCCATTGCAAAATAAGGGTAAAGGGACTTTTTTTTTTTTTTTTAAATCCCTGGAGATTTTTAAGAACTTTTTTTTTTCCTTTTTTCTTCACAGTGTACTCAAGTAAACAATTTCAAGAAGACTCAAAGTATTGAGACTGTTATACCTTTTCATAAATATAATATGAAATAAATTAGTTTTCTTAGTCAAGTCTTAGAATTTTAAACCAGGCAACAGAAAGTAGGGAGTCAATACATCCTACAAATCTTGGTTTGGTGCTTGCACTATTGAGTCCTCCAGCAAAACAAAGTAAAGAGATAATTGACTCCTTTGGCATACAGAAGGCTTTAGCGGCCATGGTGGTGATGGGCTTCAATTCTCTTCTCCAATTACACTCACATGGGCACTAATGCAGGCCCATAAACCAAGTAACCATAACCAAAAGCCAGAATTTCACTAATGTGCAACACTCTGAACTGAACAAAACCCAAATATTAATGTTGTAAGTGAACCAAAACATGTCCAAAATAGTCTTAATGGACTAGTTCAAACAGTACAATACTTGAACATATTTTCTAAAATGATTGAACAAAACAAAACTAGAACTTCAAAAAATTCCACAGATCTCACCTGAAACAAACCAAGAGCCCACTGGTTTGGATCTGTGCACTGACGTTTCTTCTAGGATCCCAGCAGGAAATGAAGGGTTTGGCCTCTGCTCTTAGGTTGACCTTTGCATGGATGACTGTCTCAGGGACACTGACTGAGACAGTGAGTGTTAGGGGGCAATACCTGTTATGTTGTCAGACAGAGATACAAAACAGAGGACAGGGTTTCTGAACCTCAGCACTATTGGCAGTTTGGACCAGATAATTCCTTTTCATGTGGGGCTGTCCTGTGCATTGTAGGATGTTTAGCAACACCTCTGGCCTCTACCTACTAGATGCCAGTACCCTCCCCTCCAGTTGTGACACCCCAAAATGTCTCCAAACATTGCCAAATATCTCCTGGGGGCAAGATCACCCCCTATTGAGAACCACTGGAATAGGGGAGCAGTCATCAGCGTCCTGTAATGTTTCAAAAAGATTTTCCAGTAGATATTGAAAAGAAAAGCTAAACATTTACCTGCCCAGAAGGATCACCTAGTAGAAAATAAAAGCTACTTCTGGTAAGTCCTTATTTCAGAGTTGGTTTTTACACTGAAGCAAGAAAGCTTTTATGTTAGAAAGACCATATATTATCGTAAGGCAGAACTAGTGAAAATACTGTAAGTTATTAGAGACATTTATAGATACACACTTATAAAAACTTTACCTCACACCAAAATACAGTGTTGGTGAAAAAATGATCCCAGAATCTTCTGACCATACTGCAATCACTGTTTATCTTCATATTCTCAATAAAGTTGCAGAAATATTTCAACACATTGAGTCTAATAGTGTTTCTAGTTCACAGCGTAGGGAGATGCTCTTTGATGCAGACTGCCTACATACTCTACAGTGAATTATACTATATATTAGAATGCTATTTCAGGAGTATTAGACATATTAATTACAACTTTTTTAAAAAAATTTGTGTATATAATGTATGCCTTTGAAATGAAATTTATGGTTATTCTGCACTTCAGTAAGACTTTTCATTTTTATATAATATAACACTACCTTTCCCTTGGCAGTTTTCATTTGGTAGGAAGACTCATTTGTACATGAGAGCATTATTTGGAACAGTGGGTTTCGCCAAGATTATAATGTGGTAATTGCATTTAAAATTGAGCTGTGCCAAAGCATTGCAATAATAATAATAAATCCACTAAATATATAACACTGACACAGACAGTTCCTCAGCTTTTCTTAATACTGTGAAAAACAAACCAAATTTTCTATTTTTGTCGGTGAGGAAAACCTGGGGAAAGAATAATCACAGTATAAAATTGAACAGCTAATAGAGTTTTCCAAATGGTTTATTTTAATGGTGATTTAGAGTTCTAAGGCACAGACCCTTAGCTTTTATTTAGCTTTTGTCTTTAATGTAGATTATAAATCAAAGTGCTATATAGCCACAAAGAAAAAAGTTACTGGTGAATATTTCCTCATAGACTGAAACTAATGATTATGCCTATGAAGCCAAAATAACAAGAAACACTCCCTTAATCTCAATTGATCGCTACAACCACTTTGTTCAGAATCAACATTTTTCCTCTTTTACCAATGAGAAAACTACAGCTCCTAAGTGGTAAGAAGACATGGGCAGCTGTAGTTGTTGTCAGAGAGTAAGGAATACTAATATTGGAGAATTTACTGGTATACTTACAACATTGAGTCCCCAATCTGCTCCATCACATGATCACCATTCTGTTCTAAGACGTAGGTGCCATTATTCTATTTTCTCATGATAAAACACAGACTCCAAGTGGAAACTCCAAGTGGACAAGTTTGTAAATGGTAGCCCTTGAATTTGAAACCAGGGGTTGTGACTTTGTCTTTTCCTTGAATCCCCTGTACCTTGCATTCAGAAACATATAGGAAACTAAAGGTATATCAATTCACACTTAATAATATATCAACTCCTAACCATGAAAAAGTATAATCATATTATATATGGCCTCAATTTTTAGGAAAACTAAAACTCTCAAAGATCTTGATTCTGTCCCAGCAATCTGCCCTTACTCTGAAATTGGCCAAAACATCCAAAGTCTTTGTATCACGCTGTTCTGGGATTTCTGAGGAGACCTACCTTAGAGAAATGGTAGCACTGATAGTAATGTCCTCCAACAGGAGTCAACAGCTATTTAATTCCATCTCTTCTACTGCCATTACCCAGTGAAAAGAAAAAAAATTCACCTCAGTGAACTGCAGCCTAGAGCCTTTTCTATCTCCTTCCAATGTGTTAAATCATCCAAACCTCACACTTACCTTCCAGTCATTTAGAGAAGAGCACAGCATTTACTTTATGGCAGTCAGAGGGATTGGGCCATACAGTGGAAGTTTAAGCATTTAATAAATCAGTTCTCACATTCCTAAAAATGTTAGCATGATTTATATCTTTTGTTGCAATTGTAGTTGTGTCAACCTGTGTTACTCCTGGCTGGCCAGTCTGTGCCTTTTAGGTTTAGTCCTGCCGTCACATGCTGTTTCTGGCTTGGACTTTGGACAAAATATCTCTTCATTCTCTCTTTTCTCCACAGTCTCCTGAAGCCCAAATTTGCTGCTTACTCCTCTGGGCAATGACCCTTCAAAAATCCCTATTAAATTCCTTCCTACTTAGTTCTGTTTCTCCAAGAAGCTTCCAATAACTATAATCCATCATTGACTGAATAATTTTCTACCCCATTTTGTGAACAGGTTCTTTATCTCACTGGCTCTGTTAACACCAGACACTTGAATGAGCCACATTTATTGATTAATCTTGCAGTAATTTCTGGCTCATTAACTCATTAGCAGACAAATATTGTATGATGTCACTTATATGTGGAATCTGAAGAAACTGAACTCATAAAAACAGAGAATAGATTGGTGGTTGCCAGGGGCTGGGGAGGTGAAGGAAATGGGTGATGGCGGTCAAAAGATACAAATTTCCAGTTATAAGATGAATAAGTTCTGGGGATCTAATGTACAGCTATAGTTAACAACACTGTGATGTATATTGAAAGTTGGGGTATATCAGGAGGTTTTGAGACTCAGTGGCCCCGGCCAGGAATCGATTTTTTTTCCCTAATCAATGTTATAACGAAACAACATTGAACTAAAGGACATTATCTGAAGACCTGCTGTATATCAAATCATCACATTATACACCTTAAATATACACAATATTATATGTAAATCACATATCAAGAAAGCTGGGGGAAAAGCATTAGCAAGTGAGTCTCAACATATCATATCTAAAAAGGGAAGTTTTATCTGTAGCAGTAATAACTACAATGAAACATTGGAAAGAAGTTATTGATTCAGGAGCTGAACCTAAACTTCTTTGTGGGGGACTTTAGAACAGTGACAACACAGCAGTCGTGGAAATGCCACTGTGGAGACAGCAAAGTTTGGACTCAAAACGGAGATTACATTTGAAAGTGGGTTCTTTTTTCCTTTGGTCTCCCAAATTATTTCCAGAGGTTAGCTTCTTACAGAACAAATAGATCTTCTCTCGCTTGGAAGCAAAGAATGTGTTACTTGTCTTGAAACGTAACACAAATATTCCTTGGCTTTGTTTTGTTCTGTGTCTGATGAGCTTAATATTGTTCTTCTCCTTTATACAAACCCATCACTGGTTTCATATGTGAGGTGTCCAAGCATGAAATGCTTAAATCAAACTTGATCATAGTGTAAATAACAGTTTTATTGTCTCTTCCATATTAATGAAACCCACAGCTGAACAACTAAAGCCCTGTACTAATTGCTTGTCCTCAGAGCTGGGTATTTCAGGTCTAATTCTCTTTAGAACACAGCTGGCATGGAGTGTTCAAAAGCTTCTTTGGTTACTTTAACCACTTAAGTACTAATTTGGTAGCATGGAAAGCATTAGGCCCTGTCCATACAAGCAGTACAAAGCAGAATATTGAGCAATTTTCTGAATTTTATCAATGTAGTAAGTCCATTTAGTTGACGTTTCTAGTTAAAAAACACACACAGATGTTTGACTTGTCAGGATGCATGCATGCAAAGTGTTTGTTGAAATAAACATTAGCCTGGAGGATTCCTTTCATTGCAGAGGCATTCTCAACAATGAACAAGGTGTAAAATTTGGAAATCTGTGAGCCTTGATGAAACTAGGCCTGCTGTAAAAGATTATGCAGTTTTCCAAAAGGGTTATATGCACAACCAGACTCAATACATGATTATTATCTTAATGAATGAAGGAATGAACTGATAAATTTAGTAGCCTTTTTGGCCAGTACTGGATCCATTAGTTAAATGTTATACTCTTACTATATATATGAATTCTGTAGATATCCCTCCATGTTTACTTATCTCTTCATTAACATGTTTAGCTATTTGGCCTTGCAAGTAATGACTGAAACAATCCCTTTCATTTGGGCCCGAGATTTCATACATATTTATTAAAACTATACTATTTGGGGATTTCACCTTTACGACCTTACTGCTATTGTTGACATAAAAGTTTGATCTGTATTCGCCCACAATGCAGCTAGCAAGCTACATGACCTTTCAAGCAATGTGAAAACTGCTGTTGATTGAAAAAAAACGTATTTATTGGCTGTTTCCTTTGTGCCTAACAGTTTGCTAGATATCATGGAAAACAGCTTCACCTGACATGAAGAGCCGACAATCTAATTGGAGAAAAAAACACAACAAAAGCCCAATTCATATGTAACAATTTTAAAGAAATGACATGTATTATGTGGCACAGGCTATTAGATAGAGCCAAGGATAAGAAGGTGTTAATTGTGTGGGATACAGTAAATCTCAAAGGAGTTCAGGAAGGTAGAGATCAACATGGGCTGAGATCATCCAGGAAGACTTTCAAACAAACCAACAACATTTATAAGCCCCTTCTATGTTCAAAGCATTGTGAGGACTAGAGAGAAGTGTTATCACAGAGATGGGACTTATGCAGGATCTGGGAGGATGAGAAGAATACTGACTGGCCAAGAAGAGAAGGTAAAATACTGTAAAATACAGAACTTGGGGGAGGGGCGGGACAAGGGAGAGCCACAGTTTGATGATCAGCTTAACACTGCAGCTCTTCCTTTGAAACTCCTTAGGCTGAGGCAGATATGCCAGCTTAGATTTTTTTAATCCATTTTGGTTCTTGCTTGGTCTGCAAAATATTAACATCCAGTTCAGAGGTTTCTCTGTAGGAGAGAAAAGCAGATAGTGCTGTTCTTGGGGATTTTGGAAGATGATGTAGCAGAAATGATAGACAGTGCACACTAATGTCTTTTTCTTGCAAAGAAAGGCACTATGTATTAAAAGCAAAGCTGCTAGCCAAACTATATTATGTAAATACGGAGAACTCAGCATACAATAGAAGATGTTTATGAGAAGATGTTAACCCAGCTCTGAATGTTATTGGTAAGGTTGCTTCTCTTTGGGTTTTATAAAAACTCTCAAGTGGCTCCCTTTGTTAGGCACTCCTTTCTGTTTGGAAATATAATTTTTTAAAGTGGGTGAGCATTCATTATGCTTTCTAAATTCCCTGTGCCCCTGTTCTTATTCAAAATCCCCTGCTATGGAGACCAACCAAGAACCAATCATTTCTGGTTCAGAGACGCTCTGATACCCCCAGACACCTTTATTTTCCAGGCAGAAAAGAAATGGAAGAAAATGTTTACGTTAAAGATAATAGACTTTTTGGTTTTAAAGACCTTGTCATTGGCATTGAGGTCTGGTGCATTTTCGGCCATCTATTTAAAGCTCTTCAGGCGATTTTGCTTTTAAGGTAACACACATCGTATCTCAAGTCTTTTCTTTTGTCATGATAGCAACTGCAAAAGATCCTTGGTTGTTGTGGAGAGTTTAGGAGAGACTATGGCTCTATTATCATTTCTTTAATTGTATAGCCTATATCATGTGTCTAGAGAGAAATTAAATAATGCGGAATATGCCCATAGCACTCAGTTTCTGACGACGCACAGTCCCTTTCCTGCAAAGAAGTTTTGCCCTGATGTTTTGTCATCAATTCAGAGGGCTTTTTTGGTGTAAGGACTCCTGCCCTTTCCCTCAGGATCCCGGAACTGTGGCAGAGATAGAATGCTCACTTACCAAACACATGACAGAAAAGAGCATTTATGTCTGGCACAAGCAGTGCAGTACATCTGTTCTAGGAAAGTGGGGGCCAGATGTGCTGCCTTGTCTGAAACAGCTTTTACTGCTGTTTACATTCTCTCTCCAGCTCTAATCGGCAGCTTTCTGGCATGTCCATGATACGGTAGCGAGAGGGTATCACTTGGTTGTTAAATGCTTGAAATGATGTGAAACGTCACACTGTGAACTGGCGTTTTGAAGAAAGGCTTATTTTCAAATTGATTTGGATTCCTTTAAACATCATATTATGAGGAAAAGTCTTTACCCGCTTTAACATAGAAATTTAGAGGGAATTAGTAAGGAATAGATGGTGACCTGGGCTAACCTCCTTCTTTTATAGATTAGTTGCCCAAGGTCATAAAGCAGTTTACTGACAGAATCCCATCTAAAATCCAGGTATCCTGACTTTCAGGATAAAGAAGTGACACAAGAGGGAAATTATTCCTCTAGATCAGGAGATAGCAAATTTTGTCCTTTAAAGGCCAAACAGTAAATATTTTAGACTTGTGGGCCATATGGTTATTGTCAGAACCACTCAACGCTGACCTTATATCCAAAAGTAGCCATAGACAATGTGTAAACAGTGTGTCTGTGTTCTAATAAAACTTTATTTACAAAAACAGTCAGGGTCCACATTTGGCACACAGGCCATAGTTTGCTGATCTTTGCTCTTGATCTGAAGGAGGAAAATAAGCATGAAACGCTCCTTGGCAGCGTCTTTATGAGCCACATACAAATTTGATCTGTCATGGAGAATGTCAGTTTTTCAAAGATCCAGAGGGTGCTATTTGTTAGACAAGATTGTTCTGTTTCAGGCAAAACTGACTCTTTTTATAGCTTTCCTGGGAAAGGTTGTTTATGAGAATTTCAAAATATTGAAGAGTCATTCTTCAGGATTGTCCTTATGTCACTATTGTTCCACTTAAATATGGAAGATTTATGTTCCTATATGCCTTTCAGAAGTTAAATACACTCACAACAGAGGGCTTCTATTATTGCGGTTGGGTTTTGTTAACTTGAATAATCTCTTTAAAAAATAAGCATATATCTTTTTATCAGAAACAGGATTCTAAGGAGTTTTCCAGTTTGAGAGCAGATAAGAAATAGATATGAGGTAAAGCTTTTCTAACAGATGCCTATATATATATGTATATATATTTTTTTTTGTAAAATTCTCCCTGGAACATAAAGAAAGCTTGAACGAATGCATGTGTGCGTTCATGCATGTGTGAGAGAGAGAGAGATAGAGAGAGACAAAGAGAGAGAGATCTTTAGGAGGCAAATCAGAGGGGATACCTAGATCCGTAACAATAGCTGGCCCGTAATGAAAACTTCCTTTCCCATTAAACTGCCTGATGCCCTACGATGTCCTGGAATCAGATGAGTGCACCCTTATTATGGCAGACTTACCAGGTTCTTCTATGCTCATACTTGTTTGGAAAGTGATCCTTTAGGAATTCTATTGTTTTTGCTGGTCTCAGCCCAGATGCAAGATTTGCATGGAGGATGGAAAGACAACACAGAGTAGGATGAAGGGAGTGTTGACTGAGCCGAGGAATAGGGAGAAGGGCTAGGGTTCTAATTTTGGAGCGTCACCTGCCACCATTTCATCTGAACAAGTGCGAACTCCTCCTGCTGCCTGCTCCCCACTTTCCTCCTTTCCCTCTTGTTCTTCCTCCCTCCTCTTTGCTGCTCTTCACTTTCCTCTCTTCTTACCACCAAACACTGATGTGGCAGGGGAAAGGATGATCTGTCAGGATAGATCTGGGAGAAAATTGTTTTATGTCTTTTCTACTTCCTTCTTTACTTTGGTATTACAGAGAATGGAGAAAAGCATATAAATATCTAACTTTTTCCCTACTATCAGTGTTGCATTTTCAAAGATAAAAGTTTTATCTATCTATAAAGGTTATTTGGAGAGTAATCAAAAGGGAAGTTATCTATTTAAAAGTTTCTTTTATTAGGAATTAACTACCAGAAAGCCTCACTTGCTGTGGTCATGTTAATCTCTAGAATGAATTTAGGATGGTAAATAACTTTACACTAGCATTCATACTTGCATTTCTTTTGGTGATTATCTTACTTTTGTTTTTTTTTTCTCAGTTTGCTTTAAAAATTCATGTCAATGTTCTCATTGTATAAGAGCATTACAAAAATTAGTCTTCGGGTGGCTGGTTAGCTCAGTTGGTTATAGCACGGTGCTCGTAACACCAGGGTTGCCGGTTCAATCCCCTCATGGGCCAGTGTGAGCTGTACCCTGTACAACTAGATTGAAACAACTACTTGACTTGAAGCTGATGGGTCCTAGAAAAACACACTTAAAATGAATAAAAGTTAAAAAAAAATGGTCTTAAAAGGCAAATAATCAAAAAGTTAATATCTTTCTTCTGAAACTAGGCATACAATAGGATGTTGGGTTCCATTTTATTTTGGTTTGTTTCATTAATGCTTATAGCTCAAAGAATAAGAAGACTTATTTCTTACTTTTCTCATCATTCTCTAGGTTTTATTCTGAAGGGCGTAAAATGATGGCATGTGGACCAATCTGTAGTTCTAAGACTCTCATAAGGTGACCCAGTGTTCTGGCCTCCACATCTGTGGACCCACATCTATCCTCCTGTGACAAATTCCCTTCTCCTCTTTTAGAACCACCTACATTCCACCCAGACATGAAGTCCTCTCTTAAGACCATAGGCCTTTAGCAATCTCTCCTTGGATAATTGCCCACCACAATGATCCTTACTTTCTCGGAATTTCTGTAGCACTTTTAGTTTGTGCCAAACAATTCCTCACTTAATTATATGCTATCTGGGATCACTCTGTAGTGGTTTAAAGCATGGTGTTAAGCACATAATCTGTTCAGCCGTTTGAAGAAAAAGCAAATGGCTATGGGGAGCCAAAGATGTGATGTTTAGGGAAGGCCACAAGCATCCACAGGGAGAAGTCATCTTGGGGGGTTTGTTAAAATCTGAGTCTGGCCCTGAAATTCACAACTACAATGACTGGAATGTTAGGAGACCATGCATTGCTACATCAACCAGAGACAAACTCACTCTCACCTGATTCATGGATGCTGATTAGAATGCCAGTTTATTAGTTTTCAGTATGAAGTATAGTTGTCTAATATAACTAGACCCTAAGTCTTCAGGCAAATGCATCATCTACCTCTGAGTAAGCTACATGAGTCCAATTATAGCTGTCAGAACTCTTGGTGAGCATGGAATCGATGCAAAAGTGGCTAGTCAAATGATTTGAATGTTCAAAGGATTAGAACACGGAGACTGGTGACACGTTTTTACCATGAGGATAGTCTTACCCACAGGCCAGTAGTGTCCTTTGGTGTGATAAGCTTGGACACTCGACAGTGCTTACTTGGATGATTACTCTGTGATTCTCTCAATGATCCTGAGTGACCAAGCTTCTTTCCTAACGGCATTTTTTTTCATAAGCTCTTAATTATAGCTGGTTAAATTCCAGTTAAGCTTTAGTCTCCTGTAGTTGACTTTCCCCCCCATCTCTTCTCTGGTCCATTGTATGTAGGAAAATCTCATTTTTGTCATTTCCAAGTCTCAGGGTGCTTCTTTTACTTCCTTCAGTAGGTACCATTAACTATTGAATGATTAATTCTCTTTCCAGTTCCAAAACAAAATCTTTAGTGGCATAGACTACACCAACATTTATGTATTCAGTATTTAAGAAACAAGCATATTTAGCATCTACTCTGTTTCCACATTATTGAAGTTAATAAAGATATAGAGATAGGTAAAATACAGTCCCTTCCCTTAGAGACTTCACATGTAAAAGACAAGTACACTAAAGTGTGTAAAACAAGTACACTAAAGTGTGTGGGTTGTAATGATGAGCACAGATGGTGGGACATTACAGAGGAAATCATTGACTTCGTTTGTGGGAATCTGGAGCGTTTATAGCGAAATACATTGATTAAAATCCCTTACTTGGGCACTTTTTGCTTATAGATTGCCTTAGATATCAGTTCAGATGATTAAAACCTGGACCTCGTTCTCATTTATGTCTGTTCACTTGTTATTAAATACTCATGCCTAGTCTAAGTTTGGAATGAAAGTGTCACAAGACACATCTTTCACTATTTCCTGATTTACTAAACATGGAAATGTAGCTCAGGACCGGAGCATTTGGTAATCTCATGTGACCATGAGAACATTAAATAAGGAAGGAAGTGCAGAAGTGAATGCAGTGATCTCTGACAAAGCTCCTATCTAGGTTGAGAAGTAAGGTTTTAATTAGCCAGGCAAGTGTCACATCTATCTGCAGATATCACAGCATATTAAGCTTAGTATCATCCCGTTCCCTGACAGCCATGCCCAAAGATATAGATGGGTAAAATCAGAGAACCAGGGGACTCTATAGCTCTCACATTGGCCAAAACCGAATCAGCATAATCTAATGTTGTCAGTCATGAAAATCAGGAAATCCAAGAGATAGTCATCACTATATGCTTTTTAGTAAATCATTTAACTTCTCTGTGTATTCATTTATCCATCTGAAGAAAGTTAGTATATGTAGTCTTAATCTCTGCATATAGGATGCTATGAAGTAAATAAGATTCAATCCTGGTCCTCCAACTTTTTAACTACTTCAGTTTCCTAAATTGGAAAGCAATATGTATAAATCACTGAAAGAACAATATGTATAAATCTTTAAAAGAGCATTAAGTGAAGTAATGCATTTAAACTGAGAATCAAGATGTACATCTATATTTGAAAGAACAAAAATGTATAAATCTTTGAAAGAGATTTTAATGCATTTTTATGCACTTTTGTAACCTGGAAATTTTTGCACAAATGTTACCACAAATGTTGTCATCATATTTGTATTCTACATAGCACAAGATTTTCTTTCTAAAAATGGAACTAAGGGACAATCAGTCATATTGTGGGAAATTTTTTATTAAATGGTCCATATTTCATTAAGTGTTTTTTGAAGCTATTTTAATTTTCACATTATCCTACTGAGGATAACAATTCTGAAAACTTGCTAATGTGATAAAAATAATATTTGTACCCTAAGTATAATACTTTCCTATTTAAGAAAAGGTTTCTCTAGTTTCAGGATACCAAAATATAGCAAATAAGTTTGTGCTTTCCATATCCACACCCACCTTCCTGCCTTTGATATCTATCTGTGATTTTGTAAGACAAAAATGTTATATAAAAGTGCAACCAAGCAACTACATTTCTCTGCAGCCCAAAGATTCCAGTTTCTTCAAAAATTGAATACCCCAAATAATGGAAAATTTCTGGAATAGTAGATTTTACTTTTTTTCTGGTAGAATGGAATGAAATGCTCATTCGGGTTTTTATTCTCTATTTGTCTGAAGCAAACATTTGTAAATTCTTGCATGAATTAATAAATTTGTATGTATTGATTGTGTTCGAGGCACCAAGGCAGGTGCTGTGGGGACAATACAAATAGAAATCAATATTTCTATATCTAGGACACTTACAGTCTAGATAGAAGACTAGACACAAGGCGGGAAATACTTTATGTGACATATAAGGCATTATCTGATAAAGGAGCATCTAGGTAGAAACTGGAGACTCAGAGGGCTCTCTATGGCTCCTGAGGTTTTTGGAAGGCCTCCTGGAGGAGGAGATAGGAACCCTGCAGGACCTCCCAACTGCTTCCAAAAAAATTAATTAGAAAATACACAAAGGTATAATCACTCTTTCTAGGAAACAGTTACAATTTATTTCTTTATGTGTTTAAGAATGCTTTCCATTCAGTATTGTTTTCTTTTTGCCATTCATAGATGTCTTAGTGGTTTGGGTTGGATTTGTGATTTTCTCCTCTCTTGACTTATCTGAGAAATTCTGGCACTAGCCAGGTTTGGGATGTTTTTGTTCAGACATTCTTAAGTTATTTGGTAAGAAGTAAAGCCTTTGTTGCATTTTTTTGCTTAGAAACTGCTTTTTTCTTTTCTCTTTCTTTGTTTAAACCCTGAACTCAGAAAAAGCTCTCTATTACTTGTTCTGCGAAGCAGTATCTTTGGAGGTGAGAGACTAGAAAACATTTGTTTTCAACTAGAATTAGCCATATTTTCAGAAAAGATTTAGTAAATTTAAAATATATCAAAGATAACCTTACAAGAGAATGCATGCACATAGTTACATAAAAGAGAGCCTAGTGCTTTCGATGCCCATATCAGCAGGCCTCAGAATTGCTTGTGAACGACTGGAAACCATGGCCATCTGCCAGCCAGAAGCAACATCACCAGAATGGAATTCACAGTTACACTGTTAAGACTTATAAATACAGTGAGGGTCCAGGAGCCAGGACCTTCAGGCAAATCAGGCTTGTCTGGTCTGGTCTGGTCCGGCTGACTGAGCAAAGCAAGCCGGCTCTTTGCATGAGGCCCTTCTCAGCATCAGTGACTAAACTCATTTATCCCGAAAGCTAAAATGTCCCAAGGTATAGGGGGACAGTGGACATCCATTTTCTGGCCAGACACTGTCCTAGCTAGGGCAGAAAGTCATTCTAAGATGAAAGTCTGGGGCGGGGGAGTGGTGGTGGTTATATCATTCGTCCAGGGACAATATTTGGAAGTTGAAAAAGTGGGACCATTTTTAGTGTGAATTCATTTGTCTTCTGGCTTGGCCTTTCTGAGAAACTGTACCAAATCCTAGGAAATGAGTGCTGTCGTGAGGAGAAAAGCAAGATGAATGAAAGAACTGTATGTATAGATAGGTGTAGGAAACTAAGAATGCAACCTGGTGATTGCTGCAAAGGATGAGTGCAATTAGCTGATGCTAGTGGGAGTGAACCAGGCAGCCAAGATGACAGGAAACCAGAAGTGTTCAGAAGCTTAGCAGATACATACTCAATGGGTTCTTTCTCCCCTATTCTGAATGAGAAGGAAAAAAATTGGAGAATTGAGTTTGTATTAATTTCATTTGATGGAAGCAAAGCCATAGGCAATAACAACGGTAATAATAATACACACTTATTCTATGCCAAGTATCAAGCTAAACACATTGTATACATTTTCTCATTTAAACTCATGACAGTCATGTGAGGAAACTACTGTTGTTATCTCCATTTATCCATGAGGAAACTGAATCTTAGAAAGGAAAAAAGTATGCAAAAGGTCACATAACTGGAGAATGAGAGTATGGTCTTTGCCCCCAAATATGCTTAATTTTAGAGCTTAAGCTATGAACACACACTGTATTTCTCATTCATTCATTTATCCCCATATTCATATATGTGTTGTGTAAATACAATGTGCCAGGCACTGGGCTACAATGGAAGAGAAGAAAAGAGAGCCTCTCTCTATTCTCTTGGAAAGAAGCTTACAGTTTAGTCATGGATGAGACCTGTATTCATTATTCAGGAAATAATCACAGAAATACATTACTGTGAACTGTGACAAGTAATAGTAAGGAAAGGTGATAGGGACAAGAGAAGACCTAGATACTGGGGTAAGCATAGACTTGTTTTTAAGGGGATTGTGAACTATGATACGCAGTATTAAGGAAAGGTGTACATACTAAGAAAAAGTGATGTTATTTGGGGGAGTCAAGGAGAACTTCCCTGAGAAAGAGACACATGCATTTAGATGGGAAGGATTAAAGGTTGATAACTCAGCAGAGAAAAGAGCATTCTGGGGGTTTGCAGGGAGGCTTGCAGGGTCCAGAGCCTAGAAGCTGGAGAAAGCTGATTTCATGAATACTTATTGACAGATAATATAAACTACTGGTTTGTCACCTTCATTGTATTTTATATTCCTTAATTGGACCTAAAATGTCTTACTGTTTCCCAAATGAACGATATGAAAAATACTCTCACTGTTCTTTAAGCAGTTTTTGTTTGTTTTCTACTAATTTCATCTGACTTGTATTTCAAGGTTTTAGAGAAACGAGAGCCACATCTGTCATTGCTGCTAAGGAACAGTCTCTAAGCTTACATACAATTAAGTACTTAACAAATGCATTTTATGATAAAGAGAAAGAGGTGGTAGGAAGATAGTAAATGTCTATTCTGAAAATAACTGAATTTAGTTGCTTTAACTGATATACTCAATTAGGAATTGACATTGCCTGTAGAAAAATCTTATCTGTATATATAGTACATGAGCTAGGAAATAGATTCGTTTTTAATTTTTGCTAAGTGAAGCTTTTTAATATTCCTTGAAACTAAATGGAAAATTTTCCAAATTAAGGCTCAGCAGTTTGGCATGTGGGGGGAAAAAAATCTTTCCTCTAAAGCAGCTTTTCCAGGGAAGAGATTAGTATTAATTAGGGGATGTTTTACTAATGGAATATTTTTCTTGCCATTGATGTCACTGTCCTTTATCCCTGAGGATAGCATTATTGACAGTGCTGGCTCTTACGTGTGATAGGCTATGGCAGTCAGACCATGTTACAAAATTTTGTTTGTCACACACCCTGACACAACTGTCTCTGGTTTAAAAGCCTGAAGCTGTTTGTCAGGCCTGGCATTGTTTGGAACCCTACCTGGTAAAATCATAATTGGCCCAGAGCCTTTTCTTGAATTCCACCCATGCTTTTTTTTTTCTCCATTACACAAAATAATTCTTAAACATTTTCACACAATTAGGTAGGGCTCCTCAGATTGATATCAATACTTTTATTGTCTGTGGTGGAGAACATGGTGCAGAACACTGGAATATGAAGATTTTAAAAACATGCACCCTATCTTATTTACTGTGTATTTCAAAGGCCCAGAACAGTGATTGGCTGCTAGCAGACAATTTAATAAGGAGTTATGAAGCAACTAGTTGACCAAATGAATGCAGTCTTGTCCACTGCAGTTAGCTAGTGGTGGGTTGTAGAACACGACTGTTGACAACTACCTCAAATTTTCTTGCTACTTTTAGAAATTAATAACCATAGATTTAAAACTATGAATATTTACAGTGAGAATACTCAATACTTGTATGATATCTGTATCAGTTATCTATTCTGGATAATGAATTACCTCAAAGTTTAGAAGTTTAAAACAACTAGCATTTATTTTGTATCTTGCAGTTTCTGAGAGTCAGGAATCTGGGAGCAGCGTAGCTGCATAGTTAGTTCTGGCCCAGGGTCTTTCATGAGGTTGCAGTCAAGCTGTCAGCTCGGGCTGCAGCCATCTGAGAGCTTGAGTAGGGCTGGCGGGTCTACTTCCAAACTCATTCCTGTGGCTGTTGCCAGGAGACCCCATCATGTGGGCTTCTCTGTAGGGCAGCTTGATTGTCCTCATGATGTGGCTGCTGGCTTCCTCACTAGCGAGTATCCAAGAGAGATCACTTTTATGATCTAGTTTTCCAAGGTATGGACCATCACTTCTGCTTTATTCTGTTCCTTAGGGTGGGAGTGCTTCACTGAGTCAAACTTACATTCAAGGGGAGGGTAATTAGGTCCTACCTTGGAAGGGAGGCGTACCAAAGAATTTGTGGACATTTGAAACCGCTAAAATATCAACTATTGAAATCCCTCTGTTATATTAACATAAATTGCATGCTTTTTTAAAGTGGCACAATATATCACAATGTTCAATTTGTCAATAAGAAGTGCTTTTAGACAAAGTGCTTTTCCTGGAAATCAGCAAACTGTTTTAAAATACCCGTAATCCTATTTTAGAAAAACAACCCAAAAAATCACATACGAGTCATCATGAGAGTAAGGATCACCAGTACTTGAAGAATCCAAATAATTAGTTTAATTTGATTTTATTTATTTTCTTTTTATTTCTCTGAAGTAGATTCCAACAAATTCAGATAAAAAAAAATTTAAGAATATCTACTTTGTACCAAGTACTATGTTACGTGCTGTGGGAAGGGGACAGGTATGTGTGCCAAGGTGAAGAGACACAGCCTATCCCAAAGAAGCTGACAGTGGAGCAGAGATGATGTACACACACAACAACAACACTTGATATTGTACCAGGCTCCCTGTAATGAGTTTCCTAATAGAACTGCAGAGAAAGTGCAATGGGAACCCAAGAAGAAGGAAGTTCATTGAAATTCGAAAATGAATAGACCTTGCAAGGAGTGCCACTTGAACTGGGCCTTGGAAGATGAGGCCATCCAAATACAGTGGTACCTTGGTTTTCTAACGTAATCCGTTCCGGAAGACCATTTGAGTTCTGAAACGTTTGAAAACAGCCGACAGCTAGGCCTCAGGATCTTGCACTCAGCGGAAGCCGTGTGACATGTTTGACTTCCGAGGCGTGTTCGAAAACTGAAGCATTTACTTCAGGGATTATGGCATTCATAAACGGAAATGTTTGTCAACGGAGACATTCAAAAACTGAGGTACTACTGTAGATGGAACTGTGGTTGTAAAGACATAGCAGTAGGAAAGTATGGATCTCTTGGGAGAATAGTCATGGAGTGGGAGGAATGTTGGAATTTAAGACTGGAAGGAAAATTTCATCAAAGTTGAATGACATAAGAAGGTACACTCTGGGAAGAGAAGAGTGACCAAAAGGCTTTGAACGGATGGATTATGAATGAATGGATTTATACTTTAAGAATTAACACATGCAGAAATATAATAATAATGTTTTATACTTACTGTCTGCAAAGCACTTTGCATGTATTATCTCTAGCTCTCAGTGCACCTTATAGGTGTAGGTATTTGCATCAATGTTTTACTGATTCAGAAACTGAGGCTTACGTAGTTTAACCAAATCACCTTGCTAGTGGTGGAATTGCAATTAAAATCTTGGGTGGTCTGACTCCAAAGATCCATTTCTAACACACATATGTAACTCTTTCCTATATTATGAATAACATATAGGGGGCATATTGAAGAATACATATAGATTGTCAAAAAATACTGTAGGAAACTGATCGTGGAACTAGAGAATTTAGTATTTTTGTTGCTTACTTGTTTATCCCTATCTATAAACCAGATTACCTATCGCGAACATATCCACATAAGAAAATAGTTCAAAAGAATAGTACTATTCTAAGCTTCAAAAAGAGGAAAATGGCTGAGCAGTCCTGCTCTCAAATATTTGCAGGACTAAGGGCATAACAAATGCAGGCTTACATACAATATGTCTAAGTATTAAAACGTAAATCAGGCTAACAGTTAAACATTCTCTGTCTCCCTACCTTGACAAATACACATTCATAATAACAAAACTGAAAAATATATGGAAAAGTATGGTTCTTATATAAAATATCCAGTGACTGGATCTAATTATTGTGCGCATCTGGATATGCTGTTGTGTTGGTGATGTTTCCGTGAAGAATAAAATTAAGTCATACACAATTAAAAAGGATTAATCCATAAAATATATTTGATTGCCTGCATGTCTACAAAATCCCGAATATTGTCATAACCAAGTTTTTCATATGACTTGTTTTTTATTGACTGCAGTGATCTAAATTTTAGATTCTGGCATATTACAAGCAAGCTGTAATATTATTGAAAGTTACACAATTTAAATATATTTTCATCAAATGTGTAAATTATACATAAACATGGAAAAAATAAAAATTAGTTTTTGTTCTCGAAAGTTCTTTTTCTTCTAAAATAGTCAATTTTCTGTAAAATAAAAGGTAACATTCAAAGTATAGTTAACGAATATAAAATTTAAATGATTTAAATGAAGCTGAAATTTTATTTTATTTTTTGAAAATTTAATGAAATCTTATTAAAGATTTTTATGAAGATAAAAGGATTAGCAATTCTAGCATTCAGTGTTGCCCTAATGGATCTCTATGACACAGGTCACTTCTAGCCCTACATACATTTATTTAACTTTAAGAGTAATAGGAATTATTTAATATCACAATCCGTTCTTCTGCCACAGTGTGCAACTGTTGGGAATATCATGCTAATAGGTGAGTACTTCCGGAAGCAGGAATTAGAACATGAAAAGAAGCAGCAAAAAAAAAAAATGGAAGCTCAGCCCTGCTGGGAAATGATACCTCATTATCCTTTGTATTCATGCTGAGAGGAAAGGCTTGACAAGTTAATTAATTTGTCTTTTTCTTACCTAAGTGCTTCTGCTGCCCAAATCTCCCCACCCTCTAAAGCTGTGTCCTCTGACATTCAGAAGATACCTTCCCACCCTCAGGCTGAAGCCACTGTGAGCTCCCAAGACACAAAGCAGAGCTGCACAGTCACGCCACTGGAGACTGAACTGGGCTGCTCACAGGAGTGGATGGGCGTTGAGGGTGATGCGGTACTGCGTAGCACTGAGCGCCCAATTCCCAGTAACCATGGGCCCTATAATAAATGCACTAGCGTGTGTTTGTAACAGTCGTGGCTCCCTAAAGTGTAAGGCCCAGGCTCCCAGGCTGGTGCATCTCCTGAGCGTCACTTGAAGTGATTCAGCTCTCTTTGGTTTGCAGCAGTGGGCGTACACATCTGGTTGAGTTAGTGGGCGGGGGTGGGTATCAGAGGGAGAAGCTGCCAGCCTGAAGTCTTTACCTGTAAACATTTCCCATTGTGAAACAGTCTGGTTCTAATAAAGTCGCCAGATTCTACCAGGAGAAAACAAAAGATTACAAGGGCCCAAATGAATATGTGACAAAGTAGAGTCGGAAACTAGGAGGAAATGAGGTGAAACACAAGGGAATGATGTACTGGAAATAGGGAATGAAAACCGGTCAAGAATGGAAACACCTGAAAAGCAGTTCTGGAAACTTCACTCACTCCTGCTGTACAAGAGATCTGCTGCTATGTGTACTGACCTTGCTCTTCTACTCACAGCTGCAAATGTGGCAACATTTAGCTGTTTTCTATTAACACTGAAGTACTCCAAGACTTTGGAAATCTTCAAGAGTGAAATCAGGACCAGAGAACATTAAAAAAAAGAAAGCTTGACTGAACTGCCACTCAGATCTTCCCTATATTGTGCAGAAGCAAACAGCTAAATAGTGATTTTGGTTTTGTGGTTAAAGACAACTACCATGCAACTTCTTAAGTGGTTCATGGCTGCCCATGTTTTATCCTTATAATTGAAACAATATTTCCCACTTTTCTCAGAGTAATAATTTTAAAGGTGGGGTCTCTAACCTCAGGTACAGTCTGGCCCCCACAGTGTTACACTGGTCCCATAATGACAGGGGATACAGAGCAGATGGGTCAGCCTTCAGGCTGTAGGATTAGGATTTTGCTCATGAGGCCAAATAGGACACTAGAGAAGGAGAGTCCAGGGGCTGTCTCTGAGTCTTGATGGGTTTGGAATGACTTTAAAGTTATTAATCAATAAAAATAAGATAGGTGGGAACTTGGGATCATGTTATTCTCTGTGGGTGACAATGGGAGTGGCAAAGTCCATTGTTGTTTAAACAGTAGGAAAGTATGAACTCTTTCACCCAAACTCCCATAGTTTATGTCACTGGCTTTTTGGATGGCTGCATTATTAACTGTGGTGTGGTAAAATCATTATTTATTAGTGACCATAGTATAATAACACAATATTATAAACATATTTTAGGGGAAAACATCTTCTCAGTGTTCAATAAATACTTGTTGGATAAATTCTTGTTCATTAATTGACTTAATAATGTTCATTGAATACCTGTTGTGAAAAAGGAGCTGGGTCCTGAAACAAAAATGAATTTGTTACAGTTGGAGCCTTCCAAGAGATTATGGTTTTGCAAATGTTATGCTGCTGGTGAACGAATGACCCAATTTTTAATAATTTATTACATAAAGTATTTTTAATTTGATTTTTGGAATAAAAGAAAACAGGAGAGAACTCAGATGCTGTACTTGAAACTTATATTTTATTTTTTAATACGTCCCAATATTAAGAAAGCCATACTGCTTTCCAAGTTATTCTGTTGATTATAATACAACTGGAAGTAAAACATTAAAAACCCAATCTCACACATGCTCCAGGATGCCAAAAAATCATTTTACATTTTCCATGGCATTTTTTAAAAAGTTATAGTAAGGAAAAATAATATGTATGACTTCAGATTGCAGGAAAGACGCTCCCACTTAGCTTTTAAGTTATGTAACTTCCTCACTGATGACTGAGAGAAAAATACAGAGGCAGCAAATAGTCAATAAAGAGTAAGGCAGGAAGTGTGTGGTGACTCCACTCCCAGGAGGGCTCCCCATGCTGGTGCCACTAAGGAAACGAATATCTAAGGCAGTTAAAGTTTTCCTGCTTCTCACATAATACCGAACAGAGCACACGGCAGTTGTTTAAATATGTAGGTTTAAAGGAGTACAGATAAAAAGAGAACTAAGAGAATGGAATTGTTACCTTATCGAGTGAATGAGACTCACTCATCTGTCTCCAGGCAGAGCTTTCCACTATATGGTCAGCTGGGAATTGGGAGTCTCTGTCAGCTCTCAGATGCTGATTCTTCAGTCAGTTCACACAGGGCCTGATAAGCAGTGGACACTGAGAAGAGTGTGGTTTCAAAAAAGATACTATAATGATGATGGTAATACCAATCATCATTCAGTCTTCTCTAAGAGTCGACACCACGCATGCATCATCTCAGTGAGTACTCAAAACAGCACAATGAAGTCTTATTAACCCCAATTTACTGAGGAATAAAACCAATAACTGAGACTTAGAGAATGTATGTGTCCAGGGTTACAAAACTAAGACAAGGCAGAGCACCATTTGAAACCAAAATTGATCTAACTCCAGGGCTCATGCTCCAAATCACACTGCTATGCTACCACTACTATCTACATTTTTTCCTCAGGGAATTTACAAATGAAAGGTCGGTTAGACTATTAAACAGAATATGTTGAATGTCAAATGAATGGTATAAACGATAAATGCTGGAGAGACGGGGTGATAGAGAACTCGTGTCTGAGGTGATGTGGGAAGTTGTCTTGAAGCTGACATCTGGTTTCTAAAGAATCTGAAGTGCTTAGACAGAGATGAAGATAACACAGGAACTGTTTTGAAGATGGCATATTTTATCATTTTACTCATCTGGACTGGTACTTAATGAACATTAAAGATTACAACAAAAACACAATGAGTTCCCACTACGTGAAGGGCATTATTTTTGTCACTTTAAAGCTCTTTAGCATTCTTTGAGGAAGGACTGGTTAGTCTCAGTGCCGAGATCCATTATACCCTGTGCCAGATGGCTCCTCCGGGGCTTTGGGACTGACCTGTGGAACAGTCTTCACTTTTGCACATACTCGCGAAAAGAATGGTCCCAGGGGAATTTTGCAGACCTGCCATCTGGGAATAATGTAATTCCAATCATAATTCAGTTACCCCCAGATAGAGGGTTGCCAGATTCAGCAAATTAAAATATAGGGGGCTCGGTTAAAGGTGAATGGCAGCTAAACAACAAGTAATCTTTTAGTACAAGTATGTCCCAATTATTGAATGGGACATACTTACACTAAAAAGGTTATGTTTTTTATCTGGAATTCAAATTTAACTGGGCCCCTATATTTTATCTGGCAACGGTAGCAAGATTAGGAATTAGAGGGAAGATTCTGAGATTTGAATTTATGTGGCATATATAAATACTCCTCTGTTTGAAAACATCAAATCTGTTGAAAAAAGGAAAGGAAAGGAAAATTGTCACTGATGCTACACACCCCATGAAATGGGTTCCATTTTAACATGAAACCCATGGAGCAGGAAAAAAGTTACATCACAAGATGATTGTGTGGAATCAATATAAAATCTGTGTTTTTATACCTTACATATTCACTCAAGAAATTCTGACCTTATAATAATAGCTAGTGTTAACCCAAGTAAGTCACTTGCTCTTTATCAAGATAAAAATGCATTTCATGTCATGTACCCTGCGGATAAAAAGGGACATGCTGAAAACTGGATTTCCAAGTAATGCCCCCATTAAAGATGACAATTAAGTGGGGTTCACTGAGGAGGCAAATGCCTTCAGATTGTAAGAATGATGATTGTTTTTGGAATTGGAGTCAAATATCAGCCTTTAAACCAAGTTAAAGCCAACGCTGCAGCTGCCTTCTGTCACTGACACCACTGTGGAAAAATTCAAAAGGCACACTCAAAACTTTTTTCTAGTGCATTTTTTCAAAACAACTCAACATTAATACAAGTGCCCCCAAAGCAGAAAGCAAATATATTTACCTATTAAATGCCCACCTTGCCAGTAATTATTGAATAAGGAAAACTATTATGAAAAGAAATAATGCATTTTGAGAGAACATAAAGCATGAAAGGTTAAATGGAATCTTGAAGGAGAGACTTTAAATTACATTGAAACATAAATCCTATCAGGTCACAATCCCATAGATTACCGGCATCTACTAAGCCTAGATAGTTTATAATACTAAAATTATTTTAATCTTCCTATGGAATGCTTACCAAGGAAGTGCTGAATTATATTGGGTTAATACTTCTAAGAATGAACAGGGAAGAAAACGAGGCATAAGTTAATGTAGTGACTACACAGTAAAATCTAATGTTTGTAACATATCTGAACCAGGCTGTGGGTATCACAAGATACAGCACTCCATTAGGATGACATATGCTCAGCTATGTAATCACCTGGCAAGTTGCCAACCATTATTCACCTTCACCCATTCCTGCAATCATCTCTGACCTGTCATATTCGTACCATAAAAAGAGAGGAGGACTTAAAGGCTGAGTCTGTAAAATAGGGAGGAAACCATAAAAGCCAAAGCATAGACATGGCAATGAGGGGAGATGCTAGAATGAATACGTTATCAGTGAATGCTGTTCTTTGTATTAAAGCATTGACTTTCAATATGGCGTCTCTCACAGTTTCTCTACCTGCTATGCCCTGAGTGGGAGCAGTGCAGGACAGCAGTTAGTGCTATGTGAAGGGTACCTCCTTGGAGTAATAGTCACCATGCCCTATGACGTTTTTTTCTTTAGAGGGACAATGCATTTGCACTTCGATAATACTTTAGTAAATGCATAGGGACGAACATTCTCACTCTCCTTCACGGAATTTCCTGGGATCAAGGGAGGTATTACAATGACATTGAGGTTTAAGTTGACAAAGTATAAACTAGCTAAGCAAATTCTTGTTATACTTTAATAGGAACAGCAGCAATATAACACATAATAAGCCCTGAGTAAAGTGAATGTGTTGGGTGCATTCATGCATCCATTTAAATAGAATGTTTCAGTCTGGCTTTTGATTCCATACCCACACTGCCTTACTTTTACATTCCCTGGTCTCCAGTCAGACGGCAATTCTCTGAACACCTCATTCCATGACCTCTTCATGACTATTTGCTTTTGCATGTCCTCCTGCCCCTGGTGGGATTCCCCTCTGTCCTTGGTCTCCATGGTGAAACTCTGCTTATCCTTCAGAACTCAATTCAAAAGTCACCCTCTGACCTCTACTCCCCAATATCCCACTCAGAGTTGGGTGCCCCTCCACTGTGTTGCTCCAGCCTTGTATTTATAACCTCTATGAGAAATCACACAACATTAGATTCCAATTATTTATTTCTCTGCTTTCCTACTCAGTGGGCTTCACCCTTCTTGAGACCAGTGACTGTATCTGTTTCTGTTTTGTTTTGTTTTATTCCCAGAACAGAGTGTGATATATGGCACACGTAGTTAATCGATAAACATTTGTTCAGGGAGTGAATAACCTGGAGTCGGAGACTGGCCTGGATACTCTGTGGAGTTGCAAGACAAACACGATACCTGACATACTCACATAAGACATCTAAATCCCAAAGCTCTGAACTTAATGATACCAGCAACCAAAACTGTAAGCAGTTGAGAGAAGGGAGAGTCAAATTCCGTGGGAAGGATTGGATTAGGGAAGGCTGCATGGAGAAGGTAAAATTTGAGGTGGGCTCTGACAGAGGCATCAAAATGGGAGAAAGCAGTGGCCTCCTATTCCTGGGTGATGTACCAGGGACATAGTTTAGGACAGAAAAGTCAGGACATAGACTGTAAAAAGAAGGCCAAGTATGAGTATAGGGTTTACAGTGAGTAGGTTAAAATCTTCCCATTCTTTATTCTAGGCAACATTGAGAATCTTCTTCCAGTGTCCAGTTTCACATCTTCTTTCTCTGGTCTTGGGGGCCTGCCTAAAAGGAATGCAGCTCTCACTAACAAGTTGCATAGACACTGTTTGTGGAGTTCTCATGAACTGCAGACACATGGATCTGCAAAGATGATAAGATGATGTAATATATATATATATATGTATATGTATATATATATATATGTGTGTATATATATGTGTATATATATATACATATATACATATATATTAGCAAATATAACTCTGCCTCAAAATATGCAGTACTTATCTTAGTCTTAAACTTTCTTATTTGTCTTTTATAGTTTTGTAAAATATATTTGGAGGTCCCTTTTGGCCTAGAGCTGAAAACTAGAGAAAAGAATTCTTGTTGCCTTTGTTATGCTAAACCGTGGCTCTTCAATTTCTGGACTCTGGACTCAGAAATGCATTTGATTATAAGGATAAAAAGTCCAAGGGTGAGAATAAATAGGTGAAGGAGAGGAAGGGCCAGCAGAAGCTGAGGCAGCTGAGGGGTGGTGGGTGCTTCTGGCCTCTGTTCAGCAGCAGGTGTGGAGGCGGAAGTGAGGGAGTGAGCCTGGGTGCATGG
Organism: Rhinolophus hipposideros; assembly: GCF_964194185.1. NCBI lineage: Eukaryota > Metazoa > Chordata > Mammalia > Chiroptera > Rhinolophidae > Rhinolophus > Rhinolophus hipposideros. The sequence continues at coordinate 65,665,166 of NC_138056.1, read as the reverse complement.
CCAGGTGGCCACAGGGTTCAGTGGACTAGTCGGTGAACTGCTCACTGAGATGGTCTGCCTCCACCTCTCTGCGTCTCGGGAAACAAGCCCCTGACGATTTCCGTTCTCAGAGTTCCCCATCCCCAAAGACAGGATAACCATGTGGATTCATTGGAGGAATTACTGACCAGTGTCTCATCCAGAAGCAGCTAATACTAGGAAAGACCTTGGAAAACAAGAAACAAAGCAGATAAGTAAAAAATAACAGGAAGTGGAAGAGAGAGCACTCTGTGACCCGAAATGCTTTGTGTCATATGCTGGTATCAGGGAGGTCATAAAAGATTTGTTACTTTGCTGGATGGTAATGTTGGGGACCCAGTCACTGTGAACCTAGTAACCTGCTTCAGCATTTCAAGGAGCATATACTCCTCCTAGAGCATTTATTTTTGCACTGGAGTCTCTCTGTCCTCAGCCCCTCCCCTTGTCAACTTTGTACAAACATAAGTGCCCAATTCACTTTACTACACAAATGACTCATGATTTCATGAGCTACAAGCAGCAGCTTTTCTTTGCTCCTGTACCGGAAAGGAACACACAGAGGCACATCTCTTACAGGGATGTTTTTTTGATTTGTGAAGCAAGGACGGTAAGGGAGCAGCTAGATCCCAAGCTCAACCATCCAAGATCAACTAGAGAATGAAACACGTAACTAACTTCAAAAGGCACATGATTCTTTCCGAAGCTTCAGCCTAGACTTCCTAATTGGACCTGAGCTCAAAATCTCAGTTCCTATCCTACGAAAGGTCAAATATACACTTGTGGCATTTTAGTACAAATGGATGCGATTAAGAATTTAAGGAGAAAAAAGGCAACGTCCTACAGTTTCCAGGCCACATCAGCTATTTGACAACTACTAAAATATAGCTGCAGTTAGAGGGGAGTGTGGGTAGCCAACCACTGCTAGTCAAGATGGAAAATTTGGCCAAGGACCTAGAAGCAAGTGTACAGTGTGTTCCACACGGCTGTGAGCATTTCTCATCTGGAAGATAATTGCATCAACAATTCCTGGAGGTTTTTTGTTTTTCTTTTTTGGTTATTTAAACCTTCTGCCTTGGAGATGAGTTCATGGCTTATCACCATCAACAACTCTTTCCTATTTTGTTGTACGCTTTCACAGAAGGAACAGGAAGCCACAGAGGAAAATGGGAACTAATGATTCTGGAGTGTTTACATTCCTTTATCACATTTACTCCTCATAAGAACCCTGAAAAGTTAGGTCTCTTTTCTCCATCTTACAGACTTTTCAAAATTTGAAGCTCAGAAAACTTCCGTGACTTGTCTAGCATCTAGAAAGCTAGAAATAGAAGTACTGGAATTAGAATCCAGAATTTCTTGACTCAAAAACCTATATTTCATGCACATCAGTTTACCAGAATAACTTGGGCATGGACTCAAAAAACCCTATGTTGGAAATGTGTTTTTTCCTGGTACTAAGGAAAGATTCACTTTTTAGTATTCAAAAGTGTAGGTTGTTTATGTATTATATTACGTAGAAATTCTGAACATCAATAATAAATCATATAAGGGAGAAATGCTATATATATTACATATAAACACGCAATCCATATGTATATGCATGTGTGTGTGTGTGTGTGTGTGTGTATTTTTTTTTTCCTCTCTTTTTCTTTTCTTTACAATTGTCTCTTTGTTCCAAGACTGAAAATGAAAATAATTAGAATTTGCTGTTGGGCATCTGTGTCCACTTTAACCTGATCTATTTTGTCTAATGCTTCTTTGCAAATTTCTCGAACACATTGTTAGCCTATCTGATCCTGTCGTCTAGAGACCACAAAGTATTTCACATCTTACCCGGGGAACCGATCACTTTTAAGGAAAGGAGGGCATTCTTTACTGACTTTTCCTAATTTAAACCCATTGACTGTTGTTTCAACTGCCATTTTAAGGGCAAAGAAAAAGCCATGCATCTGTAAAGAGTTCTGTCACTTTTCTCCATGTGATGACTAATGGTGGGGAACTTAAAACCTTATCCTTGGTATCTTTTGGAGTCCAGACAATTCAACACTCTCTTGGGATGAGTAAATATCAGCCTGTTCCCAGGGAGATTAACTAGTAAGATGATGGAGGAAAAGCTGCTACTTTTTAGAGGGCTATACTTAAACTGCCATCTAGACTTCTTAAGGGAGAATTTCATATGATTTATTTCTATGGTGCTATAATTTCTAGGAAGCAAAGATATTTCATACAGTTTTAAGAGTAACAGTAGTTTCTTTCCAAGATGTTAATTTTGGTCTCAAAGTTAATGTGTGTTAATGTAATATATTTAGTGACTTTTGAAAGGCCATAAAATAGAGCAGAATTAGGAGACCTGGGTTCTAGAGCTCCCTATTTACCAGGCATATACTTATAAGCAGATCCTTAATTTCTATACCGGTTGTAGAGCTAGCCAATTTCCCACATAGACTCACATTTAGAGGGGAAAAATGAATGTTGAAGTACATTGGAAGTTCTAAGGGTCCCAAAGGAAAAGGTAGTATGAACGTTGGGGACAGAAAGGCCCGAATTTGAAACTTAGCTAGCTATGCTCCTTATCACCTGTCTAGGCAAATTTCCTAAACTCACTGTCTTGACTCCCTCATCTGTAAAGGGGGTCAAACCAGTCTCTACCACATAGGATACTTCTGAGGACCAAAGGGGCTCCTCCCCTAATTATAACATGAGGAAACTGAGGCCCCGGTTTGTAGTGTCTTACTCAAGTTCATTCATCAACAAATATGTACTGAGTTATTTCAAGCAGGGAGCAGGCAGGGATTCAAAAGCTATTGCTTAAATGACCATGCTGCCTCAATCCCTAGGAAGACTTTTTTTTTTCTTTTCTAATTGAGAGCTCTTTTTGCTCCTTCATTTCAGGAGGAATGGTCATATTGCTCTTTCTTGTTTATAAGCTGATGACTCATTTATGAGTTATCTAAGCTTCTTGTTCCTTCTTTCTTGCTTTCTTCTGCCATCCCCATCATGGGACCATTTTCTTTCTTCTAGCACTCCTAAAGATTGTGAAAGAGTGGTGAGAGACAGTGAATTAACTCCTTGGTAGCAGCCCTGTCGCTTGACTAAGACCCTGACAATCTCTGCTTCCACTGTTTTGGCTTCTAGATTTCCACTTGCCTCATTCTGCACTAATTGCTCCTTCTTTCTTGTGTATCCTCTCTCCAGGCTAAACCCATAAATGTTAGTATTCATCGGGGATCTGCCCTTGGTCTTGGTCTTCTCTTTTTATTCTGCTTGCTTTCCCTGGGTGATCACAAACAAGCTCATGTCCTCAGTTACCATCTGTCTGACATTGACTCCTAAATCCATTTGTCTTTCACAGTGAAGCTCTCTCTGAACCTCCAGATCCAGATGCCTCTTGACCATTTCTGCCTATGTCCCACAGGCACATCAAACATGTTGCATCCAAAAATGAGCTTGCTATCCCCTCAGTTCACACACACACACACACACACACACACACACACACACTTTCTTCCTCCCATAGGCTAATTGATCTGTCATTCTCAACCCCTAGCCCATCCTCCAAATCTATCCAGTTTTCAAATCATTTCATCGTATCTTGAAATATTTCTTGAATCTGGATTCCCTTCCCATCGCTAATGCAGTCGCCTCCATTCAGTAATCATCTTTTTCTTCCTGTATTATTATAATAGCCTCCTAACTTTTCTGTGACCTAGTTCACTCCATTCTCTCTAATCTGCTCTCTCTATTCTACCAGAGATAATTTTCAAAAATCAAAATTTATCTTTGTTGATCTTCTGTTAGAAATAGTTTGCTAGATCCTCATCGCCTACAGAAGACACACACTCACACACACACAGAGTTTCCTGGATTAGAACTTCAGCCTCTTTCCGCCCTTTCCACTAGGTATCCTGTGGGCCGTCCCACACGCTGTTTCTGTGTTTATTCACAGGAATCTCACCACTTTTCCCCAAGTGCTTGCCCTGCACATACCTCTCATCTTCCCTTCTCTTACAACACCCCCTTAGGTCCCAGCAAGTGAGCCTTTAAGAAAGTCTTTTTAGATTCCTCTAATGCATAATTATTTGGTCCTTCTTCTGTGTATTCATAGCCCTTTCTTTATTCATAACTTTACGTTATCAGACCGTTTTCTCTATCTTACCCCAACCAGACTTTGAGCTCATCAAGTTAGAGAACAACTTTTTTTTTTAATCTCAAACACCCTATCAAATTGGAAAATACCTCACATACATAAGGAATTCAATATTTATTGAGTGAATGCACTTGACTATTATTAAGACCCAAGGAGTGTTAATTGTTTATTCTATTACCAGACTGAAATTGTTGATAATCGTTTACTAAATAATTCACTTAGCACCTCACAAAGTAACAAAAAGAACCTTCATAGATGGTCTTGATATCACATCAAGATGTTAACAGTTTAGAATTAGGATTTCAAAAATATTTGTGTACCCTCATGGCTTTCAGCAACTTTCAGGTCTTTCTAAAGTTTACTTTAATTCATTTAAGTTGTTTTAAAAAGTAATTGTTATACTTAAGCTAATCTGACCCCAAATTTCTAATTGTTAATGAGATTTAAAGAGAGGTAAGGACAATAAATACAAATGTATTCCAATAAGTGGATAAATGAAGTCAGAGTAACATGCGGTTTGAGGAAGTAGTGGATATGTGATGCTATAGAGAAGGAAGAAACCAAAGAATTTCAAAACTTAATTAAACCAGTTGTATTTACATATGATACAGTGTAAGATAGTGTTAGAAGTTGAATGATACCTCCGTATGTTTTTTGTTTTTCATGGTTTTTTAAAAATTTTTTATTGGGGAATATTGGGGAACAGTGTGTTTCTTCAGGGCCTATCAGCTCCAAGTCATGGTCCTTCAATCTAGTTGTGGAGGGCGCAGCTTGGCTCCAATTCCAGTCGGCATTTTCAATCTTTAGTTGTGGGGGGTACAGCCCACCATTCCATGCCGGAATTGAACTGGCAACCTGCTTGTCAAGATCACACGCTCTAACCACCTGAGCCATCTGGCTGCCCCTCCTGAAGCTCAGAGGCAGATCGTTGTCTTCAATCTAGTTGTGGAGGGCGCAGCTCACTGCCCCATGTGGGAATCGAACAGGTAACCCTGTTGTTCAGAGCTCGCGCTCTAACCAACTGAGCCATCCGGCCACCCCCATATGTTGGTTTTATAAAAATATCATGGTATGTAGTTAATTGTCTAACATGGTGCCTAGAGATAAGAGAACAATACTAACAATAACAACAACTACCATTTATTGGTTACTTACTATATGCTAGGCGCTGTGCTCAGTACTTTGCATATATCACTTGTTCCTCCCATTATCTCTTTGACAAAGTTCCTACTCCTACTTCAGTTTATGGATGAACAGAAGGAGTCTTAGAAAGATTGAGTGACTTGTGGGAGGATACAACAAACAAGTTTTAGAGCTATTTGAACATAGGTCTGACTTTTTGTTCTGGGTTAAATGAATGAATACCTTTTAATCATCTTGATGCTATACTAATTGGTAAGTAATTGATAAATCATTTCATAAATTTGTATAAACTGTGTTTTGACACATCTACAATGATAAGACATTTGGCACATGCTGTAGTCATTATTGAGAAGAAAAGAGAAACAAAATTCATTAAGAATCATCAAAGTTAGATAAAGTTAACTACTGGTTGTGTAAATCCACCCATTTAGTTTCCTTTAAAGTCTTCTTTTCTATCAAGATTTTAAACATTGACTACAAAATATGCCTATTTGTGTTTCCTGGACCTAGGACTCTTTCTTGAACAGAAATGTAAGAAAAACTATTTCTTTAAAATTGGGCAATTACCAGGAATGAACACTAAAATAGTCTGAGAGCATAGTGTGAAATTCTGAGAGCTGATACTTGATATAGGAAATACGGCTTTCTGTTGGAGAGTGATTTAAAAAATAATTGGTAGTGAGTTCTGTGGGTACTGTTCGAGTGTAAATGTACGCAAAATAATTACAATGAAAAGAGCTTACAGATTTTATAATGCCTTTTCCCAGATAATTACCTTCAGAATATCTGCCCATCACAATGTGTTACAGGCTGCCAATAAATAACAGATTATTTTTTTCTTGATATTTGATCCCCAGAGTCAATTTTTGAATAGTAAATGAAGATGGAGCTGCCTTCATTATAAGATTTGAGCAACATGGAACAAGTTCCTTTGTCCCCAAAGACTTTTCTCCTATAAAAAAAAAAAAGAAAGAAAAGAAAGAAAAATTCTTTGTTTTAAAGTCTTTGATTGCTCCCTATTAACAAGGAAATATTCCTGGGAGAGGTAAACCTTTATGACTTTATGACATCCCTAAGTAAAATCCAATCAAACTGGGCGGCTGCCAAAAGGCAGATGCCTAGGCCGTCTCTCAGAAATTCTGATTTGATAGGTCTGGGATGAGATCCAGGAATCTTCATTTTAACAAGTACTTTGAAGATCCCGATTTAGATGGTCTTCTGGACAACACTTTGAAAAAACCTTGACTTGCTGGATAATTGATGCAACTAGTTGTTAACAAACTGGTGATACTGAAGCAAGAGTTAAAAAGAAAAACTGAAAAGTTACCAAACTCAAAATTCATCTCATTTAAAATATCATCTAGATCTAGCCCTACCTGGATTCTCAGGTTTATATGAACTTTATTACTTTAAATAGCAACAGGTGAAATGAATGAACCGAGATCTCCTTAACTGACTGTCAAAACTCAAGAAAGGGAGGGATAAAAAGACTTTTGTTTATTTCCAAATGGTTCTTTTTAATAGCCCCAGAAATCAGTGCTGAAATGCTAAAATTTTAGGGCAGAATGTACAAAACGTTCTTGAATTATACTTTATTCTTGGGTGCCAGGCACATTGGGTTTGTATCACAAAACACTGAAATAATAAAAAGCAGGTGCCCTTTCAAGTTTCTTTCGTAATTGGGAAATTGAGAGTTGATGTATTTTGCAAACAATTTAGAGAAAATAACCCCTGTGGATGAATCCAGTGCCCTTACTATACATTGAATGATGAGATCGATTAGGGTGGGAGTTAGATAGAGGATTTAAGAATATAGTAGATGACAAATTAAGCTAGTACTACTTTTTATGATTTGTGGGAATAAATCTCGTATTAAAAAATTACTGCAGATAAAATGTGGCCAGTTGTTAAGATGAGTTTGTTCCATATAATGGAGACTCTGAGTTTGGAAGCTTAGAAAAAACCTTGCAAGAGTGCTAGTATGGAGAAAACAGGAAGACAGCTTCCTCTCTGAATATACACCATTTCCTGGGGAGGAAGTGAGGACTTAAAAAAAAAAAAAGTTCTTTGTTGACTCTGTAACAGAGAGGCATCTATTTAGTGATGACTGTATATGTTTATACAACCAGGACATCGACCTTTAAAAAATATATAATCCTAAGAGTACCTTTTCTATTCGATAATGGCAGGGTTCAAAGCCCTTGGATTACAGGCATACCTTGTTTTATTGTGCTTTGCTTCATTGCCCTTCATAGAAGTGTTTTTTACAAATTGAAGGCAAAACCCTTCACTAGCAAAAAGATTATAGCTTGCTTTATTGTGGTGGTCTGGAATTGAACCTGCAACATCTCCGAGGTAGTTGCAGGAATGCCTGTAGTTCATTTGGAATTTGTTGTATTTTATTATCACCATTGATTTACTCACAGCCAAACACACACTGCCTGGATAGTTTTTAAGGGACAGCAGTTCAACACCACACCATAAAGTGGATTTCAGCACTGCTCTTATTTTGGATATAGTGATATGTCCTGAGGCAAGCTCACCACCTAGCAGGCAGCGCAGTGGAGGGGATGGGTATTGCCCAGTATACCAAGACCCACCCTCACCCTAAACCTGTTTTCTGTTTAGGTAAAAAGAGGCAACTCCTGGCATTGATGTAGATGGGCATGATCCGTGATCAATTTGGTATGTGGGATATCTACTGGCTGAAACTTGTTTATGACCAGCTTCATTTAAGGATGAAGCAATTGTGTTAAGCTGACCACAACTTGCTAACCAATTTGGGGAACTGAGTATAAACCAAGAACCACTAGAACCAAGAGTCCATGAGTCTAACTAAGGTGGTATTGTAGGTATTGTACCTTGATTTGTAGATAGTAACTTTAACATTCTGTGAATATTTGGACAGAAATTGCCCTGTAACCTTTAAGGGGCTGAAAAGATGGACCAGTGCATCATTGAAATGACATCGTTTGCAGCGCAGTGTTTGTTACACAGCAGAAAGAGCACACCACAAAAAGCAATGCTCAGAGTACCCCAACGCCATAGATTTCCAGATTATGACAGAAAACTCTTAACTGGCACAGTTACAATAAAACAAGTCTCTTTATTGAGAGCAGAGTAAATCTCTTTTATAAAAACAAAAGGGGAAGTGGATTTAACATCTTTCCTTAAGTTACCCTGGAAGAATGTTATGATTCAAATTTACTGTTTTTTTTTCCGGAGGTTGGATGACTTCTTTTCCTTCCCTTTTGTATTCTCATAACACTTCATGGTCTATATAATTTTTGTCTTCCTTTTATTGAACAAACTTAATATTTTAAGAAGATATTTTTAAAACCATGTTTTCCAGTGTTCCTTTTTATACCTCCATTATTTCTAGGAATTTCTGAAGTATTTGATAAACAATATTATGGAGTTTCTAAGTTGCCCCCAAATCTACACCCGAGACAGCCCTTATTTTCTCACATAGTTGACTATATTTGAATATGGTGTTTTCAGGCAACACTGAAAGAAAAAGCATTTGCATTCTTTTACTTTTGGTCTAAAGGGGACAAAATGAAATGGATTACCTGATGACCCTTAGCCTTTGGCAAGTTCAGTATCCCTGCAACACTAAAAACTTTTCAGCAAATAAAAACTATTTACTTCACTCTTGTATTAATAATCAGTAATCACAGTTGTCCATTTTGCCTAAAATAAGCTAATTTTTAGTGATATATAAGCTAAATTATTTTCTATGTTCACAAGCCATTTTGAAAAGATTAGGAAACTATTTCTGGATAACTGACAAAAACCTTTTTTGCTTAATCTGCTTATAATGAACATTAATTTCATCAAAACACAATTAGGCAGGCATTTAGGACCAGAAAGCTCATATAAGATACTCTTATTGTCAAAAATATCATTATTTTCTTTAGGCATATAAGTAAGCCTATTTCTCCTTAAATGTGTAAAAATTTGTTAAAGGCTTGCATGGAAAACCTGAACAGAACACCTGAAGGATCAAAAACAAAATGTAGCTCTGTTTTCTTGTAGGGATGGAGACCTCTATGTTTAGCTGTTTTTGCTCTAAGCCAGACATTGGGGAATCTTTCAAAAGGAATAACAAAAAATCTAGAGATGGACAGAGGGCAGCAGATCTTTGACCTCTGAGGGGAAAGGATAGAAAGGAGTTCTTATGGCCTGGCAACCTCCACCCATCAGTGTGTAAATTAGAAAAGTAGAATGCAGCCCCTCAGAAGCAGTGACATTTGGGCTATTGCAAGAGTAATCATCCAGCTTGCCAAGTAAATTCAGTTTGTGAGCCACAGCACATGCCATAGGCTCTAGTCTAAGCAACAGGAATCATACTCATAGACCTGCACTCATTACCATATCTTTTACACCCTGGTGTTTGGGCACATAAGTCAATAAAAACTGGTAAAATTGAGTTAAGCTTAGCCTGAGCCTCTTGAAAGGGAGTGACCATGTCTTATTTCTATTTTTATTTCAAATGCAGTGTCTAAAATATACTAGACACTAGATACTAAATGTATGTTTAATGATGAGACATTTATAGAGCATCTGTGACATACCAGGTTATCATGGTAAGGCCACCAGAATGGTCCCTAGGAGTTCATGTACAGCCTTATAGAAGTGGTTGAATGTATTGGTAGGTCTGTTATATGAAAGTACTCTGAATAATTGTTACTAACAAAACAATAAATGGCAACAATTAGGTCACTAGAGTAATTGCTCAAAGAACGATTCATAGATTGAGCATTTAATTGTGTGACAACCGTATGGTTACGCATCGCACCATGTTGACATCACACTATAAAATTCCCGCATTATATAAAAAGAAATCATACCAAAAATGTAAGTACAGGCTATACAAATAGTAGAGGGAAAAACACGTCACTGAAGTTTACTGCTTATTAACAGATTTACGGATTTGAGCTTCTGATTTTTAAGAATTCCATTGATGCCAATTTTGAGAAGCCCTTCGATCAATGAAGAAGAATGCAGGATAAAAAGAAATGAAATGTAGGACAGTGATGAGAGAGGGGGAAAGTAACTGATTTAATCTAACTACAGCCAACCTTACGTCTAAAACATGTAAAACCTCTAAGGCCCACGTTGGCAGAGAGCCAGGAGACCTGATTCCTTCTTCTCTTTCTGCTACTAAATACCTGTATGAACTTCAGCAGATTTCCTCACCTGCAACATGAAGGCTGTGAACTATTTCTGACAGGAATTGCAGTTTTAAAAAACCTAAAGCTACATCTAGGGTTTTTGCTAAGACCTCTTAGTGCATATGCTTTTATCTTTATAAACATATCAATAGAATCATAAATACAATAATTCATTATTATTCTGCATATAATTAACTTGATAGTACAAGTAAGGCTGTATTCACAATTCCTTAATGATGTCTCTTTCCAAAGGATAGCTCCTTCTCAACTTCCTTTGTTTTTACAATACTGTCTCACTATTTCTGTAATAGAACTTGCCTGGAGCAATGTATTTGACTTAGTCTGTGTGCCTGTTGTCCACATTAGACTCTGAATTCCTTGAGGGCAGACACAAGGAGTTACTCATCTTTTAGACTCCTTGCATAGTGCGGGGATTGGCATATAATAGGTGACCAAAAATGGTGGGGAAAACAGAAGGCAGCAGGAAAAGAGGAAAACCAAATATGAGGTGGATGGACTCCATAAAAGAAGTCAGAGACTTGAGTCTGCAGGAGCTGAGCAGGGCTGCTGAGGACAGGACATGGTGGACATTGTTCACTCAATAGGATCTCCAGGTCTCAGAGCCAACCTTGTGGCACACAGGTGCTCAATAAATATTGAATGAATATTTAATCAACTTAGTTGGGCAATGGCATATTTTATGTATGTGTCAATACCTTCTATCTGCCCTTTCGGATCCATCTCTACCCTTTTCCACCTGCACTGGCCAGAAAGGTTTTGCTTCTTTCAGAGCAGACTGATCTGTAGAACTCTCTCCTTGTTGGTTCCAGAAACTTTTTTCTCTCCCAGTCCTTCAGACGGTGACAGTGTCCCTGTTAGCCCTGGGTTACCCCTCTTTCCCTTGGGATTCCCCTACACCTACCTACACTTAGATGATTAATCCTTAACCCCTCCAAGAATTATCCTAATTGGAATGCACCACCTATTTCTGGTCAGGACCCTCACTAATAGAGTAGATAAGAAAGGAAGATTTCAGTGTGAAGTATGTTTTTACACTCATACCATTGCGAATGACCATACTAAATATTGGTGTTTTGTAAACATTTCAACAGATAGATCTGACTGTAGGCTAAGTATTTTTATATACAGCTGACTCTCACTGATTCACTCATTCCTAAGTATGATGTTACAGACTCATTTCAGTATCTCTACCACAAATGCATTTTGAGTTTGAGTTGATAATTATTTATATTTACATTTGATCCTTGGTGTTTAAATGTATTTTTCTGTGACTTGGGATCTCTTGTATTGGAATATTGTGCCTCAGGAGAGAGGGTGCCATGTTTTTCTTTCTTCTATTTTTTTTTTGTATGCCCTATATCTAGCAGTTTTCTGGATAACTAATATGTATTTTTAAAAATCTAGATATTTATGAATTTTGAATGTGGCCCAGTAAGTGTAGAGCAAGGTATGACAACAAACATTTTGTACATTTTTAGGTTTATTTTGATATGACTTGTTACATTCTTTTCCAGAGCCAGTAATTCTTAAGGAAGTATATAACCAGTTGATTAGTATGTTTGTATTGAAATAATTCAAAGAATTATTAAAATGTCCATCCTTTAGAAGTGTTAAATTTACTAGTTCAGGCAATGGTCCAGATATGTCTTTCCTTTATCAATTATGTATAAGCACCATGAAGTCAGAGAGTTTTTCTATTTAGCATTCTGCTGAAACCTCAGTGCCTAAAACAGAATCTGGCATCTAGTACGTGTTTCATAAATATTTGTTGATTAAATGAATATGTTGAAATTTCATTATATTGTTGTCTTTTGTGTTTTTGCAATTGTTAGATGGTTATTCATAAATGATAAAAAATACAATTTGAATTCATATTTCCAACAGATGTCTATTACATTCTTACTCTGTTCAAAGCACTGTATTAGGTGTTTCCTTTGGGAGCTCGCATTTGACAGGTAAAAAAAATAACCTCTTGAACACAACATAGTCATAGGTGGACCCCATCTCTATGGCTTTTCTTTTACATCAAAATATCTTTGCTCAAGGCAAGGTTTACCTCCACTCTCCCAATCTCTGATTTTTTGCCAGCTTTGCAGAAATATATTGAAGCAATTAGCACTTTCCTAAGGGTGCCTGATTTCTATTCTGGGATTCCATGGCTGGCAGCCATGTTGTGCCTTTCATGTGGACCTGATTACTCCAGGAAAAGTGCTGGAAAGCTGTTAGTGCTCACATGATTTGTTTCTACCTCATCCACAATAGTAGAAAACAGAATCTTTCTCCTCGTCTGTGATTTGCATGAAGCTTTCATGGTGTCATGGTTCCGTTAAAGACTTTGCCCAGTTCTTTTATTAGGTTTTCATGTGACTCCAGTTGATCTGTAATTCAACTTATACAGGCTTTTATGTTCATAGACATTTTGATTTATTCACAAACTCTTTTTACTTATTTGACTACAAATAGGTCCTTGATGTGAGTCATTTTTATGGAGTAGTCCTAGTTGTCCCAGAACTTGGAACATATTGAATAACACTCCAAACTTAGAGTAATTGTTCTTTAATCTAAATAAACTTCTAGAGGAGGCAGAGTTTATGAGGGAATTGTACATGCCTGATACTGTTAAACAGTCCCTTTAGTCCAATTAAATATCCTCCTTCTCTTCCCTTTCCTTCTTCCTCTTTCCTTTCTTCTCTCCTACTCTTTCTCCTTTTTTTTTCTTCTTGAGTACCTAGACATCCACTTCCCTTTGTAAAGATTCACATTTACATGGTAGAGAAATGCTTTATAGATCCATCAAGTAGGTACAAGCAATTATTCTAAGTAGTTATATACAACTATCTAAATATGTATCGCTCTGAAGAATTCATTCTTGAAAATAATTGTTTACAATGTAATTTTTAGATTTCATGTCATAAATGAGGCCTTTATTTTCTTTTCTTTAAGAAAAAGAAAAGATAAGAAAAACTAATCTTTTTTTCCAAAAGAGGTAAAAGTCATTGTAATCATTTGAAATATGGCTTCCAAGTCATAAAACCAAAGAAGTTCAGAAGTAAAGCTTGCCATCTTGATTGTTTTCATTACATGGAATTGTCTTTCCTATTCCCCCCACACCACCACTGTCACCTCTTTGCTCATGTCATGTGAATAAGGGGTGGTGTCATTGCCTTTTTTTTAAATTAAAGTTTATTGGGGTGACAATTGTTAGTGAAATTACAGAGATTTCAGGTGTACAATTCTGTATTACATCATCTATAAATCCCATTGTGTGTTCAGCACCCGGTGTCAGTTCTCCTTCCATCATCATATATTTGTTGTCATTGCCTTCTGATCGCTTTGTACACTGGTGCTTTCTCTCCTGAAATGGACATTTTCAATTCAACCTTAAATGCTATTTCAATATGTCTCCACCTCTATTTTCCCCACCACAGACGCACACTTTGCATTACTGCAGATGTTAGCTTGTTGGAGTCCAGAAGTTCCTGAGATGTCAGCAGGAAGAAATGATAGTGTGAGGCGTAGCATGTCCTGAAGGAAATAATAAATTGCAGGAGTGTTGCTGTGAGGAGTATGGCTGTGAGGAACTTAGGACATCTTTCTCTGATGAAATCTGTCAAGCTCTTAGTTTTCCTAATGTGGGAACTTTTGTACTTGTTTTCCTCTTAGGCACCGGATAACTCCCAAGAGAGATTCCATTCATTCCTCATAGAGAAACAGAAGAAAAAGAATGAAGTCAAGCTGGTAGCTTGTTAAGAGAATTGTGTTTACTTTGAGATCTGATTTAAGAAATGGACTTGGAATCTCAGCTAATCCAACTAGAGTTTATCCATTTCTTAGCTGGGCCATGTAGAGCTCAGCCATGGATTCTCCTGACCAGGGAACCTTACCATTATTCTAAGTGGGCTAATGAGTATATACACAAAGTCTAATTATGGTCAAAGTCATTAATTAGGGTCAGGTGTACACTTTTATTGTGGCTAATCTTTCATCTGTTTGAACTAAGGTTCTTACTGTCTTCTAGTAGGAGGTAATAATATAACTGAAATCCTCAGATATGTATGAAGTACTCACACTTTTATTACTTAATTTATCCAAGTTGATTCCTGGCCACATCCCCCTCACCCCCCACCCCCATTCAAGAGATAGTTTTCACTAAAGTTTTCTTTATGCTAATAAGTGATTCCCTTCCAGATGAAACTAGAAGCTGAACCCTGCTTAATGAAATGGTTGGTCTTCATTTTGGCATTAGTCCAAATTGATGAAGCATAGAGGGACTTCTGCATTCATTATTTTATTCATCTTTTACAGAAAATGTGGAGACTTCTGAGTGGGTTTGGCTTTCTGCCAATTCATATTACCACTGTTTTCCTGTGATGCATGATCACATGAGTCAACAAAAACCCCTTTGACTAAGCAGAGTTAGACTTAGCAAGCCTAAATGTATCAGGTTATTGGATGTGGGCAAACAAGAATAAGAGGGGGCAGCGAGACCTCAGACAGAAGCACTGACAAATAGGTTCCCGAAACAATGCAGCCACCACAGCCCCACACCACCTCACATATCCCCAAAACAAGTTCTACATGGTGGACAGATAAAGAAGTGCTCAATATTGTCATCACTTGCTCGTAGACTCACAGTCCCAGAAGAATCTGGCACCTGGATCTTAGAGAGGGTACAGACTCTGAGGAGTGAGGCCACGGACCATTGCCTCATGTCTCACATTGTCCATCCTTGAAGTCAGCCTTCCTATGAAGGTCCCCTGTGATTTGTAACATATCATTGCAGGGAAGGAATGAAATATTAAGTGGTTTAATTGCAGATCAAGGGGAAAAGGCTAGAAAGCATTTCATTAAGTGGTGTGGTGTGGTGAGAGGAACACATTGGTAGGCTGTAATAGCAGTAAATCACCTCAAGTAAGGAATATGTATCAGTTAGGCTAGCTTTGGTTGCAAGTGACAGAAAAAACAAAATACAAAATAATGGTAAGTTAAACAACAGGGATGTTTTATTTTTTCTCTCTTGTAAAAGAAGTCCCAAGATGTGGTCCAGAAGAGGGAGACACTTCAGTGCCAGGGATCTACATTCCTTCTCTCTTGCTGTTACACCGGCCTCAGCATGTGGCTTCCATGTGGTGGGACAAGATGGCTGCTAGAGGCCCCGTCAGGAGGAAGGGGGAGGTGGCAGCAGCAGCAGGGGCTGCCCCTCTCTCGAAGGGCTCTTCCCAGAGATCACACACAATACTTACACGTAAATTATAGTGGAGTGGTCATCCCTAGCTGAGGAGTGGCTAGAAAATGTGGGGTAGTTATGCAGCCAGCTAAAATCAGGGATGGTATGACTAATGAAAAAGGCAAGGATGGATATTGTTCTCCTTTCTAGCACTTTGCCAATGCTGTCTCCATTTCCCGGGAAACTAGTGGTGTTTCCATGGGAAGTGAAAGGGCTTCTCTACTCTGCCTTGTTCACAGTACATCTAGAGTATACTTTTCAGTTTCAAAAACCACACAAATGTGCGTGTGTGTGTGTGTGTGTGTGTGTGTGTGTGTGTAGATTCAGAGGTAAATTACCAGGGTAATTTAGGACTGGTACCCTCTACCTACCCCAATGCTGGTTAAAGTAATTGAATGGGCCATGTCATATGAGGAACAAGTGAGGGAACTGGTAATGTTTAGCCAGAAATTGACTCCTTTCTCAGAAAAGGCATAGGGAAGACATGATACCTAACTTAGAAAGTTTCAGGAGCTAATCGCTGGGATCCCAGTTGGTAGAATTCGAATATGCCCAAATCAGTAAGTTTAACTTTACGCATGGTGGGAAGGAGCATTTTCTGACCCTCAGAGAAGCCCTGAAGTTGCAGGAGCTGTGCCTGGGGAGAGTGAACCTTCTGTGTGTGGTCAGAGGGATTGAAGCAGTGGCTGTAGGCTCACTTTTGACATGTCATCCTGCCACTAGTCTTATCAGCCACTCTAGTTCATTCTCCACACTGCCACTGGTGATCTTTTAAATACAAAACAGATGATAGAATTTCCCAGATCAATCCATCCCTCTCAGTGGCTTCCCATGGCCATCTACCCCCCAGTTCCTCCTAACCAGGTCTTGGCTTACTCACTCTGAGTTTCCAGACATAATTTCTACTTCCTCAATTATATCACACTTCTCTTCTTTCAGGAGCTTTACCCATGTTGTCCCCGCTTCTAGAACACTATCATCCATACTCACTCTCTCCCTTTACCTGGCTAACGCCTACACGCTGAATCGTCACTTCCTCTCTGAAGTCTCCACTCCCACCCTCTCAGAAGGGGGTTTCCCATAACTTCTGACACCCCACCTCCCTTAGGATGGCACTCACTACAATGACTGCAATGGATTATTTAATGATCTGTCTTTCTAGCTAGACCATAAGCTCCCTGTAGGCAGAGTCTGTTGTCCTCAGACTTAGCACACTGCCATCTCATAGCAGGTAACTGACAGCACTGTGGAACATTATAGAAGGTATCCGAGCATCAGCTGAGGTGAGATCCAGGTGAAGGATGAGGGAGAAGCAGTAGAGGTAGGAGTAATGAGGAATGAAACACAAACAAAAGCTTGTCTTTTGCCCCAGCCCCCCTTAACATTCTTTCCAGAGTAGTGGGATTGAGGCATGTGAAAGAATTGCTTTTCTCGGGTTACTTGAATTGCCTCCCAGCCCCCAAAGAGTCAGAGCAACTGTTACAGTGGAATTTGAAATACTAGCTATGTTAATGGAGGTCAGAATTACGGAGACTGGATTTACAGCTTCAAAAATTGACCCAGAATTATTTTCTATTATTCAAAATTAGTTATGTTGAAGGAGGAGCAAAGGGCTTCTTGGTTTATAGACTATCACTAATGTGTCCCTGGACTTAAATCTTGTTTGGTTTTTATCTATTCTGGACAAATAACTATGAATCTCAGTGAATGGGGCAGCGCTTTGGGTCTTGGCCACACCAAAAGCAGAATTTGCATATGAGCAGCCTTGGTGTCCCAGGCTTTAGTGACCTGGGCTAGCTATCCTTCCCTGCCTTTTTGAGGGGTGATTTTTACAGTCCCTGACTAAACTCCTCTCCTCACATACCTACTGCTATTTGCTTCCTGACGGTGAACATTCTACATTTAGAAATGAGGCCTCAAATACAAGGACCGCAGGAATAACACATTGATTTAAATTCACATAGAGGTGTATTGGATCCTTACCAGAAAGAGGAGATTATTGGGCTACAAAATGTATGAGTGGAGAGGAAAAAACGAGAGAAGTTTGAGACAGCGGAGGCTAAGAATGAATTCTAAGGAGGCTGAGCAGGCAGAGGGTAAACTATATTTAATTTATAATTTTGCTAAGCCTTATTTACCCCAAACATAACCGTCAGGAACCATTTCTTGTTTTGGGCCAAGGAGTAATTCAGACCTAGGAGTGGACCTCCTGCTTCCAGCATAAGGACGGGGCATTCTCTGTTCTCCACGGGAATTACTATGGGATGCTGTAACCTGGCATTGCCCGTAAGGGGGTGAGACGTACAGCCCTCCATCTGCATCACCACTGTTCAGCCTTAGTGGGCAGTTTCTGCATGCTATTTTGTTGCATAGATCTCCTGTTCTTGGTATACACAGAACATCAGGAAGTAAGTGAAGGGACAGACATGATAGCATTCCCCCAAGAAGAGGGCTTTTATGCCCCTGCAGCCCAAAATAGTGGTCACCTTGCAAAAGAGTTTCAAGTAGAGTCCATTTCTGAGGCTGACTGGAAATAGTGAACTTTTCCTAGAATGAAAATCACCATACTGGCATGAGTTGTTTATTTTCTCCATTGCTGCAAGAAAGCACATAAACAACAAGCTGATTGTCTCCCCTGTTTTTTGTTTTCAAAGGCTTGAAGTTGCTAATGGTGTGGTGTGTAGAGAGCATTAACAATAGTCGCCTTTTTTGCTTATTTTTACCCTCTAAAAATTTCATTGTTAATTGACCTTTTAAAATTCTCTGTTTGTTGTAGGTGTATGTGCTGTGAAATAACACCTTTTAAAATGTGTAGGTGATCAGAGAGGTTTAATTCTCTTGACTTATACAATGACAGCAGTTTTAGTTCTATAAACAAAATTCGCTGCTACAATGAATCATTAACCTACTTGCTTTAGGGATTACGAGAGAGAAAGAATGTTAACTCTCTTGTGACTTACTGTAAATCAGCGAGAGGAAAGATGGCAGAGCATACAGCTTTTGCTGTCTAGAAACTGATAGTTTGGTAAGGGTATACGTTTCAAATATACTTCTAATACTCCTTTTTCTGATTTACAAATCTGGCCCCCACCTTTTTACTGAGTCATCGAATTGTCACCCACACTGGATGTGTGTGGCCCAGTTACTCAGTACAAGTTTTCTCTTACTTCCATTGGATCATGGTAAATCTCCTCCCTCTTTTTCTACTTCCTGCCTATATGTTCTGTAGCAGAGATTAGTCACGAGTTTTTGGTGAAGCCAACACCCAGAAGGCACAGACAATTCATAATTGGTTTTCTGAGTTTTTGAGTTGATGGAAGAATCACACTGATCTTCCTTTGTACTTTACAACTGGAGGAAATAGAGAACTCCTCCATCCTTGGGTCCTTCCTATAAGCTCCTCCTCTGAGCTTTCCTCCGTTAGCCACCCACCCCCTTTGGATGCTCTTGAGAAAGTATTCTTACCCCTGCACTGGAGCTCCCTGGCACTGTCAAGTGGTGAGTTGAGGTGTTTCTGTAAACATAGGAAAAAACTTACAGGAGCACTGTGGTATACTTGGCAGATGGAAATACACTAATCAGTTTTCTCAGGAATGCACCAGCCTTTCACAGGGCTTTGCACAGATATATGTATATATATATATTTTTAATTTGAATGCATGAATGATCAATAGCATGACTTTGCAGTTCTATCAGAGGTTAGGTCAGTAGAGGAAAAAAGCCTACAATTGAGGGAAAACGTGAGGTGGAAAGTTTGGTTTATAGTATTACTTGGATATTTATACTGCTCAGAATATTTAGCTCTTTTAACTTCATTTCCACATAGAAACAGAGGAAAAAAAAGTTCAGGGTCTAAATATTTTTAATCTTCTGTTTCCCAAGCAAGGATACGTATCAGAGAATTATATCTGTTCTTGTTAGGAATTTTTAAGCATTTTATTTCTAAATATAAAATGGTGTTCCTTTAAGTGTCAGAGAAGCTGGAGAAGTTGAGGGGCCGGGAGGGATCATGAATTGAACCTGGGAAGGATTTTAATGCATTCCCTTCGGTATCTTTTCTTCACGAGAATAAAGGGAGGGAAAGAGTCAATGGACTCAGCCCTATAGCAACATATTTCCCCAAGGAATCTTGTATTTAGTTCTTGTGCTTTTGGCTAATAAAGAAGAGAGACACATTTAGCTCATCTGAACAAAAGAAAGCAACATTTCAAAATGTGGTTCTTTTACTTGTAGATTTTCTAGACTTTATTTCATCCAACCCCAGGTTATAAACTAAAGAGAACACATTATTTAAGGCAAATAAATTTATTCTCTCCTTGGAGTAAGATGCTTTGCATTAGGTGACTTGTTTTTGCTCAGACAAAATTAAACAGAGGAAATTATCTAGTGGATTCAAATGGGAGCGAGAGCCACACTACGTAATAATTTGAGCCCCTAGCTACTCCCTTTCCGAAATTACCTGGAGAATTCCTTAAACACTCACCTTTACTTTGGCTATCAGATGTAGGCTTCAACTATGTATATACAGTATTACCAGTTCAAACACTGGTACTGAATTGAGCCATTAATAAAATAACTTCATCGGCCTAGGGATGGATAGTAACCCATCCCTCCCACTCCCCCCTACCCCCACTGTGTCAGCCAGGCCTCCAATCCATTGACCATTTGTTTGCATGAATTTATTGGACTGACCACCTGGTCTGCATTACAGAGTCTTGGTCTTCTTTTATTTCTGTGACTATCAGTTTTTGTTTCTTATCTTGAGGCCTGTTCTAGGTCGTTCGCCCTTTGATGGATACACCCATGCCTTGTCTCATTTGGTTCCACTTAGACAAACAGTAGGGGTGTAAAAAGATGCTTGGGTCCAGATAACAAGAGACTTGTATCTTACTGCCTCTGGGGACTGTCCCCTCTGCAGACACTTACAGCGAGAATTAGAGAGGAACAACGGAAAAGAGGGGGGATAGAAAGCACATGGTTGAATTTGTCAGCTACTTTTGTTATGTTTCTTAAAGGTCAAAGTAGTACATACAGACACCTAACATGGGGAGATGGCCTGGTTAAAATAAATGGATAAGTCAAATATCTGTTCCTCACATTTTATAAAAAAAAAAAGGATAAAGACCAGTAAAAAAATAAAGCACCTTGCTCTTCAAAGAGAAATTTTCATTTTGTTACAAAGGAGAGTGCTTCATATGAAATTAGTAAATACATTGCATATGTTCCAGAAGATACAATTTGTCTTTCTGAACTTCACAGGATTAACTGTTTTATTACTTTTTTTTCTTGTTTCTGGAGCTAAAGATGTTTGTATCCTATTTGTATAATAGGATAGTTCACAAGAATTTACCGCCATGTCTTCAACATGGTGTTTCTTCCAAGTGCATATTACAGTCAGATCAAATCGACAGTGTCTGTCTAGCTGGGGAACAAAATGTCACGCAATTCCATTCAGTTCCATTCCATTGATTAACATCCCATTTTAATCAATGGAAGATGGCAAGAGCCAGAGAATGAACAAAAGGTTTCTAAACCACTTATCTGGGTTTTAATGATTGTACCTAAGGTGTGATTCCTAGAGTTCACAGTATTGTAAGTTGTTCTAAAGCGTATGCTCCACTAGAATTTTTATTTTAAAATAATTCAATTCTGATGCACACAAGGGCAGGGTCAGACGGCTTGCAGGAAGCAAGCCAGGTAAATATCCATGATTCATGTCGCAAGGAAATATCCAGTTGTAGATGATCATTCATGCTGACATATGTTCTAAGGATGGGTCATCCCAAGTATAAATAACTGACTGCCCTTAATAAGATTGGAGGATAGTCTTATTCTGCCTCCAGATAATTTGAATGCTGGGTAAGTAGGTAGAAGTGATCATTCCAAGCAAGGAATGCTAGCTTAGAGACAAAATTCTGACTAATCTTTTGAAAGCAATTATCTTTTTAGCTTTGCTAGCAAGACTTGGGATGGAAGCCAAGAGATAAGATTATAAAAAAAAAAAAATCACAAAATGCCTCATCATATATAACATCCAATTTTTCTTAGAATTAGATTCCTACAATTAGAAGCGTACTTAGAGGTCTTTGTACCTTAAAAATGTCTGTGTCTGGGTGACATTGACTCCTGATCTAGGTCTCTTTGCCTGATGGGCCCCATGTGGAGACAGATCTGTCACAATGACTCCTTGTTAGGAAGGACCACAGAGGAGGATTGAAAGGACATTTGGAGGGTCTGACGAGTCCTGCATGGAACTTTTCTCGAATGTGACAGCTAATCCCATCCTTCAGAGAAAACACATGGCTCCCTGACTGCCCATCCACCCGCAGCCACCTGTTAGTGTCCCAGGTTCTCAGCCCTGGTCCTCGGCCAGCCTTGACCCGTGGCTTTGCAGAAACTTCCGACTCACTTGATTTCAAAGCCTCTCTCTCTTCCCATGGACTCTGTCTATTCATGGGCTGGGCAACTGCTGAAATCTAAACTTCACATAGTTATCTGGACTTGTATAAAAAAGCTTTTTATGCCACCCAATTGGACATCAATCCACACAGGGATTTCTGCCAGAACAGCCCCATTAATGGCCATAGGCCTTCCAGATGGGCTTCAACAGACAGAACTCATGTGCCCAAAGCTGTCCATTTCCTGAGTCACCTCTGATAACTCCATGAGTGGGTCCAAGACAAGAACTTGGGTCTACACCCAATTAATTGAACCCTTCCTTCCCATGCTAGAATTTCAGTTAGTCAAACAGAACTCATGTTTTCTCTAAGGTGTGTGTTCTACTGCTTAAATAGCCTTAGTCCTTTCATCTTTCTGATATCACAGTATTTTGGGTTCTTTCTCCATTTAGCATGGCATGTCCTCTAAACAAGTATCTGCTTGGCTATCCCCTTCTAAAAGGGATAGAGAAAACTGAAAACTATATTCTCAGGGAGGTCTGACAAGAATAGAGGAGGACTAACCCTGTATGTGCAACGTCAGATAACATTAGTTGTTTCAGTAGCCACGTTATATTATTTACTGGTATTGAGATTACTGTCAAACAAAATTCTCTGTACCCACTATCTCTTTCAAAATAGGCTCTCAGTAAAATTTTGATTACTTGAATTAAATTAATTCCTTTTTACACATAAGCTCCTGCTAAATTACTTCTGTCCAATCCTGTTCATTTTCTACAACTGATATTCTATGTGCAAATACAGGGACTTACATCTTCCTTGTTAAACATCATTTTTAAGGGCTGGATCACGGTTCCATCTTGTCAAGATCCTTTTGCTTTTGATTCTGTTACTCCAAGTATTTTTTTTTTGCTCCCAGCTCCATGTCATTGATAAACTTACTAAGCGTGTTTTTACAAATTTAACCAAGTCATCAACACAAATTATTAAACAAGACAGGGAAGAGGTTAGAAGTTGGTGATATGTCATAAGAACCTGATGGGTTGTCATTTTTCTATGAATTGGCTCTCGATATGGAGGACTACCTCATTACAAATCCACCAGAAAGAGGTGGCCAATAAAATTGTGGATTCGGTGGTACAGCAGACCTGGATTTCAAAATCCAACCCTTCCCCTCACTGATGCTGTGGCCTCGGACGAGTTCATTAAAGTTTCTCATCAACAGACTGCTCCTGTGTAATACTACCTCCTTCTTTGGTGTTTTGGGCAGATGAAATGAGATAATGCCTATGAATTGTGGACCAGTGCCTGGCACATCTTTATCTCTCATCAGTATCTCCCACATCCTTCCCTCACATAAATTTTCTACATCTTATATACAAGGATATCACAGATTCTAGATTCACTAGCCAAAGGAAAAAATCAGTAATCTACTAAAGTAGCTTCACCTATAGTAGCTTTTTTATTTCTACTTAACAAATTTTCAGTATGAAATCATTTCCTTGAAAAAAGGAGTGAAAATACAGGAATTAAGAATTTTTTCTTTCTCTGGCATCTAATAACATGTATCATTAACCTCAGTCACATACATTCTTAGTATACTTTGGCTCTGAACTTAGGAAGAAAAATTCTGTTAGTCCTTTAATGTTTTATATCATAATAAATTAAGCCAGATGAATAAAAATATAAATAACCTAGTTCTGTCTTTTAAAGGCATTTCCTCTTGTGATGTATTCTTTTCTGAAGGTTTCACTTCCTACAAGTGTTCCTGGATAATTCAACAAAGACACCAGTCATATCTACAACAAACAAGGCAGCCAGTAGATTTGGAGCTCTAATAGCTTACATTGTGTGTCTATGCAATGGATATGATGAAACATGATGTGAATTAGTAAATCTGTCAGGAGGAAAATAGATCTGATGTCACAAATTAACCAGTTGTACTGCAATTTCAAGGCCATAGATTTTCAATTACCTGAAATTAGTCACAGTGGTAGGAGACTACTTTTTTTCTACTTCACCCCATGTAGTGTTAAAGCCTGTTTCAGATATTTCAAATGGGAGATTTAAAATGAATTTTTAAAATCTGTGTTCTCCTAAGAGTAAATTAAAAAACACTAGATAATATATGACTATTTACAAGGTAGTAAATTAATAAGTACAAAACTTATACTATATAAACTATCCACTAGTTAAAAAACAAGCAAACAAAGAAAAAATATTTCAATAAGAAGTCTAGATTAGGCCCTATTGGCATTAATTGTATAATGGAAATTCATTTATATGCATTACCAAACTCTCATGAAACCATACTTCAGGGCACCAATAGGGAAATCACCTCTTATATTAAACTAGATATGTCAAGAGAATAATGGGTGCAGAGGTGGTCATTTCCATGAGTGGAACCAGATGTAGAAAAAAAAATCCAGTTCCTAGCACTGGACTAGAATCTTCTCTTGGCTAATAGGATGTGACTGAATTCCAGGAATGTGAGTTCAGTTGAAGGAGTCATGGTTTCTCATCAGTGGCTCTTTGGGCATTTGAAATCTTTTGCTTGTTTGTTTAGTGGAATTTTTTTTTTTCTTAAATGTTGAACAAATGCACAGCATTTTTGATGCTGCTCTGACTCTCTCCGTAGAATGCTGCCTCCTAAGTTTTTCCTGTGACACTTTCTTTCAGTGGTGTTTCACATGTGCTTTTTCCCTTCTGCCCCCATGTTGTGTTCACCACCAAATTTCCATTGTCAGTCCCCTCCCACACACAATTTCACTCGCTTATGTGCTCCTCAAATCTCAGAGCAATTCAAACTACCACTCACATTTTCATTACACGTTATGGAGAAAAAAATGATGTACTCAAAAAGAACATAAAATTCACATAAAGGGCTTAGTATTTTCGAGAACATTTTCTTCTGTGAGGTCTCCTCATTCCTGTTTATTGCACTTGCCACAATAGGAATGAATATAGGCTCTCTCTTTGCTTGTGGGACCCCCAAGCCATTTTTGCCTGTTGACTGGTTTTCCCATCAGAAGTTCTTAATTATGAGTCAATAAAATAATACTCTACAGTCACACCCCCAGGGAAGGGAAGGATTGCCTAAATATCTGTCTAGATTATTCAGGAAAGGGTGGGGGCGGGGCGAGGTTTGTTTGCTTTTTATTTTCTATTCAAGCAAAAGTAGATTTTTAAAACTGAATTAGGAGGGTAATAGGAACTGCTTAAATCAGATTCTTGTATCTATGTTATAAGCTTCCAACTCAGGAAAGCTTAAGAAAAAGAAAACTAAGGTTTCAAACATGGGCTTGTTTCTAAGCACAAACTTGGCAACTTCTCACGTTGCTTTCACTAAACCTAAGAGTTCTCATACAAGTGAGGTCTGTTTTCATCACTTTCCAGCAAAGATTAAATAGCAGGGTGCTGTAGTGATGACTCTAGTTACTAAGACTTTATTGCCAAGTCAGAAACATCAGAGGGACAACTCCATTTAACCAGAGGCCAAGGATACCTCGGCCACATGAATGCCAGGCCAAATGCCAGCCAAATTCATCAGTATTCACGGTGCTGAAGGCAGGAGCAAACGCCTCTTCTGGAGTGCTTAGCCACAGACCACTGTGAAAAATATCAGAGCAGAGCAGCAAAGTAATAAGTGGCTCACTCCTGCACATGATGCTGCCATTTAAAAATGCTTAGTCACTTTGGGTAAATGACTGGGAGTTCAGGCTTTTACTTCCTAGGCAAACTGGGGTGGGATGGGCCATGATTTCTTAAGTGAAACTAAATTTATACCCTCATTCTTTCATTTATTCATTTCAAATGAAAATATTTCTAGAGTACCTAATAAGTGTTGAGAAGAAATTCCAAATATGTTTCTTTTGACAGAGGTAAGGGGTTAATTTGAAGTTCAGAAAAATAGGAATGTGGAAGCTATAGCTGAGCAATAATAACTAAAGTAACAGTGGCTTTTATGAATTACCTACTGTGCTCCACACTTTATATGTTATGTCGTTTGTCTATCACAAGGAAGGGAGAGACAAGGCAATCGGATGAGTGCTCAGGAGCAGCTTGATCCACAGAAATAAGAAAGACACCTGAAAGGATCACTGAAAGTACCGGCAGTTCAGAAGAAGGTGAACGGAATGGAAAACTAAGGGCAGTGGGGAAGCAAGTCGGAGAACAGATGGCAGTTCAGTACCTAGGAGGTGTCAAGGTGCTGTTCACGTTCATTTATTTGTTTGAGCTACTATTTTAAAATCAGTGAAACCCATTTCTTTGAATCTGGTACGGTAGCATTTACCAAATCATATTGTGCTTGTTAAAAACTCTCTCTATGAGAGACAGTGAACTATAATTCTTAAGGAGTAGGTCTCTGAAGCCAGGAACTATTGGGTTCAAATGGCGACTCTGACACTCACCACCTGTGTAACCTTGGGTAAGTGATTTCAAGCTCTCTGCCTCAGTATCTCATCTGTAACATGAGGATAGCTCTAGTTCCTACAGAGCAGAGTTGTTGTGGAAATGAGATGATGCTTGTGAGTCACTGAACTCGGTAGCTAACATTTACAGAGTAATGATTCCACCAGCGCCTTCTGCCATCCCCATACCACTTTTATAATACAGTTTTGTGCATCTCTTCTTTCCAGGGACTCCAAAAGGCACTCTGTTTCTCCTGTGATTTGATAGGCAATTTGTAAAAACGAATATATAATTCATTTAGGAGCAAAACCTAATTATGCTATATTGCTCTGTAATTTCCTCTAGTGTGCAGGTATCCGATGCAGCTTATTAAAAAAGAAAGTAAACTATGCCATCTATCAGAAAGGAGGGATGTGTGAGCTCTATACTTCTGGGCTTCTCACACTGTAATGTGCAAATGAATCCCAGGTCTTGTTGTAACGCAGATTCTGATCCAGTCGGTTCGGGGCTGAGTCTGAGATTCTGCCTTTTCAGCAACTCCCAGGCGACGTCCCTGCACTGGTCTGCAGCGTACACTTTGACCTAGATCCCAAACCAGTAGCCGCGACTGAAGGAACTAGGCCTAGGCGTTGGTGTGAACATTCCTCCAATCATGGGTGATTTCCTTGACAGCAGCTTTTCCGTGGAACACCCAGTGCTCAGCCCCCACCGACACGGTCAAGACTCTCTGAACTGCACCACCCTCCCACACTGGCACCTGTGAAAACATATTGGAAACTGGCTCTCAAAAGAAGAAAACCTGCAGTGAGACACCTGGTCAGCCCCACAGCTGTTCACCCAAGAGGAAGCACCCTGGTTTCAACACTTTTCTAAGAGGCCAGTTCCTCCAACTGCCCATTCTTTCTGAAAACTGCAAGTGACAGAAGTCCCCGAGGCCGGTGGACCACAGAGTGCTGCATCACAGCCCTGATTTGAGCTTTGTCACTACAGTGAGGAGTAGCTCCGCTGAGAGCAGCTCAGCCTCTGTGGACCATTCCTCACTCCTACATCTAATAGATTTCTTCAGAGTCTTTATGTAGTGGCTGTGGGTGCCAACTGGACCAATAAAACACAAAGAGGATGAGGGAAGGATTCTGTGTCTTCTCATCTTCCCATGACAGTTCCTCTGGGAGGGAAAAAATAAAATCGCAAACCCTCCCCAAATGATTTAGTGCCAAACAACACATCCTGGAAAAACATTTCTTTTCTTTTCTTTTCTCTTCTTTTCTTTTCTTTTCATTTTTTTTCTTTTCTTTCTTTTCTTTTTTTTTTTTAAATAATTTTAATGTTTAAAATTCCTAGAAATGTTCAGGTATAAAAGTAATGACTGAATCCAGAGTCCCTTGTACTCCATTTGGAATTTGAGGTTTAAAGCAGACATTGAATTATAAAGTGTTGAAAGGCATTTGCCATTGTTCATGCTTTTTTTTTCTAGCATTGCTTCTGGGGTATCGCTTGCCCTAGAACCATGACAAGAGATGTCCCATGACAAGAGATGTTGTGCTGCCCTGGGAATACTAGCCTCCCTGTTTAGCATAGTGCAAATGCAAACTTTTGATCTTCACATATGCCAGCTAGCTTTTCCATAGTCAGTCCAAAAAGCAAACTTACAGATTTATTTCCGAGTTCTACGCCCAGTTCTAGCAAATGTACTGGGTATGGTAATTTCAATTAGATAATATAACAGTAAAAGATACCACAGGAATTTATAAAAAGCATATTTATTAGGTTATAGAAGTAGAGAAAAAGAATAATGTGAAAAATGCAAAGTCGGAGGGAGTGTGTGGAACTTTCTGTAATTTCTGTGCAATTTTACTGTAAACCTAAAATAGCTCTAAAAAATAAAGTCTATTAATAAAAGAAGTGCAGAGTTCATGATCTCAGAAAATATAAGCAGATATGCTGAATGCAAAAGCTTTAGAAAGGATGCTAGAAGAAAGCTTCCAAAAAGTTTTCTATTGCTGCACCATAATTAATCGGTATTGCGGGGGGGGGGGGGAATTCTGTTCCACTGGTAGAAGGTAAGGAGATTCCCCACCTCATTCCTTCTCCTGCAGGAGAGAATATCCTGGAATGGGAGCATGTTGAAATGAAAAGAACAGCTTGCCGAGAATACAGCCTGGGATTGAATCCCAGATCTGCACTCTTACTAGCTGTGTGGCTTTGGGCAAGCTATTTAACAGCTTTGATCTAAAGTTTTCTCATCTATAAAATAATAATAATGATAAGTGCATGATGGAGTTATTATGAGGATTAAGTGAAATATTGTAAGTGAAAATGCTAGCCATGGTCTGTGCTTAGCAAATGTTCGTTGAAGTTAACTAGCTTCTAGCAGCAATGCCCCTGCTTTTGTGGTTTAACTCTCTGAAGGGTGTATCATGTCAGTTAGATGGAAAGTCAGTTAGGTGGGAAGGAAAGCTGGGGAGGGAGGAAACCTGCTTGTACATAGGTCAGTACCTAGCAATCTGCCTACACACTGAGGGCCGCAGTAAATATTTGTTGAATGCATATGGCTCTGGACTAGGAGTGTCTAAAATTTCATACACAGCATGTCCTCGAATAACGCTTTTTCGTTCAATGCCATTTCATTATAACACTGATGGGACGCCACAGGAACCTAGCTTTTGTTGATATCAATTAGCCTGTGGTAAAATTGGTTCCGTTATATGTCGTCTTCCTTAAAGGCACAGAACCTATCATCAATGTTAAGTGAGTAGTTGGTTGATATTATCCTCAGACCCACTGCTTTGGTGTTGATAGAACATCACACTTTCTACAGTAAATTTACACCTGTTTAATAAAATAAACAAACCAAAACCTAGGAGGCAGGTAAGACTGATCTTCAATTCTATTTTATAGAAGTAGAAACTGAGGTACACAGAGAATCACAAACACACAAAAATCTAGTAAAAGAGCAGAATTCGATCTTAGGTCTTCTAATTTATGACCAGTTTTTCCAGTCTATCTATTGAAAGTTAGCGAGCCCCTTTTCCCTATACTCACCGGGGGGGAAATGTCATTCTACATGCTTAAGAGATCATGGATGAGACATAAGCCTGAGTTTGGGCAATTCACAATATATGGGAAGAATTTTTGCTGACTTAGATAGAGGTTGCTTACGATATTGTATGAAGAAAAGATGACATAGAACAATTGTAGAAAAGAAGGGATCAGTGACCAAACATTTCATGAAAGTTTCCTTTTCCAAATAGTTTTACTCTGCTTTCCGTTTGGGATTTGATTGTCACTGATAGGCATCAGCATGGGTTGGCCATGCACTGGCCACTATAGGTAACTTTTCAGCATTAATGACAGTTTTTATATACAATGGCTATGCTTTTTTGCATTTTAGGCTTATTCTCAAATAATAAAGGCTTGATGGGGGAGGGGAGTGGCAGGGCAAAGAGAAAACAAAGTAAAGAAAGGTTTTCCTAGTAATGGAAGGTTTTCTTGGTTATTACAATAATTGCACAAAAATGTATTAGCTGATGTTTGTATAGGTCCAGCAGCAAAGTAGAAATTTTGTGTTTTTGTAACATTAAGACGTGTAAACATCATCATGATCTGTGGGGTGGCCAGCTCCCAACTATCCCCTAAATAGGAGCATTGACAGAGATAAGAAGCTGGTAGCTAAGCAGCGTCTGCCTTGTTAGGACCTCAGTGCTCAGCCATTAGGCTTGTGGTTTTTCTGGGGGTATATCCACTTTCTTCTTAGGCACAATTTTAGCATACCGTGTTTCCCCCAAAATAAGACCTAGCCGGACCATTAGCTCTAATGAGTCTTTTGTAGCAAAAATTAATATAAGACCTGGTCTTATTTTAATATACTATAAGACTGGGTCTTATATAATTTAAGACTGGGTCATATAATATAATATAATGTAATATAATATATATAATATATAGGTATATATACAGGTATATATTATATTATATATAGATACATATTGTATTATATTATATTTATTATATTATATTATATTATATTATATTATATTATAGAAAACCCGGTCTTGTATTAATTTTTACTCCAAAAGATGCATTATACTGATGGTCCGGCTAGGTCTTATTTTGGGGAAAACATGGTAAGCAGCGGAATTACCGTTTACAAACTTGGTGGCTTAAAACAATGACAACATTTATTTTACCCTAGGGCCTGTAATTTGGGCAGGATTCAGTCAGCGGTTGGCTCCATTTGGCTTCAGCTGGAATGGCCTGCCGGCTGGGGGACAAATCATCTGAAGGCTCCCTCACTCACACATTTGGTGGTTGATGCTGGCTGTGGGAGCTGTCAGCAGAACACCTACATTTGGCCTCTCCCTGTGACCTAGGCTTCCTCACAACGTGGCGGCTAGGTTCTAAGTGTGAGCACCCAAAAAGAAAGAGCCAAGTGGAAGCACTGTCCTCTTTGTAACCCAGCCTTGGAAATCACATAACATCAGTTCCACTCTACTCTATTGTCCGGAGCAGTCACGGCTCAGACCCTGTTTTGAGGGGATGGAACATAGAACCCACCTCTTAGGAGGACACTATCAAAATACGTTATCAGAAGAGCACACAAAATGGAAGTATTGCTGCAGTCCTTTAGAAAATTATGTTGCATACATGCGGCTGCCTTCCTCTGCTTTCTTTGGTATCATAGCTTCCTTTACCAGATCTTCACCTAGTACTGTCGTATGCATTCCTGCCTTTGTTTGGTATCATTCCAAAAGGGAATCCAAAACCTCATTCTTCAAATCATAGATTCTTAGCTTTAGCCGGGCCCTTGGTGATTTTATAATCTCTGAGGTCACGGTAATTGCCTTTACCTACTTTCTTGTTCTGATCAGGGGTCCTGACTAAAGCCACATATTCTGGAAAGCAATGCCAGGATCTTATTTAGTCATGGATGGAAACCTAACTCAAGGTGAGCATTTTCTGAGGAAACTGGCGAATTGGCAATGAGAGGAGAATGGGGCAGACATCAGGAAAAGCAAAGTTGTCCTAAGAGAGACCATGAGGCATGCAAGAGAGAGAAATGGAGAGAAAAGCAGCATCTCAGATGCTGATGGCTTCCCAGGATTCCTCCTAGGTCACAGGTGCTAAGATGGCCTGGGATACGGGTGATGGTTACTGGCTTTTTGGGTTTTATTTTTGTTTTGCAGCCAAAATAGTCTGAAATATCAGCCAACCTCTGGAAACCTGGAGCAAGAATGTGACTTGTGCAGAGTCATATGCTGGTTAGTGAAGGAGCCTGCATTTGAGTCCTGGCCATGTGATTCCATTTTCAGTATTAGATATTTCCTGAATTTAGGCTTGAGTGGAAAGGAGCAGAAATCTTGAGGTTATTAAGAGTTTGCGGAAGGGAGTTAAAGAAAAGAGGAAGGAGACTGGAGGGTAAAGAGCAAAAGGGGAAGGCTGGGGACCCTGAAGTCAAGTTTCTCTTTGATATTATTACTTGATCTCGGGTATTTTCTCCATTCTCTGGCTGCTGTAACATCTATTCATATCCTTCCTTTTGGACACCTGAGCTATTTCTCTTTCTTTAAATTGAAGGATAACAGTTGGCATATCTGGTTATAATGAGCCCGGGTGCACCAGACTTTTCATTTGAAAGGTGTTTAGAAGGTAAGGTCATTGTCACAACATGCAGTACTATGTTGCTGGGCAGAAATATAATGTCAGGCAGAATAATACAAACTTGACAGAGTGTCACACTGACTTAAGCACTCAGGGACAAAAGCAGAATGAATCCTTTCTCAGGATGCTGTCTAATCAAATTCAGGCATGTGTACACCCTGCAGCACTGCGAGGATGACCATTTCATTGGGCAACGATTATTAAAATTGGATTCTTTTTTTCAGAAGAGGGTCAAAATTAGAATTCTGTGAAGCATTATCTTCCGCCCGCAATGGCCACGTCGTTTTATAGGAGATTGTGTTGCCTGGAAATCCTCCTGATCCTTTTGTTCATCTTCACATCTAATCCACGTTGAAGTTAGCAGCAAAACCAGGGACCAGACATATCCAGAGAAGCGCAGGAGACAATTAACACCTACCTCTTGGAACACTGGTGATGATTAATAAGATATTGTGCCACAGCTGTGTATGTTTTTATGTTTACCACAATCAAGCTTGATTAAAGCTGGCCTTTGTGACATCCTCTGATTCCTTATGGTGTCAATAGTTTTAGGAGATTGGTTGCCCAGCTTCATTTTTCACCTCCCAGGGAATCACTCCTGCAGCCATTTCCTGATCTATGCCAGGGATTAACTGATATTTCCCTGTGGCTGGTGAAACGGTACAGTAAGGTACAGTAAGGTCATCCCTGCAAGCTGGCTGGGGGAGAACTGAACTCTTCAGATGAAATATAGTTGCCCCCCACCCCTTGACTCTGTCTCCTGATCAAAGTCAGGGGTGATATCAGAGAGGTGGCCCCACACTCAGTCAGATGCTGGGCGCCTGCTCTCTCTCCATGGGCACTGAAAACAAGGCACTGGTGTGTATGTAACCAAGTCCTCATTATGGCAGCAGACTTCAGTTTATCACAGAATTGAGTCCCATATCTTTAGTCCCTCACTATGAAGCTGATTGAGAGAGTTGCACAACCACAAGAATGTCTTTTATTGTTTCTCTAATCACTTTTAACATGTTTTCTCACAGTTTTTCTAAGTGTTGCTGTCTCAGCCTGGCCATGTCAGCAAAAAAAAAAAGACAGAAGGAAGGAAGGAAGGAAGGAAGGAAGGAAGGAAGGAAGGAAGGAAGGAAGGAAGGAAGGAAGGAAGGAAGGAAGGAAGGAAGGAAGGAAGGAAAGAAAGGTTGATTCCCATAAAGGGACACTATTTTAATAGTTCAATTTGTTTTTTTAAGTTAGAGAATATGAAATTATAGATTTCATCAGGATTTAAATTGTATCCCAGATGCAGGAGCTTATTTAAACACACACACACACACACACACACACACACACACACACACACAGGGTCTCAGGATATGCAACCTTTCCCACTTCCCTCAAAAATTCCTTCAAAAATACCACTGTCTGTGTCTTCCAACATGAAAAAATAAGTTATTCCCAAGCTATATTTCCTCTCTTAGTTCATTTCTCTCCCACCCCTCCCTTTCTATTTTTAATGGATATTCTTTTGATTAAATGTAGGCTTAGTGTTGCTAATAATTTCCTGATAAATGTATAGATCAGAAACAAAGATGTTTGAAAACAATAGAAACAGGCTCAGTGTCCTTGCAGCTTCCTTGTGAAGGAAGGTGTATTTTCTAGGTGTGTTTTATGGCCTAGAAAGACTCAGCCCCAAGTAAAAACCCATCCCCCACTCCCTCGTACTGTCAGATTTTGAGTATTAAGCATCAACATACCTTGTAATTTTGGCAGTGGCCTGTCATTTGGATAGTTGTCTGCAAATGCTGCTAATGTTATTTTGGATAAAAACTGTCTCATTACCATGTAGGCTGTGAAAAGAAATGAACTTGCATATCACCTGCGTTTCTTCCTTTCTTCCTGTGTCATCCCTATCCTCTTGTGATGCAGTTCAGTTCCCAAGGGACAGTAATGCCCCTGAAAATTGACAGTCACATTCTATTATAACATATTTTTCCCATTTAATAACATGGTATAGGTAATGATTCATAATCCTCAAAGGGCCTCCTGCCAGTGACAACTGAACTCAAGTAATTGAGAACACCATGCAATTTGGCGGTGACTACACTTTTATGGTTCAATCAGGAGTTAAAGCAACAGTATATCTGGAGAGGCTTTCAGTAAAATGACATTTTCCTGATACATTTCCATGTCTGTTTTACATATGTAACTCTTGCTTCTTTAGGCCACTATGGCCCGAAATAAGACCATAAAGGGTATATTTATTTCCCATTAGGCAGTAAGTCCTATAAGGGCAAGAATATTTTCTCCTTTTCCCTCTGTATTTTTAGTGCCTAGAATAGTGCTTTGCATTTAATGTGCTCAATCATTAGTTCCCTTGCCTGGTGACACGTCAATCAGGAAAACAGTCTTTGGTTTTGAGCTCCCATCCATCAGTATCATTACATTCAAACTCCCCAAGGCCCCTGGAAACCCTGGAAGGATTAGAGTGACTGGCATTATTTGGCCCTCAAGTAGCAGAGCTGCTTCCTTCCTAGTACCTAAGGGCCTTAATTAGGAGCCCTTGATGCCACTCCTTCAATCATCATGGAATACAGCTCAGTTGCCACTAGATGATCTCACTTTTTTAGTCTTCTTATAGACCCCTTGTAAGACCAGAGCTGGGTCTCAGATTTTCTGAGTGGCCAGAAAATTTTGTGCCCCACCTGAAAGGATCCCTCCCCACTGACCATCAATAGCAGCCTAGATTCGACCCTGGGCGCCTTAGCTCTCTTCTACCTCAAGATAGGCCCCCTGCCTTTCTCCCTAAGACACTAATTTTTTCTCAGAATCTTTGTGGGTATTAAGTGCAATCGTATGCAAGTCACCTAAAATAGTATCTAGCATGGTAAGCATTCCATAATGGATAGATTATTTATAATGAGTTAAACTTTGAAACATAATCTTTCTATAACTATGAATTGGAACAAATATTAAGTTCTCAATATCACAAATATGGAGACAACATATGGGGTTAAGTTAAATCAGGGCTTGCCAGGGAATATAACTTTTCTTCAAGTCCTGGCTTTGACACTGAATTCCTCCATGACTTTGGGCAAATGACTCAGCTTCTCTGAACCTCATCTTCATCTACAAAATTCAGGTCAGGATACGTACCTCACATAGTAGGTGTAAGACTTAAAGAAGATAAGCCTGTGATTCCACATTCTAAACGACACATTATGCAAATTGAGGCATCTTTTTTCTCCTTCGCAAACGTGTATCATGTGAACTGGGGACAGCCTATATTTTTCATTCACAATCGGTAAGTTATAGAACTGAGATTTCAGAGAGTGCTGGCACAGGCACATGGCACTGACTTTCCATTTCCTTGGTATGTTAAGGCTGAATATCGCTAAAGTGGAAGAAGATGATGGTAAAGCCCAGGTCTTCTGCTGATTCTCTGGAGTGTATGACAAGGCCTGTGGATCCTCTCATGCTTTTCACAGGCAGAGGCAACTATAGTAATTTGCTTTGCACACCATAAAAAACCAATTCAACGAGAGCCAGGGAAATTTTTGTTGGCTTGCATTTAAGATATGTTTTTAAATTGCAGAACAAAATTTAATTTGGTTTCCATTTCCCCTGATGAGGAATAGCATCTCTATGCAAGAAAACCTGACACTCCTTTATTCTTGCAAGGATGGTAAAATTTTCTGGGTCACAAAACAAGCAGTAGAGAAAGAAATGAAGGTGCATGCAAGACTCCTGAAATAAATATTCCTCTGTGGTAATTATTAGAAGGCTTGGATGAAGAAGTTGTCAGCCCCAGGAGTTTGGGCTATCTTTCCCTCTAGTTTTCCCCTCATCGCTTTGTTCAATGTGGCTTGTGTAACGTGCTAGGCAGGGGGCTGCTTCACCCCGTTTCCCAAAGAGCTTGGAAATGCTGAATGGCAATTATAAAACAATGCCTTAGGGCTTGCGGGTTCTGAGAATATTACTGTAGCCAAACGCCAAATCAAGAAGGTGCTCTTTAAAACAAATCCACTATCAGAGGGAAATAGTAGCAACAGATTTGAATTCTCACAGGTGCCACGAGAGGCATTTAATTCAGGTTATCAATTAATTGAATGCATTTTATGCTTTGTGGGTATCCCATAAGCATATGACACAGTCCCTCTTCTCAAGGAGATTATCCTTTTGCTCAGGAGATCAGACTCATAGGGCGCTTAAATAATACAGAAGAATAATTTATGTCTAAATGTTGACTCTAGAGTTTCAGATGAGGGAAATTAACGTAAACAGGAATATCCCAGGGAAGTCTTCATGTAGGATATACAATTGGTAGGAGGCTTCCAGGACAGATAAGGCAGACACCCTCCTAATAGCGCCTTCCATTCATGCAGCCTTTTAGATCGATCCTATGTGACCTCACAACAATTGGTGAGCTAGGCAGGGTTTTCATTCTACGGAATGAAGGAGAAGAGAGGCCAGTGCAACCTGCCCACGGTGGTGTGTGGAAGGATTGGGATGGGAGGCCAAGCCGTCTGGTGCTCGTACCTAGTCATTCTGTCGTTACCTTTCCTTAAGTCATTGCTGCTTAAGTGTTTCCATTACCATTTTATTCCACTTAGTGCTTAGCACATGGGAGACTCTCCACAAATGTTTCCTTCTGTCCCTTTGTCCTAAAGTGAAGCAGGTTATAAAACGGCCACATTTCTAAAAATAAAAGAGCAAAAACAATAATATGTCTCCTGCCTCTCTCAGGGGAGGCGACTCTAATCAGAATGATATTGGAGTGAGGTGGGAACTGGGGAAAGTGAGGAGTGGGTTGTGATTTTGGAGGAGAGGAGAGGAGAAAGACAGGAAACCTCTGTCCTTACCTTTTCGACATCTGTGCAGGCTTTGGCAATGCCGCTGATCTACTTCCTTGCTTCCTGAAATTCTTTCTCCCCGAGGTTTCCATGGCATTCAAGGAGCTTGTCCACCGACTCTTCCGTTCATGAATCCTTCAGCTTCCTTCACTGAACATTCTTCTTCATATCACCTCCTAGGTGTAGGTGGTCCATAGAGTTTAGTCTCAGCTCTTTGTCTCCTGACCTTTAGCACCTCCAGAGCTGCTTTCTCTGCGTGGATGGCTCTCAACATCTTAGCCTCTCTGGGCAAATTCATTTCTACCCCGAGCTCCAGTTCTTTATCTCCAGGGCTTCCCACTCCCCTCAAACTCAATCTGTTAAGCAAATGTAACTATCCCACTGAATACTAGGCTCTCCTTCCGGTTTTTTACTTACAAGACCATTTTCATTAGAATACTTTTCTTCTCTCATTTCCTGAGTGTCACAGTAGAAATATAAATGTGATTCTCTGTGTTTCATTCTCTTCCTTTGGTGGTAAAACATTTCCTCCAAGATAGGTTGTGGCTGATAGCTTCAGTCTGCGCCCAAATGTTCTGGGACCCATTTTGCCAACAGCCCCCTGGATTCCTGAGCTCATTGCAAAGGGGAGGCGGTATGGCATGTTTGCCTAGGCAAGAATCTGGCAAGAGATGGTTTGTAAATGCCAAAAATTATAGTGCTGGGGGTGAAAGGAGGGAAAGGATGTTACAGAGGAAATAGACTCTTATCATCCATGGCAACTGGCAAAAGGATGCCCATTGGAAAGACATGTGCCATTCACACTTGGGCTCTCGTTCAGCATGTGGGGCTCTACATACTGAGAGGCTGGAAAACATATGAAGGGGAATTACTCATGTTTTTCCATCTGTACACATGTGTTTTGTTGGTGTTAAATTCTTGGTATAAGAGTCTCTTATTCCATAATGTATACACAGAAAAATATTCCCACCAATTTTTTTAAAGTATTATTAAAAACAGCTGAATAAATTCATAGGGTGTTGTAGCAGGACAAGTGAAATGTAAACACACACTCTCTGGGATTGTTAATGTCTTTAACATGGACACTGCTTCATGTGAAATGTATTCTACTACCAGTATTGTGTTTTCACAGCATTGTTTTTAAGGGGAAGATTTGCAGACAAAAATGCGTGATGTGAGAGGCGAAGTTCTACGCTAAATTTTGAAATGTGGTAATCTTTGTGTAATGGACTCAGAGCTTACCTTCATGGGTATTAGAACTAATAAATGAGTTTTTCAGTGTCATAATATCTTACCTCTCAGGTAAGAGGACATGAGCATAGACCAGTTTGAGGACAGAAGCTGTCTCCTTGCTCCCATAACTTGAAAAAGGACCTGGTTTATCTTGCTTTAAAAATGAGCAAAGAAGTTACTGAAGTAGGAGACTGTCAGAATGCCACCAGTTGGGCCTCTCCTGTGCTAAGTGAGAATGCATCTGGATTACGGTTTATCTCCTTTTGCTTTGCTGATGAGCCATAAACTACCTGGATGAGGGTTAATTGAAAACACTACTCAACTCTGGCCAATGGCCTGCTATGAGGTTTTAAAATTCATTTATTCGTTCATGAGTGATTATTGAGTACCAATTACGTATGTGACAAGCACAAGTGTAGACTTTTGGGATACATCACTGTACAAACAGGACGAAGGTCTCAGCCCTGTTTATCAGAATATATTTTGATTAGTGTTTTAGTCAGATCAGCACTTACTGCCTCAGTATCTCTCTCTACAAGGCACTATGGGAAGTAATGGTTGGCATTTCTAAGACATGAAAGGCATGGTCTCTGCCATCAAAGAATTAGCACTCTAGCTGAAGTTGTCAGATTTAGGGGTTAGTGTATCAGTTCTATTTCTTCTTAGGGACAGTGTTGAAGATGGAGAAGGGTGCAGACCTGTTCCTTCTGCAAATACCCTTACCCCTAAAGAATGCACACCTGCCTAGTTCCTTCCTTTCCTTGTTTCCTGACAACCTTTACATAAACCCTGCCCCCTTGGCTGCTGCCATTATCTGTTTTCTACCATTATTCTGTCTTCAGCTCTGATTTGACCCTTTTTACTGGACTTTGGGGCACTGTTGAGTCTCACTGGAATTGAACTTGGACAGTACCGATTTTCTATTTTATTAATCTCATGCCTGCATTGACAGCGAGAAGAGACACTTCCTTTTTATGGCATTTATTTACATTTATTTATATGGAATTGTTATTAATTTGTTTTCAAAAGCATTTGTTGAACACCAATCATGTGCAGGCATTTTACTGAGGCACTGGACACAGAGATAACTCATGGATTGAAGAGCAGGGTCAGAAAAATAAATCAGTAATTAAATACAATATCTTGGGAAGACAGAAGAGAAGCACCTACCCCGACTCGGCAGAGTCTTGAAGTATAAAGGGAAATTAGGCAGAGAAGCATGAGCTGGGTCAAGGTGACCATAAAAACAAATGTGATAAGGTGACATGTCACCATTAGGCAGATCATAATAAAACAGACAGTGAATATTGTGTCATTCTCCTTAGCTCACACAGAATCTGACAGCCCAGTTCACTCCTCCCTGAGGTGGCTTTTACCTCCATTCCCTGTTTGGTCCCACCGTCAATTATTTTGGGGAAAATAAGAAGGAGGAAGAGAAGAGAGGAAGGTGAGAAAGAGATTAGACAAGTGGGAATAGAGGGCTAACTAGTTTTCACCCACTCAAAATTAGAAAAAGAAGTGAAAACTACAGATAGAAGCCATACTCCTCCTTTGTCCTTTATCTCCACAGCTTTCAGCTATGAGCTTCAGCCAAGAAACCCTTGTGTTTTTTACCACCTGGTAATCCGCGCATCAGCCATCTAACCTCTCATTGTCAAAAAGGGAACCTATGCTCACTTTGCTTAGCTCCCTCTCAAAATGTAGAGTTCAAGACATAATGGGGGTTCTGAAACCAGCTTCAATTTTCCAAAAAACTTCATCAGAAGGCAAACGGTATCTGTGATAAGATTGAATAAACTCAGCAAGAAGCCAATTTTCTGTGCTTTTCACTGAAATGATAAAAACGATTACGCTAGCGCTCTAGTGAGGATGAGAAGCATCGATTAGCCATTATCTGTGTCTTTGATTAATTTTTAAATGGAAAAACATTAATTATTACTTAATGCGATTGGGTAGAAAAGTCTGTCACCACGTGATATGAGAAATAATGAAAGGGTAGGATTTCCTCGTTTGTTAAAAGCTTGGAAAACAGTAGCCAAGGAGACCTTGAAGTGCAAAACTTTGGCACAGAGCTAGAGAATCGCACTCTACCCACGTGATGGGGCCTGACCCAGTCAAAAGGAACTGTGTGATGGTAAGGTGCATCTATATTGTCTTACACTGCGTCTTCCTGAAACAGCTCGAAGGCACTATTATTGTATACCACTCTCTTTGTGTAATTACTCATACAATAACAATAGGTGTAGTATATAATAACTCATATAATAGTAAGCAAAGTAACTCAAGACGAGAGATGCTGCTACATGTTAGATAACATGGGAATACAAAAAGTTTTACTTTATCTCCCATTCCTCTTCCTTCCCCCAGCGATGGCTATGATTCTGACACCAATTCTGTTGTGGGAAAATGGGGGATTCCCATACCAACTAGCAATTCTCCGACACCAGCTAGGTGTCCTACAGTTCAATTCAGTGCTGACACTACCTGGAGGTAATGTCAGATGCCACAGGTTAAGGGCTAAGCCCTTAACAACTTCAGACCCAGGTTGTCTCTTGTGCTTCTGACTGGCTGTAGATTGGAGGTTCCCATGACCTCCTTTTTGGATTTCATTAATTTGCTAGAGTGTCTCACAGTACTCAAGAGAAACATTTTACTTACTAGATCACCAGTTTCGTATAAAAAGATATAACTCAGGAACAGCCGGATGGTAGAGATGCATAGGGCAAGGTATGGGGATAGGGCATAAGAACTTCCACGTTCTCTCCGAGAGTGCCTCCATCCCTGAATTTCCATGTGTTCACCCCCCTGGAAGATCCTGAACACCGTCCTTTTGGGTGTTGATGGAAACTTCACTCATAGACATGACTGATTAAATCATTGGCCTTTGGTGATTGAACTCAATCTCCAGCCCCTCTCCACTCCCAAGAGGTGAGGGTGGAGGAGGTGATGGTGCTTGGGACTAAACTTCCAACCCTCTAATAACAAGGTTGGCAATCAGCTGCCATCCTTAGGTGGGTCCAAAAGTAACCTCACTAACATAACAAAAACACCTTTATTGCTCTTGTCACTTTGGAAATTCCAAGAGCTTTAGGAGCTCTGTGCCAGAAACAGGAACAAAGACCCAATGTATATTTCTTTTTATAAATTACAATATAACAATGGTGGAACAGAAATAAAGCAGGAGACTGGGAGCTGGATTTCCAGAAAAGCAGACATGAACTCATTATTGCACATTAAGATTTGCCCCCAAGGGCGTGAGCAGGTGGCTTGCTACAGGTAGCCTCAGTAAGACCCTTTGAGGAAGGAATAGCTCGAGCAACGGCCTCCTGAGTTGCCCATCCCCAGGACCTGACAATGGGAGAGTACAGCCTTTAGAGACAGTGCTGGATAGAGGAGGTTTGCTGCAGGCAGGGCAGGAGGGAGGAGAATGGCTCTTTGTTTCAGGTGTACTTTTTTGTTCCTATTACAGCTGAGTGCTGGCTAGGGATACACAGTGGAGCTGGCAATCTCTCTTCACCTTTAAAAATCCAGGTGTGTTGCTATTGATCAACATTGGGAAACTGACCCTGAAGTTAATACAAAGTAAACTATTCTGTCTTAGGAGAGGCATTAATTCTTTCAGGCCTACAGTCAGTACTTTGCAATTCCCAGCACAGGAGTCAGTGAATAGGATTGGAGGACTCAGAGAAACGTTAACCCAACCCACTTATCATGTAAAGAAGAGGCCCAGAAAGGCAAAGCGACCTACCATACGTCACGTAGGTAATTTATGGCACATTAATAATAATAAGTTAATCCAACATGAAACTGATGATAAAGCTCAACCACGAATAGCAATACCTGTGTACCCCAGATACCAATGCTCTGTTGCCAGATTCTTGGGAAATAACCCAAGTGGGATTCCTGGGAAATTTTTTCACATCCACCCACCAATCAGCACACAGTTATGATGCAGATGTCTTTGTAGCTTATCTCCACCTAGTGTGTTTTATGTACTTCATTCCTTCTCTGATTGTCTTCCACACAAGGATCCTGTGAGATTCACATGGCAATGTGTGATCAGCAGGACCTCTCCAGCCCCTTTGCTCATTGGACAATGTGTAGTTCTGGGACCCTCAGCTGGGAAAGGAGTCTAAGATATCTCGTCAGGGCTAGTGTTTTCCAAAGTGCAGTGAAAGGACCATCCATCCACACAGTGCTTATTAGTAATGTAGGTTCGGAAAGCTACTCCAAAATTACTAAATCAGAAAGGGGTCAAGAATATGGATTTTTAATAGGTTCTTTAGGAGATTTTAAATCACATTTCCCTAGGCTATCCGGGTTTCATCTGGCCTGACCATTCTCATCTCTGTGAATAAGATGATACGGTTATTGACTAAGATAGATAGATAGATAGATAGATAGATAGATAGATAGATAGATAGATAGATAGATAAATTATACATAGATACATCTTATTATATTTTAAATAATATCCACTCAGTCTGCTTTTATTGAGGGCTTTCTACTATTAGGTACCGTACTGGAATTAATAAAAACAGAGTACCTATCATATTCTATAATAATTGCTTTCATAAATTAACTTTTTAAATTCTTAGACAACTTTATGGGTTACCACTATTATGTTCATTCAACAGAGGAACAAACACAGAATAATTAAATTTTTTCCCAAGGGTACAGAGCTTACAAATGGTAGAGGCAGAATCTGAACCCAGGTGGTCATCTCCAGAGCACATGTCTTAACCACTATGTCCAATAGCCTCCTCAAACATAAAGATGAGTAAGACTCGGTCATTGGTGCAACCCTTCCAACCCCAACCCAGAGCTCATGGTCTAGTCAGGAATCCAGACTTCATACGAATCA
The DNA here is from genome assembly GCF_964194185.1 of Rhinolophus hipposideros. NCBI lineage: Eukaryota > Metazoa > Chordata > Mammalia > Chiroptera > Rhinolophidae > Rhinolophus > Rhinolophus hipposideros. Next base: position 65,622,041 of record NC_138056.1, on the reverse strand, counting down.
GTAGGTAATTGCATGATGGTTTATTAACTGCCATGATAGTGCTATGAACAGAATGCCAAAAGTGTCAGGGAAGAGTTCAAGAAAAGTTCATAGCTCCATGAGAACAGGGATCCTGTCTGTTTGGTTTCCCTTAGCACAATGACTTACCAATATTAGATGCTAAAAATAATTATGTTGAATGAGTGAATGAATTAATGAATGATGTGATTAATTTGAGTTGGCATTGAAGGATAAGGAGGAAATTCTGTGACAAGTAAGAGAAAAAAAATGCATACAACCTGGAGGGGTAAAAGGCTAAAAATAGCTAGTTCTGGGAACAGCGATTTGATGTGACTAGAGCAAAGCATGCCGGGGAGGGGTAGTGGTGGGAGTGAAGTGGGGAGGGAAGAAGAAGAGGCTGGTGGTGAAAAGTCTCTACCATGCCAAGGAATTCAGATTAGTCCTCCAGGCAGCTCTCTTCAAGCAGGGGAGTGACAGGATCAGATTTCTTTAATGGGAAGACACCTCTGAAGGCCAGTGTGGAAGGCATAAAGTGGATTAGAGTGAAGAAGATCTACTGGGAGGAAAGCCAGCTGGAAGAGGTGAAGTCGTGAGGGCAAGAGATTAGGAAGATCTGAGCTAATGCACAGGGGCAGGGGAGAGAAAAAAGGAGGGCCCTTTAAGAGGTGCGTGCTTGAGGCAGAATAGGTGGGATTCGGGGATCAAGTGAGTGTAGAATACCGAGATAAGACTTCGGATTTTCTAACATAAATAATGATGCCATTAACTGAAATAGGAATATAAGAAGGAGAAGCTCGAGGTGGATTTAAAGAGTTGTTTTAAAGAGGTTAGGTTTGCGTCTTCTGTCAGTCTTTCCAGTGAAGATAACTTTCCAGAAGGCATTTAGCAAGAGAGCCAAGGAGCAAGTTTGCAAATGGAAACAGGGTGTTTGTCACCATTAGTATCAGGGTGGGAGCTGAAGCCATAGGAACAGAGAACATTCCTCAGGAAGTGAGTATAAAGGGGTAAGAGGAGAGGACTAAGAAATAATTCCTAATACATGGCTTGTAGAGGGCGAGCAGTCAGTAAGGCAGACCAAGCAGAAAAAGATACTGTAATTTCAATTTCTGCTGTTTTGACAGAAGAGTCGCCTTATGTTTATTCTGAAGAGTTTCAGAAAAAGGAAACTCTTTTCAGATACTCTAGAGTCTAGACCGTTCACTGTATCCCAGGCTGAAACCTAGAAAACGGTGCCTTTGTATTGGATGCTTTGGGCACCAACTTCTTCTTCACCAGTGAAAATACATATGACATTTTCCCCCCACTGAATACCAAAAAGCCCAGGAATACAAAATTCTCCACCAAAGCCTTTAGCTATTGGTATTTGAACTTATGGCTTCTGTGGTGGCAAGTTAGGAACATTTTCAAACATCAGTAGTTACAGTTCTCTCCTCCAGGCCTGTTTCTTCCAGCTTCCCTTGGATGAGTGAACGTCTGTCTACCAGACCCAGTCTGCGCACCCCCAGAACAGAGTAGAAAACAAGATGAAAAATCCATTAAGTAAAATAATCACTTTCTTTTAAAATTAATTATATAAATATTATGGCACTTGTCCTTTAACTAAATTCAACTGGCTATTAGCTATTGACAGTAAAACTGACTCACTCCATTCAGTTGGGGGTTTTTAAGCTAGAATGTTTTTGCTGCCTTAACGGGAGTTTCCCTGGGGCTGCCCATAGCCCGAAGGTCCTTCACAACTTTGTGTGTGTGTGTGTGTGTGTGTGTGTGTGTATGTGTGAGAAAGAGAGAGAGAGAGAGAGAGAGAGAGAGAGAGAGAGAGAGAGAGAGAGAGAGAAAGAGAGAGAGAGAATATGCTGGTGTTCAATGAAAATTGTAGGGAAATAGCATTTTACATAGGATATTCCCTGTGTCTATTAGTCAGTCACTAAGATGCCAGTCCTTACAGTCTTGTGATATGCGTGATACCTGCACAAATATCCTGCCTAAGGCAGAGCAATTCATGAAGTCATAAATATTAATGCCAAATAAATATATGGGGAGAAATGTTCAAACTCAATTGATGTCAAAAAAATATAAATACAAGCAACAATACAATACTGTTTTTCTCCTTTCACATTGGTAAAGCTGTTTTTTAAATTATAATACTGAGGGTTGCCCCAGGAAATCAGAAAATGAGACCTTCACATTCTCCTGTAAGAATAATTATGTATAACCTCAGAGGACAATTTGTCAATATGTATCAAGAGCCTTAAAAATGTTCATAATCTTTGACCCAGCGATTCCTTTTAGCATTTATGCTAAAGAAAAAAAATCGAAGAATTGTATACTTAAAATAGAGGAATTTTATGGTATGTGCGGTATACTTCAATAGAGCTCTTTTAAAAAAAGAAGCAGAGATATGCAAAATATAAATATTTATTACATTGTTATTTGCAACAGTGAAAAATTGGGGGAGAAAGTGTAAACAGGCACTTAATACCTAGAATATAGCCTTTTTTTGAAGTGGTACAACAACCATGATTCTTAAAGTTTGTTCCCCAAATCAGCAACATAAATACGTGTATTTTCTGGAAACTTGTTAGAAATGCAAATTATGGATCTTTACCTTGGAGGAACTACATAGGAAACTGGAATTGGAACTCAGCACTTTTTTTTTTTTTTTTTTTACTTTCTTATTAAGGGAAGTTGGCACGCATGATAAGCTTTACAGGTGATTCTCATGCTCACTAAAGCTTGATAACTACCTGGAAAAAAAATGTTCCTGGTAAATTGTAATGTTAAAAAAAAAAAAAAAACAGACTCCAAAATGATATGTAATTATGTAAAGCCAATTTGGGGGGAAAATATCTATGCAATGCATGCCTAGATGAAATACTGGTAAGGTATATTTGAAAAAAACTACCAGTATTTATCTACCAGTGGTCGATATATAGATCTGTTTTTTCTTCTTGATGATTTTCCAAATTTTCTCTAAATATTATGTGTGATTTTTGTAATAAAAAATGTTTTACAAGGTTCTTGCCCTTGGAAGTTCTGGGCACCAGATATTTAGGGAAATATTGCACAAATTCAGTGAAGAAGAAAACGGAAAGGATGGCTAGGTTTCTCCCCTAATCGGTTCTATGGAGAGGATTCTTGTCCTTAAAGTAGAAGTTGACATTTTTTGCACTTGCTGTAGGTATGAAAGTGCCACACTATCTTAAGCATCATACATCTGAGGGTATATGATGAATGGTGAGCATCAGATCTCAGACTTGACTTCTTTTAAGACCCTCATGGGCTGGTTTTCTTCTTTCTTTTTCTGTGTTGTGTCCTGGGATTTGTTGTACATTGGCGTGTGCTCTCCTGCTGTGGAAGAGGTCAGTTTGGGGCTTTGTCACATTCTGTGTCACTCTAAAAAAAATCAAGAGCATCTTCTGTGTTCTTGGGAATTTCATATAAAGAGCTACATAGTGAGAGTATTGTTAGCACAATACTGCAATAGAAAAACCACTGGATATATCAGACAGAACAGGCCTTTTGTTACAGAACAATGTGATATAGGGGGAAAGGACAGGCCAGTTTCCTTGTAACTAGTTCTATAGCCTGGGGGCAAGTCTTTAGTATTCTCTGGGTCTTGCTTTCTTCACCTTTACACTGAAGGAGTTGACAAGATGATCTCTGAAGTCCCTTCCAGCTCTGAATTTCTGTGCGTTGATGACTAGATTCACAGAGATAGAGTGACCCATAACCAGAAGGCACTATAATGCTCTTTGATCTGTTTCATGCAGTTTGGCTTTGTGAAAGCCCGGTGGTATTTTCAGAAGCTGGAGCGTCTTTTAACAGGCTTCTCTCTTGCTCTGACACTAAAAATCTATTTTGAGATATTACCTGAGCAATATTATCCATGAGACATGGTGTTTGGCATTTAAGGCCCTTTCCATAAAAAAGCACCAAAGGATCAGATGGCCTATAGATAAAAAATAGTCCTTTCTGAAAATGTAGAGGGATGTGGCCATATAGTTGATGGAATAAGAACTATTTATTAGAGAGACACGGTTCTTTAAATCAGTCAGGAAACCGGGGTTCTAATCCTAGCTGTGACCTGGTCTAAGTACCTTATCTCTCTCAGTTTCAGTTTCCTCATTTGAAATATTTCTAGTTGATCCCCAGTATTATTTCATTTCTGAAAAAAAAACATGAGTCTATGATTAAAAGAATGACATTGTGGGCATAAAGACAGTGTCATACCTGAGGGAGTCCCCCAGGAAGTAGGTCTTCTAGAAAAATAGAATTATAGAGTTGGAAGGAGCCTAGTCCCATTGAGGGTCTGAGTCATTTCTACAATTTCCAGGTTTTTCTTGATAGAGAACAGGAGGTGAACGCATCTGTTGTCTAGAGCTGGCACTTGCCAACTTTTGCTTGGGGTGAGGGAAGGGAAGTGTGTACTTAAACTGCCGAGACCGCCCCAGGTTTGGGGAAGAGATTTCTGCTTCTCCTTTTCACTTCAGAACGTTTACAGTGTGCACTCCACTGTAAAGGAAGCTCGTGAAGTTTGCTTGGCATAGGAATAATGTGAGTGATGAAGGTTTGGCTCCACACAGCATTCTAAAACTGAGGTTTTGCAAAAGTTGCAAATCCCCAGAGGAAATGTTAGCGCACGGAAGGCCTGCATATCATGGATTACACTAATCCAGTCAGGAAGTGATAATGACATAGTTATACAAGCAATGTTTTTCATGGCTAATTGGGGAGGATGGTCATTTAATTCAACTATACCAGACCTTGGGCTTTTTGTGTCCAAGACAGCTTAGGAGCCCTTCCTAGACCCTCCTGCTCAAGGCATTGTAGCTCAACTGTAAATTCCACGAGAGTGGGGGTCTTTACAATTTTATGAACTTCTAATACCTAGTGTAGTTCCTGGAACATAGGTCTAGGTACTAGACCCAGAATAGAAGACTTCTGAGTATCTTATTAGCCCTATAAAATACTTTGTTTTATACCAAGTAGAGGTGCCAAGACTTCATTCAATAAACCTCTTGTGAATACAAAAACAAGTCAGACCTGATAGTCTGCATGTAAAGAACTGGATATGCTGATTAAAAAAAAAAAAGAAAAGAAAGTAGATTGATAAAACAGTTACAAGAATGCCTCCATAATGTTATGGACATACCATTTAACTTTGTTTTTCTTCTCTCTAACCAGACAGAAAGCTGGGGCCTGGGATGTATTGTCAGAATTTAAAAAGCTTCTTTAATTAACAAAAATGCTTTTAACACCTTAAAATGAATATGATAGCTGCACAGTATAAAGTAGGGAGTAATGTATGGAGGGTCAGAAAAGCTGTATTTCAGTCCCCTGGTGCTGACACCAGCCTACAGTCAGATCCAAATTTGCTCATTTGCAAAATGAAGGGCATATGTTGCAATGATTATACTTCCCAAACCAAGAATCATCATTTTTCTGATGTTTGGGGGGACAGGAGGCAAACTGGGAGATATAATTTGGAAGCTGACATGTACAAAGCTCTGGACATGTCAATGCTATAGTATGTGAACACCGTGATTGTTGAATAAAACTCAGGATATATGAAGGCTGAACATGAAGCAACAGAATCATAATTAAGATACAGTATAACCCTGTAATTATACTTTTATTTCTTTCAATTCTTCCTTCAGCATATAAGTAGAAAATTCCAGTAACTTGCAGATATGTGGAGGATTGATCATCCTTTCTCCGTCTGAAGTGACCCTGTGGTCGATCCTCTAACCTGCTCCTGGCCCCATCTGGTGGATTCCAAGACTCCTTTGTCCTACAGAATCGAAAAATGAACCCATTAAGAGACTAAAAAAGATCCGGGCTGTTCTGCTCAAGGAACCATACTAGAAGGGAATGAGATTTATGAGATGAGGTAATAGAAATACAAATAGAAATACATTATAAAGGAACTTTTTCCTCAAATGCCTATTTCCTCTGTGATTGATTTGTGTGGGGGAGACTGGGATTTAATTCCCCTGCCTTCCCCACCGCATTCCTACTGTTTCAGGTTCTCAGTGTTCCCAGTCAAGTCCGCAGGCATCTGCTCAGAGACGGGGCCTCAGGGACCCTCCCCACTCTCAGCTCTGCGCTTTCCAGAGCTTCTTTCCCTGACATTCCTACTTTTCATTGACTCTTGAGAAATTATATTAAAATGGAAGGAGATTTATCCCCCTGGCAGAAATTGGGGTCACTGATATTCAGGGAAAGGTGCAGTGCCTCTCAGATTATCCTGTAGCCATTTATCAAACCTTGTAGAGTAATTTATAAGCAAGTGTTCACCAGGGGTCACTCCTGGAGGGTGCAGAGCAAACTACGCTGTGTGTGTATACATTTGCATTTATAATAAAAAATAGATACTGTGTGAGTACCTACTGTGTGACAAAGAGAGCTACACACATTCTCTGCCTCATGTTATTTAATCCTCAAAAAAAAATCTGGTAAATTAGAAATTATTAGTCCCATATCTAATGGGAAATGGGAAAACTGAGAATTAGATTAACCAAGTTACTAAAGACCACGATGTTTGTAAGGATCACAGTTGGGTTCAAATGTAGGGCTTTCTGACTCAGAAGTCCTTACTGTCAAGGGAAAAGAAGAGACCGAAGGAGACCAGAAGAGTGCACTGAAGTAGAGTCAGGGATTCCTCTTGCTGTAAACAGCTCTGGGGGATCCTGTAAACACAGCATCCCAGGGCTCTCTCCGGAGGCTCAGGAGTGCTTGTTAAACCTCTTCTGCCAGTTTCCTCCTGATTTAACAAGCACTTGTTGATCTCTTTCTATAGTGAAAAGGCCCGTGGTAGGCCAGAGAAACACAAGACTTATTAAGATATATTTTCTTTCCTATAGTGTAGGACATGCAAGTCATTAGAATAAGTTCAGACTATGATACCATTTTTACATAAAGCAGACTGGGTATACAGAGTAGAGGCAATGGGGCAGTATTTTTTAAAGTGTGTTCTCCAGACCAACAGTGTTAGCATCCCCTTCCCTGGGAATGTATTAGTTATACAAGTCACCAGGTGCCACCCGAGGGGAGGGGCCCTGCACTCTGTTTCTTGTTCACCGAAGTTTGAGAAACAGGGGTTGAGGGGCTTGGCTGGTAATTGAATTTGGTTTGCTAGGAGATGAGGTAAGCAACTAACAGCAAATTAGTCTGGACAGGTCACTTAGGCCTGATGATTTAAAGGTGTTGAACTTCTTGCTGGGGAGATTTCATCAAGGGAGTGAAGTGTAGATGGCAAGCCGTTTGATGAGGTTTACGTTTTAGAAAGATCACGGCCTGGCAGTGAGATTCAAGAGGCCCTGTAATCTGATCCAAAACTGACCACGGATTTCTCCTCTTTTCCAAGCATCGGCTCTTCTTTCCATTCAAGTGCCTAAGATGACAGCTCTGATACGATTTGTATTTATGAAAATTACATAAATTTCATTAGAGCTTTGCGGATTCCTTACAAATCACCATTCTTCACATTTGTGGATCTTAAGAAACAGCAGCAGCTCTTTGCCCACAAGTCAACAGGAAACAAGGAGAGCTTTGCTCCCCATGTTAATTAGAAAGGCTCAAAGACACACACCTTTTGGAGTTTTCACATTTTCCCTTTACCATTTGCTATTTCTCCCAAAGAAGACTTTATTTTCCTTATCCAGCAAATCTGATTTCCTTTTCTGAAAAGTAAGGCTGAGAAGATGATGTCTTACCCACATCCCCTTACCAAATCTTATTTTTACCTGGGCATTCGAATAATACTTGTTCTAAATAAGAATTTTATTAAGACCTGGAGGGTCACTAGGGAGCAATGCCCCTGGCTAATTCTCCACATAGGCATCTCACTCCTGACCATTCTGCCTAGAACCTGGTGAAGTTAAAAAATAGATTCATCTAGGGGCAGCCGGATGGCTCAGTGGGTTAGAGCATGAGGTCTGAACAACACGGTTGCTGGTTCAATTCCCACATGGGATGGTGGGCTGCGCCCCCTGCAACTAAAGATTGAAAATGGCTACTGGACTTGGAGCTGAGCTGCACCTTCTACAACTAGATCGAAGGACAACGACTTGGAGCTGATGGGCGGGCCCTGGAGAGACACACTGTTCCCCAATGTTCCCCAATTAAAAAAAAATATAGACATATATAAATTAGCGTTTGCCAGTTCCAGCCTCCATTTGGCCAGAAGAAAGCTGCTCTGATTTCAGGAATAGTCTTGTCTACCTATTGTCAGAGTTTTCAGAGGCAGTAGGAGTGGAGAGTCGTGACAGCTCTGGACTCTCTCCTCACTGACCTTTGAAAGCATCCACGATCACTCTAGACTTCTCCTGTGCCACACAGGAATACCTCGACAGATGGTCAACCTGGGCAGCATCTTGCTTTCAGAGCCTGTCTCGGTGTGTGGGCCTGGTCACCCCAGGACCAACAAAACAGCTAGAGAAGGACACCTGGGTGGTCCACTGTGTTAAGGAAGCCAACACATGTCAACGGACTATAAGAATCAGGACTCTTCCCTTTGTAAATAAACTATGATTTTTCACCAAATCTTGGCATACATGGGATTCTGTAGCACCTCTTAGCCATGTAATTCATTTTAGCAGTAATCATATCCTCTCAGACAAACACATTTTCTGTTTAGCCTTGCCTTCTCCACAGGACTTGGAATACCTTGAGAACAGGAAATGTGATTTACATTTCTTTTGAATACTAAAACCACAGTCCTGGGAGTACAATAGATGATTCTCCTTGAACTGAATTAAAACGGAATAGAATACAAGAAGTAGGGACCACCTCTTGAAATTTGAAATAGGTAATTTTAGGGCAAAAAATAAAAAGAAAAAAAATACAGAAAATGCAATCTTAAATTGTCAGGCAGTAAGTTTATAGAAGTTATTCCCCACAGAGGTGAGAGAAACAGCAGATACATAGTTCCTAAGCTTTTTCTTTATTTGGATTCTTTGAAATCTTTTGTGAAACACACACACTTGCTTTATATTTATCTCTCGATCTCTACGTGACTATTCGATAGATACCTTCATGTGGAGATCAGGAGAAAGTCCCATGAAGGTTCATGATGAAAATTATTGTCCTACCAGAGCACTTGTCATTCCTCCACAGATCACCAGCAGTTAGACAGAGGCTGACCAACAGTGCTTTAGATACTTTATGGGATTTCATGAACAAAACTTTATGATGTTGTATAAAGATGTTTTGGAGACATCCTTAGCTTTGGACACTGAAAATCAAGTAGGACAGACGGTCCGTCTCTCTCCCAGGTGCCATCCGCTGTCAGAAATGAAGCTTGTACGTCAGTGGTCCAATCCAGTCCTACATGTGTCTTTGCATCTGGAGTTTTGAAACTGCATTGCATACTCCAAATGCCAGCTTCAAGAGACGTACATGGCATGCTTATCAATCTCTTCTTGTAATGTCTGGCTTTCTAGCACTTTCTTTCTCTGCTGAATTGTGACACCGCTGCCAGGGAAATAATTGGAACCCTCTCCCCAATGACTGCCGTTGCGAATGCAGTGCCGAGTCTGCCCTGACTGCCCGATTGAGACATGGCTAGGGACTTTACAACCACTGTAATTATGGAGTCCACCCACCACTGCAAGCAAGACAGAAAGCCAAGAGAACATCGAGTTTAGGATTCTGTTGTGTTTTGTTTTTATTGCCTCATAATACTAAGGTTCCAGCTCAGAGATGAAATATTATATAAAGAGACTTAGGTTTGCTTTCACTGGTAATTTGTTTTTCAGCCCCAACAAAGTAGGTAGAATTGTTGTTGTTGTTATTTAATCTTAGTACTTCTGGGTGAACAGTGACCATTCTTTACCTCTTCTGGTCAAACTCTTAAGGTGGTTTTCAGAAATTGGTTCATATGTCCTCAAACCACCCCTGTGAGGAAGTTAAGTATCCTTGTTTTTCTAGTTGGAAAAAATGAAGCATAGAGGGCTTAGGCAATTGACTTAGCCCGTGAGGGATTGAAGCATGAGTTGTCATTGGAGAACTGATTTCCTCTTGGTGTCTTGGAGGGCACTCTTGCCTTCTAATTGGAGGGCAGTAATGTGTTCTGGCCAGGGACAGCTATACATGTGGTAAGAAAGAGCAAGCCTCTCAGTCAAGGAGAACATGGCTCTGAAACTACCCCCAGAGATGCTTCTTTCCTGGCTGACAGTTAAAACAAGTGACATTCAACTCAACTATGGAAAGTCCAAGTGACTAATTTAATGAAACTTTGGTGTGTGAAGGATAGAAGGGGAGGAGGCTGGCTGGGCCAAGTCCAGTGTGAGCCATCTCCAATCCCAACCCATGCAAGAGGTTGAGGGTGAGATGAGAGCAGAAGGGGTCCGACGAAAACAGGCTCCTCTATGTGGTTAGGGAAGAGAGTCTGACCATGTGGACAGATGGAAGCCCTGGGTTACAGAGGCGAAGCATGTCAGCAAACCAGGAGCATTTCCTGTCTGCAGAGAGGCAGAGGGCCAATTCTTCGATGAGCTGGAAATAGGAAGTAGTGGGGGGTAGTCAGCATAACCCTTTCTCTCTGTGGGTTTTACATAGTGAAGTCAAGGAGCTTGTTATGTCAGTGATCCTGAGAGCTTGTTTATCTACTGTGTTTTCTTTTATGTTTCCTCTTGTAATACTTGATGCTATTCAATCCACAGAGGCCACATTGCAGCTGTCTCAGACATCCATCAGCCAAAAGTCATTGTTCTGGCTGCAATCATTTTGCCCAGCCGTGTGGCTAGATATGTTCAGATCATGAGTTAGTTCACTGTGCCTCTGCTTCTCGATGTACACGTTCAAGGAGAGCTGAAGGGGGTGGGGCAGGGATTGATGGTTCCTTCTGTTTCTCTCGCTCCAAAGAAGTGACTGTACCTCTGGTCAGCATTCATCACTGAACAACTTAATGTGCACAAAGCGCTGTTCTAAATGACATGGAGGTAACGACTAAAACATTGGACCAGCGCGATCTGGTTAGCCAGAGATTTTCCTCATGTATTTTCTTATTAAGATGTTACAATACTGTGAGGTGGGTGGTATTGTTTAGAGGAAAATGAGGCTCAGAGAAATGCATGCAGTCTCATCATTGAAAGTCTGCCCCTGCTCTAAAGGACCACTTGGAAGACCATACCAGCAAGAAGGCAGGGTGGAACTCAAGAATTCTCTGGGGCCTGTCAGCATTCCCAGGACCATTTCCTTTGTGGGAGCCTAATCTGACTACCCTCTCTTCATCCTTTCTGACTCAGCGGGGTACTCCTCTTTGTTGAAATTTCTAAGGGAGCCCAACAGACAGCTTCCCTCTTTCCCACCTGAGACCCAAGCAAAGTGAGAAACATCACCATTACTAACAAGAAAGGACTAAAGTGGGATATGCAGCCTGCCCACTGGACTCCCAAGTTAGGCAGACCATTCTACCCAGTCTTGGGCACCAAGGAGAGCTTGCTCAACGAGACCGACCTCCTGGAGAAGCAAAGACCGCTTTCTGCTCACAGGGCATGCCCGGAGGAGGGGAAGGATCAGGAGCCAGCACACCTCTGGCAGAGTGAATCCAGGCGCCAAGAGGCACGAGTGTTACCACTCTCAGGGCTTCACAGACACATGGCAGTAACCCTCCAGGGTGAAGAAGAGTCACTTCACCTAACGCTTCCTCCAGGATATCTTACCTGAGGCCTAGGTCAGGTTACCCTCCGCTTCTTCACAGCATTCGCTACGTGTTACTATCTCGTCATAATCCTGAATTAATGTTTGGTGTCTCTCTCCCCCAAAGAACTGTGCACTCTAAGTGAATGTCTTAAGTTCTTTTATCTTTTTATCCACAGTGCCTGGTACCTAGCACGTAGTGGTGAGAGTTTGTTGAACTGAACTGAAAAGGAACTAAACCTCCTTACCAACCAATACCTAAAAGACTTTGTTGTTGGGTGGTCTCAGAAACTTCTGACATGCTTTTGTAAGTGTTCATTTACAAAGTCAGGATAATCACTGATAAGACATAGCGCTAGAAGTTTTAAAGAAAAAAATACTACTGTAACATGTAGATAAAGGCTGCTGATTCTATTTAGCAAAATGAACCTGTGCAATGGAGTATGAGGGATATTTGTGTGAACAGCCATGTTTAGAGTTAGTGCATGTGCTGGTGATTAATTACAAGCGTGTTGCTAGTGATGGATCAATTCAAGATTTAATAGGGAGCCCTCCAGTTACATTCCCACAGTGCAGTACTACTCAGAGTCTGAACCCCAGAGCAGCAGCAGCACCCGCAAGCTTGCTAGAAATGCACATTCTTAGACCCTGCCACAGACGTACTGAATCAGGATTTCTGGGGGTGGTGTCCAGGAATCTGTGTTTTAACAAGCACTCCACATGATTCTTAGGCATGTTAATATTAGAGGAGCATTGTTGCAATGTACCTCCTTCTCCAGTGTAGGAAGAACAGACCTGCAGAGGCAAAGAAAATAATAGTAAGAGTTTATTTAATATTTGGCAATGTGTTGTTTTACACACTGTAAGTATATTTATCTCCCTGATTTCTTGCGACAATCCAGTGAAGTGGTTACTGTTTTTAAGTGCATTTTTATAGGTGAACAAACTGAGACACAAGGCCAGGAATAGGGTGAGGCAAGTGAGGCACACTCCTTGGGTGAGAAATTTAAGAGGGTGCCAAAGAAAATCAGTGATTAAGATTAATACTATTTTAATTATTAACATTTTTAAAAATAAAAAGTCATGCTAATAAATTCATGATGATCAGAATGTCAAGTAAAGATCCAACAGGCAGAGTGGTTCCACTAACTTGCCAGATGGTACAGAAGCAAAGGCTTGAACCCAGGGAGATTGACTCCAGAGGCCACGTGCTCAATCACCATGCTGTTGACAACCTGTCGACTGATACCACCAACAACGTTTCGATGGGGCATGGAAAGGTCTAAGCCTAGGAGCAAGCATTGTTTGAGACAAAGGGATGCGTAGTTGTTCTGAACTCATTGGGACCTCATGCAAAACAGCAACAACAAAATCTAAAAACCAATGCAGAAAATTCAGATGGGTCCTAAATTGCACTGCTTGGCAGTCTATGAACTTAAGTATGAGAAAGGAAGATTTTTCAAGCTTCGTCCCAATTTTTCTTCCGGCTGGCTCCTGCTGGGAGAACCAGTGGGTAGAACTACCCTGCGTTCTGGCTATCGGAATGTGATAATTAGACTCAGTTAATATAACTGCAGTTCCCTTCTTGGTCCCTCCACCGTTGGAGAGATGGAGTGAGCATTTCCCTTTGCTTACTTCCAATCTGTGAGATTCTGGCAGGCAGGCAAGCTGCTTGTCCTGAGGGTTTGACATTGAGAGCTGGTCACCTAGAATGCCCCAACATGTTTGAGCTGCATTGTTAAACTACATTGGTATTCTCCCAGCAAAACTCCTCTCCTTCTTTTACCAAATCAGCATTCTGTGAACATGATATTTTCTAGCCTAAAAACATTGCACGTTTCTGCTGCAGCCACCATGATTCTTCCTTGCTTTATATAAATGGAGTCTAAGGAATATTTCTAGTAAATGAGCTCATGTGTCAGGAGACTGAAACATAGTTACAAACTTTACATGATACGTTGAAGAAAAGGATCAAAAGGCTTATTGCTAGCTCTGGCTTTCCCTCTCTTTAGTTGGGAGAAAGGAGAGGATGTGTTTTATACACCTAAAATGCTTAATGGGCAGGCGCCTTATGATATTTAAGGTAAGTGGGAGTTGTAACGATGAACACTTAGACATTTAGACAGTACTTCTTTTTGTTTTAAGATTTTATTGGAGAAGGGGAACAGGACTTTATTGGGGAACAGTGTGCACTTCCAGGACTTTTTTCCAAGTCAAGTTGTTGTCCTTTCAGTCTTAGTTGTGGAGGGCGCAGCTCAGCTCCAGGTCCAGTTGCTGTTGTTAGTTGCGGGACTCTAGGAAACGAACTAGCAACCTTGTGGTTGAGAGCCCGCGCTTCAGCCAACTGAGCCATCTGGGAGGTCAGCGGCAGCTCAGCTCAAGGTGCCATGTTCAATCTTAGTTGCAGGGGCCAGAGCCCACCATCCCTTGCTGGACTTGAGGATTTGAACAGGCAACCTTGTGGTTGAGAGCCCACTGGCCCATGTGGGAGTCGAACTGGCAGCCTTCAGAGTTAGGAGCACGGAGTTTCAACCGCCTGAGCCACCGGGCCGGCCCCAGAACTTCTAATAGCTGGTCAGTTTCTCTGTCCACGTTATTTTTTGGTAGCTGTAGTATTTTTGGAGTAAGTTATTTCTCAGACTTTTAAATTCAACCCAATGGAGGTCATTTCTTAGAAGTTACAAAATGAGTACTGAATGAGTTTACATTTCATTTGCTGTTGATAGCAATATGTGCTTTTTCACCTTTTGAGGGAAAACATTTTTGTTCAATTTTTTTCTCCTAGAAAAATGTTTTGAGGACCTGTTAACTAAAATTATGAGGGACAATTATATGGGTAAGTTATATAGTCTCTGCCCTTCAGGAATTTACAGACTACTAACAGTCAGGAATGCAACTGAAAAACCATACTGCAAGGTGGACAAAGAAGAAATAGTCTAAATACTTTGGACATTCTGAGATGAGAGAGACACACCTAGGAGGAATCTAGGAGAAGGCTGCATTTCAGTTCAGCCCAGTGGATCAAGAAGATTGTAAGTGAGAGAGCACTTTAAGTGAGGACAGCAGGAACAAAGACAAGGGGGGAATGAGGAAGGATGGATGGAGCATGTTCTAGAAAAGGAAAGTGTCCTGTTAGTTTGGAAAGAAGTAGAAATTAGATGAGGGATTTTGAGCTCTGTTCAGTACGCACCCGGGAGCCAGTAAGGTTTTGTTTTTCAGCAGTGATGGGATATAGTAGAGTTATGTGTTTAAGCAATGCTTTTCAGACTTTAATATGCATTTAAATCACCCAGGGATTTTGTTAAAATGCAGATTCAGATTCAGTAGGTCTAGGGAGGGGCTTGAGAGTCTGCACGTCTAAGAAAGCTCCCAGGTGATGCTAGTGCTTCTGGACTGCAAAACACTCTTTTAGTACCGTGTTTCCCCGAAAATAAGACCTAGCCGGACAATCTGCTCTAATGTGTCTTTTGGAGCACAAATTAATATAAGACCTGGTCTTGTTTTACTATCATATAAGACCCAGTATAATATGATATGATATGATATGATATGATATGATATGATATGATATGATATGATATGATATAATATAATGTAATACTGGGTCTAACATAAGACCCGGTCTTATATAATATAAAATAATATAAGATCCGGTCTTATAGTAAAATAATACTGGGTCTTATATTAATTTTTGCTCCAAAAGACGCGTTAGAGCTGATTGTCCGGCTAGGCTTATTTTCGGGGAAACATGGTAGGCAGGCTCTAGAAATATGTTGTAATGGGAGATAAAATTGGAGTGGAGGAAGCCTGGAGATTGTGAGGTAGGGCTTAATGCAGTGGCCCAACCAAAGGTGAGGATACTCTGAACTAGACAAGAGGAATATCCAGTGGAAGTCAAACCTGTAGGGCTTGACAGCTACCTAATGTGGAGTGAGGGGCAGTGGGAGCCATAGTGTATGACCTTAACAAGCTCAGACGCTGCATGTGGGTGCTATGAGCATGCCCCTTCCCTAACCCTCTGTGTTCTAGTCATCGGCACTACTTACAGTTCTTAGATTTGCCAGGTATCTGTCTGGGCTTGTGTCATGTTGCTGAGTCGGAAAGAAATGTTCATGTCCGTCTCCATCGCCTCACTAGGTTAATTCCTACAGAACCCACAGGATTCACGTCAGGTGTCACCTCTTCCTGGAAGTCTTCCTAGTGCCCTCAACTACCCCATCCCCAGGCTGGAGTAGGTACCCCTTCTCTGTGCTCCTAAGACACCTTGTGAGGTCTCACGTTGAAGTACTGTGTAGTCAGATTGCATACCTGTCATTGACTCTGCTTCTTGACAACAGGGATTAGCTTTTTCAGCTTTGTGACCCCAACATTCCAACATAGTAGAGATTCAGTCAGTGCTAGAGGAATGAATGGATGAATCATGAGGAGGAACAAAGCTTTTCTTGCAATGGTGGCAATGGCTTATGTGTTTGTCATTGTTGGTGAAATAGCAAAGTGAAAAGGAAATTGTTTAGACATTGGATTTAATTTACATGGTAATTTTGATGTGTAGAACATCCAGCTGAGGCTGTCCAACAAGCAGTTAAAAATTTCAGAATGCAACTTAGAAGATAATTGAGGACTGGCTACAGTGACTTGGAAGCCACATGCATGGAGGTGACAGTTAACATGGTAGAGGATCAAATAAAGGCAGAGAGATGGACAGAGAGACAGGCAGACACAGGGAAAGACAAAGTGGGAGAGGCAGTCAACAGAGAAATAGAGACAGAGAGAATGAGAAAGGGCAGAGAGGGACAGCCAGAGGGAGACTGAAGACAACACCTTTATCCTTCACTTTTAAAGACCTTTCCCCTCTTTCTCCTCCTCCTCCTCCTTCTTCTTTGTCTTCTTTTTTTAATTAAAGTTTATTGGGGTGACAATGGTTAGTAAAGTTACATAGGTTTCAAGTGTACAATTCTGTATTACATCGTCTATATATCACATTGTGTGTTCACCACCCGGAGTCAGTTCTCCTTCTGTCACCATATATTTGATCCCTTTTACCCTCATCTACCATCCCCTCTCCAGACTTAACCCCTGATAACCACTAAACTATTGTCTGTGTCTATGAGTTTTTGTTTCTTTATTTGTCTTCTTCCTTTGCTTCTTTCAGTTTTATATCCCACATCAGTGAAATCAAATGGTTCTTGACTTTTTCTGTCTCACTTATATCGCTTAGCATCATAATCTCAAGATCCATCCATGTCGTGACATGTGGCATTTATCTGTAAAGATATATGTGCTCCGATGTTCCGTGCAGCTTTATTTAAGGTGGCCAAGACCTGGAAACAACCAAAGTGTCCTTTGATACATGACTGGATAAAGAAGATCTGGTATATAAACACAATGGAATACAATTCTGCCATAAGAAAAGCCCTTCTTCCTTCTGTGACACCCAATATGAGGCACCTCACTGGGTCGCATATCACACAGTATAAGGGCAGTGTTAGTCATGAGGACTTTAGGAGCCAGCAAGAGGGAAATCCTTAAGAAGTTTGAGATGCCCAGACCTGAGAACTAGGTCTATGTGTGAGGTCAGGATTGAAAAACTGGCTTTACATACGAGCTCTACAGCCCTACTTTATGCCTTTCTAGCTTTCTGTCTGGTTGGAATTCCATTCATCAAAAGGTAGATGCACTTAAAGCTTGGTCCCAACTCCTCTGTCCTTTGCTTTCCAAATTGCTTGATGGGATACCCCCACCTCCAACACACAAACGTTGTTACATTCTGCCTTCTATCAGGTGGCCTGTGTGCATTTTAGAATTATAAGACTTTTCAGGCTAAAAGGCCATTTCTCCCCCTTCAAATATGACCTCCAATATTTCATCCAGAGTAGTGTATAAGACAGAAAAAAAATATTTAAATGCAGGCTGCTGGGCACCCCTCAAATCATAGCGTAGGTTGGCACTTACAAGGCCTTCAGAAACAATGATTACATCTAGGCTTTTTTTCCCCCCCTTGTTGCCCAAAGCAGCGTTTTTAACAGACTTCTATTGTGTTTTCTCCATTCAGTTCACTTAGAGGGTGACATTTTACTCTCAAATTCATATGCATAGTTGCTCTTAGAGACTTTCAGTGCTACATTCCTGACAAAATCAGACCTTCTGTTTTATCTGAAACAACCCCCCAAAGAAAATCATTGGATCTGAATGAACAGAACAATTCTTTATATCCATGGGGGACAGGCAGACAAAACCCAATAAAACTGAAGAAAGAAAGAGACATGGCGATGATTTGTTTTTCATAATTACTTATTCAGGGTAGAAAGGAGCCGGGGAAGAAAGTTCCTTTTAACATGTCTCGACGTGACGGATGAGGTGTGCTTGTCATGTGTATGCAGGAGCGATGAATGCCGGGCAGTCTTGTTAAAGGAGATGCTTCACATTGGGCGGAGATATATTTCTATCTGGAACACTGGAGATAAACACCCGGTGTTCTACTCCTCATTTTCATTATGCTTAAAGCCCTTCACTGTTCTTTCAGAGTGGCAGGTGATGTGACTAGCATGCAACAGACCTTTCTTTTCTGTGTCCTGTGGCAAAAACAATCCCCCTTTCACAACACAAAATAGGAGTACCCCGAATACATGTTTTCCTCCTAACAATACCCCTAGAATGTGTATGTGGTAGATTTGGAAATCATACTGGAGTGCAAAATCCTATATCATCTCTAAGTTCCTTTTCCCTTCCTTGTAACTCAGTCACACAGTTTTCTTTAGTGTAAAACTTACTCAAGGAGAGTCCCAGCCAGAAATCAAGTGAGAGAAAGAAGAAAGGAAAGTTTTAGCTAAATTGGCTTTGTTTCTTCACTTATGTGCAAAGGATAAACAAACTTTTTCTATCTAAAACAGCCTTTGCTCATGGAAAAGTCCAATCCAACAGATTCTGGCTTGAACTATAGAAGCAATAAATTGGATCTGTGGTTAAAAAAAAAGAAAAAGAAAAAGAAAAGAAGCTAACAATACAACGTTTCACATATCTGATTAAGGGAGGGTTTAATGCATTCATGAATCATTTCCTAAGGCTATTATGAATTCAAGGATAAAGAATTAAAAAATGGTAAGTGCAGGAAGTATAAAAATAAGGGTTATGCCATAAACTTTTATGTCTCCATGTTACCCTTATGTGATGATCTAGCTTGTTTCCTAACCATGTAAATACATAAATTAAAAATCTTGGATTTGTGGGTACCTGGGAGATTACAGTACACATCACACATTTTATGGGAAAGGAAATATTTACCAAAAAAAAAGTATAGCTATCTGGAACATATGTTACTCTTTCTTCAGTCATGCATGCAATTATTACATTCTTTAAAAATTTTTTCCTGTTTCAATTTTGCACGTACTATGAGGTAGTTTGACACTAACTTATAGGTGTGTGTTCCATAAATTTTATTTTTAATCAATAAAGAATAGATAGGACATGATTCCTATCCTGAAGCAAGTAACTCAGTGGTTGAACTCAAGTATCAGGATCCCCAGGATACAGCGTGGTCTTTCATTTGTGGATTGAAAATCATCCATATGTTTTGTGATCGTATTACATATCACCATATTTGTATGTGACAAATTGCGCTGACTGCAATCCTTCACATTTATATGTAAGAATGTTCCAAAACAGGATAGTCTCACACAAGTTTTCTGAGAGCTTCTACATTAAAAACGATTGCCAGCTATATCTTTTAGCCTGAGAGTAAAGACTTACAGGAAAAATAAGTAACCAACAGCCTTTCCAGTGGGAACTCTTTCTCTCTTACCAACACAAATGAACAACTGATGATGGGTAAGGAATCCCCAAGTCTGCATTACACAGTCCCACTTCACTGCCATTTTGGAGGAGTGAGTTCCTGTCGTATGACAAGGCGTGTGTAGGAAACCCGAATGGTGCCATCTACCAAGTGCCTAGCTCATGGCAAGTCCTTGTCTGAGGTGCTTTAAACATACATCTCATTTAATCCTGAAAATAGCACTATGATGTGCTGCTGTGCCCATTAGGTCACTAAGGTTAGGGGACAGGATCACATAACTGGCAGATGCTCATTTAGATTTGGACTTAGCCCTGTCTGACTCCAAGTTCCACGGGTGTGGCCCTATTTACCCTCTCAAATTCAATGCTAATGGCAATAGTGCATCTAATTCTTCAAAGTGATTTTGACTGTGAGCCAACAGAAGGCACATGTAGCCAGACTGGCCCGAAGCGTAGTTTCCCATTGTCTGTCATTGAAACCTACTACATCACATAGCCTGTCTGAGGATCCCAGGAGATGGAATTCTCTGTAAGGAACCTGTCTAGCTTTCTTTAGATAGTGGCACTTCTGCTACCAGTGACTTAAAAGTTATATCCTGATGGTACTCTTATGTAAGACAACACCCTAACACAATGATTTGAACCTGCAAACCTTTTCCTTCACCTCGAGGTTATGAAAGTAGATTGAAAATCATCCCTATTTATATATACCTACAATTTTTTAAAGGCTTTGCACATGATTTTATCAGGACAGTCCCTTTTATAGACTAGGAGACTGAGTCTCAGCGGGTTTAAAGTGATAAGGGACAGGTTCCACAGCTTATAAATGTAGGAGACCGGACCAGAACCCACATCTCTTAACTCCTAGACAAAGGTTCCTTCCACTCTGCCAGGCAGTTGAAAATTCCCAACCTTATCATGTGCTTCTCATCTTTTCCCTGAAAAATCACAAGGCAGCATGATGTTATCTGGCCTATCACTGTAAATATTTTAGCATTTCAATGAGGAGGAGGAATAAAGAGAGAAAAATGTTTCTGTAGAGATATTTTGCAGAGATAGGAGAGTTCTTGGTCTGTAGCCAAAGATCTTCAGCATTTAATGAGACTATTGTCCACAAGTTGGTGCAGGGTTGAGCACTGAGGTGGTAACTGTTTGGCTGCTCCCAGTATCCCTCAAGATCTCCAGGAGGAAAACAGGAAGCAGGACTTAGTACTGACAGGAGTTGCACTCTGGTTTTGGCCCTGAATAAAGCCATGTCACCTCTCTGAGCCTTGGTTTTACCATTTTTAAAATGGGCGTAGTAATTCCTGTATTGCCCATCTCACAAAGTTGTTTTTGGGAATCCAGTGAGGTAGGTAATACATTGAAAATTCTTTGAAAACCATTCATATTACAGGCCATACAAATGTAAGGGATTATTATTAGTATTGTTCATGGGTCACAGAGATTTCCTAGCACTGAGAAAACAATGGAATTCAAAAAAATGCAATACACTAGAAGTTTGTTATGGCAGCCTCCACTCTAAATTACATTGACGTTTCCTCCGTCGTTCTCTTGACTCAAAAATGGGGATAATAGAATTTATTCCATGGGCCTTGTATAAGAACAAAATGAATTGTCTGCGAAGGACCAAGAGTAGAGTAGTACTTGGTATATGCCTGGACTCTTTTCCAAAACTTCCAGTGATGAAATCCACCTCATCAGATAGACTGTCAGGTGATCCCAAATAGGATAGCAAATATTCTTCTTATTTGTTACTATTCCTGTCATTCTCAGTTTACTGCACTTCCCATAGTTCCACAATAAAAATAGAGCTATTCATCAGATAGCAAGCCCACAGTGCTCCCTGTCTTCTAAGGTCAGCTACAAAGGGGCTGCGGCACAAATATTTGGGGAATTATTTAGTGATTTAGGGCCCTAAATCTGTGGAACTGAGCTGATTAATTCCTCCCATGTTGTTGAACAGAACCCACTGCCCCTACTTGCATTACTGGTTGCAGCCCTCATCTTGGCCTTACCACAAGTCTTGCCCATAACTAAGGATGCCAGCCAGCACTGGAATATAGACACTGATTATCTTCTTTTCTCGATAAGCATTCTCCTTGACCATATTATGAAAACGCTTCTCTAGATGTCTCTATTTGTTTGAAGTCTGCTGAGGCCTTCATTAGTGTTACTCGGACCCACCCCAGCAGTGTGCTTTCAGTTGGTAATTGCTTTACCTGGTTAGGAAAAGGCCTCATCAGTTAAACAGCAGAATTGAGATGAGAACTCGGAGCTCTGAATGGAAATCTTATTGCTCATTTCTTTCCATCATACTTCCTGCTATGAAATTATTAGACCCTCATGAGCCATCATTTCAATTGTTGTCCTGTTCCTTCATTCTTTCACAGCCCTCCTCAGCAAGAACTTTCAGAATGATATTTAGTACAGTTGTGCTAACATCTTCAAACATTGCAGTTAGGTGTTTGAAATCAAATGTGTAATTATGGTAGTGGAAAGCGACATCTGATTCCAAGGAAACCTCATGTTCCCCTGGCTATAATTAGAGAGCAAGGTTTGCAGCACAGATTTTCCCATGAAAGCCAGTTCAAGTGAGGCTTCTGTTCTTTCAGAGGGGTTCCTGGAGGCGGGGATTGTGATGAAATGATTTGACATTGGTCCGCCTTCCTATTATCAGTCATAGCATCTAAAAGCACAAAATATGTGCAAAGAATTATTGTTGGAAATGCTTGATAATAGTCTTCCAATTTATTTGTCTCTGAATAAGGACAAATTTGATCAAGGAAGGAAAGTTACAAACACCCACAGAAACCCATGGACCAAAGTGTACAGCAGTAAAAATTGTCTCTTAAACATGCCTCCAGAGCCTAAATGGGAAACTCTTGCTTCTCTGGATAAAATTAGACATTGTTTTGAATGATCTTACAGGGCCCTGAAGCTCAAAATTCATAATAATAGGAGTGGGAGTGAGATGACCAAAAATTCAGAGGTTTTCCTACTTCCTATTTAAGGACTGTCCATGTGAATCTTCTCAAAACTGGATTTCCCCACTACCCTTGGAAGGTTTTTGTAATTAGCATATTTAGCTGTACCATGTTATACTGCTACAGGAAGAATCCCATTTGTCAGCAGTTTTAAACTTTGCCAAATAAAGGCTTATTGGCAAACGGCAGTGAACACTCTGATAATGACCCAACTTTAGAAAACACACACCCTGCTGTGTTGTATTCAAGCCACAGTTCTATTGAAATAAAAAAGAGACAATGCCTGCTTTCAGACACTAGAGATCCTTTGTATTCCAATAAAAGTCTAAATTAATGTTTTAAAAGGTTATTGCTATTTTTTCCCGTTTAGCTGGCATCATTTGTAAGTCCTATTTAGACAAAATCCTACGTTATTTTACTATTTCTTTTCGTACAAAAGCTAGTATTTGATTGTGTTAGATGATCAGCTTCTGGTTTTCATTAGACAAACCTGAAATACCCTATTATTAAGATTAAACAAAAAAATAGTTGTTTTCTTATTCTGAAACCTATTATTTTGAGGCTGCGGTGACCAGAGGAAAAGAAATCAACTTTATAAAACCTGACAGAGATACTTCAAGGGAGCAACATAACCTCACCAACGCTGCATTTAGGTTGCTTTTGTATGCCATCCATTCCTAGAACTGACAATGGGAAAGAGAGATAATTCCATTCATTGAATTTGCAATACTTTATTATGAAGAGAATTTCAAAGTACAAAATACATGGCAAGATATATTGTTTGCCTATGTAACATCAACATTCCGGTAAGGTGCTCCTGAGAACCTACAACACGATGACACTGGGACCTAAGGGTTATGAGGTGTTACATCTCCATGTCATTTACACTTAGCCTGGTGTTGACTCAACGTAAGTCTCAGACTGAGCCATTAGCAAGTAAGGAGTAGCCATAGCAGCATAACGGGAACATGAAGTCCAGACAGCATTCACAAATCAAGACTTCCCTTACTCTCCCATTCATTCAAATGGGCACGCTAGCCCCCTCTGACTTCTCTCTAATAGATCAGAAATCCTCTAGGGCATCTCAGATGGACTCTTCCTCCTGACATATTCTTATTGGTCCATTGGACCTCATCTTAGAAGGCATCTCTCCAGGACACCTACCCCCGCATCCCAAAGAGGAGTTAGGTGCCTCTGCCAGGCACTTGCTAACTTTTATAACTATAATCATACCACATTGCAATCCTCTCTGGACATGTTGACTTCCCACACTAGACTGTGAACAACTTGATGCTGGGGAGCATATCTTTTCATTGTGATATTTGCTGCATCTAGCCTACTGCATGCAATATAATAGGTGTTTAATAAATGATTAAATTAATATCTCCTCAGACTAGATTTCTTGGCTGTCCCCTTGCCTTGGCCAGTTTCCTCCAGTTCTGTCACAGCCAGCTGTGATGATGGCTGTCTCCTGCCAGCACCCGCAGAGGCAGTCCCATTGGGGAGTTGGCCAGAGTGCCAGCACTGCTGTGGTACCCACCACCATCATCAGCATCCAGGCTGCCCGTGCCTCGTGTCCACGGTGCTCCCCCTGCTGATGCAAAAACCCCTGATTCTGATGCTGTATCACTTCATTTGTGTGCTTATTTTATCCTCTGTGTCTTTGCACCACCACCCACATTTCTAGGACATTCTAGGCAGGGACCTGAGGAGATAGTAAGTGAGGCAGTCTGAAGGCCAGAGGTCTGCTGTGCTCAGAATCACCCCCTTTTCTATGATAGTGGCTCACACTCATGTGTCTTGGTTCTCGTCCTTGAGATTGAGTTTTTTCTTAGGATACGCTGGCTCCTCGTGTCAATAGACCCTAGTTAGATTTCCCTTCCCTATGTCCATTCGATATACCTAAACATGCCTAATTAATTCTTAGGTTAAGCACAGTGGAGGCTCTAGCTGGAGCCTCTCCTACTCTGAAAAACCGTCTGTCCATAGGCAATTGCTCCCTTGCATTTCAGAAGAGATATCAAGGATCTTAGTAGGGTTGCCAGATAAAATGCAGGGCACTCAATTAAATTTGAATATCTACTAAACAACGAATACATTTTTTTAGTATAAGTATGTTCCAAATATCACATGAGACATACTTGTACTAAAGAAGTGTTCTGCTCTTTAGCCCCAAATCAAACACCTCCCCAGAAGTGATCATGATATTGTCATGTCATCCTTTATCCCCATGTACCTGAGCTTATTGTAAGCCTTTCAGTATTGAACTAACAATAAAAATATAAATTGTCACCAGTATGGTGAAATCAGGCCAGATGTTGTATGAGATATACTAAAAAAATGACTCACTGTTTAAACGAAATTCAAATTTACCTGGGTGGCCTGTATTTTGTTTCCTACATCTGGCAACCCTAGTGCTGAGTCAAAAGCATCACACAGCCACTTGAAGGATAGGGACTGTGATGTTCCCAGCATGTCCCTAAAATGATAGCCCTTCAGGTGGCCCTTTATGAAACAGATGGACCTGTTAAGTATATTTGATATCCTGAGCCCACAGGCTTATCCTAATCCAGACTGCCTTTTGGGTTCTAGAGGGAGGACTCATCACCTTATCAAGTCCTGGATGCTGGATATGTCTTACATGTGTATCTGAAGTGATGAAAGATCTTTTGGGAAGTACTGAACCACAAAGAGAGAAATGACTAGAGGCTACCTCTGGTAGCACTACTTTTGGCTATATTATTTTGGAGGTGAGAAGTGCTACTGCATAAAAGTTTTGATGTAAAGAAAACTTCAAGGAGTATCTTCTGAGACTTTGCTCAAAGAAAATCCAAGGTTCACGTGTCTGGTCTTCTGCTAGCCATTCTGTCCTGGGGATTGGCTTGGGTTCATCTCAGCCTTTTCATGTTGGGCAGAAATGCTATGCTTAAGCCCAGTACTAAGCACCTCATAAGAGGCGATGATGGTGTTTTTATGTCATCCTTTATTCCTCAGCTACCTGGACTTATTTTAAGCCTTTGAGGATTGTATAACTAACAAGAAAAATATAAATTGTCAACAGTATGGAGAAATCAGGTCGAGGCAAGAATATGACATGAATTAACGTGAACAGGGTAGACTTTTAATTTTCTTCCTTCAGTCCTGGCTTTTGTGCTTGCCATGAGTCTAATGGAGTCCCAGATGAACCATGCCAATGCCTGAGCACTTGTAACAAAACAAGAGGAGATAAAGAGGGATGAAATCATCCATGGGAGCAGGAAGCAATTAACCACATAAAGAAAGTGAAACATCATCAAAGATAAGCCTTAGTAGCAATGTACTCAGGTTTGGGAACTTTTTGTTTTGAAGGTTTTCAATAAGTTTTCCTAGTTTTCTGCAGCTTCCGTAGGCCAATAGATTTTTTTTTTTTTTTTTACAGACAGACTTATGCAGTCATTACTGCCCACATACCCAGGTCTTTATTGCATCACAGAAATTAGATGTGGGTGGAAAGAGTGGGAATAGGGGACAGAGATTGAAATTTCAAAAGTCCTTCATGTTTGCCTTTGCTTAAGCATTTTGTCTTATTTTGGTCTTTGCCGTCATCTAATATCGGCTTGAGAGACTGAGCTTCTGTCCTGTTGTTCTAAAAAACAATAGTTGCTGACGACCAAAATTATTATGAGTAGGTAAAAGGGAGACATAGCCCAGAAAGTCTGATTCCAGGCTTTCAAATTACCCTTCTCTTGGGATCAAATGGTTCTTTGTGATTTTTGATAAAGAATTTAAGATGGTTGCTAGCAAGAATCTGTAGGGTGAGATTACATAACCTATCCTCAAGTCTGTACTGCAGAACCAGGCTGCCAAAGGAGCTGCTGCTCCTGCCATGATGAGGAAACTGTTGGTCAAATCAGGAGGCCTCCCTTATTCACATGGATAAATATAGAACTGCCTCAGTTTGGGCTGCTAAGTTAGTTAGAGTTGCTGGTTCCAAACAGTATCACTGAGATCCAGCCAGGAAACCTCATGTGCAAAATCAGGACACGGCCACTATAGCTTTAGAGTCCTACATCATGCCACCTCTTCTCTCTCAAGAAGCCATTTCTGCTAAATCAGCAAATCTGAGATAGTGCGGTTCCCCAAACACGCCAAATTTGCTATAATCCACATTGATAAAATACACGCCCAATGGCCCATTTATCTCAATTCAAATTTTAAGTCCCATGTGATTGCATGTGATGTGGAACCTAAATCAAACTTGGGTCACCAGCTGAAAAGGAATTGGGGAAATTTTTGTTTTAGCTTTCTGCTCGCCACAGGAAAGGGAAGTCACACTAGAAAAAAATTGGAATAGATATTCTGAGCCAAACCTCCATATAACTGCATTAGACCTCATATTTCTCCACATTCGTCTTTGAAAATTTCAAGCTTGTTTTGTTTTGTTTGTTATACAAAGAATTATATACTGGGGGTGCCAAAAAATGTTACACATAACTTGCATTCATCTTTTGTTATTGGTATATATTGAGTATTACTGTTTTAATAGTTTTGCCTTTCTTAAAATGTGTATACATTTTTTTGGCACCCTCTGTATTTAGTCCACCTTCTAACCTACTCCCAAAGTCTAGAACATTCCTTCTGTGACTAACTGCTTAATAAATATCTATACAATAAAGAAAAAGATTTAACATGTTAGAGATTTTTTATTCTCCCTTACATATCAAGAAAGAGGAATTGTTATGTATCTAATATTTGGGATAGTAATTATTGGATACCGCTGTCTTTTAACACAGATGGTGAGTAATAGGCTTAATATATCGGATTTGTGTACAAATTTGTGTTAGCAGAGCTAATTTGGTCCATAGTACATTACAAATAGATATGGGAAAAAGTTCTATTAGAACATGGTTCTGGCATATTTCCCATTTAAGGAACTGTACGCATCAAATGACTTATCATAGGCCACAAAAGTTGTAGAATAATTAACTATTTTCAAGAGTGCTGGAAGTTACTATATGAGCCAAGTGTAACCAACTACTTTTCCCTTTCTTAGAAGATTGAAGAAAATACAATTTAAATTTTAGAATGGGTTGGGAAATGTCTTTCTCATCAGCATTTTATGGTAGGGGACAGGAATCTTCCCCAAGTGTTTGAAAACAGGTCCAAGTGTGTGAGAAAGGAAGGGAGGAGCCTCAGCCATACAAATCAAGTAGCCTAGAACAATGTCAAGTTTTCCGGGGGATTCACTAGTTCTGGGGGTTATAGAAACCCCTAGCTTCTAACTAGAAAGCCCCTGGGGACCTTACTGTACTATGGTTCAGAGGTTCTTCCCGCTCAGGCATTTCCAAGTGAGGATGCATTATCAAACCCAACCCCTGGTGGTTCACCATACAGCAACATTATTTACCAACTCCCCCATCTTTCTCACCCTCTCCTGAACACTGGCTGACCTCCTGGGGGTAAGGAAAACAGGAAGACCGAAATAAGATCTCCCATTAGCAGCCATTAGGAGCTCAACATTCGTAGCTCAGCAGCCACTGAAATAGATTTTTCATAAATTTCCTGAGTAGCCTTGTGGAACACAAGATAAAGAGCAGTTATTTTGCTCCCTCTTTTATAGATGGCATAAATAACTTCCTTTGGCCACACAGCTCTAGACTTAGGAACAGAACAAAGATCTTCTAGTCCAGGGACAGTAAGGTGAGCTCAGGTGGCTGCCTGGAAATTAGCATTTTAAGAGGGTGACTGTAATTTCAGGGATACAACAAACTAATTTGGAATACGGTAAAGCGTATTTTTGTTCATTTTTCTGTATTGCATTTTGTTTCACTTCACTATTTTTTGATGTTCCATCTTTGATGACAATACAAGGATCTTAAGTCATAAAAGGAGAATCCTGTGTTTTTATTAGCCTTGATATATTAGGGATTTCTTTTGACCCTAATAACTCCAAGTCGGGTAACATTTACCGTGGCCATTTTCTAATCATTCTGTTCAAAATGGGAATGATAGGGGCCAAAGAGCAGTTATGTAATCATTGTCTTGATGAACAAAGGCATACTGTGGCAAAAAGTATGGAAGGGGAGTTATTTCATAGAAGGAGACTGTCTTTTGCTATGATAGGCATATAAAGAAGACTTAAAAAAATGAAGGAACCAAGTATTAAAGGCCAATATATTTAGTGATTTTCAGGTTTAACCCAATCCTCATTTTCTAATTTGCTCAT
The DNA here is from genome assembly GCF_964194185.1 of Rhinolophus hipposideros. NCBI lineage: Eukaryota > Metazoa > Chordata > Mammalia > Chiroptera > Rhinolophidae > Rhinolophus > Rhinolophus hipposideros. The sequence continues at coordinate 65,593,418 of NC_138056.1, read as the reverse complement.
AATAATACAGAGTAGCCAAGTGATGAATATCAACTATAAACACCCAACAGTTTCCTCCTCTCTCTCTTTCTTTCTCCCCCTGCCCTCAACTCAGACACACACACACACACACACACACACACACACACACACACAATACGTGTAGTATATTAAAAGGGAGACTGAATGGTCAGTGAGTTTGTGGACAGTACAATAGTTGTTATTCTTCTTCTATCTGAGAGGCAAGCAACAAAGGAATTCCACAGCTTAGATCATGCGAGGGAGCTCTTTCTGGCTCCCAGTAAATGTGTCGTCCAGTTCTCAAAATGCACAGGCTAAAGTAAACTTAGACTCTTATCCAAAGTCTTTGCTGAGAAAACGAATTAGGTTTTCCCTAAAGATTTTCCTAAACCAGTTAGATTTGTTTCTTTTGATTCAGGCGTATTAAAGACAGTAAGAGAAATTTAGTCTTGGGAATTACTATTTTAAACAAAGGCCAAAAACAGTGGTGTCTATTTTTAAAGCCTCCTCATTCCTCTCCAGTAACCAAGTGCGAGGTCATTTGAATTCTGTTTCCAGTGAATGCAGTTAACGTGCTTTCACTCCACACTTCAGTAGTCTGTCCTTTATACTCACCTGATTTCTATGATATTAAGTATATACAACATTTCCTTTCCTTTTAATCTGGTTTCCACTTACAATTTTCTGTGTATCTGAGATCTGTACTATGGCCTGCTTGAACTCATGGAAAATTGACGACACTAAAAGAGAATTGTTGTAGTTAAGCTTCCCTGCTGGCACTTTTTAAAACAGCAGTGGAAAAAAATAACAGGGCAGTAGTCAGATGTGATTTTTGGCAGACTCTTCACTCAAGCTGTTTAGGGTATCCCCAGAAATTATAAACCCTCAGAGGTGTTCAGGGTACAGTAAATAATGCAAGATACAATTATTTTAATATTCATCCTATTGATTCAGTTCTTTTCTCTGCATGTTTTTAGTAACATGGATTTCGATCTAAGTAAAAGGTCAGCTTTGAAGTAAGTGTAAAGTTATTTACAGGAAATGAAGCAGAAAGTGGGCTTTCATGCATTTTGAGATGTCTCTATTATTCAGGAGAATGAATTGTTATCAGTCAAAAGGAAAACAGATGTCTACCTTCTTATATGAAAGTTAAATAAACGTCTCCCATACCTGAAGTATGCTATTAACTCCAAAATTTGAAATTCACCAAGGTCTGTTTTCCCCAGCTTTGAATATGAAAGCTGGAAATAAACAAGTGTGAGTTAATGTTTTAAGTAAATATGTAGCAGTTGTAGGTTGGGGAGAGATGTGGAAGACTGCCAAAATGAGATAATCATGGTAGTTTTGTTTTTTCCAATAGGGGATGCTAACTAGACATTTGTGATAACTACCTAATCAACATTTTTAACTATTTAATTTTTTGTCAGTTGTTATTTAAATTGACTTTAACTCACGTCTATGTAACTGTGTATGTATTACATGTACACATATAACTAGATCTGTCTGAGGAAAGTAGCTAATTGAAGCAATTATGTGGCTCATTTTGTAGGGGAAAAAAGAGGAAGAGGAGAAATCAGACAGTGAGGAAAAGGAAAATATAGAGAATTGTAACTTGCTATATAGATTTACATTTAGGTATAGCTTGGACTTCCTCAAATGTTATGTCTACTTATAAGTCTTAGACTCCTTCTTACTCTAGGTCAGAAAACTGACTGCTAGATGTGTTTAGATGGTCACATAGAGTGAGTTCACTGGCACCTTAATGCAAGAGTACTTGGTTCCATCTTGGTTACCAAAGTTTAGTTCAACAATGATGTCATTCAACAAATATCTAGTAAGTACCCACTGTGTCCTGGGCCCTTAGCTAGGTGCAGGGGGTCCACAGTTCACCTCACTATTATCTATAAAGTATTTTCTTGTTGTTGAAATGATCTCCTGGTCCATTGCCTAAAGTAATAACAGCAAGGTAAAAATGCAATACAAGACCTCTGGCTTACACATTCCATGCCTGACACCAGGGTCTCTTGAGATCAAGTGAGCACGGTGGAGATTAATTTGGCCAAGAGGCCAGAGGCAGGTAATTTCTCCAAGGTCATATGGCAGAGGAAGGCCAGGAAAATGCTGCCCCTCTGGTGGTTGAACATTCAAGTGTTAGGATAGGGAAGACTCGGGTTACGAGGCACACATCCTTCACTCGGTCTTTCCCAAACCCCAGCCCTGGACACCATAGAAAGAGAATCATGTTGTTGACAGGGTGGGTGCTCTGATTCAGAGATGTGTGTCATTTACAGGAATTAAGAGCACCACCCTGAGCAGTGAACCAGAAGAATCACTCCTTCAGAGGTAGAAAAGAACGTGCCAATTCTCATTTAAGAAAAACCCATATAAATTATAAGACAACCTGACCTTTACTTTAAGTAAATATTCACTTTTTAATTTCCAGCATGAAAATACCCTAAAAGCATTACTACAGTTCAAAAAGATAAAAGAGACCTGGGTTAGAACCTCACTTCTGCCACCTACTAACTGAGTAAACTTGAGCAAATTATTTAACATCTCTTAAGTATCAGTTTCCTGCACTGTAAAGTTGTCATTATAATAAGATCGAACTCACAGGCCTTGTGTGAAGATGAAATAAGATAATGTATATACATTTTTGGTGCAATGTCTGGCATTGGGTAAAGATTGAATAAATGCCAGCTGTTATCATCCCTACCTCTATATAGCTGGGCAACCCGATGGGCTATAGATATTGTGGATCTAATACCCTGCACATGCCCGAAACTCAACTTTTAGAAGGAACCTTTGCTGTTTATTCTAATACGTGATACAGTGGCAAAAGGAAATAACAGTCAGTGGTATTTGTGACTTTCCATGGTAACCATTTCTGTTTCCCCCTCTTAGCTGGAGAAAATAAGGGCAATGTCGGCTGAATTAGCTGGAACATGCCATTCACTTTTTACCACAATGTGGTAAGAATAGGGAATATCGTTATAAAATTTCTATGTATCAAGCAGTTGGAAATGTCAAATAGAATTTTGGGGAAAGAAAGATAGATCAATATATATACAGCAAAACTTTGTTGACTCATTTTTTTATTTTAATATAACATTTGGACAAGACTGGCTGATTTTAATTATGTAAGGAACATGATCGTCTAAGCAGATAGATAATTCTAGAACCTTAAAGAACTTTGGAAACTTTAACCTGGGCGGGGGGGAGAAAGATAATAAACAAGTAAATAAGTAAGCAACATAAAATAATAGAATTTGAAGGCATATTTGAGATCCATCGCAAGGGCTTTATGAACTAAAATGCACAGAACAAATACAAAGAATGATTATTAGCAATATTTAATTATAAATCATTCTTACCTGGTAATATAAGCAGCCTTTACAGACTTTTATTAAACATTCGTATTCCTCATTTGAAGTACAATATGTTCCTTAAAAACATAAAACTCATTTCATTTTGTATCTATATTTTAATATTTTCACTATGTCAAACTGATTTTCTGCCAAATCGACTGACCCAGAGAAGGCTAAATGTTCACATTGTCTTTCATAGGGAAAAGAATCAAGGTGTGTAATGATTATTTGGGCTGCTTCTCAGTTGCATGGAAACATGCAAATAGATCTAGGTGCTTGTGAAACTTTTAAATAGTTTTTTTTAAATGACAAAAAAAAATAAGAAAATGTAACAGATATTTTACTCTTCAATTGTAATTAGCTACTTTTTCCTAGATGGCATTCAACAAACATTGAAATTAGAATATAAACCTCTAAAAAACTGAGACAATGTATTTATTCCATATTAATGGAACCATTCCTTGTAATGGTTCTCTTGAATTTTTTCATATGTTCAATATTGAAATTGAAAGTATTTCCATTTGATAGGAAACATTCCATTAATATCAAATAAATTCATATCCTCACTCTTTTTCATTTAAAATTCTGAGTGTAATTTCATATTCACAGAGCTTAAATAATGTCTGTGAAATGCTTTAAGTACGACGGATGAAAGTTATCAAGACATATCGTTATCCAAGAAAGCCCACTTAAAGTAGTTTTGTCTTATATATCTCACATACCTCCTAGCAGAGTATCATGCATATAGTAGGCACTCACTATACATCATTGAATGACAATAACACTTACATAGTCATATTTCAATTTTTACTATAATATTTCCTCCACAAGCATCACAGAGCAGTAATATCTGGAACATGATCATCATGCTCAGGATTTAATGTAAAATTTATCAGGCTTTCAGACAGAGCTTATACTACCAAACACAGAAGAGCCTAATGTGTCACCCAAATACCAAAGTGGACCGTTACAATGAGAATTGTAACATAATAGCAGTCCAGAGCATCCAAATGTGCTGATGAATTCATCCTTTCCTACCTGCAGAGAAGACAAATTACAAGGTAAATTACTTGTTAGATATGGACTCAGAGCCATGGTATTTGGTCGGAACATTGCCGTGGCTGTTGTCAGAAAGCTAAGAGCAAGCCATATCCATCTCCGTTGTAGATTTGGGTTTGCAGAATGGCCGGTATTGCTTTCTATGGATAATGCTGAGGCACGCTAACAGATTCCTAACCTTTGAGTTTCCCCATTTTTGTTGTTGACATGCTGACCATCTCATATCCGCATATTGTTTCTTCAAAGTAGGTAAAATTAATGATCAACCTATGGCTTTGTACGCACAAAAATAAACACACTCTGCAGCTTGTACTTGATCTGTGAGATTGACATGTGGTTGATCTGAAGTAGACTCACTAGGGAGTAGACTCTGGCAAACTATTGTCTGTCTTATCCACCTCTGAAACCCTAACACCTTGAGGAACGCTGTCACACTAAAGGTCCTAAATAAATATTTGCAGGAAAAAAAATGCATGAATAAATTACTATGACAAACGCCTGACCTCATTCTGTATATTCATTTTTTCCTAATTTCCTGCTCAAAGGCTAACATTTTGGAGGCCGTTTTCTATAAATGATGTGGGCAAGAACGAAATATCTATATGTGTACACCATCACTTATTTATTGTATTCCTTTTCCAGACATGTGTTCCTTGCCTACCAGGAAACTTGAACCCTGAAATGTACAATTCATTGACTTTTACTATATTTTTCTAAAATTGTGCAACCATCACCACTATCTAATTCCAGAACGTTTTTATTACCTGATAAAGAATCCCCATGCCCATTAGAAGTTACTCCTCATTGCCCCCTTTCTCTGGATTCTTGCAACAACTAATCTGCCTTCTGTCTCTACGAATTTGCCTATTCTGGATGTTTCATGTAAATAGAATCATAAATATGTAGTCTACCTTGGAGAATGTTCCATGTATACTTGAGAAGAATATGTAGTCTGCTGTTGTTGCATGGAGTGTTTTATATACTTTATATATAATATATTATATATTTATGTATATTATATATAAATATATGAATTTATATATGTTATTTATATATATATATATATATATATAATATATATACTATGTGCCAAAAAAGTATACGCATTTTAAGAAAGGAGAAAAACTGTATTAAAATTGTAATATTCAATATATGCTGATAACAAAAGATGAATACAAGTCATGTGTATACATTTTTTGGCACCCCCGGTGTACATATATATATATATATATATATATATATATATATATATATATATATATTAGTTACGTTTAGTTGGTTTATAGTATTGTTCATGTCTTCTATTGTCTTGTTGGTCTAGGTCTAAGTAGTTATCCATTACTGAAAGCGGGGTATGGAAGTCTCAGACTCTTATTGTTGAGTTTTCTATTTGTCCTTTATGTCAGGTTTTTGTTTTGTTTTCCGTGTATTTTAAGGCTGTTTTTTAGGTGCACATACATTTATAATTGTTATGTCTTCTAGTCGGATTAAGCTTTTTATCATTTTTTGCCTTTATTTACACTACTCCCTTTCTAAGGAATGTGTGGAATATCTTTTCATCTCTACTCTGTTGAAATTTTACGCATTCTCCAAGACTCATCTTCAATGTTGTCTATTTTGAAGTAGTTCTCAGTCTTTCTGCTAATTCTGCTCACTCCCACTTTTATATATCTCTATCTCTTCTATGAAATTTGTGTTTTTATCTCCACCTCCTAATTAAAGAGACTGTTTCATTTTTATGTTGCCAAAATGCCTAGTATGGTAGAAATTTAATAACTATTTCAACATCAGAAAAAAGATAAGCCTTGTTTTAGGTGATCCTTGATGATCGCTGTAAGACAATGGGTAGACATTACAAGGAAGTATACTTTTAGTCCTATTTTTTTTAAGAGGAAAATTTATTAATTTAAAAAGACCTCAAATCAGAAGACACAGTTTGAGCAGGTAGAATATCTTCATCCCTGTAGTTAAGGGAAAGACCGAATAGAGTATATTTCTACTTAAGATGTAAGTAGAAAATCTTAAGCAGAAAATCTTTAAGTAGAAAATCTTAAGATTTTTTTCCCCACTCGTAGAGAAGTCTCAAACCTTGAATGTAGAGATAGCAGCAGTTATTCTAACTACGACAAGTTATTCTTAAATGCAACTAAAATCCAAGTTCTAGATTTTACTTCATCTTTCATGTCCCTGGGTTGGATCCTTCCTCCAAAACTAAAACACAAATCATGGTACCTATCATGGCTTGGCAAACTTAGAGCATTTTGGAATATTTTTACTTTTCCCTCTCTAACTTCTTGCCAACTGGAAGATTATGATGAGGCACGAGTTAGAGTAAGCTGTTGAGTGAGAAAGAGAAAAAAGTGTCACATACCCTTCTTGGGTTTCTGAACCACGTTTTGATTTCACTGGAAAAATGGCATTCCTTTGAAAGTCTACTTGAAAGAACATTCTGTGGCTCAGTGATATAGATGGATGCTCTCATTTAGCCTTCTGCACAAGAAGCCCTGCATGGGAGAATTGGCAGCCAGCCCCCTCCTATTTGGAGTACAAGTGTCAAACACACACACACACACACACACACGTGCCTATGTGCACACATGTACACACATGTGTGCACATACACACAAACACATGTATACACGTAAATGCTGGGAAAATAATCTTCAAATCAAGGGATAAAGCTGATTAGATTTATATTTTCTACAGCCATAGGACATTTTATCTGCCCATTATTTTCCTCAGTTATGCTCTGGGAATCATTATAAACTCTCTGGGATTATATGAGCTGAGATAATCATGTTGTACTCCTCAGCTGCAAGAAGGTAACTTTTCCATTACACCTAGTAGTTCTTAGCCTTGGCTAAACATTAGAACCATCTGGAGAGCTTTAAAAATTGCTGATAGCTGTGTTTCAACTCCAGAGATCTTGATTTAGTTTGTCTGGATTGTAACACAAGTGTTAGGATTGTCAGAAGTTTGTCCAGATGACTCTCATATACAACCAAGGACTCACACTAATGATACAGAACAGTGGTTCTCAAAGTATGGACCAGCAGTATCAGCATCACCTGGAACTTGTTAGAGAAACAAATTCTCAGGCCACACCCCAGCTATACTAAATCAGAAACTTAGTGGGTGGGGCCCAGCACTCCGTGTTTTAAAAAGCCCTACAAGTAATTTTATTGTACTCTAAAGTTTGAGAACCACTGGTCTAGAACTAAGAGACCTCTCTTTACTCATTTTAAGAATGCGCTTTGAAAAAGGTAAGTGGAAATTTAATCAATTTGGTGTATGTGTAGGGGTGTGTGTGTGTGTGTGTGTGTGTGTGTGTGTGTGTGTGTGTGGTGAAGGAGTCCATTTTACAGGCTGGTATAGAGTAAGATAAATCTCTGATTTTAATATAGAAGTTGTCCTATTTATTCTTTTTCCAAGTATAATGATTGATAACTCTTGAATTAAATACTATCTAGTGTATTTGTACCATGCAGATGGTTAGTCTGGGTGATATACAGCACACCATCCTGCAAAAAAAAAAAAAAAGCCCAATAATAGATTGTCCTAAAAAATATGCTATAATATAAAACATTAACCTGTGCCATACTAGAAGGAGGCTTAAATGTTTTTGTTTTTGTTTTCATGTTTTAAATAAAAAACAATTTTGGACTTCATACCTACTCTGTTTATGTTTTGTCAGTGCCGCATATCAATGGAATTCTGGTTTGTATTGAGCTGACTTATCTTTGAATTGTTCTTCATTTATTGTTACAAAGTAAAGGTCAATCAAATACTGTTTTGCCCTAGAATGAAGGTGTTTCATTACGCCATATTTGTGTTATTTACTTGCTTATTATTTGTCTTTTGGTTAGATGCTGTGTGGTAATTGTAAATTGAAAGCACAATTTTACAAAAGGTCATAGACTGGGACACCAGGCTTTGTGGGCTCGATGAATGGGAGCTGTATAACATCTTACTATTAGCAAACATTAATACCTGTGTGAGTGGGACAGATCATCGGTGTGTCCAGCAAGACAGTGGTGTGAGCACTTTAGTGTTAATGCGTGGATGATTCCTGTAAACAAACGATGAAGCAAACTAGGTCCTTGCTGCCCCAGATAGGGTCTGATGTCGCCTGGAAGTTGTTAAGACTCTCAGGTCTCACTCCACATCTACCGAATCAGAATCTGTAGGTTAACAAGATTTCCCAGTAACCTGTGTGATTATTAAGGTTTGAGAAGCCCTGAGCTAAAGATAATTTCTTGTAACGATGTCTGTTTTCTTCTTTTCGGTCTATTGGAACTTGCTACTTATGAAGCAAGCAGCCTGTACTCCTCTCCATTCTGATGTTTTCAGTGGAAACAATAGGGTCACTAGGATGGGAAGTCAGCAGGAATAGCTGACCAAGAAAGGAAGTTTAGGTTGAACAAAGGTTTGCTTCATTTTTATAGCCCCTAGAGGAAGAACAATAGTGTACAGAAGCTGTTAATGATGGGCTGGATTCGAAGGCAGTAATCTGTGCCAAAATCCAAATGTGTTTTTACTCTAAACTTTCCTCCAGATGTCCAGTTATATGGCAGAATTTCCAGCTGGTAAGAACCCCATAGAAATGGCTGGTCACTAAAATATATTTAAATATAAAATACATCCATATTAACATTATTTTAAATTTCTTCTGCTCTTTTAATAATTTCATTAACTTCCATTAGGTAGCAAATTATTTGGTGCTGATTGAAAATGTCTAGTTGACCTTGATGGAGAGATTTTAGCAGAGATGGTGCTCTAACAGCTCACACAGGTAACTATGGCAACTCTCCATTTCAGTTATGAACATGTCATACAAACCCTAAGTGAAAACAGCTTCAGCCTATCAGTCCTCTTTAATAAGTAATCCAGTAATAGTGGAGCATTCAACCCAGAGAAAAGGCTTCCTCTTAACTGAGCAGTAATTGAAATGGCACCAAGCAGGGAGATCTGTGGTCTTAACATATTGGCCAACCAGGTAGCATGATTTCCCTGCGTTCAACAAATCACCCATCCACTTTAAACAGATGAAGAGAAACCACGTATAACTGCTCATGTAATTTTGCTCACCCAAACTCTGTTCCTGCTAGGCTAAACTCTACAAAAGGCTCCAAGAAACAGTGGGTGTGTTTTTCCTAATTTGCAGATGGAAACACTGAGTCAGCAAGAGATTAGGAGACTCCAGGAACCATGCCTGAAGTAAGGATACTGACCATGCTGCTCAAGCCTTTTTCTCTTATCCACCATTTGCTTCCCCTTACTCACATGCACTGTTATCAAGCTTAGATGCCTTCTCAGAAACACTCATGGGCTCCCCGCTGCCTATATTACAATGTTCACATGGCATTAAGGTATGGTCTGCCCTCTGCCTAACTCATCACACGGCATAGGGGCCACATACCCCATAATCTATTTGATCCTCAAATATGTTCCTTTTTGACTTTGCTTGTGTTTGTCCTTCACCCTGAGCTACTCGTAATTACTTGGTCTCCCATATTGGAATCCTTCCGGCTTGGCTCAAATGATCTCTCTCCTGGGAAGTTCTTAGTCACCCTAATCAGAAGCAGGTGCTTCCCCCAGCACTCCAGGAACTTTTGGTTCGTGCCTCTATTGTAGCGTTGACTATAAACTGGCGCCTGTTGCAGTGAGATTATAATCCTTGTAAGGGTAGGGACACATGTCTGTGTTGGGCTGCTCACACTACATCCTCAGGTCCTAGTGCTGTGCCCAGCACATGAGACGTGCTCACTCAGTATTTGTTGAATGAATACATATGTAAATTAAGTTTCTATTGTGTCCCAGCCAATCTGAATGATTGTCTTCCTCTCCACTTTCTAAGTGCTTCCCAGTCTCCAGGGTCCAACTCAAGCACAATACACTGTCAGAGCCCTTCTCTAATTTTCAAAGTCTAAAATAACATCTCCTCCCCCACCCCGAACCCTGATACAGTACTTGCTTTCTCGACTATTCCTTTAGCTGCTGTCCTTTTCTCTCATAAAAGTTTGCCTTTCTGTTTCCACATGGCTTATCTATTCAAATCAGCCCTTTATGTTCCTGGTCACTAGGGATGAGGTCCTCTATCCCTGAGACCTTCCAGCATAACACCTCGCACATCATAGCTGCTTACCAGCTAGCTATTGCTCATGAGGTAGTATATTAGCAAAAGGCTTACTGTCAGAAGGAAGGCGTTTTCCTGGTGCCCTGTGAAAGGCGCTATCTGAAGGCTCAGTTCCTGCTCTGGATGTGAATGAGAAGTCTCTGTAGGCCAGAGACTACTGCAGGCCTCTTTGCCACTCTAACCCTGCCCACCAGCGCAGTGACAACTAGAACCTCGCCCTTTGTTTCCCAGCAGGTAAGCAACCTTTAAAGAATACTTTGATCCGTTATTTTCTTCTTCAGCCTCACGGTCGGACTCACATTGTTGCCTGGTCTAACATGGTACCAAAAAAGCCACTCTGGAGTATGACTAGGAGAGGGAATAATTCGGGGTCTCATTCTATGCTTCTCTCTCTGAAGGACTTTTTTGTTCGTTGCCTTTCACTTCACCATTAGTAACATGTCAAGGGCTGCTTGGGGGTCATAAATAACACAAACTGTTCATGACTCAGAACAGGCAGATAGCACTGATTCATTTAGGATTTCGTGATGTGTGTGCCAAGCCAGCACACACACAGTGGAACCTGCCTTTCGCCTCCCTATCGGCACCCCAGACCCTGGAGAGAGTAGGTACACAGATGTGAAGGCCTTCTTTGGTAAAATGGTTGTTGGTCCAGTTGGGATCGGAACCTGCCTCCACCAGCAGCCACCCATTGTGTTAGAGGTGTCCCCTCAGACCTCTTTTGCACCTTCTCCTAACAACTCCCAGGAGGCTGAGATTTTGGGAAGGGAATAAGTTATTTTTGCACCGCCTCCATGCAGTGTCGCTCAGGGACCTCACAGCCTATAGGTCACCCCACACAAGCCAAAGTGCCTCTTTGAACCATAAACAGTCTCTGTTCAGTGTCTGTCTTTTCCCCTCTCGGTTTGCTTCCCTGCCTCTGACCTCCTAGGAATCTGTATATATAATGAACTTTTCAGATCATTCAAGGGCAACTCATTAACCCCCTTAGGAAAAGCTAGCCATGTCATTTCTTCCTAGGTGGTAGCTTAATGGCTACAAGTAGATGATGTTTTATCAGGAGGCAATAATAAAACGGGGTTCATGTAATATGTAATAAAGGGTCCAAATTAGGGGGTGCGTGCCAATCAGTGTTGTTACTGTCCGTTCTTACCAAGAGATGACGTAGGAGGAAACAAAGAAGCAAAAGAAGCCCAGGACTGAATATCTTGAGAAAGCTATGTCTGAGCTTAATACACAAGCAGCTTCTTGTAGCAAACTATGAAAGGTTTAGCATTTGATTTCTGGTTCCACATTTACTCCTCTAAGAATTTCTGTAATCAGTGACCTTCCTTACTTCCCCCTCATATCCTTTTACTAAATGTATGCACACATATTTATGTATGTGCCCTCTTTTCTCTCTCTCTCTCTCACACACACATACACATTTGACTTTAAATAGACAAAATCATGGTGATGACGAGAAGACATAGTATCTGTAGAATTTTATCCTTTTAAATGTGCTTTCCCATGGATTGTCTCAGTAAGTATTTAAAACAGCCATTTGAGTTAGGTAAAGTAGGTGTTATGATTGACACATCACAGATGGAACCTGGGATTGATTTGCTAAAACATAACAAAGCAAGGACTAAGACACTCGTCCCATTCTCCTTCTCGGGAGGTTCTCCTACTGTACCCCACAGGAATCAACCATAGCCACTGTGTCATAATGTGTCATAATGGCTTTCACGCCACTCTTGCCAACATAGCTGCGAGTCTTACTCATGCCTGTCTTCCAGTTCCTAGCGTGGCGTCCAACTCAGGAACTGTTTGTGGAAGGGAGGGAATAGGTAGACTATAGAACTGGGCTCCTTCATTTCTAAATCCTGTTGTCTCTCACAGTTACGCCTAATTCCTGCTGGTGAAGCCTGTGCCATTCATTCTCCCTTCATTCCCCATCTCTGCACACTGTTCCTCAGCTTACATAGTTGCCAGTGCCTTCTCCTTTTCTTATTTGCCACCCCAACCAGCACCTGGTGATTCCAGAGAGTGACTGTTACAAGCCTTATCTTAGAGCTGGCTCTAAAAATTTCATATATCTGAATTCAGTCTTCCCTCTATAGGACAGAAGCCCCCTAGTATATCTGGGAACACTGCATGCAACCGCAAAACCAGATGCTTGTGCGCTACTGAATAAACATGTCCAGGGCAAATGGTGAGTTGCCAGCCTCTTCATTCAATAAGCATTATTGAGCTCTTTCTCAGTGCTGGACACTTCCTGGAGTGCCGGGAAAACAGTGAACAACTAGCCAAGCTCCCTGACCTGGACTCAGCCAAGCGTAAGACAGGCAGATGTGTGGTTACCAGGAAAAAAGACTAAATGTCACACATGCACACCTCGCTCAGGTAAATTCTTAATAATGCTTTTTGGAAATCTTGTGGTTCCTGTCTTCAAAGGGCTGCTTAGGAGCTGGTATGGAGGGGTGAGAATCAAGAAAGGGGGTGCTTAGCACAATGAGGGCAGTGATAAAACCTGAGAGAGACAGAGATGGGCATCTCACCGTCTTGACTTCAACTCCTCCTTGATTGTCTTGTGCACAAACGTATCCAAGAGTAAAAGCCTAGACCCCAGCACTGAATGGGTTCAGACAGATGGATTCATCCATCCCATTGGTTCACTCAGGTCCCTTCAATGGAATGGCATCATTCAGAGATTCTTGCTCCTCATTATGCCCATCAGGCAAATGGGTATTAGACCCGCCGTTTCAACACCAACACCACAAAGGGCCTTCCCTATGCATAATGCACATTTGCAACTTATGTTTCCTCTGCCCTCGACATGATTATGGCTCACATTTCACTTACACGGGGCTTTCTGAGTACGAGAACGGGCATGCAAAGAATGGGATAATTGATCTTTTCCCTCCTGGCTGGAAGCTGTGGTTGCATTCCCTCTAAACCACACAGAATTCTGATTTGCTGCCTTGGATTTTACTGGGTCCTTTGTGAGAAATAAAGCCTACAGGTGTGAAGGTTTACTGCAGTCAAGGAGATAGAATTTATTATGACTGAATGGCTTATATTTTTTGTGTGTGGAAACACACACACACACACACACACACACCAGCCCGAAAGAATTGCCTTCATCTTACCTCCATTTCTTATGCAATTCTCTCCTCTGTCTATTTTTCTTTCATTCCCTTCATAGCTGCTCCCACAGACCCATATACAGTAGGGCACTTAAATAGATTTGAGGACTTTCTGCAACATGAGGGGAAGGAAGGCAAAAGAGTTTTCAAGAGTTTTGTGCAGGGAGAAAGGGTTTATTCCCCTTTGGTAGGGAAACATGCCTTAGAAATTTAGAGAGATTGTTGCAAGTCAGGAGGTCAACCATGGCTGTATCTACAAGTCTGGAGAAATATCTGGTTCAATTGTGCTGTAGCCCCACTGAGACAACACTCTCAGTTCAGTTATCAGGGCAATTAAAATCATTGCAGACAAGAATATGGAATAGGCACACAATAAGGAGTGCTTTGGCTTCCCAGCTCTTCTTTGCAGTCTTCTCTCTTCTTTATGTTCCCAAAAAGAATGCCTTGCTGTGGTGATATGAAGGCCACAAGGATACTAATCCAATAATCACAGCAATTGTATGTTCATACTGGATGAGTTCGTTATGATTGACAAGGAACAGTTTGAGACACTGGAATTTAAATTTGAAATAAGGTGAAAAATAATATGATGCTTCTTTGGAACATGTTTATTGAGGGTTTCTGTACACTGCACCAAAGTACATGTCCATTAAATACTTTTGACCATCAGCTAATAATATACACTAGACAAATACAGGTCTTTCCTTCCTGGTGACAGGGAATCATGTCCACCTGTGTTAATGGTCTCCTCCGTAGCTGGCTGTTCAATTCATAATTGAACAAGCATCAGCTGCCTCCGACATGTCAGTGGAAACACACTGTAATGAATGTTGCTGATATCCCTGGACGTCTGCTTGTTTCTAAGATCTGAGACCACTGAGACTCCCTTCCATTTTCAGTAGAGCTAAGTCTCTCATGGCCTGAGAGACTCCTGGGAAGCCAGGCTGTCCCAGCCCAAAGAGGATTCGAATTCTCTGCAGGCTGCTGTAAAGAAGTGGGGGCTCTCTAGGGTCCAGCTTAAAATAGTTCCAGAAACATTTTTTGCTCTCCTTCCAGAAATGGTTCTGAGATCCAGATTAGCATCCAAATTATCCTTCACTCCCTCCTGACTCCGGTCTTCTTCAGATGACTATTTATTCATTAGTGATGAATCAGGCTACCTGCCTAGGGGACTTCTGTTTGTACCATTTTCCCATTTTGCAGATAAAGAATCACAGCACTTGCCCTAGAATTACTGAGGAAAGCAAGACACTATCCCTTGAGCAATTTGGAAGGAAGGACTAAGTGAACATGGGGATCTTTGTAATTTGTTTAACTTTATTCTTCAGTTTCTCCTTTAGTCTCTGAGGATCCTGATCCTGTAGGTCAGTGGTTTCCAAACCTCACTGATCATCATAATCACCTAGGGACCCCTTTAAAAATACAGATGCTTGGGCCCCACTTGGCTGCAGTTCTAATTCAGAAGGTCAGAGAGAGGAGGGGAATGAGGACAAAGACAAGCAAGAGAAAGGAGGAGACGTAAGTAGCTGAGAATTGCTCACCGGGGCCTCTTGCTCCACAGCCCTACACAAACATGATTTATTTTTTATTATTCATTTCAAAGAGTTAATGATATAATTATCCAAAAGCAATTAGATGCAGGGTGGAAACAAAGTGCTTAAGGGGCTGGGAGACAGGCTTTCTGAAGAGGAAAATGAAGGAGTAAAGTGTAGCTAGTGTGTGATCTAGGCAAACCTGGGCTTCCAGCTCCACGCCTGAGCATGTGGAGAGGGACTCGAATGAGGTCCCCAGGGACAGAGACTGATCACACAGTTTCCCTCTCGCTTCCTAAAGAAGTAGGCCCATACAGCTCACTCCTGATCCTTTAGGCCTGCTATGAACGTTGGACTACCACCTCAGCCTCTATGGCTCTACTTGGCTGTTGCATAATCATAGCTTGAGGATATGACTTTTCCAACATATCTTTATTGAGTGCTTACTACTTTCGGCACTACCGTAGGCATGAAAGATTGAGTGGTGAACAGACTTAGGGCCTGGGACCTCTCATGGAGCTTGCATTGTGGTGAGAGGAGAAATAAAGCAGCTACTCCTCCAATAAATAGTCATTACAAATTAGAATAAGTGGTTTGAAGGAAATAAACGGGGTGCTGTGGTAGAGAAGAGGGTGTGTGAGGAAGACTAATTAGAGGAAATATGGTAGGTCCAAGAAAGAGCGAGGTGGGAGACAGAGCCTGGCCTCGCAGAAGACACCTGGGTTCCAGATCCAACTCTGATAACTGTGGGCTATGCGAGAACTTCAGCAAGTCATGAAATGATGCCTGTATTCATTTTTTTTATTGCTGCTGTAACAAATTAGCACAAACTTGGTGGCTGAAAATTTAAAACACAAATTTATTACATTGCAGTTTCGGAGGTCAGGAGTCCAAAATGGGTCTCACTGGCCTAAAATCCAGGTATTGGCAGGGCCGCATTCTCTCTGGAGGCTCTATGGGAGAATCCATTCCCTGGCGTTTTCAGCTTCTGCACGTTGCATGCATTTCTTGGTTTGAGGCTCCCTTCTCTCTTCAAAATCAGTGGTGTGGTACCTATCTGCACATCTCACTCTGATTCTCCTGCTTCCCACTTTCACTTTTAAAGATGCTTGTGATTCATTGAATCCACCTGGATAATCCAGGATGATCTCTCCATCTCAAGATCCTTAACGAATCACAATTGCAAAGTCCCTTTTACCATGTAAGGTGACATATTCAAAGGTCCTAGGAATTAGGATGTGGACATCTTTGGGGTTATTATTTTATCACAATGCCACACTGCCTTACTTCCATTTTATAATGAGAATACTATAAAATATAGTATTCTTATTATAAAGTATAGTATTCTCCACCCACCAGGGTTATTGCGAGAATATGGTAATGGGCATAGAAGTGTTTTTTTACATATTGTAAAAGTCAATACAGTTATAAGGAGTTCTGTAATTATTTCATATGGAGAAACTATGGGAATGTTCAGAGAAAAACCAAAAACATGGAATAAAACAATGGGGAGAAAGATACTAAAAGGAAAAATTTAAGGAGGAAGGTGTGTTCATCTTGGAAGAAATAAATCAGAGGTACCTTTTGCTGTCTTTGATTATATAGAAACATGATGATGAGGCTGCTAATCAGAAATACTCATTCCACGGAAGAACAGGCAAGAGGCAGATTTTCGGTGTCATTTCTTGACTCATTCTGTTCCTTCGCACCATTTCAGACTAAAATCAGACCCAGAAAGCTCCTCCAATTCCACCATTCGAATCCGTCACTCCATGTTGTTTTCTTGAAGCCTTTGTATGTCTTTCTCAGTTTAACAAACATTTGTTAAGAAATGACCATATGCTAGGCACTGTGCTAGGCTCTGGGAATTTAAAGACAAAAAAGACGGTTTTTGCCCTGAAGGATCGTACAGCTTAGCATGATCTCCTAACGCCCTGAGCACCCACTGCCTTGAGTAGAGTTGTGTGCAGGCTTGCCTCCTCTACTAGAAGATGAACTCCTGGGCACAGGAATCATATATAACTTAACTTTGTATCTGCTGTGATACAGTCCCAATGACTTACAAATACAGGTTTAACAGGTGTCGGTTGAATTAAACAGAGGACTGAGTCTTAGCCATCAAAATTACTTTTTGCCAAACATGAGAGAGGTTGTGGAATTCTTTGATCTGTATATATTTAAGAAAAGAATAGATGTTTCTCTCTCTAGGATGGTTTGCAGTTACCTGTTAAAAGATAAGGCCCTGGACCAAATTATTTTTCAGGTCTTTTCCAGTCTTATTATTATACCTCCTATTGTTCCTTTTTTGCATGTGTTCATTCATCGTTGCTTAAATACATTTTTTAAGTATTTACTCATTGAGGTGTGATGGGTTTTCAGCAGATTACAGACCACCTTTGTTCTAAGACTTTTCTAGACTAATCTAAGTGGAAGATGATATATTGTCAAGGTAGTGATGAGGTAGACATTTATGATTGCTTGTTTGCCCATTTCAATGCTCCAGAACTCCTTCTCGGTGCAAGAGCTCGTTGAGAATGTTTCTGCAGCAGACAGGTACTGAGAACATCAGAGAGGCCAAGGCCATGTCACTTCCAGAGGGCAATACAATTATGGAAATTTGCAATGCTGCTCTTGTGCCCCTGCCTTATCAACTTTCATATATTTTGTTTGTTTGTTTCCCTTGTCCCCACATTTACTCGTCAGATTCACTTCTCTTGGAATGTCCTCCTCACATCTCCACTTATCTAAATTCCATCTTAAATTGTCTCTGTTACTTCCCACAAAAGGATGTTGGGCGTTAACCTTCTGGGCCAATCCCATTAGTCCAGATACCGGAACTAATGACCATCAGTTCAACTCACCATGTATTATTACTCCTCATTTGACTTCTTACTGACTCTGCCTTTGTTCTTTTAAAAAATACAACTTAACTCTTGTTTTGTTATTGTTTTAATGTGCTCGATATTTTATTTCTCTGTATCTTTCTTACGGTTATTACAGTACCTTGACTTAGTACTTACTCATTATATCCATTATTGAGTGATCCCTTGAACTGAAAATGAAAACCCTCATTCTCTCTGCCACACATGAATCAGCATTGTATTCCACTTAAGGGAACCGAATCAAGCTTGAGGAATCGTTTGTTTGGTGAAAGCATTTTGGAAACCTGTTTCATTTTTCTACCTTCTTCCTCCCAATCCTGCAGAGATTCTGAGAGCTCGGCTCCATATGTTCCAGTGGCTGAGCACCAGAAAGTTTAGCAGATGAGCACAAAAACTGTCTCTAACTTGCGCACACAAGCCAAGACCTCCTCCTACTTGCCATGTTGTCAGACCAGGGTGGAACATGAACCCAGAAAAGGTACATTGTACTACAGACTGACTCTGTCTGGGCCCCACTGTAACACAGGGGAGCCCACGGAATCACAATCCTCAGTGTCACAATATTGCAGTTTGGGTTAGAATATCTGAGTTGTGTCTTTGTCATCTCTAGCCTGTCATTCCTAGAGGGTGAAACATGTAGTTCCTTGGTTCCCTTTTATGAACCCCATCCAGTGGGAAGTTACATGTTTAAGAGTTCGGTGAAAGTCTAACTAAGAATAAAAAGCACGTAGAATTTCAGGCAGAAGCACGATATTCACAGCAGGGTAAAAGACCAAAACAAAAAAGTGCTGCCTTGCCTCTGGCTAAGAAAGCATATGTTATTTACAGAAGCTTAGTGCCTCTTTCTGCCTGTGTTGTTATATCATAATCCTAGTGGATACCTGACTTCCTGGTCTCAGACTTGTCACAGTGGGAAAGAAAGTTTACCAGTCATCAGGACACCCCTCAGCCCCAGGGTGTGATGTGCATGGTAGTACTGAGGTGGCTCTGTGGGTTCTCAAATCCCCTTTCTAAAAGACACTATGAAAATATTACCCCAGTAGACTCAGGATCTGAACACTTGGCCCATTCCGCTGCTCAGTGGCCCAGCTGGAGACCTTAGAACCTTGGTTGGAGGCACTCTCCTCTCATTCGGTCCTCTGCTTCGGTATCAGGGCTGCAGGGTAGTCTTTCCTGGCCATCCTATTTAACACAACACACTCTCTTCCCTTCTCTGCTTTGTGTTTCTTCAGAACATTTGTAACCATCTGACCTGTTACATTTGCTCTCCCATTGTCTGTCCTGCTAGACTCCAGTGAATCCTTAAAGTTAGAAACTATGTTGTCTGCTTGTTCACAACCAAATCTCACATATATAGATAGGACAGAGCCTGACACATAGGTAGGTACACAATGTTTATTGAATGATTGTACTAACCAGACCCTGCAGGAGGTAGCAGAAGAGGCATGTATTGGTCAATTTAATTAACTTAATTAATTTAATTTCTCAGCCAAGATTACTTGGAGGGTGTGAGGTTAAAAAAAAAAGAAATTCACCTCGCACCAGCAAGCATTTAATATGCCCTCCTCTGCCTTGCCACCTCTTTGCTCTGTATGAAATTCCCAGTCATGGCCTATGCCAACATGTGAACCTGCGTGTCCTCTCCTGCCTCGGCCTTTCCTGATTCACAGCCTCAGCAGACACAACTCTGACAACCTGAATTTCTCATGATGCTCCACATTCCCTGGCTCTGCTTCCCTGGAGATCCTGGTTACTGGGCTTTTGATCCCAGCCAGCTTACCTCTTCCTGCCACCGCACTCCCCATTCCTGTTTACTTCTTTACCTGTTGGAATTGGAGTTATTGCCTGGGTTCCACATTCCAGGTATGCTTAATCCTAGCCAGGGCTGCTCAGGGGCCTGAGCCATTTCAGCGACAAGGACCCCTCAGTGGGGCCCTCACATCTGCCATTTAACCAGTTCTCAGGGGAGTCCAACAGGAGGGTACCAGTCACACTGGGCAGTATTCACAACCGCCTTTCATGGTGGGGTCCTTTCTGTTTGGTGAAACTTTAGATGCTACTTCTTTATTTCCAAAAATATTTCGGGCTTTCCCATCCACACCGCCAACAATAGAAATCAATAGGAGTCTAGGGAGAGTGTGACGGTGAGATCACAAGCTAGAGAAGCCAGAACACTGAGAGAGGGACTTGCAATAGCAGAAGTGCTTGGGGTTGGTTTGCATTCTGAGTGGGAGGGAGGAAGGAGTAAAAAGGAACAGGAGCTGAGCAGAAGAGGATAAAATTGATGGCTAAGTGATAGGAGTTAAAATCTGGTACCTCTGCACTGATTCCTCACCAAGAATTGTGGTACATTTCTCAGTCTGGAATATCTTTTGCCCCGTGGCAAAGTCTGTACAGTCAAGGAATGGTGTGGATTTCCCTCAGAAGGTCTGATTTATTTATTATTATTATTATTGTTGTTGTTATTATTATTATTATGATTATTATTATTATTTTCAAAATCCTACAACTCTGGTGATGGTTTGCCAATTTCCTAGAGCAGGACTTCACCTAATGTTTCATGTCTCTAATGGCAACCTCTGAGTGACTCCAAATACTTTCTCCTCATGAATAAATGAAGTGCTGTGTACTTACCAGTATGACTGCTTTCGTACACTTTCAGTGGTTTTAAGGCATTAGTAGAGCTTAAAAGTGTATAGGACTATATCCCCCTTTAAGGAATCATAGAGACGGTAGTGGGTGGTGGTGGGGTAAGGAGTCTGTGTTCCCTGGGGCCAAACACCCTTGGTTTGTGCCTCCATTTTTTTCCATTGTTGGTAACTGTTTCAAATGCAAACCCATAGAAGAACACATTCTCTTTATTCAAACAACAGGGATGGGAAAACATTAGGAGCAGAGGAAAAGCTGCTCACTGTGCCTGGATGACTCAGTCTAAAATAGTATTATAGCTTGGCAGCAAAACCACTTCAGGGAAGCTGGTGGGAGACTAAAAGAAAAGTTAAATTGAGAGGGTAAATCATTTTATCAGGCTTACGATTTTTACTTGATATAATGAGATTCTTAATATAAAATGAGTTAATATGTCTGCCTAAGGGCATAGATATTTGAAGAAAGAATTTGAAAATACAGAGTCAAAGAAACTAGAGGTCTGAAGTAAAACAATGCAAGGCAGTGAAATTCTCATATAAATTTTGGCACGATATGTTTCCTTTTGAACAGCATGATTAAATGTGAGTATTCCTTGCTTGTCATTAAGAAGGAAAGAAAAACAACAAAGTATTTTTTTTCTTTTAAAGACTTTTCTGTTGTGTTCTAGTTTTCTCCTCTTCCTCCTCCTTCTCATTTATCTTCCAGAAAAACTATGCTTGTTTTTGCACTGCAAAATGCAAACTGAATTCAGATTGTTCATAAAAGATGAGGCCAAACATATTCCTGCATTCTTGCCTATTGCTCTCTTATTTTCCATGACTCAAATACAGAGTGGGCCCATAGTGCAGAGGGCAGATCCTTCGCTGACAAACCCACAGAGGGAAATCACAGCATTTCTTCTCGGCAATTGACCCAGTGGCTTTTATACGTTTTCTCTTGGCTTCTCCTGAACAGTTTTTTTCATAGGACACTTTCCGTTAGTCCACGTATGTTTCTTTATTCCACAAAGAGTGATGAGGATATCAGGCCTTGGGAACATATTGCCAATTATCCCTTCAAATAAATGTATTATGGGAGGAAGGGATAGCTAATGCATAGATGTTAAACACATGACTGTGGAGAGTGAAGTGGAGTTGAGGCAAACATGGATCAGAGGCCTTCCTTCCTGCTTAGGAAGTAGAATCACGGAGGAGAGAGAAGAGTGTAAGAACAGTTCTTTTGGTTCGCTGGCTAGCCTCTGTGTCCCCTTAGTACTTCATAGACTGCACTGATGCCAGCACAAATACTCCTAGTGATATTTGAGGTAGGTCAAGGAGCATACCCAATGGCTATTTAGTCCAGCTTCCCCCAGGAGAGGGGAGCTGATGTGCACACATGTTCATTCCAGCAATGTGGAACGGCAGGCCCAAGGCTACTCCGTCGAGATGGACACTGCAGCAAGTCATGCTGCATACTGCACAACATGGCCACTGTACTCTGAGCAGAAATCAAAGCTTCAGGCTCTTGGGGAATGTCCTGAGTCCCAATTCGTCTTTGTCACTTCATTCAAGACCCTGTCAAATCTGTCCACCACGTAATTGTTTGCTCGACTTTGTTATAGAGAAATAGCTATGATATGTGTAGAGTGCCCCATCCATGGAAAAGTCCATTGATGCTTCTATTTCCATTTCAAATAATTGCTTATTTTCACCATTTAGTTAATCTTTTCTGACTGATATGTTGATGTTTCTCTCTGGCCTTCTATGTGACATAGGCATCTGCTTGTTTAACAAGCAGCATTTATCAGTACTCAAGGAAATGCCCTGTGATAGGTGGTTGTTGCTATGGCAACTTTTTTTTTTAAGTGGGGAAAAAAAACCACCTTGCAAATGGACACTAAGAAATCATAAGAAATTAAATTTTCTCCCTCAGAGAAATGAAGCTAGAATGCTGAAAGCTCTCCCAGCCTCGTGAAAGGATTTGTATGAACAATTTTCAATCTTTGGATTAGGCATAGCAAGCTGTGGGCTCTGAATTCCCAGTATAATGTTTCCTTGTGAAAATCAAACAGTTCTATTCTTTTTCAAAGTATTTCTTTAATTATGGAGGAGATGGCTAACATGAGGGACAGTGTCACTATCAAGCACCTAAAGGTTATGCGTATGCAGGCAGCATCTTACTTAAAAACCTCACATTCATATCTTTTAATGTGTCCCACCAATAAAGATGTGCTATTTCCTTTTTAGAGCTGTGGGCCTAGCAACTTGATGTCAGCTTTTTCAGCCCGCACAGCAGGGAAATTCAGGTGAATTCCAAACTGTGATTAGAGAGATATGAGTGGAGTTAAAAAGAGTCAAACAATAAAAGAGAAGCACACTTTCACAGACACATGCACACAGACCAACTGCATGCAAAGATAAGTTGTATCTGCGTAAGACTGTGTTAGCTCTTGTCATCGAGCCATGAATTTGCTAGGAATAGGTAAAGGTCAATGGGAGAGGGGAAAAAAAATCTTTCTACTGCCAAAAGTAATAAAGAGAAAGAAAAAAGGCACCTGTGATACCAGATATCATGGAGGGAAAAAGAATGTTACTAAATGATATTGAAAGTTTAAAAATACGATGAGAAGCAAAAGCAAGAAATGAAATGATGTGTGGCTGCTAGGTGAACACAGATAATGGAGAACTGTCTGAATCCGTGCACAGATGGATCAAGGATTGTTGGATTGTTCTCTCCCTCTTCTTTCCCTCTATTTTCTGACTACATTTTCTTTGATGGAGAAAATGACAGGCTTGATAATACATGATGATAGACATCCAAAGATCAAACTTCATTAGATCCTTCTCATTCAGTGACATGAAACCGTCTGGTCAAAAGCAATTCCCATATGTGACCTTAATTTAACAAGTGATTAGACCCAATCCTGATGCTTTGAACTATCTTTGGTTATCAAGATCAAGTAGGATACCATTGTAAATAGGCTTTTAGTATCTTTAGATTTCCTGAAAATCTATGCTACTGAATTTTTCATTGGTGCTACCCAATGCCATCTATCTCTTTTAAAGTCTTTCTTTGGGTAATTTTTTTGTTCCCCAAACAGGATTTTTCCATTTACCCTTATTTATTTGGACATGAAACCAAACCAAAAGAATACTTGCATGTAACACCTCTGCTTCCTCAATTATACTTATGTTTCTTGTGGTCTGGCTTCCCTCATATCTTGGCTGACTTCAAAAGCATACTGAGGTTCCTATTACATACAATCTACTTAATTACTCCAGAAGAAACAGGAAAACTCTATGCCTTCCATCTAGTATTTGAACAAGGAACTACCGCCTCTCTGCATTTCTTACTGGGATATAGAAGAGGAGAAAATATGGAAGAAAATGAGTGAGAAAAAGTGAAAGAATTAGACAAGAAGACAGAATCACTCACTCAAAAATGTTTAACTGTGTACCTACAAAATACAAAGTATTGTACGAGCTGCTGGGAAGGATATAAAAAAATGATAAGGCAGGCTTCTACCCTGTACATTCCTCTAGCTGCTATCCTATTTCTCTTTAGCTTTTAGGAAAAATAATCTACCCACCTTGTTTTCCTTTTGGGACCTCCCTTTCTATCCTCAACACATTGCAATTTGCCATCCTTCCCCAACCACCATCAAATGCTAGATGGAATAGACATTCCAGGTGATCTCTTCTTGATGAGATTGCTTACTCCCTCTCAGAAGCTCTCATCCTTCCTTTATCTTTTTATCTCCTCCACTTTCTGCCTCTTCTCTCTCCTTAAATTTTGATGTTCCCTAGAGTTCCATTCCCATCCCCCTTTTCTCTTCTCACTCCTCACTCTCATTTGGACACTCACCACCACATTCATTCCTTCGATAAATGCTTATGTGCATTTCTACCCAACCTATATAGTCAGCCAAAAGTTCTCTCCTGATCTATGAGCCTGAATATGTAGCTAGCAAGGGACCATCTCCACTTACATGCCCCACAACATCTCACATTCAATATATCCAAATTTGAATCCACTATTTGCCATCATGGAACATGCTTCTCTCCCTACATTCTTTTACTTAGCTAATGATTCCATCATCTACTCAGTCACTGAGCCAGCAATCTGGATTTGGTCCTAATCCCTTTCTCTCTTTCAATCTCTCACATTTCTCACGTGCAATTGGTCAGAAAGTTCACTTGTTTTCTGGTTCCTAAATTCTTTCCCATCATCTCCATTTCCACTGCCACTACCTTAGCTCAAGTCCAGTTCTCACCGTCTTTTACTGAGTGCTAAAATATTCTCTCTGCTCTTCCTGCTTAAGATACCCTGTCTCTAATCCACCAGCAAATATTTGATTGTTAGAGTATTTTTTTCTCAAATACATTGCAGATCACGGTCACTCCCCTGCTTAAAATCCTTTGATGCCTACGTCTTCATAACTGAGCCCGTATTGCTCTGCATGGTGTCTAAGCCAACAGGCCTTCTCCTGCGTCCTACTGAGCCTCACCTCTCGCCTCCTCCTCCCAGACCTGCTTTACATTCAGCCTTGCCTGTGATGCCCCTCAGGATCTGTTATCACTATAGTGCTTCCCTGGAATAATCCCTAGCATGAAATGGAAGATTCCTCCAGTGACTACATGTCATAAAGAGCATAGATTTTCAGTCAGGCTAATTTGGTTCAATTACTGGTTGGGCAAACTTGGTCAAATTGCTTCAACTTTTGTAGCCTCATTTCTCTCATCTACAAAATGAGCTTCCTTATATTCACTCTCAAGGCTCTTGTAAGGATTTAATAACAATAATAACAACAACAACAATAATTATAACAATAATAATAATGTTGGTCACTTTCTATGTATCAGGGACTGTTTGAAGCACTCCACATGTATTCGTTTAATCTTTGCATCAACTTTGTGATGTATAATTATTAGATGTATTTTACAAATGAAAAAATCACAGTATGGAAATCAGGTAACCAGCCTATGGTCATGCATCTAGTAAGTAGAGAAGCTCAGATTCAATGAGATACATATGGGAAGTGCCTTCCATTGAGTAGTCACTCCGTGAATGCTGTTTCCTTCTCCGTTTTCTGCCATGTGCTACGTACTCATCTAAGTCTTGTAAGAGGACCCAGAAGTCTAAATTTAAAAATAGCCGATATTTATTCAGTTACTATTATTTGCTGCATTTTGAGTACAGATTCGTAGACATTGTTTCCTTGGATACTCACTACAGCTGCTGAGTTGGAGCTATTGTCTCCATGTTACAGAGAAGGAAACAGGCTCAGAGAGGTTAAGAAAACTTCCCAGAGCCTCCTGTCTTGCAGAGGACAGAGCCAGGACTTAAGTTCAAGTCTCTGATGCCAAGCCTCAGGTTCATGACCACTACAATATATTACCTAAAAAGACATTAGAAGACAAAATGGTATTTAGTCTTGCTGAGGGGACTGAAAAGGGTATACTAACAGTTATAAACAAAGCATTTAAATATACAAGGAAAGCAAACTATGGGCAGAGGGGCTTAGTGGTGTACAAAATAACAGCAGTGATCACAATTGGGCTCTGAGAAAGAGTGAGTTTTGAGGTGGGATTTGAGGAGAGTGAAGGACATACACTGGTAGACGAGACGCTTTGAGATTGGAATGGCACCTATGGAGAAATAACACATGCAGAGTTAAAGAAGTATTTAACTCTAGTAATGTAACCACTGGGTACAAGATATTAACTGTGAGCCAGGTACAGTGACGAAATGTAGTGTCTTGGGGTTAGGAGGCTAAAGGTCCAGTGGTATCGATTCTGCTGACATCCTGGATTCAAAGCAATTTACAGAGTTCTACATGGTGAGCTTTCTCAGTTCAAATCTGTCCTGTGTTGTGTCTAAAAGGCAAATGAAATAAACAGCAGCAATATTTTTTAGGATTAGGGGCTTCCTAAGACTGTGCTTTTAATATTCCAAGCAGCTCAAGCAACACAGTAAGCAGTTTTCTTTGTGGAATGGTGCAAAATGAGCTCTTTTCCTTGTCTGATTATCCCATGACCATTCATGTCAGGGTGAAGAGTTCTTTCTTATCAGGGAGCAGTCAGTTAGCAGTTAGCTCAAGGCCCAGGTTAGTACATTCTGCTCTCTGTTTTGTGTTTTTTTTTTTAAGATGATGCATGTCAATTTATCATGAAACAAATTCACAGAAAGAAACTGTACCCTATTCCTCTTTAAAGATAAGTTTCAAGAGTAATGTAAACAGGTGCCAGGAAACAGTGGTTCTCATCAAATGGGAAAAGGCCTTCTGCCCAGCCTAACTGCTTTGACACAGAGAATTACCCTTGATTCACAATTTTGACGTGTTTAAAGTTTTATTTCCCAATATAGGTAGGTTTATTTTTTTCCCTCTTCAAAGAAGATGACCACACATGAAGAATTGGAATCTGTCAGGTGGAGAATTCATCTCAGTCATATAATTACTGGGCTGAGCAAGTTAGATCAAAGTGAGGGCATTGTATTGCTATAGGACATTGCTTCAAAGAGCAGTTAAATTGCAAACAATATAAATAAAGGCTTTATTGTCCCTCATTCAATGTTATTTAAATCATCAAGAATCATTTCTCATAAATGTATGGCAAATAGTGGGATTTTAATGCCCGCTTTAAAAAAACATCTGCCTTGAAACCTTCATGGAAAGCAAAGGAACTTTTGTACCTGCCATTATAAATTCTCATTTCCAGGCATGAAAGGCTTACATTGCCTGGAGTGTAGGTTTTGGTTTTGTTTTTTTCAATTATAACCAAATATCTCTGTAAACCTCTTCAAGTTTCATAGAGCTAGTTAAGCAATTTCCCCTTAGATGTGTCTTTGATGTGAAAATAAACATAGACTCAGAGTGAAAACTGAGGGACCTCCTAAAAGAGTGTCTATATGGTTCATAGTTACTCAGGCTAACGTTAAACCAGAGAAAACACACATCAACACTCTATATGGAACCTAGATACAGTTGCCATAAGAAAAATATTTCTTCAAAAGTTTCAAAAGAATGATGACATCAATGCCAAGAACATCAAAGGAGCTGTTTGGTGCTTTCAGGTATTTTGCCAAACTACCCTCTAAATGCTGCTTAACATTCCTTTGTAATGGAGTTAAAGATGAGCCTGAAATTGCAGGGACCTCTTAAAAGGTCTGCTCATCCCGCCTTTGTCTCCAGGTGATTGCATCCAAACCAGTTAACACATTGCAGACCTGGGTTGTCTAAACATGACTCAGATGGTGGTTTTATTTTCAGAGTGTTCTTGTCCATTGAGGGGAGAATTGATGGAGATGCAATCTCTGGACCTCCCCTGGGTATGCCATGTAGAGATATGTGAGGACAATGGAAGCCCTGTTAGAATGCTGCTGTCTGGAGCGGCAGACTTCATTCTTAATTCATAATGCTCTTCTTTCATGAGGGCTGTGGAAGAGCTGGGTAATGACCACACCTGGAAGGTTGAAAGAGAAACCAAAATAAATGCGCGCATTTAGCCTCTACTCAGCTTTTCAGTTTTAATCAATCAGGAAAAATGTGCATTTACCTTATGAAATCTTTAATTTGATGCAATTATTGGCTTTATTACATCTTTGTTTTAGTGGGGAATTGTTTGTCAAAAGTAACAGAAGCCCTCTTCAAGTATCACAAGCAAAAAAATAAAGTGTGAGGCAGTGAGGGGGAAGAGATTCATTGGAAGGTTACTGAGTGTCTCAATTACAGGAAATATAATTGAATCTCTCAAAGTACTAGAACAAGGAATTGGAAAGCTTCGGGAATCTCTTGTCTTCTCCCTCTCCTTCTCCCTCCCCCTCTCCTCCCTCTTCCCTCCTTACTCCTCCCTTCTCCCTTTCTCTTTCTCTCTGTTCTCTCTCTTTTCCTTCTGTCCCTCCCTCCCTCCCTCCTTTCTCTCTCTCTCCTCTCTCTCTCTCTCTCTCTCTCTCTCTCTCTCTCTCTCTCTCTCTCTGTCTCTCTCTCTCTCTCTTTCAAGGTAGTGCCTCAACTTGGCTTTTCCTTGTGCATCGGTTTCATTCTCCTATCTCTGTAGACTTGTTTTCTCTGTCTTTCATTGTACATGGCTGAAAATGACTCCAATACAGGCAGCCCTACTTATCTCTCATTTTATGTGTGCAGAGACTGCTGAGAAGGTCATGTTTTAATTCCTGATTACTAGGAAAGCATTTAATTGGTTCAGCTGGAGTCAAATGTCCACCTTGGTCCAGTCTGCTGGGATTTGGAAAATGGGATGTCCCATAATCAGAACTCCTCTACTAGAAAGTATAGAGTCAGATTCTCAGAGAAGGGGAGACATATTGAATAACATATTCACTTCAATTGTATTAATAATTAATATAGAGATAACATATGTTCTATATAGGAAAATTAGAAACCACAGACGTATGAGCAAAGTTGGGAAAAAATTTGTTCATCATCCCACCACCAGAAAGTATTTCAGCATCTTAAAATGTTTTCTTCCAGACATTTTTACTTGTTCTAAACAATCTTTTTTTACCTCGTATTTGTTTGGGTTGCACTAAGGATGAGATAGCGGCCAACAAGACAGACACAGCTCAAGCCTCCCTCTCTATTCATTATTTTATAACATGGAGACAGATTTAAAATTTAGAAGCAAATTAATAAAAATATTTTGAATTATAATAAGTACTGTAAAGGAAACAATCAAGCAGTTGTGATGGAAAACAACGAGAACATGTTTTCAGTAGGTGGTCATGGTAAATCTCTGGTAGGGTCACATTAAGGTGAGATTTAAAAGAAGAGATGAGCTGGTATGGTAAGAGTGGGAAGAGTTAGGGGAGGAGGAGAGTATTCCAATTAGAGGGAACAGTATATGCTAAAGATCTGAAGCTGAAATTACATTTTGTGCTTTGGGAATTAAAAAAAAAATACCCTTGAAGAAAAGTTGATCCTTGAACAACTCAGGGATTTTTGGTGCCAACCACTTATGCAGTCAAAAATCTGAGTATAACTTTTGACTCCCCAATCCCTTAACTACTAAAAGCCTGCTGTTGACTGAAGCCTTACTGATAACATAGTCAAGTAACACATTTTGTATGTTATATGTATTATATACTGTATTCTTGCAATAAAGTGAGCTAGAAAAAAGACAATGTTATTAAAATCACAAAGAAAAGAAAGTACCTTTACAATACCATACTGTATGAATACTATAAGTTTACACTGTCTTTTTACAAGGTGAATTATCTGTCAGTACTTACATCAATGTTATCTTTTAAGACACAAAACACTGTAGATGGGATACTGTGTTTCCCCCAAAATAAGCCACACAATCAGCTCTAATGTGTCTTTTGGAGCAAACAATAATATAAGGCACAGTCTTATATTATGTTTAATAAGACCCGGTCTTATAGTAAAATAAGACCGGATCTTATATTAATGTTTGTTCCAAAAGACACATTAGAGCTGATTGTCCAGCTAGGTCTTATTTTCTGGGAAACACGATACATATTACTACCACTAGACATAAGAAGTAAAAAGGCAATGTGAAAAAGAAATTCATATGTATTTACAGTTATAATGATTCATACACTGATAACGAAGAAGCAGCAATATGATTGCTTTATGGTCACTTAATATAATCAATATTATTGTTTCACAGTAGTAAGGAAATCACCAAAAAAGTTTTCCAATATATTTATTGAAAAAAATCCACATATAAGTGGACCCACGTGGTGCAAACCTCTGTTCAACTGGAACTTGGGTGTGAGAAGGAGATCCCTTTTGTTGCTATGTGGAGAACACATTGGGATGGGAGGAGGCCATGTGGAGAACAGATTGGGGTGGGTGGGGGGAGGCAAAATCTAGGTCCGATTTGCAGAATGTAGTACAGGATACTTGGTAGCTCACTGTGCTTAAAGCAGAGGGTTCCCAAAGAAGAATGAAGACTGTGATGTGAGAGAAAGAGGTTGAGAGGGATAAGGATCTTTAATGCCCATTTAGGTCCAACAGGCCACTGAAGATGAAGGGGAAATGCTGCCATGGAATTAGGGGTGGTTGTGTTTTATATTATTTTATAGAAAGGTGGGGGCTCTTTAGTACCTGCATTCAAACCCCAAAATAGATAACACTGGAATGATATTAGGGCACTCTCTCTGCCATCTAGCTTTTCCTGATATTCAAATTGGCCAACAATTTGGGACAAGTCCAATTCCTACCAGCATAAGAAAAGAATACCAATCTCTTAGAACATCCATGATTTCTCTACCTCTCCAATACCTCTGAGCTCTGCCCCACACCAAGCAACTCTACAACGAGTTGCAAAGAATCAGCCCTGTGGTTTATAAAGGGGGTGCGGTTCATGGCCAATGGCAGAGAACCACAGATGCTACAATAAACTGACTTATCTAGTGTTCCCAGACCATTGCCTGCCCAATAAGACAAATCATCAGCTGGTCAGTGA
Organism: Rhinolophus hipposideros; assembly: GCF_964194185.1. Taxonomy (NCBI): domain Eukaryota; kingdom Metazoa; phylum Chordata; class Mammalia; order Chiroptera; family Rhinolophidae; genus Rhinolophus; species Rhinolophus hipposideros. The sequence continues at coordinate 65,562,237 of NC_138056.1, read as the reverse complement.
GTGTCTCCCTGGGCTAGGGCTGGACTGAACTTGTGGGATTAGATGAGATGAACAAGGTACTCTTTCTTCTGACTTCTTGGAATCATTGAAGTGAAGAACTTGCAGACCTGAGTCGATTACCAGAAAACAATATAAGTCAGAGAGTGCTAAAATCATTAAAGCAGGAAGAAAGAATATGAGGGAAAGTAGGAGGGGAAGGCCTCACAGAGGATGTGGACCTTGAGCTAGGCCCCTTAGAATGGAAGCTTCCAGACTGGGCCCTCCAGCGAAAGGGAAGAGAGAAGCCACTTGATTAATGAAACTTAACACGTGGTACGTTCTGCTGAGGAAGACATTTAGAGATTTCAAGAGAGTTGCCAACATTTTAGACATAGCATTTACTTTGGATTTGCTTCGATATATTTTGGTCAAAAATGAGTCATGATTAAAGTATTTCAAGCACAAAGTAACTGGGTTTTTCAGGCTTTTATGGAATATTCTGTTCATTTTTCTGTTAAACACAGAGGGTCCATCTCTGAAAGATGGCCCTGGCAAGCCCTTGCATTATGACAATTGTAGAGACTAGTGAGGATGACTAAGGTGAACATTGCCAGGGTAATCATAATGGTTATCACTGAGGAGATCTGGAATGACATTGTTTAAGGTAGTGGACAACATGGGAAAATAATTTCACTTTGAATGTTTTAGTTTAATTTAAACAATCCCCTGTGCTGTACAACAAGTTTTGTTACACTGTCACTAACAGTATATCAGACTATCATAACACATCACATTCATTTGTATATTTGGGGGGCATTTGGTTGGAAGGGAGAAGGACTCCCTTCCTGTCTTTCTCAGGCAGAGTCTTCTCTCTACACCTGTAATCCTACGCACACTTTCACAGAGCAACCGTTGCATTGTATTGTTACTTTCTGCTTTGTTTCCAGGCCTACTGGTAAATTCCTTTTTGTTTGTTTTTACTAGTTCTAGCATTTATTGAGAACTAACTGTGTTTTAAGACCAACGTTCCAGGCTCTTTATGTGCTTTAACCACTTGGTCCTCACAACAAACCTGTGACATAGATGGTCTCGTGGAATATATACGTGTTGCTAGATAAATACCTGTTAAATGGACGAGTAAACAAATTCCATTTTACAGATGAGGAAAAGCCCATTTTATCTTCATTTTGCCTTAGCTTAGCACATGCCTGCCACATCACGGTCAGGATGACAGGCAGGGATGGCGGAGGGGTGGGGGAAGTGAGTGCCACACAGGCTTAGGTTCAAGTTCTGCCTCTCCTACTAAAAAAGAGCTACCAGTAATGGAGCGCTGCTCGGAGCTGGAAACACTGCTGGTGTTTTCCATGCATGGATGCTAATCCCCACCATTGTACATGTGAAGTAAGTGACTAGTCCAAGCTTATACAATAAATAGGAGGAAAGCAGCGTTTAGATCTCAGGTTTATTAGTTGAATTCCATGCTCTTTCGAGATCCCACAGCCTCCCCACAGCCTACTTGGATAAAATAGGATACCTACTTCTCTGAGGCACTGTTGCAGTGGTTCTCTTCCCTTCTACCTCAGTGAATGTTTTGTTAGTCAATGCTAAACTTGGAACATTCTCCAAGGGGAAGTGATGGAAGTGTCTAAACTGAGAAATGCGGTAACGAAACACTCTTTCTCTGCTCCGAATTGATGAGTGTGTTTCTGAGGCAAATTCCAACTCTTCGAGTTACTCTTCTACAAGCCAGCCATCAAAGATAAGCGAGTGGGGAGGTTTTAAAGAAAGTTTGAACATGGGAGATCTTGGCATTTAGTGTCTTTAGAAGGACAGTTTGTTGATGTGTTTTTTTCTATAAAGATCCTGAATTTACAGTGTTCTTGCTTCCCCATAAAAGTTTATCTGTGTTAAACTTTATTCTTTATCATAAAGAATAGCTATTTTGTTCACTAAAGTAGTCATATTTCTCAGAGTCCAAACCTGTGGAACAGATTTTCCAGGTAGATCTAACATGTCGTCCACCAAAAATGAAACAAACAAAACAAAAAACTCACACTTATTCTTGAAGGAACGAAAGTCTACAGTACTGCAAATAGTACAGGAAATGTGGCCTATCTCCCCTTGAGCTCTAGTGCTTTGCACCCACATAGGGCATGGAGTCAAGATGGGGCTTAGCCTTGCAACCCACCTTTGGAATCCCATCTGGAGGCTGCACACTGCCTTGAGTCCAACACAAAGATTCACGCGCCCCTTCCATTTTTGGTTCACATAGATGACGACAAGCTTTTCTTGTGGTTCCAGTTCTCAGGGCTTCACATTCCTCTGACTTCAGGATTCAGAAGAAAATGATTACTCAAGCAAAACTCTAGTTGCAGCCATTAAAATGCTTATGAATTAAATATGAAAACATTCCCCATGGCCACAGCCACCCTTCTTACCACTGTTTTACTGCTCGATAGTTAGAAGGATCCAGCTTCCCAAGTACTGAGATCAAACAACAAACTATCTGAACACCTGTAATATGCCCATCACTGTGGCAGGTACTGAAAGGAACCCAGTCAAGTGTAACACACAGTGCCCACCCTCAAAGAGCTTAAAATCTAATTGGGCAAACTTAATTACTATAGGGACATGAAACAAAGGCCAAATAAGAAGTCGGAGCTTTTTGACATCTTCAGCAAAAGCCTTAAAGCCCCATCTTGTTTCTTTTGGGGGCAGGAGATCCAGGAAGGAATTGCTATCACCTTCAAGTACTGCAATTAGCTAGAATTTACAGTTCCAGGTTCCCATACATTTTTACGTCAAGAATCCAATTAAGAGTCATGAATTATTTGGGAGTTTGGTCTCTTTCTAATGTTATCTATCCCCAACCCTATCTCTAAACAGCCATGAGTAAAGTGGCCTGAGGAAAACTTACAGATAATAGGATGAAGATAATCCCTTGAGTGGCTAGGCAGTGGTCATTTTGTTTCTTGTGTTTATGCCTCCTCGTTGAGAAAGACAGAAAAAAAATGTGACCTATGGACTGAATTGTTACCTTTGTGTGGCATATTCCCTGTTTCTAGGGCAGCGCAGGAGACAAAGAATGCATTTATTTTGTGGAAAGGAATAGGGGGCAGGGGATGAAACAGAAACCAGAGGATTGTGCAATAATGGCGTTTTAAAATCTCTCCAGGAAGTTTATGTTTCGAGTCCTTTGGAAGAATAAAGCACAGCTGTTTAAAAAGGAGAGTTTACCGAGGCACCCCGGCCCAGATTCCACTGTGTGCTGAATTTTCCTTGTCTATAGGCATCTGGGAACCTCCATTCCCAGCCCGTGGGGCAGGCAGGCGGGCCACTGTGTCTGGACCTGGCCCTGAGCAGGCCTACGCCTTCCCCCAAGAGAGACCGCAGGCCTCAAATAGCATCGAGGTGTTCAAATAGAAGAATCAGAACAAGGACGAAAGTGAAAAGAAATAGTCTGCTGGATCTCAGCGAAGGAAAGTACAGTGATTCCTGTGTAGTATGAAAACCAGACCAGACTTGCTATGTTGAAATCTTTCCCCAAAGAAGCCCTTTCTTTGGATGGCTAGTGAAAGGGTGATATTATATGCCTAATCTCACACAAATTAAACATAATAATTTGGGGGAGCAGATTTATGGTACCAAACCAAAAATGCTTCTCCATCCACCTAGGTAGTGGAAAAAGTGTAAACATTGAAATGCAGTGCTCATTTGAAACCTTTACTTCCTGCCACCAGCTTAACCATCTGCATATTTTCCCTCATGCCAGGGATGATTTGATAGGGTATGGGTCAGAACTCTCTCTGGGTGCTCAGTAAATCTTTTTGGTGACCCTTTGTCCCTTCCCTTTCTTAGGGTGATGTCCTAAGCTTTTACCATCAACCTCCGACCAGTGATATCACCATTCTCCCCCTGCCATGCATCTCTGTGAGTCCTGAATGCCCTCACCCTTGTCCTGTACACGTGATACGTCTTCATTCTGTTTCCCTTTTGTCTTGGCTGTCTGTGTCCCTGTATCCAGAACAGTGTCGGCATGTAGCAAATTAAAGACCCGAAGGAAAGCAAGCAGTGAGTTAGTGATTAAGAATGAGGACTTTGGAACCAAACAGACCTGGGTTGGCCTCCTGCCTCCATATCATTTGCTATGTGATCTTAATGTCAGCAGCCACCATTTCTTCACTTATAAAAGGAGGATCAGAATACGTGTTCACGGACTTGTGAGATTAATCAAGACTCTACACAAGTCTTTATTTTAAGAGTTCCTGTCTTAAAATAAGCTTTCAGTACACAGTAGTTATTAAGTGAGAGCCTTTTGTGAGCCTTGGAAACTTTTGTTTTTGAGGGCCCCTTCTTTCTTACAAAATTTTAAAATTATATTTTATGACTGGGTTGGCATAAAAATAGATATATTGCCATTATATCTAAAACATTTCTTCAACCTAAATATTGTTTTATCTTGTGTTTTAAAATAAAGAAAAAATATCTGTGAGCCCCGGGCAGTATGCCGACCATGCCTAATGGATAAGTCATCCCTGGGTGAGAGACATCTGCCTGGTTTTTCCCTCTCCCCTTAGCGTGTTATTTACTGTATTGTGAAGTTGCTGTTCCCTCTGGTCCTTAGGATGCACACTGCCCTTATGTGTCTTCTTTCCTCCATTCCATCTTTCTGAGCCACCCAAAATGTCTGCATTGGGGAGTTCCCAATACCTCTAGACCTGCCTCCATTCTTCTCAATTTAAATCCATGTCTTCATTTGTCGTCATTCCCCTGATCGTGTCTCATTCCCCCGGGGCTATTCCTGGCCTGGAAAGGCGGCATTGAATTTTCTGATAAACTATTTCTCACTGAGGTATTAATGACTAATTGTTCCTCCACTGCTCCTGCTAGAATTTTTGCGTTTTGTCACGGAACTCTAGGTGACTCCATACCACAATTTAAAGCCACATGTCTGATGGTGAGATTTTAGTTTAGCAAAGGAAATACTTCAAAGGAAAGATTGAACTTTGAGAATCATTTAAATTGTATTATGCCAGTAGCTGGTGCCGACTGCATCTGTGCATTCAACGGGCCTTAGTGATATGACTTGGATTAGAAATATCTGCCACACAGGACACAGAATGTCCTCAAAATTCTCTTGGTAAAGTATCATGCCCATGAAATCCTCATGGAATCTCTTTTATCCATGGGTTGTCTCCCACAGCATTATTAAGGAGGACTTCTGCTTCCCATCTTACATCATCCATCAAGCTATCCTTAGAGGCGACCCTACACCACACCATGCATATACCTAAAAAAATTCCCATGTCCTCAAAGTCTGTTATTTTCTGATTTCAGTCAAGAAAGTGTTCTCAAAGATAATGCTGCTTCTAAAGAAAGGAGCTATGGCATAGAACTGGGATAACTTGCCTCATATAGCAAATTAAGTTAATGCCAGAATCAGGACTAGATTCCAGGCCTCCTCAATTCCTGGTTGCGGGTACCATCTACCTGTGTCAGCCTAGGGTATCATTTACTACACAGCACAGACTCTGCAGTTGGAATGCTTGGTTTGACTTCTGGCTTTATTGTTTACTATTTGAAATGCTACTCAATCTCCAAACCTCAGTTTTCTCATCTGTAAAAAGGGGAGGGTGGTCAAGAAACATAGTCATGTGCCTGCCATGCATAACCACGTTTTGGCCAACGATGGACCACATGTAGGGTTTCTGGGTGGGAATTTCCACCCATTCTCCTCATGAATTTTTTTCCGCTTTCCTGTTCCTGAATCCTGAGAAAAGTTGGTTGGGAAATCGGGAAAATTGGCTCCTTGAACCCAGGTGGTTGGTAACATTGGCCGTCACTTTGTGGAAACAATTCATCATGGAGAACAGAAAACAGTTTATATCTCAGGATTCGGGAAAGAGAAAGTGAAAAAAATTCCTGACAACGGGCAGGAATTCCCACCCAGAAACCCTAACCGCACATATAATGGTGGTCCCATAAGATTCTAATGGATTATAAACAAAAAGTTTGCTGTATTGAAAGGAAAGGCTGGGACCAATGACGATGTTGAATTTACTGTTAGCTCTGGGCAGTTTAAGCGGAGGAGGAGGCTTCGCATGCTGTCCAGCCGCCATGCACCTGTTCACTGCTGGGGCCAGAGTTGGTGAGGGAGGGAGAAGAGTTGGCTGAGGAGGAAGGGAGCCCAGCGGCCTGCTGTCTTCCCTCCCAGTTCAGTGCCTTTCTCTCGACCTCTCTCCCTCTTCTTCCTCTCTCGATCCCTCTCCTCTCCCCTCCCTTTTATTATTTCACTGGTTGTCTTTCGATCTCCGCTCGCCCTTTCTCTCCCCTTCTCTTCCTTTCCTCCCTCCCTTCCTCCGATGTATTCTCACCCTCCCTCAATGGTGTCTCCCTCCTCAGCCCTCCTCCTACCTCTCCACATACTTAATCTGTTATGTCATAGTTTTACTGTACCTTTTCTATGTTTAGACACGTTAGATACACAAACACTTACAATTGTGTTACAGTTGCCTACAGTATTCAGTACAGTCACATGGTGTAAAGCTTGTAGCCTAGGAGCAAAAGCCTGTACCGTACAGCCCAGGTATGTAGCAGTCTACACCATCTAGGTTTGTGCATACCAGTGCACACCAGTTTGTAATGTTCGCACAACAATGAAATCACCTAACCTAACAACGCATTTCTCAGCATGTATCGCCGTGGTTAAGAGATACATGACTATAGTATCAGCCTCATAGAATTGTTGTGAAGATCCTCAAAGTGGTTGTGAGAATCAAAGGAGATTATTCATATCAGTAGCTTATCTCAATGCTTGGCAATCAAGCCCTCAATAAATGACTTTGTTGTTGTTTAGTATTATCATTATTATGGTCGCTATTACCACAACCATGGCTAATTCTCTTACTGCCTCTATAACCCTGGTGGCTTCAAAAAAAGTTCTAGGGCTGCTTCCCAGAGAATACACTGCACTACCCAGGGAGTGGCCAGAGCAATGGGAGAATCTGGCAGAACAGGTTTTTTTTCAAAGCAGTGGAAAATAAATCAAAGGTGATAACCCAAACCTGGAAAAAGAATGTATTCCTTTGTTGGGTCTTTATTAGTTGTGAAAGAACCTTCAAAATGTAACTTATACCGAAATAAATCAGTGCAGCCACTCCTGAGGTAACATGGCCGAACCTCTTTGGTCTGTGCTTTTTCTGACCCCATGAGGACAGACAGTGGCACCTTCGAGTTTCTGCTGAACGTGGTGATGGCTGACAGTGTTCTGTGATGAGGTTGCTTACCGGCGTGAGTAGACAAGATTAGGAGTCTGGAAACATGCAGGGACAGCAGAGAAGGGGAACAGGGAAGCTTTACACCCAGATACAAAGTATGCTCTGCCTCTTGCTACAAATCGCCCATCACTGAATGTGAAGTCTCATTCAGGGACTTAGTTGGGAATGTTGGTTGAAAATAACAGAAGCTCAACTCATATGAGCTTAAGCAAAAAGGGAAGTTTATTATAAAGCTTCCACAGTGTTTCAAAGAAAACAAGGAAAGATGCAGAGCTGAATCAGACCTTCAAATGTTATCAAAACTTGTGTCTCTCCTCTATGCTTCATTCTTCTCTCTTTCTACAGACTTCTTTTCTCTATGGCTCTGCTTGACATAATAGAACAACAGCTCACATGTTTTGTAAATCACTGTGCAGCCACCCAAAGAGAGCCTGGTTTCCCTTTCTCCAATTCCAGAATTCCCATGGAAAGAACTGATTGGCCCAGCTTAGGTCAGGTTGCTTTCTCTGATTACCAGTTAGCAATGATAAAAGGAAAAAAACTGGTTTTACCAACATGGCACATCCACCATAACTGCATACTACCTGTGTGTGGGTAAAACTACAGGTAAGGGATTAATAAAACAGGTATTAAGGAGCTGCATGACAAGAAACATATCACTCACATTAGGCTCTGTGCTACTTCCTGGCCATTCCCAGATTCCTCATCTTACCAGAGCTCCAGGATGTCTCTCTGCTCACTGTTCCCTACCCCTTTGTGCTGGGTGAACCCTAACCCTAAACAAGCCAATTGTGGATATAGTGGAAGTCCATATATCATGTATCCCTGAAAATAAGACTGGGCCTTACATTAATTTTTGCTCCAAAAGATGCAGTAGGGCATATTTTCAGGGGGATGTCTTACTTTTTCATGTACAACAATCTACATTTATTCTAATACAGTCATGTCATCTTCTTCTGGAACATCATCCTACGTACTAAATGTGTCCGTCTAAGCTGACGATCGTAACTGGGACTTATTTTTGGGGTAGGTCTTATTTTCGGGGAAACATGGTAGTGGAAATGGCACAGGCTTTTGAATTAAAGCTCAGGTCTACTGCTTACTAGCTATGTGATAGTAGGCAAGTTACTTAGCCTCTCTGAACCTTGGTTTCCTTATCTATAAAATAATACAAATCTGTTGGGGTTGTTGTAAAGACTAAGGAAAACCAACTAACCATATTTAAAATACATGGCATATAATAGTGCTCAGTTATGTTAATTTCATTTTTTAATTAGGTTACCTAGAAATCTTTAGAAGGATGGTGGAGTGTTAGTAAGTGAAAAGGGGGGGAAAGAGAAGCGATAGAGTTTTCTATTCAGGAAGTATCCTTCTGCCTCAGGTATGTTACAGTTAACCTGAGCAAACATTAAATAATTGAAGTATGTCAGTTGCACTGGGAAAGCCACATATTGATAGATCGATGTAGTTTCTCACTTTAGAGGCAAATCAACAAAGATCTCAAGATCAATGATGAATGTTTTAGGTTTCTTTTTAATGAATTGGTGTGACGGTATGGTATGTAAATCATAACTTCTAAAGTTGATATCTATCATACAGTCTAAGCACTGAGTTAGTGAATGAAGTACATTCATATTTTGTTGTTACTGTTGCTATTTAGAGAGGTCCTCCCCTTTGAGAATAGAGTAAGTCATACTTTTTATACGAAGTATGATTTATTGAGTTCTTAACTCTAACCAACACTGTGCTAAACTTCTCCGTGCATTCTTCATTTCTTCCTATTAGTTAAGTGCCATTGTTCCCATTTTCTGAATAAGGAAATTGAAACTCAAGTAAGTAAAGTGCCATGGTTACATCACACTCAGTGATGAACTGGAATATGAGCTTAGTTTAGCCAGCTCCCAAGGCCTGTGTTTTTAACCACTGTACAGTACTGCCTCTCTGCACCTTGGTCGTGGTTCCAAGATTCAGACACAAGCGACAGAAGAAATGAATCCCAGGAAGCTCTGTGCTTACAGTGTCTTACTTGATAAATGATGAAATCATGGCTTCTCTGCACTCATGGAATGTTGTCATATGGGCCTGAATACAAAGCCACAGTATTATAGGAAGAAAACTAGATGAACACCAGATAGCATATCTCCTTGTACACAACAACCATTCTAACTACTTACTTCGAGGATAATATTGATGAAGGGGTTGAATCTGTGAATGAAAAAAGAAACTAAAAATTGCGTCCCAGCTTTAGATTCTTCAGTGTTTCTCGTCTTGGTCAAAATTGCGCTCACTCCATTTGTCTGTAGTTATGTGGGGTTGTATTATGAACACATGTGGAATATTTGGGGCTGCTCCAGAAAACAACACCTCTTTGGTGATTGTGGATATTATCAATGATTCCTGATGACTTGTATGAAGGATTCTTTACTCATTCATCTACGTACCAATCATGGGAATACGGTGATCTCTAGCCACTAATTGATCTGCTCCTCCAGAAACATTTTATTTTGTTCTATTTATGCTATTGTGTTTCATTATATTCCAGACTGTGCTTGATTTGTGCCTTTTTCTTTTTGAATTCATCCTGTGTGTAAATGGAAGAAACATTGAAGGAGTAGGTCGCTTTGGATTAGAAGCATATCTGGATTCACATCTCAAATGTTTCTTTTTTTATTTCTCCTCTGTCTTTCAGCTCCAGGGTTCCTTGAAACGAAAACAGATAGTTAACCTGTCTCCTGCCAACAGCAAGAGGCCCAATGGCTTTGTTGACAACTCATTCCTTGACATCAAAAGAATCCGTGTTGGGGAGAACCTCTCTGCAGGACAAGGGGGCCTCCAAGTAAATAATGGACAAAATCAGATAATGTCTGGGACCTTGCCCATGAGCCAAGCACCCCTGAGAAAAACGAACACTCTGCAACCCCATACACATTCTCCCGGCAATGGTATGTTTAACATGGGCTTAAAAGAAGTGAAGAAGGAACCAGGAGAGACTCTGTCTTGCAGTAAACACATGGACGGCCAAATGACCCAGGAGAGTATTTTTTCTAATAGGTACGGAGATGACCCTGGAGAGCAGTTAATGGATCCTGAACTGCAGGAACTGTTCAATGAACTGACCAACATATCGGTGCCTCCCATGAGTGACCTTGAACTGGAGAACATGATCAATGCCACCATAAAGCAGGATGATCCATTTAACATTGACTTGGGTCAGCAAAGCCAGAGGAGCACTCCTAGGCCCCCCTTGCCTATGGAGAAGACAGTGATCAAAAGCGAATACTCACCTGGCCTGACCCAGGGCCCCTCAGGCTCTCCTCAGTTGAGGCCCCCATCAGCTGGCCCTGCATTCTCCATGGCTAACTCTGCCCTCTCCACTTCATCCCCAATTCCTTCAGTCCCTCAGAGCCAGGCTCAGCCTCAGACAGCCCCGGGGGCAAGCCGGACCCTGCCAAGCTGGCAGGAGGTATCCCATGCCCAGCAGCTCAAACAGATAGCTGCCAATCGTCAGCAGCATGCCCGGATGCAGCAGCACCAGCAGCAGCACCAGCCTACCAACTGGTCAGCCTTGCCCTCTTCTACTGGGCCATCTCCAGGTCCATTTGGGCAGGAGAAAATCCCCAGCCCGTCTTTTGGGCAGCAGCCATTCAGCCCACAGAGCTCCCCCATGCCTGGGGTAGCCGGCAGCAGCAGCCAGCCAAAAGTCATGGCCAACTACATGTACAAGGCCAGCCCGTCGGCCCAGGGAGGGCACCTAGATGCGCTCATGCAGCAAAAGCCTCAGGATCTCACTCGAAATTTTATTAACAGCCCACACTCAGCCATGGAGCCCCGTCTTGGCAACACCAAGCCTTTGTTCCACTTTAACTCAGATCAAGCAAACCAACAGATGCCTTCTGTGTTGCCTTCCCAGAACAAGCCTTCTCTCCTACACTACACCCAGCAGCAGCAGCAGCAGAGCTCGATTTCAGCTCAGCAGCAGCAGCAGCAGCAGCAACAACAACAGCAACAGCAGCAACAACAGCAGCAGCAACAACAGCAGCAGCAACAACAGCAGCCACAGCCGCAGCAGCCACCATCCCAGCCCACCCAGCCTCTATCAAGCCAGCCTTTGCTAAGGTCGCCCTTGCCACTTCAGCAAAAGATCCTGCTTCAGAAAATGCAGAATCAGCCCATCACAGGACTGGGGTACCAAGTCTCCCAACAACACAGACAGGTAAGGGCCCTACTGCTCCAAACAGAGTGCCCAGAGACCATCTAGTTTGGTCATTATGCTTTGCTTACTGTTATGTTTATGTTGGGCTGGAATCAAGACCACAAGGGCAGTAATGGTTCTGACGGATTCATATGAAGACCTGATGCAGACATGAGCATTTCCTGGTAGGGCATTACTGTCATTGGGCACTATGGTGACCCAAGGCTCTTGGTTATTAAGAACGTTGCATTATAATTCATGCCTTTAGTGACAGGTCCAGTTCTCGGTAAGATTCTGATATGCCCAATGTTTATGCATCCAGTCAATAAATTGGCCATTAAGTCGACACGCATTTCCTGAGCACCTACCACATGCATGCTGTTTTGATTATGCTGAGTATTGATGTAAGGCCAGACATGACATTAAGAGTATCTAATGACCAGTTTACACTCACACCAACCAATTGAAATGTCTAAATGCCCAACCCATCATAATCCTGCTGTGACTACATGTTGGTGCATGAGGACTCCATATCAACTTTGAATGAGCCATCGTCCTTGTCTGCAAGTACAGTCTGGAGAGGGAGACAGGCTTTCAAAACTATCATTTTGATACTATGTGGAAAGGGTAATGATATGCGAGCACAGAGGGCGGGTATCTTACCCAGCCAGGGGAAATCAGGGACCGCTTCTGGAGAAAGTAATGCCTGAGTTAAGTGTTGCAGGATGAAATTGTCATGACTATAAAGAGAAGAAAAAAAAATCTGTGGTTACCTTACATCCTGTGGTTAACATAAAACAGAGGTTCTAGTCTGCCCCAAACATGAATAGTATGAAGAGATAGCTCTGTGCCTCCAGAGCACATCCTGGTGTGTAAGCTCTGATTCCTAGGGAACTTGAAAGAAGAAACCCTTCCAAGAAGGGGAGGGAGGGAGGGAGGGAAGGAGGGAGGGAGGGAGGGAAAGAAGGAGGGAGGCTGAATATTATTTTGTGCATATCATTTGACAGGTCTACTTTAGTGTCCAAGCACAAAGACAGCACATTACATGTCAAAACAATATGTCAGGACAGTATGATGGCACGGAGCCTAATTCCAATCCCATTCCTAGAGTAGTTTTCATGGCCACTGACCAGAAAAGAATGCCACAAGCACCACAGACTGTGGCCAAGCTAACCTTTGCCCTAGATGTGTGCCAAGAGAAAACTAGACTCAACTAGAATTGAAGAGCTGTGTACCACGTAAATCTTTCAGCATATCCACTTAAAAAGTGTGTCTTTTTTAAGTTGTAGATTGTGAGTAGAGTCAGATGTGTATTTTAAAAACTTCCATTTTCAACACGGGTAGTTTGGGGATCATTTAAAAACAAATAGTATTGTGGAATTACTTCTAAGTTATATGCAGCCGTTTTGATTTGGATGAATTTAGGTTCAAATTCTTACCGACATTCACTAGTTGTGTGACCTCAAGCAAATCATTGAACTTCTCTAAGCTTCAGTTTCCTTGCCTTTAAAACTGATAGTAATATATCCCATGATTTTTTGAGAATGAAATGAGATAATTCTCAGCTCTGAGTCTAGAATAAAGTTGGCTATTATAATGATAATCATGAAAGAACCATATAGGATATCAAAATATTTTAAACAAGTATTAGTATTATGCAGAAGTGTTGGAGTAAGTCTCAAATTCTAACATAAATAGTATTGGAGGAATAAGAGAGAACTATACCTAATTCTTCTACTGTCTAACAATACGGTGAGTAGGGAGCAATGAAGCCTTCCTGGGCCCAGACTTCTGACCATAAAAGTGGAAATAATAGATGATGAGATATTAATGAGAGTTAGCATTTCTTGAGTGTTTATTCTATAATTGGCATGCCTTCTGTCTCCCTTTCTTGTGGTATCTCATTTCACCCGCATGAGGGGAATACCATTATTCTCATTTTACAGGTGAGGCAACTGAGGCCCAGAGGTTAAATAACTTTCCCAAAGTCACATGATAATAAGTAGCAGAACCAAGATTCTGGTCTACTGTGAAGGTTGAGCATTCGGCCTCCAGTCTATCCAGCTCACAGATAGACTTTGCTGGGAAATGAATGGCCGCTTGCAGATCATTGTGGGATTCTCAAAAAGAAGATTTCCCTCAATATTGAGCCACATGTACATAATCTACATCGTAGATTAAATCCTTTGGGGATACAGAAAGTCTTAAATCTCTAACCTTCAAAGCTATTGAAAGAATCAAAAAATATCTATGTAACGGTTGACCTTCCTGCAGGTGAACATCATGGAGCTAACCAAAATAAACAATTTATCACAGAAAATATATCTCTTTGGTGCCCCATTAGCCCTTCTTTGGAAGCCTTACTGCTACCTCCAGCATCTATCCTGTTTCCAGCTCTCCTGCTCCTATCAACAACTGTACATCATATTGCTAACCACTTAGCCCCCACCTGAGCTCCTAGGACCCAAGCACACCAATGGGTGCTAATGGCCAAATCAACAAACATCTTCCAATGCCTTCGATAATTTTTCACTTTTCTCAGTGCATATGATATATATGATGCCAAAATAATTTTCATCTTTTTACAAAGGGCCTTAAAAAAGTCCTAGAAATGGTAGAGACATTTAGATTTCAATCTAAAGGCCTCTTCTAAACAGACAGGCAATGGCTACTGATTTCCATCTTTATTACAACTTTGTAGGTTGAACCACTTTGTTTCTTCCAGCTTAGCGATTCTGGGAGATATGACTCTGAAGTCCTGTGTCTGAGTTGTGAGCAAATGTAGCAGAGCTTTGTAGTCAAATAAGTATTGCCCTATTAAAACCATGCACCTTTGCGTGGTTGGACCCATTCTAATAATGATGCTATTGTTCAACATGGTTTTGGAGTTTTTCTCTGGGGATTGTCTTCAGAGCTTTTTGTACATTCAGTGGATTATTATCAATGCAATAATATTCATCCTGTCAGGGTGATTTTTGAAAACAGTCAAGCTGGGTACTGCTTCTTTGGGTCAAAAACAAAGAACAACTGTGATGTGGTAGGACTGCATTTCAAGTTTGGTTTGTGAATTTTCTCCAACGGCAATAAAAAAAATGAATTGCTTCTCAAGGTGATAATTTTAAGAAGCAACTTTCATCTGGATATACATATTTCTGAGGTTTTTCTAATTCTTAATTTCTCATTCAATATATTGCCAAGTATTCTCAACTCAAAGGGAGTAGTTTTAACCATCCATAGTAGACAGCACAAATGTGTTTTCTCATTTCAGATTAGTTAAATCTCTGTTATTCATGACGAAAGTCATGGGAGGGGAGAGACTGGTAATTAAGCAACTCTTAAGTTTAGCAACTAAAGCATCCTAAATGAAAACACTAGTCACAATTTTTTTTCTGCTTGTCATACTCTCTTTGTATCAAACACAGGAAGACTTACTATGGGATTTACTAATTGGAGCCCTTTAGGCTTGGACATGCTAGAAAGCTTGGCTTTCTACAACAAAACAGTAGATTGAATTTGTTGATTGGTTTCTTGTAATTTACCCAGTAGAGTGTGCAAAGACGGCCTGCTCTTCACCTTTCAGAATTTTTGCACCCAGACAGGTCTGCCTGCTCAGGCAGAGACTGAACTTAGGGGCTTCCTATACCCGTCTCCCTTTATTGGGTACCCACCTCTCTTCTACTAGAGGTACCCAAGAGATGGATACAGCATAATTGAATTGTTGGAGACATCTTTATTGTTCCAAGCCTGGAGTGGTTTTAAGTAACCCCTTCTCCAGAGACTGGGAGAACAAATGATATTTGGAATTTCAAAAGATGTCTTCAGTGACTCTGCCTTGCTGATGTTTGTGGCTTTGCAAATGGAAATATCTCCTGACTATAACTTTCTTCCCTTTCTGATTTTAAGGTTATGGGAGAGGGCAAGAGAGGGATGTAATGCTTGCAGTTCTGATTTATTTTCATGTCACTGAATACTTGTTTAAGGTGTGAAAGAGTTATTGGTTGACCAGTACTCATAAGAGTTCAGCCCAAAAGCACTATGCTCTTGAATCAAAAAGTGATCTTTTTCAGAACTTTTTAATCAGACAGTTAAAAGTGTGACCTCCCCACTCCCTGCCCCAACATTAGATCTATGAAACTCAAGTGGATTCTATATTTGGTTTAGAATTCTCCCATCTCTAAAAATTCTGAGAGGGAAGGCAGCCAGTGAAAGACTGGTTTGTTATGACTGAAACATAAATTTGTACATTTCCTCCTTAGCTTAAAGCCAAACTCCTCAATCATATATTAAGAACTTCACCTCACTATCTCTAACAAGCCAAGTTTATCCTTCACTACTCTGCATATCAACCCTGACATAAATCAGGCAAATCTCCCAATGTTCTCCTCCCCTCTTTTTAAAGGTAATTTATATCTTATCTTAAAGATGAACACTCTGAAAATTGTTTTCTAATTGGCTTGGGTGAGGATGGAGGAATCATTGTAGCTCTGATATGCTGACAATACTTCTAAATCCTTATAATTGCCCAGTGAACATGCCAGAGAAGAGATCGAAACTTGAATCAGCTAGACATGGATTTTCTAATGGGAAAATAATTGTGAATTCAGTGTTCTGCAACAATATAACATCCAAACAGCCCCTTTCCTGGGGGCTAGAGGTTGGCCAAAAGGTCAGCCAATTAGGCTAGTGCCAGGGTTTGGGTTTAGGGGCTAGAATCAGGTTAGAGGAAATCAGGAACATAAAGGATCAAAGACAAAAACCAAGATTAAGTCCTAAAAAAACTGGGAAACAAAATTAGTCGATATACTTAGAATCCAGGAATGAAGCCAAAAGATGGTAACAAACCTATTACCATCAAGGGTAAAGTATTGATGACATGAATCTACAGTGCACTTAGTAGGATAGAGATCTGAGAGATGCTCAGTGATCATTGCAAATGACTTTTGGCTGTTTGATGATTTCTGTTAGGACTCACCTTGGCTGGGTTATGCCGGCAAAAGGGAAAAGGGCGGTTACAGACCTGCTAAGGTTGTCCATGGTAGGCCAGGAGCATATGTTTGCATTCTCATTTTTTCTTTGATATTTTATTATTTACCTTTTAAATTTACAAAGGAAACAAAACTTTGTTTTGAATACTCCATGAAGCTAGTTCTAAGGCTAGGAGCCAGAGTGAATTTCCAGATACACATGTTAATATAATTTGTACCACAGAATCTTGATTGGAAAAACTGGCAGAAGGGATTTTGCATGTGTTTTGTTAGTTTGTGTTAGATGGTTTGTTTGTTTTAACATTTGTACCAACTCTGTGCCATATACAAATAACCCAAGTCATAGATATTATCAACCCTTTTTTTTAACGGGTAAGGACATTAAGGCTCAGAGAGGTTAAATAACTTGCTCAGAGTTACGGTTACTGAATGGTCTAATTTTAAACCCAGTGCTAATAACCACTATGTTGCCTAAGCTAAGGAAATAGATAGAGGTGGTTTGGATTGTGCTAACAGGGCCTTTTTGTGATATCTGTTTAAAATTTCACTGTTGTCTACATTCCCAGTGTATTTCTACCTCAGGGAAAAATTAAGCCAGTTCTGAAGCAGAGGGTGGGATGAGGGAGTGGGGGAGATCTTCAAACAGTTTGCTGAGGTGGCCTTATCTGAATCCACAGATCCTTATGTTTCCTGCTCTGCCCAACCAGGAGCCACAAACTAAAGATTCCAAGCTAAATTGAGTACTGCTCGGTTCTTACCTCTAGCAATTTCTATTGTTCTTTCTTTCATTCAAAACCTATTTACTGGGTGCCTGCTATACGTCAGGCACAGTTCTGGATATTGGTACTACAACTGAGAACAACGGTGAAGGTGTGATATAATAAGGGGAAACATAACATTTGAAAAAACTTTTAAAAAATTAAAAAATCAGAGAGTATTTTCAAATTGAGCTATTTTCATCGTATTGCGGGCTATTTATTCTTGCTTCTGTTGCTAGGCTGATTTGCTGCTGGGCTTCTTGGTACCTCTGGTCCCAGATAAAAATGGAAAAACCCAAGAGAGTGGTATGTGATCTAGTTTTTAAGGCAAAAAAAAAAAAAAAAAAAAATCCAAGGGTTTTGTTAGATTTTTTTAGTGATAAAATTTATTCTCTGTTTTTCTTTAACATGACTCATAAAAATCCTCTTCAGGATTACTGTTAGAGTTTCACAATAGGGTGAAACATAATTGTTGGCATTTATTGAGATGATGAAAATTTATTGAACACCTACAATGTGCCAAGAATTGAAGGTTAAAAGATTAAGTGATCCAAAGAACCCTCTTTACACTCATCTAGAAGATCAGGAAGGCACAGTCTTACTTTTCAATGAGTATTTGATCTGAAGAAGACCCCAATACTTGCTGGATTCCGCTGGATACAAAGACTACATTGTCTTTATCCTTAACAGTCTACTCGATGTAGTAACTGAGGCCAAATTGCATGGACCTTTCCCTTAAGTC
This sequence comes from Rhinolophus hipposideros, assembly GCF_964194185.1. Taxonomy (NCBI): domain Eukaryota; kingdom Metazoa; phylum Chordata; class Mammalia; order Chiroptera; family Rhinolophidae; genus Rhinolophus; species Rhinolophus hipposideros. Next base: position 65,544,304 of record NC_138056.1, on the reverse strand, counting down.
TACAAGTTCAACTTTGAACATGTTATTTTATCCTTTTACAGAATAGAACTCTATTTGCTGAATATTCCACTTTCGTTTCTCTTTTGTCATCCTGGTATGTAATAGCTCAGATCACAGTCGAATGAGTTGGTGTAAAGCAGCAATTAACTCCTTTGTCCCTCAATAAAGAAATAAACACTATCACAAGGACAACATGTTAGCCTTGGAATCATAAAAAAAAAAAAAAAGAGTTTAAATCCGCAGTTAGGGGAATGGCTTCTATTCTCATTCCAAGGTTTTTGTCCATGCCTTGCATCCATCAATAAGCTGTGCATTTAAAGCATTCGTGGGTAATTTAGCCTGTTGAATACCAAGTTTCCAACTAGGGAAAAAAGAGGGTATAGGTTAAAAAATAGATTTGATCCTGGAGACGGAAATGCAAGAGGGTTAATGAAAAATCTGACAGATATGTAACTGTAATGTGCGTTAATGTAAGTGACTCAAACAGTCCCCTCTGCACCTATTCTAATTAGTTTTGCCTTTTCTAATCAGATGTCAGTCGTTATCAGTTTGGTAAAGGGGAGCGTTGGATTATTTTTGTGAAATCAAAAGGAAGCAAAAACCTATTTAAACGGCGCACTACTATGATTAGTAAATTTTCACATTAGTGTTAATTAGAGTCAAGTATGAAGACTTGAGTTCCAGAAGGTGTTTACTAGAAGGAGTTCCACGTTTGATGCAAAAGATGAACGAATGTTTAGACTACTAGGATCAGAGAGATGTAACGTCAGTGAATCATCTTACTCTACTACATTGGGTTTTAAGCAGAGAAGACCAAACTTACACACACACACACACACACACACTCACACAACCCTAGGCAGCTCTCTAGATACTAATTAGAGAACTCTGGCTGAATATTTACATTTTTTGCCATGAATCCAAACAATAAAGTGGCACTTTATTCTCCAAGCAATAAATTGAGTGGAGCATAATAGAGGGAAGCCAATGACTATTTTCCTGTGCATCATGCAAAAATCAAGTTTCTAGGTCCCCAAGGATGAAAGAATGGGGGTGGTTGACCTGTTTCCTTTTTTTTTTTTTTTTTTTGGACTGCTAATTCCCTCCACCCTGAATCCCTGGCATTTCCCACAGTTCACTTGTCACAGGAGCTTAAGTTCAGCTCCACCTTTAGGAAACAGGAACTTCATAAACAGGGAGCTTTTTTGGCTCTACTTCTTGGTCGTCCACAGGTCGGTGTGGGTGAGCACATGAGAGTGTGGCCTCACATTCTGGTCTTTGACTCACATTTCTATTCTGTCTCTGTGTCTTTGTACCATTCCTTACCCCCCACCACACCCCGTGTCTGTACCCTCTCGTCTTTTACTCCTTCCCTCTTTTCCCTGACCTCCTTGAGACCTGTTCTATGGCAGGCCTTGAAAGGGGGTGCCGAAGACCTTTAGCCACTGGAGTTGTTATTGGCAGCAAGGATGAAGAGACTTTTCCTAGAAAAAGATTCTTGTTGGGGAGAGCCCAGAGGCTAATGAGCTGGCAGGCCCATCTCTATGTCCCACAAGCCTCTGGCACAGATGAATGAATTCTGAGTGGACATACTCAGGGGCAGAACATCCAGAATAGCTTCTGACCGTTGTCCCTTCTCACTTCAAGTGCTGGCTAACTGGCCTGCCTCCTTCCGGACTTGCCAACCTGCAACCAGAGTGAGCATTCCAAAATAGGAATTTGGTCATGTCTGTCACATGTCTAGGTCCCTTAAATGATCTTAATTTTCTCAGAATGAAATCCAACTCCTTATGTGGCTTATACAAAGCCCTGTCTGACCTGTCTCCTGACAAACACTCCAGATTAATTGGTTTCCATTCCCAGCTTTCTTCTTTCCTTAACTCCCACCCATTCATTCACATTTCCCTTCAAACTCATACACGCACACACTCTGCATTCTAGTTCCCTCCAAATAAAGTATCCTCCAGTTCTTGGAAAGAACCGTTTCATTTAGCATTAACACCCCCTAGGTCCATCCATGTTGTTGCAAATGATAAGATTTCATTCTTTTTTATGACTGAGTAATATTCCATTATTCCTCTTCTTTAGCCATTCATCCATTGATGGACACCCAAGTTGTCTCCACATCTTGGCCATTGTAAACAGTGCTGCAATGAACATAGGGATGCATATCCTTTCAAAATAGTGTTTTAGATTTCTTCAGATAAATAACCAGAAGTGAGATTACTGGGTTATATGGTAGTTCTATGTTTATTTTTTTGAGGAACCTCTATACTGTTTTCCATAGTGGCTGCACCAATTTACAATTCCACCAATAGTGTACAAGTGTTTCCTTTTCTCCACATCCTTGTCAACACTTGTTGTTGATTTAATGAAGACAGCCATTCTAACAGTTGTGAGATGATAGCTCATTGTGGTTTTAATTTGCATTTCTTTGATGATTAGTGACATTGAGCACCTTTTCATGTTTATTGGCCATCTGTATGTTCTCTTTGGAGAAATGTCTGTTTACGTCCTCTGCCCATTTTTAAATTCGGTTGTTTGTTTTGGTGATAAGTTGTATGAGTTCTTTATGTATTTTGGTTATTAGCCCTTTATCAGATGTATCATTGGCAGATATCTTCCTCCAGTCAGTAGGTTGTCTTTTTGTTTTGTTGATGGTTTCCTTTGCTGTGCAAAAACTTTTTAATCTGATGTATATTCCCATTTGTTTATTTTTTCTTTTGTTTCCCTTCCTCAAGGAGACATATCCAAAAATATATAGTATTAAGAGCAATGTCAAAGAACTTATTCTTTATTTTCTTCTAGGAGTTCTATAGTTTTAGGTAATCCATTTTGAGTTTATTCATGTATCTGGTGTAAGAAAGTGGTCTAGTTTCTTCATTTTTCATGTGTCTGTTCAGTTTTCCCAGCACCATTTATTGAAGGACTATCCTTGCCCCACTGTACATTGTTGTGCAGAGGCACTTTTGATGGAGGCAGAACTGACCTATATCCTGGGGAACAGTATGGACAAGAGTCAACTAACAGAATTTTATCAACAATATTCCAAGTGATTCTTTTTTTCAGAAAACATATATGGGACATCAATAGTTTACAAATAGTGACCAAGACAATCCCTGCCCATAAGTAATTGATAGAAACAAGTGATTATAATGTGTGACAAGGTTTCTGATATAAGTTACTCTTAGGTATTCTGAGAACACAGAGATAAAGCACCTATTGTAGCCTTGGGAACTAGAAAATGCTTCCTGGAGGAGGCATCATCTACCTTGAGTGTCTACCTCAAGGAAGAACAGGAGTCAGTGAGGTGGAAGGGAGAAAGCCTTCCAGACGGAGACAGACTTCTTCTGGACAAGTCCAAGTAGTTCAGTGTGGCTGGACTGTAGACTGCAAGGTCAGGAGAGGAGCCAGCAGGGAGGTCAGCAGGAGCCCGATCTTGAGGAGCCTTACAGACTTTAGTAAGGAATTTAGATATTCGTCCTGAGGGGAATAGAAAGTTATGGGGAAAATTGCATGGGTTATTTTTAAACAGAAGCATAACTTATGCCTACCACAAAGTAGTTGCTTACTTTAAATACATTGAATGTTAAAGAATCAGATTTACTCTTCAGAAAAGTAGCTATAGTTACACTGTAGAGAACACACTGGAGGGGCCCAGGCCATGGGCAAGGAGACCTTCACACTATCTAGCTGTCAAGAACATTTTAGAGAGTTTGAATGTACAGTTGCTATGGACCCAGGTAACTCCTCCCTTCTGCCCACCTCCGCGTGCCTCTGCCCGTTCATGCGTCCTCTTGCTCATTCTCTCCCTTGCCCCTCACATTTTGCTTCTCTAAGATTGATGCTCTTCTTCAGCTCTTGCTCCAGAAAACGTGTTCCATCAGTTAGTCTCTCTTATATCTTTCCTCTCTCCTTTTTATCTTCAAACATACTCAAGTCCCCAGAATCCTTCAAAAATAACTCCATCTACCCTCCTGCCCTTTTGAACCCCGTTTTCCCAGTCACCAGGCTCAAAACCTCTACAGTGTAACTCCTGTCTCCTTCCCAGGTGCTATTCTGATACCACCTGGTGACCATCACACGTCTTCCTGTTCTCTATCTTCACTGCTGCTACCCATGTGCCTACATTATTGCAATACTCCCTTCAGTCTCCTTCTTCCCAATTCCCTTGTCCTTCTTAGTAATGGGCCACACAGTGTGTCTAAGAAATTCAACTTTGCTCTATACCCCTTAGGGCTGAGGCCAGGTCCTGGGGTTCCAGTTATCTCTGTTGCTTTGCCAGGCCTCTGCCCTGGAATTGCAGTTTACTCCAGATCCAGTCATTTCTTGACATTCCTCTTCACAGAACCAGCTCTCTTCATCACGGATGTCTTTTGCCCAGCCACTGTCTTTGCCCTACTGTCTATTCACTTAGACAGTTCTAAGGTGTCTTGGGACCCTAGCCCCTGGCCCTCTCTACCCCCTGCTCTAACAGCCCAAAATGCTATAATCACCCCCTCTGTCTATGAAACAAGTAAAGTTAATTTCGTCCTCCTCTATTGCATACAACACAGTACAAACACTTTCAGTGCAGCTCTTGTATTACAACCTTTTTTGGCATCTATCTGGTACATTGAACTGTGAATTCCTAGAGTTGGGACCATGGAATTTCTCTCTCTGTCAACTCACAAAGGATTTTATATCATTGCATTCGTGGCTTTCTACCTTGAATTATAGCTAAGTCTATACTTTAATCCTTCCACTCAACTGTTAAGCTACTTGAGACCAGAGTCTCTGTATAATTCATCTTTGCATCTCCAAGGGCTAACAGAGTACCTGAAAGAAAGTCACAGCATGTGGGCCGAGAAACAAAAGGAGAGAACAGACTGGAGAGCAAAGGAAGGAATGGAAAGAAGTTATTGGTGCACACGCGTGCATGTGTGTTATAAGATATATGATCTTAAAATCAAAGAGAAAGAAATAAGTTGAATAATTTCTTATATCAATCTGAATATAAAATGTAAATTGTTGAGAATTTATACATTGTTTACTTCCAGAAATGTTATAAGCATGTTACTGATCATATAGTGTTTGCCAAATTACTTAAATTCCCAGAAACTAAGCTATATCATCTGTAAAATGAGAATGACACCTCTTTTGTAGGATTATTTTAAAAATTCCATGAAATGACTCATGAAACATAATAAAACATACAGAGCCAGCACCTTATAGGTACTTTAACAAATGTTAGCTTGCTGCTCTTTGCAAAATAAGAATCGTCAGAACCAAATCCATTAAAACAATCCAAATTAAATGTTAGTAGACACATGCAATGAGTGAATTCCAAAACTTAGCTCTCATTTAACTGAGTTTCTAGGCAACTAAGGCAAAAAGAAATTATGGGGTGTTTTGTGTGTATGTGTTGTTGTTTTTTTAATATAAAAGAAAACATACCAGTTCATCAATGGAGGCAAACTTTTTCCTGGAAATGAATTCAAAGGTACATTTATCATTGGGGAAATTAGGTAACATGATGGACATCTTCCACTGGAAATTTTGCAAAGACACCTTGACACTGTTTACTCCACTTTTCTGTTCTGAAGCTGCATTATGAACTCTGACGCCAAAATACTAGGTTTGAAGTCAGTGAATATTGTTCTCGGGGAAAACTGAGATCATGGGGTACAGAGAGAATGTTTTTTGAAGCTCTGTTTCAAGGGTTTTCATACTTTGTTTTAGCAAAAATAGTTCTTTCACCCCTACTCCTTTTTAGGGTTTCCCTGAGGCACCTTCCTAGAACCTTAGGTTCCTTCAAGAGGGAGATTCAAACCAGGGTTCTGGCTTACCCCAGGAATAAAGTTTAGAGACCGTATAGGAATGCATAATTTAAATCCCCACTGACAGCCTCACTCAAATATCAATTGCTCAAATGCAATTCTGGCAAACCCCTGCATTGTGTAAAGTAGACCAGACCTGTGGAATGTCTACCTCAGAATCAGATTTCAGGGAGAGCTTTTCAAAAATCCTTTTAAACTATAATCTTATTCCTCCATATAGAACAAAACTATAAACTTCAGATGTGACCCCTTGGCTCTCAAGACCAAGCTCATTAAAAATCACCACAAAAAAAACTCAGCATTGGTATAGTTACTTATCATTCAACAAATATTTAAGCACCTCCTGTATGTAGAAAACCATGCCAGCTGCTGTAAGAAATGTAAGAAATGGAATATGCTGTGTGGTAGGAGCAGCATGGATATATATATATATGAGAAATACAACACATGGATTCTAGACCCAAACTTGTTGCTGAGTATCTTACCGTTAGTAATGAACCATGTTTACTTCCTTTGTTACAATTTAATTCTGAATTTTAAGACTCTAAAATGCAATCACTATCCTCATTTTTAAATTTAATTTCTGTCAAACCAACACATGCAAATAATATAAAAAGACAAATATCGCTGAAATGAAAAAGCTATTTGTTGGCAACCCCTCCCCTCACCTTTCTTAGTCTCTAGAGGAAACCAGTTTCATCATTTTGAGTTTCTTCTTCTGGTATTTTCCATCATATTTCTAAATTCATCTATGCCTGATGCTTCTAGATTTACTAATTTTAAGTAGTATCTTATTATAGTTATAACCGGTGAAGATTTCAGTTTTATTTCCAACCTTTTCTCCCTCTCTTTCTTTGCCACAATATGGTTATGTCAAAAATTTGCGTAAGTCTATGTCAGTGTTTTCAGAATTCTAAAGAGAGAAATAATAATGTTTACTGCGAAGACAAGCAGTATACTATAATTCTTCTCCAGGAGATAAGAGTCTAACTTGTGTGTGTGTGTGTGTGTGTGTGTGTGTGTGTGTGTGTGTGTGAAGTTCCTTTGTATCTCTGGATGTGCCTTCTCGTACCATCAGCAGATCTGTAAAATATCTCTCAATGCGTTTTCCACACTGGAATCCGGCCAGATAATCTCTGCTCCATTTCTTCTGGATAAATCTCCCCAGGAGCCCACTGTCTCAGCCAGTATCCTGATGGGTGTCCTCTCGGCCTGCTGATACAGCTGTCATCCTAGGCCTTCCTGCCCCTATCCCGAGAATCCCTTCATGTCTTTTCTTCTATCAGCTTTCCTGCTTCTGGGCCCTTTGTGTTTCTCTATTTGTTTGTTTATTTACGCTTGCATTTTGGTGAGCTACATCTGCTATCGCTTCCTAACAAGGGGTTTTATTAACGGTGAAGTGTTCAAACCTTCAGAGAAATCATAACCCATTTGAGGCGATAAGAAAAATGCAAGACATCAAGAAAGAAAATTGTTGAACATGGATCATGCCCTGGTACCTGTACCTGGTGCTACAGAGTGTGTAAACAAAGGATGGAAAAGGAACCCTCATGTATTGAGCACCTACTACGTGCTAAGTGCTTTCTCCATGACATTCCTAAGAAATAGAAACCATTTTCTTCTCTTTCTGTATGAAGAAGCTGAAAGCAAAGTGGATTCGTAATTTGCCTCAGTCACACAGCTATCGGGGGGCAGAACTGGAACTCAGATCGTTTTGTCACTTTATCTGCTCCTAGCCCTGCTCACACACTACATCTCTCAGCCAAAAAGCATAAATGCACGATCTCTGCCCTCAAGGAGTTTATCCAACCATGTCTGTAATCCACTATCAGATAATTGCTATTTTTTGGCCCAACATGGTGCGCGCGCGTGCGCGTGCGTGTGCGTGCGTGCGCGCGCTCGTGTGCGCGTGCGTGCGTGCGTGCGTGCGTGTGTTCGTGTAATTAAACTCTGGTTAATGCAACATCTGTTTTCATAGTCCATGTACATCAAGTTGTATTACGATTTCTTTCTGTGAAATTCTGGAACAGTGCTATTTCCAAAGGAGATTTCAATTCTTTATCTCCCTTTATTTAGTAGGGATTAGGCAGTTACAGTCTGATCTGGTGGCAACTGAAAATATGCTCGTGGTTTTGCCCTTCTCCCTGGTGGATTTTGGCTTCTGTGGCAGCCAGTTCATTTTCTGACATTTATCACATTTAGCTGCTGCCTCAGGGACATCCAGGATTATTGGTGGGGAATTAAGTGAGTAGAAGGAATGGTACATGCTGCTGGCTGTGTACTATACCAGCAGGTTACTCCCCATTGTCCTTCCCTGAAAATCTGTACTGATACACCTCTCAAAAGAAAGACAAACAGCACATGAACTACAAAGGGTAGCAACAGAGGAAAGGATTTGAAATCGAATGAAAGAACATAGAATCATTATTTATTGTGTAGATAAGTTACTGACTAATGTGCAAGCAGACAAATACCGTGGAAGCATCCCACGCGTGCTGGCACAGCGGAAGCCCCCTGGCAGCTTTTCTCACACTTCACACACAGCTCTCAATGGTACAGTGAGCTGCAGGGACCGGAGCAGGGGGCAGTTGTCTCTGCACACTCCTCTCCCTCCTCTCCAGCAGCGTCCTGGCTGCTGTTCCACCATCATTGCTCTCAGAAGCAGAAACATGAACCCTTTCATATAGTTAAAAATTAGAGGCCGGTTAACGGCTCTTTCAACGGTCTCCACTTTTGAATGTTGGGTTCCAAAAGTTCAGTTTTAATTTGGTTGTTTGGCACTCCTGGTGCAAGTTTTTCCCACACGAACAATTTACCGTATTTTGCCGTGTGTGCTACGCTCCTGTGTATAATGCTCCTGCGTCCACGTTTTGGGCCCAAACTTTCTGGGACACAGATTTAGTACTACCCACGTATAATGCGCATCCTTATTTTTCCCTCACAAATTTTGGCAAAAAAGTGTACATTGTACACGGCAAAATACAGCAAACAAAGTTTATTAAGTTCTCAGGCTAGCCTATACAAAGTCTATTTGACTGAGAGTACTTACCATGATTTCTGAAACATTACATTAAGAAAACAAAACAAAACAAAACTTGTTTCATGTACATTGGGTGAGCCAGACATCGTGGTGGAGTCAGGAATACAATCTGTTCAGTGAAACAATTATAGCGCAAGAGAGAAATGTGAGTCCCGGGTGTGCACAGATCATTTTGCTATGGAAACCACAGAGAGGGCCTTCCATCTCAGTCTGGCTCCAGGTTCTGAAAAGGGGGATCAGGAGCATTTCTGGCTGAACTAACATGGCAGAGGGAAGCAGACCTTCAGAGCTAGGGAAGAGGGGAAATGACATTTAGCTAGAACATCACCAGAGAAAGGGCACAGAGCCCTTCATTTCTAGTGGTCATTAATAGTCATTTATTTATTGGGGACTACCTGAATGCCCATCAATATCTATGCCTATCCACACCAGTTTTGTGCACTGAATTTTGTTTATTTCATTTATCAAGATGAAACAGTGTTGAAAACATCAGTTCTATTTCCAAAGGCTATAAAAAGAGCATGGGGCGGTAAAGGACCCTCCACCGATGCAGCCAGACCCAGTGGCCTCACCAGGCTGTGCTCTGGACTCCACACCAGCCCTGGGTGGCTGTGTTTTGCATATGTGAATACAGTCTACACAACTGTTGACTTCTGAAAAAGCAGTACTCTTACAGTCATGACGACCCCACTTGTGTGATGAAATTGAAGTTGTCTCCGTAGTCAAGCCGGAGAAAAAGCCAGAGGGTCAGAAAGATGGGGTAACAAGTAGGAAAGAGAAATCCTAAGGGACAAATGAAAGGAAATTTGGGCCAAAAAGTGCATTTCTGAGTATCTCTTCCGCTGTGTAAAGATACTTTATAAGGCAATTTAAACTCTGACAAATTGCCTCTTTCTGTTTGCAAATGCAGATGAAGCCAACCATTCTCACAAATTTCTCCATTTATTTTTTTTCTCCTCATGTTTCATTCAGTTTTGGGTAGGGGAGCAGGAGGAGTGGGTAGCTATTGTAAAATTCTTTCACATTTCTCTGAACACTTGAAATGGGGTCAGATCTAAGTGGATATGAATTCAGCATGGATCCCAAGGCCCAAAGGTCAGGTTCCTCTTGGACAGTCTCGATATGGAAAGTGCTGCCAACATTCATTTTTGCAGAGCAGCAAGAGGGCTGAGCTGTGGGCTGATGGAGACTTCTGTAGATCTCATTTTCTTCATACTCAGAGGCAAAAAGTTTCTAATCACCCATGGGTCTGCATGAGTTGGGGAATGTGGGAGAACCCCTCCTTGGTCCACTGTGGGTGCACACGTTCTCCAGGGAAGCCAGAGGCAAATGGGTGAGAAGCTGGCCAGGCTCTTCCTGGGGAGTAGGGGGCAGCCCTGACTTCCATGGGAATGGGATTCCCTGCCAAAGTCAGATGCCGAGGCTTCCCTCAGGGACCACAGCTACCCCAAATGGAGGAAGTTGTTGTGAGAAGTGAAGCAGGCAGCTCTAAAGGGCTGTGTGTGTGTGTGTGTGTGTGTGTCTCAGTGAAAAAAAACAACAGCCCTCCATCCTGCTTGCATTATAGTACACATGAAATCTACATTTTCACAGGGAGAAAACAGTAAACAGTAAGAGCAGAGCTGGTTCATCTCTCCAAGGCTGTCATTTTGGCTCATGCATACATTACAAGACACACCATTCATCTCTCCAGGTTTTGCACGTTTGTCTTTCACTCCTGAAATGTCTCTGAGACTCAGCTTGGATGAGGATCACACCTCTCAGCAATAGAGTCAGAATAACTTTCAGTTGTGATTCTTTTAAAATTAAGAGTTTTGTCCTCCTACTCATTATCCTGAGGTAGAAAAGAGATGACTTTTCTAACAAGTTGGTTCTGAAAGTGGAGACATGGGACCCACAAAGCAGGGCTGACCAAGGTTGACTTCATTATTCAAGGTTAGGGAAGCATGACATTACATAGGAAGGCCAAACAGCTCAGACATATTAGCATACGATCGACACGAAAGGTATGATCTGATCACCAAGTAGTAAGAGTAGAAACATTTTTCGCATTCACCATTGTAGCAGATGACACATTGAACAGTATGTTCCCACCACAAACCCCATCAGCTTTTCCAGTAACCTGAAAAGACAAAGAAAAAGAGAACTTGGGGAAACTCCTACTCATCAGTCAGGTTTCCCCTTTAACATCACTTCCTTTAGGAAGCCGGTCAGACAGATCCACCCCCACCCGACTTCCCCTAACTCAGCTCTTCTCGCCCTTTAGGTTATGCCTTCCAGAATTATCTGTCTTCTCACTAGACAATCTTCACCTCTCAATCCCCAGAAGCCAGGACACTTCCCAGCACTTTGTAGGCACTTAAATATGTGCTTAATGATTGATGGAATATGGAGGAGCCTGTGTTAGGTCTTGAAGGATATGAAAATGATGAAGACAGAATCCCTGCCCCATCTGGGAGGAAGGGAGACAGATAATAACAAGACGTCATACAATTTGCCAAACTTTGCAATACCTGTCAGAACAGCTTCTCTAAAGGAGAACAAAGGGAAGGTTGAACTTTTGAGCACCCTAGTGATAAAACAGACAACTGTATTAGCTACTTCCCTGATTTATTAACTTTACTAATAAGAGATGATGAATAGAATCCAATTTTCTTCCATTTCAAGTTTGCTGTCAGGGTAGCACAATATCTATAATAATAAGCAATGAATTTCATTTGGGGGAATATTATATTAGGAAGAAAACACAAAATATTATCTATATCTTCCCTGAGAAATCTATTTATCAGCTTTGTGATATCTAAAGTTGAATTTCTAAACTTCAGAACTGACAGCTAATACATAATTGGCTTTGTAATAAAGCTTTAAAGAGTGAAATAAAGAGCCACAACTCAAGTTTCCGCTTACATTTCTTTGTTGCCTACTCCTTTTGTCCTTCTGTCATTTAATTCATTTTTTTCTAGGGGATCAAAAGCAAAATATGTTACGCCCACTTCTTGGCCTCCTGTACTCTGTATAGCATTATTTATTAAGCACTCGTGGTGAGCTTGGCATAACAGACAGCAGAAAGGAAGTGAAGGCTTGTCCCTAAGGGTTTGCTCATTCAATTAGAGCCATTTACAAAGATAACTTGAAATCTCAGACACAGAAATCTAACTTTTATTCCAGTGTCAAAAGTGACTTGAAATATTCTTCATATAGAGAGGCTTGTCGGTACTCCTTTCATTCCTCTCATAGTATCCAGTGGGCCTCTCCATGCCTGATGCTGACAAAAAGATAGAACCCAAATGCAGCTGCAAAGGTGAATGACTGCAGATGGCCTTGAACCCATCATCATAATCTGCACAAAAAGTGGACTGACCCTGAATTTTTCCTCCACATTGACCTCTCCAAGTATAGAGTCTATTGAAGAGATGAAACTTTGCGGACTGTTTGCCTTGGTTTTTGTTTGGTTTTTTGAGACAAATTACATTTTTCGAATGTTGGCTGTAACTCTCACGTGACCAAAAAGACTGCAAATGAACTTTATAAACAGTCTCAATATTACAGTAGTTTCTGGGTAATTCTTTGAATTTGGTAGGTTCAGCATGTAGTTTCCTTTACACACTGCTATACTTTGAGAATATGAGCTTATCCAAGGCCACATGACTTTGATGCCATTGACTAGCTGGGTGGCCTCATGCAAGCCAGGTCACCACTTCCCCAAATCACAATGAAATAGACTATCACATTAGATAATGTGTTCCTCAGCTTTCATCTTTCAAGATCATTTTATAACAGGGGTGCTGACATAGATTTGCTGTATTTCACTGTCCTGTGTAAAGATATTAAAAATTAAAAGTACCACCTACTGTGACTATCATTTTATGAAAGAAAATACATTTTAGCATTTAAAAATCAAGAAAAACAAAACGACAGAGTAAGTGACCATTCTTTAGTGTGAATAAATTTAGCTGATAAACTCATTGCATGAGCCCTTTTTTTTTTTTGAAGGGGAGGGTCTCATTAGCAAATGAAAACTTCCTTGGAAATGGCTATGTGTCCATAGGACACCATTAGAGTGGTGATCTGCATGGCTTCTATAAACTGTACCATTTTAAGCACAATACTAGAACTTACAACTAAGTAAATAAATAAAATGCCAACTACAGGTATATCACCTTCTATTTTGTCACAGGGGAGGTGTTGATGTTTCCCAGCACCCAGCCAACTAGAATGTGGAAGGCACTGCCAACCACATCATACTATTTCCACCCAAGACAGCAGATCTACTGCTCTCCATTAAATTGTCATTGTTTCCAGCTGCAGTGGCTCTTCTAATTAGGAGTGAATCTAGCAACAAGGAAATAAAATAGAAAGAAATGGAGAAGATGTCAAAGGGACAGGAGAATATGAAAGCAAAACAAAAGCCTTTTGCCAAGGCTAAATGGATGATTTTGCTCAAAACACAAAAGTAAAAGAAAGGATTTACAGCACAAAGAATGTAACACAATTCAGTTAAATTATTCAGCATTGTTACAGTATTAATGCTGTAGCCCAAGTTTAATTGTATAAATTAAATGCACATTCTGTTCCCTAAAATTGTACTTGGTTTCTGTAATAGTGTTTTGAAGTCCTCACAGATTGGAAGTATAAATATGGAAATTTATGGTTATCAATATTTTGAGCCAAATCCTAAGAAAAGGGGTTTGACTAGGTCTAAAGTACTTAACTGAAATTGAGCCACCAAGAGATAAGTTTAGTCTTGGAGGCACATGTGAGAAGGTGACAAATGGAGTTTATCACATTGGGAGGCTTGTGGATTTGCCTTCTGTCTTTTGGCAGTGCAGGGCAAGAGGCTGGCTTTGACATTTATCGCTTTAAATGCACAGTTACTTTGGTGTGAAATCCGATCCCTGGTTCCATTCAGGGTTCGTTTTATAGCAAATAGGTTTGAAAAATGAGGTAGGTCTTTTTAAAAATGGTCCTTTCCTTGAGAGAGGTCTCTTTCACGTTGGGGAGACTTGACCCCCTTCCTTTTCTTCTTTGCTGCATACCACCCTGGTTGAGGAGGCAAAAATAGCTTATTTCTATGTAAATACTCAAATTTAGGTTCAGTACTTCAGAGGTGGTATGAGTCTTAGAGGTGTTTCTAATAAAATTATTACTTCCTTTTTACATTGTAAGAGAAATTCAGTGGCTCTGCCAAGTTCATTCACTTGTCAGAACCCTAATTAGAAGTGATCTGGTTTCCAGATCAATGCTGGACCCTTGTGATCAATTGCATCTCCCCACGAATCTCTAGAATTGGAGTACTATTAGCAAGTATACCGATAATTCTTTGTAAGAAGCATGCAAATGTCCATCTACCTATATGCCCTTAAGATATACCCTGAAGCAAGGTTTTAACTGTACAGAAATGTAGCCTAACTTATAACAAGATCTTTATTCAGCAAGTGGGCTAGACAAGATCACTGCAAATTGGAAATGGTGGATGCCGGGGAGAAATCGGAGGAATTCTGTAGCTATTAATATTTGAAATTTTCATTTTTAAAAGTTATGTCAAGATTAATTAAGCATATTGCTGTGTCCTCCCAAATCTTACACTCCACCTAATTTGGTTTTCTTTATTTTTTAATGCAAAATACATTTTGAGGGTTTGTGGTGTATTTAGTTCAACAGCCAAGATAAATGAAGGGAGGACTCCTCCCTAAGGGTCTGCTGACACAATTAGAAAAAGCTGCCTTGAGGGGTCATATTTCTATGGCTGTGACTAGTCTGATCGACTCTCACGGAGACAACCAATCTTCAAAATGGCCAGTGGTGATATGTCATGTTGACCTCTTATAATCTATCTCTGTATATTAGGCACAAGCATGGCCTAGGGTGGGAAAAGAAAACGGGGCCTTTGGGGTAATACAGATGGGAGAGATGAGGTTTGGTGACTGGGAAATTAAAAGAATGGGATAATATCTAGTGCATCCAAATAGCCATGTCTTTTCAGCCCATCAGTACAAATGAGGTCACATAAGATCAAAACTGGAATCTTAAAAACTACAACCTTCCCACCCCACCTTCTGACCTGAGGATTCCAATCTTATACAAAGTTACTCCTATACCCCGCGTATATGGGTCTTCAAAAGAAGTGATTCATATGGTCTCTTGTCAGTAGGAGCCAGTGCTCCATTCTACCTGCTGCTACTCCAAGGTACTGTTCAGACCTCACCGGCTTCCACTATCTGGAGCTACACATTTCCACGGATTGTGGATTTCATAGTAGTTCCAAGACTGCTGTGACATCTCTTTCCCTTCCCACACACTCTTTTCTTCCCAGACCACACATAGCCAGGAGAGCTGTTCAAGTCACTTCCAGGTACCAGTTTTCATGAGGACAAAACTGCTCTCCTCTTATTTCTGGTCCTATTGCTGAATCACTCTATTTATGCCCTACTCTCTACATATCTTCATAAAGAATTTGTTTTCCCTTTAGGAAGTTCCAGTCCCTCTCAGCAACTTGGTTTCTTCTACCATTCTGCACATATGTCTGAATAAGTGAACATCAGTTAGGGATATACAGTTCAAGCCTCTACTCACCTTCTCCACCCAAGTAACCTTTATGTAAAGACCCAGAGACAGAGCTCATCTATTTCTTCCTGGTGGGTGTGTTCACATCTCAAACACACAAGAGATGCTGAAGTAAAACAAATGAATCATTGAGGATAAACGTGAACAATAAAGTCAAAGACTATTGTAGTCAGTGCCCCCAGGCTGAAATGAGATTTATCTGTTGCGGGGGCTGAACGCATAGCTGTGTTGTTTCCTGTGGTTGCAAGGTGAATTTGAAAATCTAAATTAATCAAAAACCACCAATCTAAGTAATCTGATTTCTCTGTCATTTGTAGTGTACTTCTGTCTTCTAAAGTTACAGTATTATTTATCTGAAATTGTCTTTGTTTCAATTAAAATGGAAATATTTCAAATACGTAGTCACTTTAGGTTAAAAAAAAGAAGAAAAGAAGGAAAGAAACAAAGAGAGAAAAAGAGAAAAAGAAAGAAGGAAGGAAAGAAAGGCTCTCTCCCTTTTCACACAGCTCTCAAGCTAAAGTGCACATTTTGAAAAATGCCCAAGTCCAATATGGACCAATTAAGTCAGAATCTCTTCAGGTTTCTGAGCATTCTCTCTCTCTCTCTCTCTCTCTCTCTCTCTCTCTCTCTCTCTCTCTCTCTCTCTGCCTTCTCTCTCATATATATGTGTGTATATATATATATATATATATATATATATATATATATTCAAAATTCCCCCAGCAAATTGTACTATGCATCAGAGTTTAGAACTGCTGTGCTAGAGGAAGTACCTTTACAAGCTTGCTTTACCTCCTTTTTAGAAAAGTCAAGCTTTCTTATGTAATATTGAAGAAAATGAACTTCCGTCAGTTATTGTAATAAAGAAAGTCATCAGAGGAAAATTATCTTCTTTCTAATGGCTGCATAAAGATTCTTGTAAATATAGCTAATGCAATTGAGAATAAAACTTTTCTGAAGTGATAGATATATGCATTATTATTATGACTCAGGATACTCAGATAATTAAGAAGTAACACTTTTGTTAATATCTAACTAATAAAGAAGAGAACTTGTTGAACCAGAAATGTCAGTGGGTAAGGTTTGTTTTGTTTTGTTTTGTTTTGTTTTGTTTAAGTGACTTTGGCAGGTATTTTCTTCATAAAACTGCATGTTTCCTAGGAGAGAATTTTCAGTTTACTTGGCCCTATTTATAAGCATGTTTGATTCCGTCATTACCCTCAGGCCAACAAAGCAGGAAAAAAATGTTAAAATTCTGTACAGAGGTCAATAAGACTTTAAATAAGCAACTTGAAACCATAAGCTTGCAAAATATGGCACTTGAAGTTGTTCTTTGGGAAACTGTAAGTAATCCAGGTTTGAAATGAAAACTAAAACAAGGCAAGTAAATCGTGGATATGCATTTTCATGTCTGTATTCCAACATTCATATTAATGTGGAATATCATATTCAAAGAATTCAGTAGACCCCAATACATAATCATTTCCTCTCCTTCCTTGGATTCTCATAACAAATCTTTGAGGCAACTTTGTGATTCTAAATCCTTGTTTACCAATGACAGATTTAAAAAGATGATTTAATAACAAAATCCAATGGGATATAATCTCTAGGAGAAGTGTTTCATTTGTTGGATTCTTACTTATCTTGCAGAGAGTAAGGGGATCATGTGACAACTTTGGGTTTTAAAGGGTTGTTGCTGACATAATAGACTCACTTTCCAAAATAGAAACATTACCATTATAGGGCCGTGCTGTTGGCTGCAAGAAACACATTTGCTTTGATAGAAATGGTCCCTTGTTATTTCTTTAAATGCATTCCCTGTTGTGGGGAAGAAGGTGTTTTGAAAGGCAGTCCATGTCTTGAGGAGTTGTTTTCAAAACAGTGTTCAGCTATACTGGATGGATGAGCACTGATACTGGAGATGGGGTGCCCTAACAAGAGTGTACCCAAGGGGAAGCTTACCAGCCAAAGAACGAGTTCTGAAGGGCAAGACGAACTGTCTGTTTTAGGAAGGCAAGTTAGGCTTGTGGTATTATGCTGCAAGGAACTCTGGGGAAGTTTGGCCATGTGTTCTGTCATACCTCTCCCCTACTCAGAATCCTCCACTGGTATCCCATCTCACTAGGGGTAAATGCCAAACTCCTCACAAGGCCCTACAAGATCACAAGTGCAGGAGTACACACACACACACACAAACACACACACACACACCCCTCACCTCCTCCGACCACAGCTCCCACTTTCCCTGTTTTTCTACCCTCTAGCTGCACCTGCCTTCCCAGAATGCACCAAGAACATGCCCATCTCAGACTCTGCTCTTTTAATTCCCTCTCTACTCTCCATCTGCATTATCACGTGTATTTTTCTCCTTTGGACACCCTGTTCAATTTGTTTGTTTTTATTAATGTCTATCTGCCCTCATTAGAATTTAAGCAGCATGAAAGCAGTGTCTTTTAGTAGTTTTGTTCATGTTGTCTTCCCAGCACCTCAAATAGTGTCTGGCACTTAGTAAATTCTCAATCAATATTTGCTGAACAAATAAAAGACTTTTCATCCTACTCGGTATCTAATATAATCCATTCCTAGAGGCCTGGTCCCAGTAATTCAATGGAATCTGGTCTCACTTTAGGTCAACTCTTATCCAAGGAAACATCAATAGATCCATATCAACAAAGACTGTGTAGTAAGTGTGTAAAGATAGGTGGCTCGGGGCTAATTATAACGTGCCCTGTCCATCCTCCACAACATCACATTCTCCTATTTCCCGTCTTCTTGCCTTCTCCATGAGCCACAGTGTAGCTGCGGTTATCCAGTGACTGCAAAGCCATGGGCAGGGAATCCTTTGGGGATAAAGACCTTGATTGTCTCCTTTTTCAGAAGCTGCTGTCCTTCCCTTAACAGTGATGGAGCTCTGCCTTGCACACTCAGAATGGAATAGCAGTGTGTGCCAGGCGAGTGCGTAATTCAACACGTGATGACACTGCTTGCACACTCCTCATCACTTTTCCTGAGAGGTTCCTGCAGCACTGCTGTCCTATCAGCAGTGTCCAGGCAGTGCTAGGAAGAATCAGACTTGGGCACAGGCAGAGTAAGAGGCCTCCCCTGCCCGTTCCCCGTGGGTTGATTTCTGAAGAACTACTGGTTTTGTTGCTAACTGATTACCAGTCCTTGACACTTTCCTTTGAGTGAGTTTTCAATCTCTTTTTGAAAGAGGTGAGGGAGGGAAAGGGGAGCAGGCCTAAGAGGATGGGTGGGTCAAAGTCCAACTTAGCCAATTTCCCTGTTGTGTCTGGGCCAAGCACAAAAGCAGGTAGAATGTGGGGAGGCCATTGTATCCCAGCATCACCAGCTCTGTCCTTCGTCTCTCCCAATATGAAGCAGCACAAAGAGTGATGAACAGAATCAGCTTTGTAGTCAGACAGACTGCGGTTCAAATCCCAGCTTTGCCAACCCCTAGCCTTGTGACCATCATCAAAATACCTAAACTCTGTGTTTCATCAACTATAAAATGAAAGTAATACCTACCATATATGATTATTATTATAAGGATTAAATGATACCGTTTATGTTCAGCAGTTCTTGGCGTATAAAAGTTCACAATAAAAGGCAACTCTCCAGAACCAGACAAGACCTGGATTATCCTTTATGAATATTAGAAAGATTTATGGAATGAATCATGATTCTTCTTGCAGGACTCTCTATGTTGTCATCTCAAAGAACTCTGGGAAACTAACAGCTAAGCTAAGGTTCTTTGCTTTATCACCTGTCACGTGTGTGTGTTTATGTGTGTGTGTGTGTGTGTGTGTGAGAGAGAGAGAGAGAGAGAGAGACACACACACTTGACAGAGAGAGAGAGAGAGAGAAAAGAGAGAGAGACAGAGAGAGAGAGAGAGAGAAACAGAGTCAGAGAGTGACAGAGAGACAGAAAAAGTGTTATATCTCAGGCATAACACAGGAGATTTTTTAAAAAGAGAGAAACATGCTTTGCCCTGCTGTGCCATGAGAACTAATATCAATTGTTAACTTAGGTGCATGAGGAGAACCTCTCTATTTCTTTATCTTGGACTTCAGAATGAATATTTGGTAAAACCAGGGCAATTTTCTTAGTAACTTTTCTTGGACCCTTGCTTTTTTTATATGTATAAGCGGTTCAAAAATTTTAAAATCTATCAGACATGTATTTAGAATATTTTTCAAATCGTAAAAAAAAAAATTAGTTTTGTTCAGATACTTTAGGTTCAGGAAATAAACTATTTCCTGTCCACTTTGACACAAAAACATTCCTTCTATCTTTTTAAGAATATAGTCCCTTGTTGAGATGTTGGCTTCCTGGTTTAAAGGCATGAATTCTTTCAACTTTTACTCTGCATTTAGAATTCAAGCAAGATGACAAATAGTGATGGAGTTTATAAAATATGAAACTCCTGGATGAAAAGTGGGAAAAAAACTCAGTTGTTTCTAAGATCATGATAACAATATTTGAAACCAATCGAAGGTTGATTCTGTGTACAGTTCCAAGCACTTTACCTTGTTAATTTAGTTAATCCTCACAACAATTTTTTGAGAAAGATGCTCTCGTCCTCCACATTTTATGATACACTGAGGTGGGTGGGAATTAATTAATTTGCACAAGATCCTGTAAGTATATAGTGCTGTACATTTGCTCAAGGTACATAGCTCGTAAGGGTTGAGAAAGGACTTGATCTTAAAAATGTCTGAATCCACAGCTTAAACTTTTCATATGTACGCTTTACAACTATTTTTTAAACATTCAGACAAACCATCCAAATGATTCACATAAACGTTTTGCCAAAGATTACTTCTCATTGAATTTGAAAGGACTCTTGTCTAACTTTCCACCCAAGGTACACATCATATTCTAGAGTGCACTTGACCAGTCGTAATCCAGCTGCTGCTTCCATCCATCTCTCCTCTAGGAACACAGATGGTCCATTCCTAATCACCCAGCTGGTTGAAAGTTTTCTTAAATTGAATTGCTTTACTGTGACCTAATTTTACACGTTTCATAACTTGTGAAGTAAATATTGCCGTGCTTAGGAAGCTTGGTACTAACCTGGCACAACATTGAATCATGTATCTTTAGGGAAATAGAGTTAGAAAGTGCCATATAACGGTGTCCCACAACTAGCCAGTCATGAGCCTTGGAACTCTTAGGTGAAAGATGTCCTGGCCACCCTTAGCTTATTGTACAGACATGAACTCATCCACTTCTAAGCACACCGGCAGCATCTGAGCAGAACTGAAGCCCTTGGTTGAACTCTAGTCCAGCAGACATTGTATTAACAGCAAAAAAAAAAAAAAAAAGAAATTCAGAACTGGATTTGGGTGTGGAATTCAGAGACTTTTAAAATTAGAAACAGTTCTAGTCAAATGAATTCAAATCAAATACAATTACAAAGAGATTCTCAAACTGGAAGAACTTAATATATTCACAAGCTTTAATGTGTGTGTATTTTTTAATGAACATTTACTGGGGAGCTATGTGAGAAACCATGTAGCTCCCTAAAACGCCATACATTTTGGAGTGAGGCAGCCTTGGGCGCAGATCCCAGCTTTGTCATTTTTGAGCTAAGTAACCTGCGTAATTAATAACCTCTTTAAGTCTTGGTTTCTCATCTATAAATAGGAGTAATAATATGTGTTACAGGTAATAATGGGACCACTGTGACAGTTAAGTGGCATAATGTGTATAAAGTACGTAGCATACTCATTGGCACATAGTTAGCACTCAGTC
This sequence comes from Rhinolophus hipposideros, assembly GCF_964194185.1. Taxonomy (NCBI): domain Eukaryota; kingdom Metazoa; phylum Chordata; class Mammalia; order Chiroptera; family Rhinolophidae; genus Rhinolophus; species Rhinolophus hipposideros. The sequence goes on along the minus strand of NC_138056.1, from coordinate 65,523,126 downwards.
TGTGGTGGTTATTACTACAGTAGCTATTCATTCACTTACTCAAAAAGTAACATTTATTGAGTTCTCATATAATAGAACCATACATGCAAGCTTCATGCCCTAGGCACTAAAGGTACAGTACTAAAAAGATAGAGACAGCCCCTGACTCCCGCAACTTTCAGCCTAGCTGGAAAAACAGATACTAAACAAGTAATAAAAATGAAGACCAAGTTATGAGAGGGGAAGCAGAGGAAAGTATGGGGAGGCATAACTTTGAGGGATAAGGAAATGTTCCCTGGAGAAGATTATGAGCCCTGAGGGAAGAGTCAGCCACAGACAGATGGGGGGTGGAGACGGGTGGACAGCATGTCTCAGGCAAGGAAACAGCATGCACAAAGCCAAGAAGTGAGAAAGTAGGAATGTGCTGGAAAGGAAAGATCAGTGAAGGACAGAGAGATTGACAGAAGGGTGGGCTCAGACTGGGACCAAATTGTAAAGGACCTATATAAGCCATGTTAAAAAGTTTGTTTTTGGTTTTATCCTAAAGTCAATGGGAAGCTATTCAAAAGCCTTTATTGGGATGGAAGGTTGGCAACAAAATCATATTTGGCTTCAGTGTAACAGAGATGAGTAAGACTTGGTCCTTTCCATCAAGACAGTTATAATCCCATAATGGGAGAGGTTGAAGGGGAGGGAAGGGGCCACTAAGATAAGTACACAGTTAAAGAAAGCCCCTGAAGAAAAATGCTCTTAGGTACAAAGTTCTAGGTGAGATTTTTAAAACAGGAAGTGACCTCATCTAGTTGATGTGGCATTTGAGACAAGTTTTAACAGCAGGCATCCTTTGGATGAGGAGATCTGGTGGTGATGAGGGGCTTGCCCTCCTGGATACCTTATCTAAGCAGTAAAATTAGCAGCCATACTCTTAAGGGGCTCCCAGCTTCTGTTAACTGCGTCTACATTTCCTCTCCTTCTACCACTCCAGACTTCAGAACCCTTTTGAGAGAAAACTCTTCCATCCTTATTGTACCCCTAAAACCCATGTTCTGGAAATTTCAAATTATTACCATGTGTTACACCCTCGTCCATTCTTCCAAGGTTATTTCCAGCTGGATGCCTATGTCAGCTCTGAGCTTTGCAGAGAACTTCCTATACACCCCCTCCAGCTGTGAACTTTTTACCTGTGTTTCACCGCAGTGTCTACATTCTTATTGAGAAGTTAAAACAGTGCAGGAAATACTACATCATCCCACTGGCATTACCAGTTAAATCTGGGCCTTCTGAGGTTGAACCATTTATTATAAATGCCACATCACAGTTGTAGCAACTTTGTTTCCTTTGAATCATTCCATGTAACGCCAATCAAGGCAAAAAAGTGCCCTGCTCCAACGCCTCCCAAACTTTTTATTTACTTTATCTTAACTAATTAAATAGATGAAAAGAATATCAAAGCAGAATTCTTTTTCAAGACAATTACTAAAATAGTCATTTTTTCTTTTAAATAACCTTTTTCCTTTAAATAATGCTGAAAGTGGAACTTTTCTCTCACGGTATGATGGTTTCCTCTTTGGTTATGAGACTTATATTCAGTGAAATGCTTGTGCTGAAGAGAGCTTTCACGTTAAACATCTGATTCACCTTACTTGGAACACGGCAAGTTTTCAGTAAATGTGTCATGCTGCTTTGAAGAGCCCTCTGTTCCCAGAGGTTAAATAGCCAGTCAGGTCACACTTTGGATTTGTTGTTTTCAGTTAGAGTTATTGTTACTATGGGCAATCGATTAGTCAATCAGAAAGTGTTCTCTGTGTGCAATTATGAAGAAGATACTGCTCTAAGCAACAGGAACACCATATAAAGTGAAAAGCAAAGGCTTTTGCTTATTGAGAATACATAGAAAAATAAGAGGGAAATGGGTTTTTCTTCATTTCATTACATTTCTATTTATGGGGTATATTAAGCAGGATTAATTTGAAACACTTCCTCCTAATACAGGGAAAATTTAAGAAATGGGGAAGGGGAGGAAGAGCAGGAAGGAAGAAGGAAAAAGAGAAAGGAAAGACAGATGGGAAGTTTTGTTTGAAATGGAAATTACTTACCTGAAAATATTTCTTCTGAAATTCTGAATTACAGATTACCCTTCATCTGGAAAGAAAGTGGCTTGTCTTGTAAGATTTGTGGCTCCTCCACTCTTTATTCATGCCATGACACCCAAATGTTTCTAAAAACATTTTTCTGAAAACATTGTTTCTGAAAACATTTCTAAATGTTTTCAAAACTGGGCTAGTGGTAGACACCTGTATTCCAAGGAAACAAATCTGGTTTCCGTTTTTTCTCTGTGTTTGAACAACTGATGTACTTAGCAGGAAACTGTATTCATCTTTTAAAACTTGCTTTCCACGTTTATATCTTCCCCTTCCGATGACATCGCTCAGAAAAAGGACCTGCATTACATAGCCAGCTCATTTAAAACAGCATTCAGTCAGCCTTCAGATGCGCACTCTATCATGTGAATTTTTGTCCTTCACCCAACTGTTGAAATCGCACCACCTCTTCATCCAGAAAAACCAGAGAGGAAGAATAATCCAAGCAGACAACATTCTGTAATCAAAAGAATGGCTGTCAATCCGCTTAAAACAAATTCAGAGGATTTCTAAATGAATTCCTTATGTGAACATTTTCTTGGGAATTCGACAACGTCGCAGAGAAGTTCCTTAAGGAGAAATTATAGAGCAAATAATTATATTTCCAAAATCACCAGATACACAGGGTACAGTTGCCTCTTCATTCCAGTTTCTTTCATCTACACATCTATATATATTTCAGATCCAGAGTCTAGTTTGCTGATCCCAGGTCCAATTTCTCGTGAGTCCCAGAAATCACTTTACCTCTTGGATTTTCAATTTCCCCATTCATGACACTGAAGAATGCTACTTTACACTGGTCTCATGAAAAAACAGATTATGATATTCAGTAGACAGGTTTGCAGTATTCATTCTCGGAGCTACTGCTTTGTCACAGTTTTGAAAGGACTAACTTTTTTAGATCCAGCCACCAGACTACCATCAATAAGCTAAAACTTAGCAGTGATTGTAAAACAGGTGATTTATTTCCAAAGAATCCTAATTTTCTCCCAGGGAGTAGTAACATCAAATATGGCACTTCGGCCTTTAAACAGAGAGCCTTAGTTTTAATGAATTGCAAAACATTTACACTCATGAAAGAAGTGCAGTACCATGTAAATTTCACTTAAACTCCCTTTTTCTTCTTATTAGGTCTTTTCATTTAGATCCAGGGTCTCTTTGCATGCATTAATGTTTCCCTTTGCAATGTCATAAAAGATTTATTTGTATGATTTTATGCTGTGTACTCATGTAAATAGAAATGTTTTCTAAATTAAAAAAAAATCAGGATGTATGGTCTGAAAACTCCAGATCCATGTACACAGGAACAAATATTTGTAATTGGATGAAAATGTGCTAACTAACACATGAACAGGTTTCAAATTGATTGAATTCTATTTGGGATATTGGAACATCACTGGTTCATTTCATTGGAGTATATTAGCTTTCTCCAAAAATTTCAACTTCATGTTTTGTCTACTTATAATCGTGCCAGAAAATTTAGTCATACATTTACTTAGTTGTTGCATTTATAAAATGGCTATTATTATGATGGAGTCATTTTACAGAACTAGTTTAAATTTCAGCACATAAAGTTCCTGCCTCACTTTACTACTTTGGCTCATAGCTTTGGCCATAGTGAATACAGCACCTGATGTGCTTTCATCCCTCCATGCCTTTGTTCCTGCGGTTCCCTCTGCCTATTCCCCTTCCCTCTTGGCTTTACTCAACCCACTAGTCCCAGCTCTTTGATCATTAACTTCACCAGAGTTTAATGTTACATTCCCATAGGATTTTCTCGGATGTTTGTTTTAGTACTAAACACATTGATAATCCTATCTCTCCCATGCAATGATCAGAAGCTCAAGGGCCAGGGCCTCTTTTTTTCTCTTTCTTTCCTTCTTTCTTTCCTTCTTTCTTCTTTTCATTCTTTCTTTCTTTCTTTATTCAATTAGAGTTTATTGGGGTGACAATGTTAGTAAAGTTACATAGGTTTCAGGTATATAATTCTGTTATACATCATCTACCATGTTTCCCCCAAAATAAGATCAGATCTCATATTAATTTTTGCTCCAAAAGACATATTAGGGCTTATGTGCAGGGGATGTCATCCTGAAAAATCATGCTAGGGCTTGTTTTCCTGTTAGGTCTTATTTTTGGGGAAACATGGTATATATCACATTGTGTGTTCACCACCCAGAGTCAGTTCTCCTTCCATAACCATATATTTGATCCCTTTTTCTATCCATCTTTAAGTCCTTGGTGACTACGAGAATGTCTACCCCATAGTCAGCTCCCAATAAATATTTTTGGAATACATGAAAGAGAGTAGTCTTGTGCACTTCTATGTTTATTGCATAATATGGGCTTTTTGGTGCTTTTCTTGACCTTAGAATTCACCACAAAGCATATGCAGAGAACATGGAAGTAGGGGACTAGAAAATTTGAATCCAAGCCTGCAAAGGGGCAGTGAGCTAAAATCCAGATTGATTTTTTTTCCCTTAACATGGCTTTTTACTGCCATGCAGTTTTCATCTTCCAGTGCTATTAATCAAGTATAAATTTAAAGTGATTTAAGAAATTCCATCATCTATTTCAGTCATAGTTTTGCAGAGTCACCATCTTGGGCATGAGAATGTCCATGACAAAGCCCCAGTTCCCCACTTGCTAGTTTCCCCAAGGTCAATTGCCTAAATTCGCAGCACCTCAGATCCCTCCCGCGATGTAAGAAAGCAGTGTCTACGTCACAGAGTCGTATGGAATACATGAATTGCTGTTATATAGAGGGCTGGACATAACCCTTGACAGTAGGTCAGACTGTAAGTGGACGCTGGGGCTGTTGGACTATACAATTCAGTGGGCAGGAGATAATCTGGCAGGCAGCTGGACAGAGTTCTGATGGCGCCTACAACTGGAAGAAAGAGAATTAGGTTCTCCTTAAACCAAATACCTCAGAGAAGCTATCTCGTGCTTGTTGGAAACTGCTTGGGCTTCGATGGCCTTATCGTTGCTTTCTGCCCTGGGGATAAGAGGAAGTTCTAGTCTGAGGCTAACTGCGGGGATGGCCGGCTTGCCGGAAGGCATGGCATCCCAAGCCCTCCCTCCATCATTTTAAGCTTGGAAGTAATCAGAAAAAAAACAAAAACAGTATATAATTTTGATCTCCAAATCTAGCCATTAAAGGTATGTTTACTACACCTCACACATTTACTCGAAGTCTTACTGTCTCTGACATGGGTTTAAGATACAATTTTTAATGACTTTCCTGAGATGGTTCCTGGCCCTGTAAATTTAGAGAAACTATGAAAGTGCAGCTAGAAGGAAGGGTGATTTGCAGGGAAAAGTGTTCACTGCCTGATATTAAAAGAGAGACCTGGAAAATTAGACACAGAACAGTATCATTGTCCAGCATGAGAATGGATGTTCCTACGAGATCATTCTGAGTCATGTAAAAAATAAAAAATAAAAAAAGGTTAAGTTATGTTCAACATCCTTTGTTTCCAAAGACAGAGAATATACTTTAAGGAAGATTTCTGTTCAAGTTTTGATTTTGGAGATCTGCAGAGTGTACTTACATGGACTATCTCATTCTCTGCCAAAGCTAAACAAATGAAGTGTCACTGTAGTTAGAGAATAAGGAAAGTGGAACTTTGTTGTAATAATGTTAATCTTTTATTTTTTGATACTGTTAAGAGCAACTATAAAGCTGGCTCCCCCACCCACCCCCCAAAAAAAAGATGATTGAGAAGCAAACTCAGCTATACTGCATGCTTCTTGAAGAACGGGGACATTTCATTTTGTTTAGCAGGTCTACATTAGAACTCAGAGGTTATTTGATTTTGGAGAAAGAGGTAGATAGATGCTGGAAAGCATTGATGTGTAACTGATTCTGATGTCTAAGTTGAAAAAAAATTCAAGTTCTAGTCTCACTTCTGCTACTATCCATTTGGGGTAAACCTTTTCCATCTCTGGTCTTAATTTCCCTCATCTGTAACAGGAAGATGTTCAACTAGATTATTTTATAAAGTCCTTTCCAATTCCAATAGCCCATAACTTTATAGAAAAAAAATCAGTTTTTTTATGCATCTGACACATAATTGAAAGTCTCAACTAAGTGATGTGTATGGATACATCAAACAGCAAATTTTATCTCAAGGACATCGGTATTCTTGAGAAACACTTAACATCCTTTTGGCTTTGTCCAAAGCACATATTATGCAGTCAAAATGGTTTGTCCACATTTTTTTTTTTTTTGAATGAAAAGATTTGTGCCTCCCACATGTAGGGCTTGGCGTATTGTGAATGGTAGCCTACACATACGCAAATGAGAACTGGGAAGATAATTAAATCTGAGGTGGAAATAGAGTAGACTTGTGAATGAACAAAGGAAGTGTGTTTCTCTGGAAGCCAAGATGTCAAAGATACATTTTATTGGTACTGTACACTTTCAGCTTTCATGTAAATCAGTGTTCAGCTGCTCCAAATGTTCTAACTCTGCATTTCTGAATAATCCATTGTGTATATGAACTGTGGCTGAGGCAGGAGGCGACGTCAGGCATTTAATTCCCAACTTACAGAGATTCACGAATGTGCATGGTGTTATACGTAAAGAAGTGAATGGCCAAAATGTACTTTCTTTTTTAGCTAAAAGTGAGAACAAAACAGATTCATTTTTAAGACTTTGCTTCCAAACCTAGGCTTCTATATTTTCTTTTTTTTTTCTCTCAGAAAATAGCCATGGGACTAAAAGGGGGGAAATGCAACTCAAAGGATTCTAAAATGCTTCCTTACTGCATACCTTTCCAATGGCTCAGTTTGGGCAAGCTAGCTCCAGACCCTACCACTGTCCAAGCTCCCACTGTCCTTCCTTATGACTCACACTCACATTTGAATGCTATGAGGCTGCTCTGTGGCTGCAGGGATGCCCCATCCAAACAAACATGAGCTGAAATTAAACCCCAAAGTCATTTGGTCTCATCGTGGAATATGGGAATATTGCATAGGTGGAAACTGAGGTCCAAGGAAGTGATGTTATTCACGCCAAGTCACACAGCAAGTCACACAAGTATTTTGATTCTAACCCATTGCTCTTTTCATAGCCATATTGATTCCTGACAAATAATATAAAACAAGAGAACCAGCCCCTTGAAAAACAGCAGCAGGGTTCTAACGCTATTACTTTGTTTCAGTTGAGCCATCTTTTCACCTTTCACATTGTTGCTTTTGTCTTGTCAGCTTCTTGTAGAAAGATGACTTACTGCTTGGAAATTCAGCTTGGCATTTTCTTTAGACAAAGTGATCTTTTAAATGTAGCCAACATTTCTTTTGGAGTCTGACTCCATTCCACATAACACATCCTAAGATTGATGTTTATTAAGTTGGTTGTTTAAATCATGTTCGGAGCTTGGTTACTTGGGCTGTTTCTTTGTCTCTGTCTCTCCCTCTCTCTCCTTTTTCTTTGTGCTTGACACAAAAGGATGGGGCCCCCAGGATCATCTGGAAATGGATCAGTGTATTCATGTGTGAGCTTTACAAAGCACTGGAGCAAAGGTGTCATTAAACGTTAGAAGTCATTCAATCACACCCATCACTTCATACAAAGTGAAGAGGAAAAAGGCTCTGTATAGTAACTATCCATAAAGCTTTGTGTATTCATTCACCCCTCACTCCTTGTTGGAACTGGTTCCCTTTTTTGCTTCTCTCTCCCTTAGAGGAGGTTTGAGATTAGCTTTGTTTTTCAGAATCTGCCATTAATATTCATCTCTTGTTTAGTGCTGAAAGTAACTAAAGTAATAGATTTTTAAAAGAGAGCTTCTGGGTTTAATTCTGATTATGTTCCCTTTCAAATGACTGAGGATTTCCTAGGTAGCCATGCTGCTGCCATGGGCTTAGAAAAGGAAAAGAATGACTCTTTACCCCCCAAAGGGGAATTAATTGTCTACCCTTAAGTATGTTCCTAGCAGCCTTTCCTGGGTATTAAATGTAAAAGTCAATTAAGGGAGGTTTCAACATATCAGTGTCCTGTTTGTCCTGAAATGTAAATGGAATTTATGAGAGTTTTGAAGCAGATGCCATCTGCTGGATAGTTAAGATACTGTAACCAAAAATAATGTGAACAGAAAGCATACGGAACAATACACCTTCACGAATGGACTAATTGCTAATTTAAATAAATAGTTCTTCCCAGTCCCCAGGTAGAGTACAGTGTCCCTAACTTTCTGTCTGTAGTCTAACTTTTTTTTTTTTGTAAACTGAATAAAGATGTTTTGTAACCTGTTCATACACCGCGCCAGATTCCCCAAACTCTTTAACTGGTTTGCAATCATGAGAACAAACGCAAAATAACTGTTCATCTTCAGAGAAAATATAACTTTGCCATAATGCATCTGGGAGCCCAAAAAATTACAACCAGAGTTAATAGAAGAGAAATGGGAAAGAGACAGAGATGAAATAGGGTTATGTAGGAATAAAAGGTAAGTATATCAAATTAAAACCATGTGTAAGGCATAAATACAGGCTAAACAGCTAATTTTTTTCTCTGAGGGACCCTTCACACAGATTGGTCTCCACCTAATACCCCCACACTCCCCACACTGCTCCCTCATTAGAAGAGCTCCTGGGTAAAACAGAAGACAATTTTTAAATTACCCAGCCTCCCTCAGAAATTATATATTACAGTCACAGTCTATATAACTCCTGTTGATGCTGGATATCAGCCTGGACACTTTCTCTGACTACCAGAGCAGGTTGTTTCACATCTGAGGACTCGGTTTCCTCTCTTGTTAAGTATCACTTGATGAATTTTACTGTTCTCATGAGCTTTTTAAAAAAAATCAAGAAGCAAATTAATAAACAAAGACCCATAAACAAAAGACTGCCAAAATACCCCTGTCTAGAGTTAAAACTTAGAATTAGGACACTGATAAGTAAGAGTCTGCGAAAGAATGGTGTTTCTCTGCAAGTAGAAAACTATCCTAAGAGGTGAGAAATTTCCGAACTCCCATCTGCATCTGGTTTGGAAGCCCTGTGGGGAGTTAGTAGAGAGGAAGCAGTGAGAGAGCCATACGTTGCTATTGGATTGATCTTTTTCTTTCCTTCTTTCTTTCTTTCAGTAGAATATAAAACAGTAAAACAAACTCCATGAATGTCTTACATGAAGAGCTCTCAAAACGAGGGCACCCAAATTATCAGCTCCCTTTCCATTTCTGAGTCACAGATACACATATGTGGCTAAAAGGAGGGAAGGAGCAGACAAAATACCAAACAGATGAAGAGAGAAAGAAAAGATGTTCCCAAACATATTAATTGTTCGCCCACATGACTTACTGGTATGTTAATGTCTCGTATCAGCCACTGTTAATGAGAATGTTGTTCCTTATTTCCCTTTTAGTTTATAAATGGAGTAACATTATGTAATCACCCTAATGAGGTAATAGAAACATAAGTACACCGGAAAATTTGATAGGGTTTTCTCCTAATTCATCCTCTGTTGTGTTGGTCACCCCCTTATCCCATTAAACCTCCTTCTCCCCCCCAATCTGGCTGAGTCTCCAGTCCCAAAGGACATATTGTTGGCTATTATTTATAATAAGTCTCTCTCCTCTTGGCAGGATATTGAACAGCTGTTGGTCTATTCTCTGCCACAAAGACCAACTTCCCTCTTTTGCCTTGGATGATTGGAAGAAAGTCGGGGAGAAGAGCAATTTATAGTTGTGTTACAGCACCTCTATTTTCTTTTATGTTTATTTATATTGCTTCCATTTCTGTCTGGGATTTCTGAGATAATCAAGATCACTCTGCTACAGAATTCTCTTATGGGGAGGCTCTGGTGGCAGTTGATGGCGTTTTTCTTCATTGAGTCAGACATTTTAGAACTCCAGGCTAGAGGAAGTGGTGAACATCTCTTCTATGACAGTATGAAAATGGTTTCTGTTTTTTTTCTTATGAACTGATGAATGTGTTCTATTTTGCATGAACAATAAATGACTGGATTTCTCAAGGGAAAGCACCTTGTCTTTGTCAACTTTCTGTTCCCAAAACTTAGCACAGTACCTGCTCAGTCAAAGTTCAGTAAATGGAGCAGAGTATGAGTGGGGTTCTGGTTTGTTCTCTGGTAGGTAGGTGTCAACTATTCTGACAGACCAGCACTTAAGTCTTACCCTAGATGCCTAGGCCAGTCAAGCCTCATTACCTGAGGTGGGGCCTATTTCTGAGATCTTTTGTCTTGGATTATTTTTGGCTTCAAGCCTCATCCTCGGCAAAAAAAAAGCACAAGAACTGAATGTTTCACAATCTAAACTAAAATCTAAGCTAAATCTAAGTTTCACAATCTAAGCTAAAGAAACAGTAGATACTGAATCTTCAGAGAAACCTGAGCATCTCTGGGAGTAGAATGTAGAGAGGATTTCTCTGTTCTTTTAGGGTTTGAAGGAAACTCAAAAAGTGGGAAATTGGTCTAGAGACCCCAGACTCAGAAAAGATCCAAATGTTTTTGACAGTAGGTATCAATGTGACGTAAGACAAGCCCATCTCTGTTGCACAAGAAGGGATCACAGTTCCGCATGAAGGTGTCTCAGTGCTTAGAGCTGAGACAGGTCTTAGCCGCTGGTCAAGGCCATGTTTAGTAAAGACTGGGAAGAAACAGAGTGCAGTAGTTACATCCAACATATTGGGTATGGCGAAGAGGAGACAGACTCCTTATTACCTTATTTATTTCTACATGAATTTAGCTTGGTAAGTATTAATAATGGTTACTTTACTCCGTAATCTAACCAGGCCCCTTCTTGGAGGAAAATTAGAATGCTGACAATTTCTACGTGATTGGTGCCTCTTTGTAAGGGTTCGTAAAACACTTTCAAATTTACTAGTCTGTGTTTCTGTATGTCTGTCATAAGCATCTTGATGGACCTGGCTCTCTATATTTTCTCTGAGACTCCACAGCCCATCCAATGAGCTTTTAATAAATATTCCTGACACACACACAAAGCATATATATGATTAAAGAGGATAGTAAGTGCTAAAGCCATTGAGATGCCTGCCTTTCTGATAATCAGCAGTTTGCAGGCAACATGGGAAGAAAGTATAACAATAGCTATGGTTTATAGAGTGCTTACGACATGACAGGCACAGTGATCCTTGCTTTAGATACATTTTTTTATCTCATTCTCTGCTTGATAAAGGGAATCATTGGAGACATTAAGTGTACTCATTTTTGCCTAATTGTGAGCCAGACCTTCAGATCAGGAAAAGGAAACTGGTCAGGTGGGATCAGAAAGTAACTTAAGCCTTCTCTGGAAAAGACCTGATAGACAGTTAGATCCAGGTAAACTTTGCCCTTTTTCTGCCCTTCACCTATCTCCCTGGTTATCCTGATGCCTCCAGAGTTGTTGCTTGTTAACTGAAATACATTTTAATTGGGGGGCTTTCAGGCATTGTAAGAAATGAAGAGCCAGGAGAGCCTTCATAGAAAATTGGTGAATGAAGTCCTTGCTGAGAACCATCAAGGAGCAGATCACATTAATTAATGTACTGGTTAAGGATTAAGATCTGGAGTCAGCCTTCCTGAGTTCAAATATCATACTAGAGCTGTAACTTTGAAGTAACCACTCTGTGCCTCAGTTCCATTGTCTATAAAATATGTACAATAATACTTCCCAGAATTCTTAGGGATTAAATAAGATGATGCATGTCAAGTGCTTAATTAACATAGCATCTGATATTTTATAAATATTGGTCATTAATTGTCATGCGGGGCGGCCTGCGGGGTCTCTGCTCCGACTCCACACATAAGAACGCAGGACATGGTGAGGCCAAAAAGGAACACCCACGGAGCCATAGATAGGGGAGTCAAAACCATATATTCTCGCTGGCGGCTGGGCTGGAGACACAGGAAGCAGGATCTACATAATCTGCAACCCGCCGTCCTAACAGCAGTCCGCGCTTGCCAGCCACCATCTTCTTGGTAGCCCCCATTTTCTGCTAGCGTAGCCACAGCCATTATATTAGTGGCCAATGGCTCACTGGTTACAGCTGACGGCCAACTAGCCACAGCTGATAGCCATCTGATCATAGTTGATGGCCATTTACTACCCGAGCCAGCACCTTTCTATGTGAAGCCGAGAGCCTGGAAACTGCTTTTTGGGGCTTTGTCCCCACATTAATATAACTATTATTACCAATAATCAATATATCCCTCTTTTCTTTCCACAAGATATGAGGGTTAATTGACAAAAAGGAACTTAAATATTTTTTGGTATCTAGCACCGTGCTTAGCACATTGTAGATGCTGAGTAAATTTGGCTGGCTGGCTGGCTGGATGAATTTGAGGTTATGTGGATAAAGGCACTACAAAAGACCTAATTCTTTCCAGATCCCTTCCCAGAAAGGCATGCCTCACGTGTTGCCCAAAGGAAATCACAACACTAAACCAACTTGCAACATCCAGCAGGCAGTTTCTTAGGTTCACCTGGACGTTTAGACCCATAAGACTCCTAAACACCACATTTGACATTGGTCTACTCAGGATATAGGATAGGAACTATCGCTTGCCAGCTCCAACCGTAGAGCCACATTAGGCATTCTTCTGTAATTAGAGCCCTACCAGCTCAGGTGCAACATGATGGAACCCACATTGGGCAGGTGAAGGAACTGCCTTTGCTTAAAAGCCTTATATCTCACAGCAGTCAATAACTCTTATAACAACTCCAAAGACATAACTTATAGGGTCCTCTCAAGGGACATTCTAGTTACAAGAATTGCTGTGCTCAGGGAAGTCCAAAGCATGGCATATACCATCAGGTATTTACAGCTCATTTGTAGTTCCCCCCAGCCAGATGCAGTCTACCAATGAGGGTCATTTTTACCATATGCAATGTTGCTTAGTAACGTAGTTGACACATACCATCTTTATCTGTTTCCAGGGAAACCAAGCTAGGAAGTTAACCAAAGGTCAGATTCTCATGCAAAAAGAGAAGGAGCTTTGTTAACTCTTTGCCCACACCATCTAAAGAGTTACTTCAAGTATAGCCTGAGAAACCTATCCAATGTCCCTGTGAGGAACTCATTCTTACCTCATACCTGACACAAATATTTTCCAAAGTAGAATAATATAAGCATGGCCCCGTCCACTGTTCTGTCTCTCCAACAACCAAGAGTCAAGCTCAGTCATCCTTGACACCATGCCTGCTTTTCATATTGTGTCCCCAGCCCCAGTGTAACCTTCAAAGTCTCATCCTTCAAAGCTCAAGCATAAACAGTTGGAATCTAAGGTAGCTTATTGTTCAGACAGGGGGAGTGAATTTCAAACATGGTTGAATGGCATCAGATCTACCTAAATGGGAAGTCCAGGTTTCTCTGATTTAAATCATTAATAATGATAACTATGTTTACCCTAAGTAGTTAGGGAGATTTTTTGACCAGTGGGATCCACTCAGCTCTCAGATCATTTCACCTGTTAAGCAGCCACAAGATGGTAGTTTGGTTAGTACCAACTTGCCTTAGTAAAAGGATTAAGTACTCCATTTATTTCCATGGCCAAATGATAATAATAGTTCGTATTTATTAAATTATTACTGTGTGCCTAGGACTGTGCAAAGTACTTACACTCTCTTGTCTAATCATCACATTTACTAACACTATTTCTCAGCAGAAACCAAAGCTCAGACAGATAACAAGACTTGCCCAAGGTCACTCACCTTTACGTGGCAGAGTCAATAGTTAGGCGGCTCTAACTCAGATTTAGAGTTCGTCCAAATCCTATGTTATGTGTTCTGTGACATCTTCATGGAGATGGCTTATAAATTTTGCCATTATTTCCATTAAGCCAATCTATAAATGCAGTGGGAACACATTTCACATTGCTTTTTTAAAAATGCTTTTAATTCCTTTTATCAAAAAAGAAAAAAATAAATAGGACTTTATTGAAATAGGAAAGAAAATTTAGATGAAAATATATATGAGACAAAAGGAAATCCTCATTATTTGAATTTCTTTTCTCTCCTGTATTTTATATTATTACCTATTCTAAAGTGGAGCTTATAATACAAATAATCAAAAAAGGCATAAAGTACCAAGGAGCGTAAAGAAAACTAGAACATAGCATCCAAATTCTGAAGTCACCACTTTGCAGCTAGCCCTGTTCAGAGTCCTTCTAAAAACTGATGATTACAACTCATTGTCTACCTTGAAAATGTGATAAATAAAACAAGAGTGAGTTCCAAATCAATAAAATCCTATTTAGATATTAGAAGCACCACTGATTCATTACAGTGGCAAGCTTTTCCAAAATAATTCAGCTACATGTTTTGTCTACTTATAATGTACTTGAACATATATTTCTGCCAAAAAGAAAAATTAAACTAAATTCTTTCACTATGGCTAGCATGTTCTTACTTTGTTCTAGTTAATTCACAGATTTGTGCTATGGAAGAATTTACAATTGGCAAGAAAAACTCTAAATTGGGCAGTTTCATTGTCAAATAAATTTTAAAATTTTCATGGGGAGTGGGGAGAAATATAGACACAGTGGCATTTCGAACTTGTAAAAGGGTATTTTCTTATTGGTCATGCCAATCTCAGAGAAGGAGAAAAAGAAAAAAAGGCTTTTTGGTCTGTCAGACAAAATAACTCTGTATTTAGGAGATTTGAAGAAATCCATTCAATCATATATATATGTGTGTATATATATATGTATATATATATATATATATATATATATATATATATATATTAAGATTTTATTGGGGAAGGGCAACAGGACTTTATTGGGGAACAGTGTATACTTCCAGGCCTTTTTTCCAAGTCAAGTTGTTGTCCTTTCAGTCTTAGTTGTGGAGGGCGCAGCTCAGCTCCAGGTCCAGTTGCCATTTTCTAGTTGTAGGGTACACAGCCCACCATCCCTTGTGGGAGTCGAGGAATCGAACTGGCAACCTTGTGGTTGAGAGGATGCGCTCCAACCAACTGAGCCATCTAGAAGTTTAGCAGCAGCTCAGCTCAAGGTGCCATGTTCAATCTTAGTTGCAGGGGTCACAGCCCACCATCCCTTGCGGGACTCGAGGAATTGAACTGGCAACCTTGTGGTTGCGAGCCCACTGGCCCATGTGGGAATTGAACCGACAGCCTTCAGAGTTAGGAGCATGGAGCTCTAACTGCCTGAGCCACCGGGCCGGCCCAATCATATAATTTTTTAATTAATGTAATAAAATTTTATACTTCATTTCTTTCAATTCCTCTTAAGATGTTCTCTTAGAAAATACAAATATTTGCGTAAATAAAATGACCTACATGTGTAAAAAAGAAACTATTTTTATTTAAAATAATTTTCTTCTTGTCTGAATTAGAGTACAAAAGATTAGTTTTATAGGAACTATAAGATTGACTTCATCAGAATGGTTTAATCCTTCTAAAGTTTATTAGGGACATCAAAGGAAAAAACAGGGAATGAAAATTTATCCACTTACGTTGTTTTCTTTAGTCATGTGATTTTCCAATGCATTTTAATTCTTGGTTTTTCTTTATTTATTAAATTTATTGGGGTGACACTAGTTAGTAAAATTACATCGGTTTCAAGTGTACATTTCTAGAGTACATCATGTATATATTGCATTGTGTGTTCACTACCCAGAGTCAGTTCTCCTTCCATCACTATAGTGTTCACTACCCAGAGTCAGTTCTCCTTCCACTCCCTTTTCCCCTCTCATTTTAATTCTTATGCATTCTTATTTCTCAATCCAGATTTGTTTTCTGTTAACTTGTACACCCATCAAGTAAAGTTTATTAATTGCAGTGTATGTGAGGGTTATGAACTTTTCAAAAGTGGGGTGCCTCATATAACACCTGGTCTGGAATGCTGGAGTAAGTAGAGTTTGCACTGACTGTCCAAGCAGAACATGGAGAAGGGAGGTACCACAGAGTAGCTGGAAAGCCTGAATGGTCCCAGCTTCTCCAAACTGTTGCACCTATCACTTCCATATTTCTTACTACAGACTAGGAAGAATAAACCCATTCCTCATTCACACCTTAGCAAGCCTTCTTTCAACTAATTTTTTTTTTCTAATACTTGATGGAGATCATCAGAAGGAATGAATGGAAGAAAAGGTATCAATATCTACTGAATGCTTCCTATATGCCAAGAGATAGGTGAAGTGTTTTATTTGTTATTAGTTATCTAGTGAAATGTGTTAAACTAATTAAAGTTTAATTAAATCCATTGAAAGTTAAGGAAACTGAGGCTCGGAGAATGAGGTGATTTGCCCGAGCTTTCTTATTATAAGATGCCAGAACCAGGACCTGAGGTAAAACTGCTTGGAGTCTGGGTTGGGAGGTGAGTTGGTTGAGTAGCAAGAGATTGAAAGGAAATTTTGAATTTTTTTCAAAATTCATTTGCGGGGGGGGGGGGAAGCATCCATTTATTCATCCAACAACTATTTGACTGGCTATTAAGTGCTAGCCCTGGGCCAGGCACCAGGGGAAACAGGAATGAACAATAACTACGCAGACACTATACTCCTGTTCTAACTGAGCTCATAACTTAGTTAAGAACTGATTAGCCAGGAGCAGCATGGGAAACTAGCAGAGAGAGGTGTGAAAAGGGAGGAGGAAGGTACCAAAGACAGACTTTGGGTAGATCTATTGAGAGCTTCTAGTTAAATATTCACTCTTCCTGTTGCAAGGTTCTGACTTGAGCTTCAGCTGAGCTCTTTCTCAAGAGTAAAACCTAACAAATTTATTATTGGAAAGTAGGGGCTATGATTCCGGCAGCTAAATATTGAAAGAGAGCTTTAGTCTAGGCTTCTGAAGTAGAGTTTCTATAATCATCCTGGATAATCTGAAGGCCATCTAGATGACACTGCTCCATCGTATCTTCCCCTACACAGACTTAGAAGAAACCTAACAAATAATTGTGGGTGGGAGAGAGGGAAGAAGGAAAAGAAAAGAAAAGAGCAAGTCTTCCTGGACCTGTGCTCAGATTCTACTTGTGCTACTCCTCAGGGACCCCAATGTTAATGCGGTTTGCCTGTGCAAATCCAGGGGCTGAGATTGTCCTGGGTATTAAAAATGTTCTAAAAAGCTCAGAGCTGCACAATCATGTAAGTCCATTTTTCAAAGAAGCACTGGCCTTTTAATTTGAAGGTAAGGGGTATCATAGAAAATTTGAGGTGAAAAAGGAATGCATTAGTCTGACAGAGGTAGCCTGTCATTCATAGTTTTGAAGGTAGAACATTTTGCTGACAAAGAGAAATGTATTTTTAAGTCTGAGTTCTTAAAAAAAAAAATCGTCCTAGTCCTCTAGCTAGGCTTTTTCTGCCAGCTCCCCAG
The DNA here is from genome assembly GCF_964194185.1 of Rhinolophus hipposideros. Taxonomy (NCBI): domain Eukaryota; kingdom Metazoa; phylum Chordata; class Mammalia; order Chiroptera; family Rhinolophidae; genus Rhinolophus; species Rhinolophus hipposideros. Next base: position 65,505,712 of record NC_138056.1, on the reverse strand, counting down.
CTATGAACACAACACATTCCTGCAATTCATCACTTCCCTTGGCTCAAGCCAGCCTTTAAAATGGTTGGTGGCATATGCTTCTCATTAGCTCTGCCTCTGTCTCACCTGGGCTGATCAGACCTCTCTCCTGCCCCCTGCCTGCCCCCTTCCTTCCTCCTCCTCCTTCCCAAACCACACCAGTACCCCTGCCAGCCTCTCTTACGAAGCAGCGCTACCTGCTGGCATGGCAGGAGGCAAGCGAAGGAGAAGGAAATATTAATAGTTCAGTTCTTTCGAAAGTAAATTCTGTGGTTTAACAGCCTTTCGTTCAGCAGTAAGACCTAGGAAAAGAGAAAGCCAAGGGCAAAACCAAAAACAATAACAGAAATGGGGAAAAACAGAAGTTTGCTGACTGGGAAAAAAATAGAGAGGGAGGCAGCAAAAGGTTAAGAGGGGAAAAATTCCCATCATTATATCACTTTGGTGGCCAAATGTTTCTTTAGGCCACCAGTTTCTGTCTCGATTTATCTTCTGGGCTCTACAAGGAAGTTTCACCCATGTGGAGGGTAATTTCTGTTTAACTTGGTTATCTGAGTGACGAAATATTCTTTCCATTGGTGAATTCTGTGTCCCTCTGTGACCCAGTGCATATTAAGAATTAGACTGAATCAAAGATTTTTGGATTAGCCCAGAAGAGACTTTCCATACACACCAAATTCTTTTCTAATTTTCTCTCTTGAGTGTTTACTGTTGATTAGCACTTTCAATCCTTGGCTTACTTTCCAAAGGAACTGAGAAGGTAAATTCTCTCAATATATCTTCCCAGTATAATTGGACGACTCTGATCCCAACTTATTCATACACGGGATTTAGATGCAAGTTTGTGGGCATCTTTTTTTAAACTGATTATTAATGGCAGCAAAGGCATATTGAAAGGGTAAAGTCCTTAGTCTTTGCTGGCATGATAAGAGGATGATAGAAATCTGAGGTGGAAGGAACCTCAGAGATTCCCTAATCCACACTCTTTATCTCACAGGTGAAGAGACTGAGGCTAAGAGGAGACCTCCCTCTGTCATACAGGGAGGACATGGCAGGACAAGTATTCACCCCGATCCTCAACCCCAATCTTGTTCTCTTTTCCATGGTATGCAAGCACCAGACTCTCCAAAAGTCGCTTTGTGCCAATATTAGAGACAGAGTTCTGCAATGTGCAGGTCTAGAATTGCTCCAACAGATAATATAGAACCTGCTGAACAAAAATGACTGCTCAATACTGGTGACTCGTGACATCCAAAGGACCAATAGAAAAAATTCCAAAGATAGAATCACGCCTGAGAAAATTAGGAAAAGGTTCTTTTTCCTCAGTGTATATCCATATCCCATCCCTCCTCCTCTATCCCAGGTGCAAGGCTTAGCAAAGTGCAGGCTGGATATAGGTATTTTAGCCCCTACTTGCTCCCTCAACTGGGTGCTTTCGTGTGGGCAAAACTTCCATGACGGCGTGTGCAGTGGTCCTGACCAGAGCGTATTCATGGATCAAGAGACGCACACCAGGTACAGACACGCTCCTGATTCACACAAAGTCATCCTAATGTTCTCACCTGGAACAAGAGCCATCTCATGGTAGTGGATGAGGGGGAAAAAATCTCATCTTCAAGGACTTGAACAGATTTTTTTTCCCTTAATACCCCTCATTTCCAAAGAACCAGATCAGCTCTGAATAAAATTGTATAGTCAGGCAAACGTGCCAAGAGGCCTCTTTTCCTCTTGGTTCACCTCTTTTCAGATGCTTGTACATCCTCCTAGCTACCTACCCGGTGACTCCCTCTTAACTTTTGGTCACAATCCTTTCAAAGATGTTAGCTGATAATGTCCTCGTGCATGCATCAAAAGATGTTTATTAAAAACTCACTATGTGCCAAGATTAAGGTTTCACCTTTCCTAGGGGATTTCTGTTTTAATAGAAATCCCCAAGCCTGCTGCATCATATACAGTCAATAAATATGTGGTAAAAAGAGGAGAGGAGAGGATGGGAGGCATTTTATACTCAAAGAATGGCGAAATTCAGGAATCACTTCAGGCAGTGCCCAGGAAAGGGAAAAATTGAGGGCAAAGAACCTTTATAACCACCCTGCATGTCATGGCAAATAGGCCTTGTGTTCTGTACCATATTCTGCAAAATACTTAGGATATCAGTGCTACCTCATGAAAAACTGCAAACCTCTATATTCTACCTCCAAAATTCTAGAATTCCTCCCTCTTGCTCAACCAAATATGCCAGCACTTTCAGCCCCTGGATTTTGTGGTCCCTATTCTGTTCCCACAGTTTGTTTTCTGTTATTTACCTAGCCTCTTGATTAGCAGCACAGCATTGGATTTGTACCTTGACTTTAGCCATCCTTCTAGTGCAAGGCAAAGCCTCCCAGGGTGCCAGGTATTGGCCCCCCACTCAGGTGACTAACATAGCTACTTATCTCTGTCTACCTATTTTAGGTCCATAAAGGGGAGGGGAGGTCCCATAGTTGCTAAAATCACTTATAGAATCCTTTCTTTGAATGCTTCTACTAGAAGTCTTCTCTTCCTATTAGAGATCATTTACTATGTGTCTTCCTACTCCTTTCAACTGGGAATTCCTAGAAAGAAAACACTCTGCGTTAGTCAATTCTGTAACACCATGATTGTTTAGCACAGTGTGTGTATATAATAATTGCCCTAAAATATTATTTCTTTCTTGGATTATTCAACCAGATATTCTATTGTCCATTTAATTTTACTTGTTGTTTTAACCAGAGGACATTAACAGGGATTTCTCACTGATTCTGGTCTTCCTCTGATGGGAAAATTGTTATCATAAATGCAAATTACTTTGCCATCTGCGTGCAACATACATTCCGGAATTTTTTCCCTTTGTATGGGGAAACCAGGTTTCCCACCATTAAATGACCATTGGCAACCCCTTTGGCAACCCTTGTAGCTCTTTCTACGTAATACAGATGGCAAAGTTTTCTCCTCATCTCCACTTGAAGGTTTTTATAAGGCTTCTTTATGTTGCTCCTTCTTTTCAAGTACTTTCCTATTCCTTGACAGAGGGGTTGGACCTTTTGCTTGGACCTCCCTGTCCGTACTCTCTAGTCATTGTGCTGATTCTGAGAGGAAGCCTGTTTTACTATTAATAGTTAGAACCCAAATCCATTTGCTAAATGTGTCTGATCTTTTGTGTTTCTGCTTGTAAAATGACATCAGTATCAGTTATTGCTCCTTCCCTCCCTAGGTTGATATGTAAATAGAGTACTAAGCTAGCTAATCTAAGAAAAAGGTGGTGCTCTTCATGTGTTCCTCAGTGGACCTCGTTCTAAATTCAAGGCTGTACCTGGATTATGGAATATTAAGAATTGACTGGTAATCAGCATAATATTAGTGAGGGTTTGATTCTGTTCTACAACATTGGGCAAATTAGTTGGAGAACAGGTTTCACAGAGATGCCAACCTGAATTAAATATAGAAAGGTAGGATGGGAGCTGATGGTGAAGGACTTGGATTTTTAGGCTAAAGGTTTTGGACTTTAACCAGTAGGGAACCAGACGGGATTTTAACTAGAGAGTGACATATTAGGTCTGAGTTGGAGAAAGGTCATTCTGACTTCAGTGTAGAATACCAGTGGGAATCTATAGTCAGCTTAGAAGGCTAGAGCAGTAGTCCATGTGAATAACGAGGAGGACCAGATGAAGGAAGACAATGGAAACTGAAAGGAGGAAGGATAGGCTTGATAGACCCTTCAGAAAAAGATGGATGGGTCTTTTGCTCCTATTCCCTCGTCACTTACTCCTGCTCCTTTGGCCTCCTCCCTGTTTCTCACATATTGGACACAATCTTGCCTCATAAATGTTCTTACGGACTAGACCGCTCTTCCTTCAGATTATCATGGCTCACCGCCTTAGATCCTTTAAGTGTTTGCTTGAATATCCCCTTCTTAATGAGCCCTGCCCTGAACAACTATTAAAAAACCCATATCCCCACCAAAAGACATGTATCAGAATGTTCACAGTAGCAATATTTACAGTAGCCAACAACTGTAACAACTATAAAATATCCACATGCCCATCAACAATTGATAGGATAAAACGTGGTATATACCACACTGGAATATATTATACAGAAATCAGAATAAACGATTAACCTACAAACATGTATGCAATAACATGCATGAATCTCGTAAACATAATGCTGCAGGAAAAACAGGCTAATTAAAACATATATAATAAACAATTCCATTTATATAAACGTACAAAAACAGCCAACACTAAGCTCTGTTATTTGAAGTAAAGATAATGGTTACCTTTGGCAGGGGCGTTCGTTACTATGAGAGCATAAGGAGTGCTTCTAGGCTGCTGATAATATTCGGTTGTTTTTTTTGTTCTACATGCTGGTTACATGGCATCTATTCAGTGTGAGAAAATTCAGGGTGGTACATTAATAATATGTGTCATTTTCTATACATATATTGTACTTCAATAAAAATTTTGAAAATGCAGCCCTTCCCCTGAGATTACTCATTTCCCTCACTCCATTCTTCCACCGGTACTTACCACTTTCTAATATGCATATTCTACAATTATAATGTTCATCACATTCTTTCCCCATTAGAGTGTAAGTTCCATGAATGCAGGGATTTTTTATGCTGTGTTCACTGAAGTATACCTGGCACATAATAGATAATAGAAGGAATCTTCGAACCAGTAAAACATGAATAGAAAAGGCCAGACTCAAAGGTACAAGTGGAACCCTGCTTTGAGGACCAACGTTGCTTTGACAGCTGCTCTTCCCCAAGCATGGTGGATAGGCTGCTAGCCATGAGGTTGTGACAATCTCTTTCCCACGCCTGTCTCAAGGCTGCTTCTCAAGGCTACTTCTGCACCTTTCATTAAGGCTTTTTCTTATCCTAGATTATTTTATCCCATTTGTCCATGTCAGAAACCCTCCCATCTTCAAAGCCAAGCCCACATGTCATCTTTTTGATGAAGCCTTTTTTAGCAACTTGTACCTAATTTCCACTATGTTCTTACTTTTGCCTTTTTATGGGACTCTTAGAGAACTGGGTTTGTTTTTTTGTTTTTGTTTTTTTTGACATTCAATATTATTTTATATTAATTTCAGGTGTACAGCATAGTGGTTAAACGTATATAATTTAGAAGTGATCTCCCTGACTAGCCTAGAACCCACCTGGCACTACATATAGCTATTACCATATTATTGACTATATTCCCTATGCTTTACTTTACATCCCCATGACTATTTTGTAATTACCAACTTATACTTCTTAATCCCTTTTCCTTTTTCACCTCACTCCCCACCCCAATAAATCTAGTACTCATTTGACAACATATATAGTTATTACAATGTTATTGACTATATTCCTTATGCTATACCTTACATCCCCATGATTACTTTGTAACAACAAGTTGGTACTTCTTAATCCCTTCCCTTTTTTTCACCTATTCCCCCAACCCCCTGCCATCAGGCAACCATCAAAATGTTCTCTGTATCTCTGAGTCTGTTTCTGTTTTGTTTATTTGTTCATTTTATTCTTTAGATTCCACATATAAGTGAAATTACATTGCATCTGTCTTTCTCTGTCTGACATATTCCACTCAGCACAATACCCTCCAGGTCCAGCCATGCCACTGCAGATGGCAAGAACCCATTCTTTTCCATGGCTGAGCAATATTTCATTGCACATATGTATCTCCTACTCTTTATCCAGTCATCCATTAACAGACACCCAGGCTGCCTCTACATCATGGCCTTTGTAAACAATGCAGTAATGAACATATGGATGCACACATCTCCTTGAAGTAGCGTTTTGGGTTTCTTTGGATAAATTCCCAGAAGTGGAATTACTGGGTCCTACTTTGTCTTTTGTTATAGCCTTTGTTTTAAAGTCTCTTTCATCTGATATAATTACTACTACCTGTTTTTTTTGTTTTGTTTTGTTTTTTCATTTTCATTTTCATGAAATATCTTTTCCCATGTCTTTACTTCAGTCTGTGTCTTTCAATCTGCAATGAGTCTCTTGTAGGCAGCATATGTAAGGGTCTTGTTTTCTTATCCATTCAGCCACCCTATCTTTTGACTGGAACATTTAATCCATTTACATTTAAAGTAATTGTTAATAGATATGTAGTTATTGCCATTTTAATTTTCGTAGTTTTTTTAATCCTAAAATCCCTCTAAGATTACTTGTAATATTGGTTTGGTGGTGATGAACTCCTTTAGGTTTTTCTTGTCTGGAAAGCTCTGTGTCTGTCATTTGATTCTAAATGATAGCTTTGCTGGGTAGAGTAATCTTGGTCATAGGTCCTTGCTTTACATTACTTTGACTATTTCATGTCAATCCCTTCTGGACTGCAAAGTTTCTGTTGTGCTGTTCAGCTGACAGTCTTATGGGAGCTCCTTGCAGGTAAGTAAGTGCTTTTCTCTTGGTGTTTTTAAGATTCTGTCTTTGTCCTTAACCTTTGGCAGTTTAATTATGATGTGTGTTGGTGTGGAACTTTCTGGGTTCATCTTGTTTGGGACTCTCTGTGCTTTCTGGGCTTGTATGTCTATTTCTTTCCCCAGGTTAGGAAAGTTTTCAGTCATTGTTACTTCAAATAGGTTCTTAGTTCCTTGCTTTATCTCTTTTCCTTCTGGTACCCCTGTGATGCAAATGTTATGCTTGATGTTGTCCCAGAGGTTCCATAAACTCTCCTCATTTTTTTAGGATTTTTTTTTGATGTTCTGTTTGAGTGTTTTCTGCTACCTTATTTTCTAAATCCTTGATTTGATCTTCTACTTTATCTAACTATTATTTCTTCCCTCTAAAGTAGCCTTTATTTCAGTTATTGTATTCTTTATTTCTAACTGGTACTTTTTTATGTTTTCTATTTCCATTTTTTATGTTTCCTCTCTCTTTGTTGAAGTTCTCCCAGCAATCAGTGAGCATCCTTACAACCAGTGTTTCGAACTCTGTGTCTGGTAGATTGCTTGTCTCAATGTTCTTTAGTTCTTTTTCTAGAACTTTGTTTCTGTTCTTTTATTTGAAACATGTTTCTTTGTCTTTCCATGTTGGCTGTCTCTCTGTGTTTGTTTCTAAGTATTAAATATGGGTGCTATGTCTCCCAGTCTTAGTGCACTCAGTACTTAGTACTTAGTGTCCCAGTCTATGTAGTAGCTGTCCTGTAGGACCAGTGGCAGAATCTCCCTGGTCACCATAGCCAGGAGCTCCAGATGTGTCCCTTGTGTTCCCTCCTGTTAGTTGAGCTTTGTTTGCTGTTTGCACATCAGTGGGAGGTATTGATCCTCAGGTTGACTGGTTGTGAGAATTGGCTATGACTACAGTGGAGGAGCGGTGGTCCAGGGGCTGACCCTACAGATCAGGATTTGCTCTAGTAGGGTTGTAGTGGCTGTCCAGCCTGCCCTTTGGTTGTGTTGTGAATTGGTGGATGGCTCATGCTCTGTCTTGGTCCAAAGCTGGCCACCAGGAATGACAAGCCCAGGGTCTCCTGGGAGGGGCCCTGCCATAGGCCAAATTCAGCCACAGCCTGTGCCTTTCCTGGAGCCACCTGACATGAGCCACAAAGCAATCCACAGATGGCCACCACTCATGCTGACCTTAGAGGTGCCTCACAAGGCCCAGTCATAAACTGAGACTTGCTGTGGCTTATGCTGGGCTTAGGGCTTCTCAGTAAGAGGTACAGGACACACCAATGCCAGATGTTACTTGTTTGGATTTTGTGAACCTTTGAGAGATTTTAGGAAAGTCTGCAGCATGTGCAGACTACAGACTGTTTGTATGGAAAATCCACTGGAGGCGGCTTGGGTGTGCCCAAAAGTTGGATGGGTGGTGTCTCAGGGAATCACTGGGGCAGAACAAACAATGTACGCCAGGTTGATGGAGACTCAGATAAGGCAACTGCCTGATTATGCATGCCAGGAAGGGGGAGGGCTTAACAAAGAAACAATGGCTTTGCCAGCTTCTGCCTGTGGGAGAAAACTACCCCTTCAGCCCTCACCCTGCAGCCAAACAATTCACTTTATCCCATATGTCCTGGGCAACTTTTGAGCTGCTTCCCCAGCACTGAAGCTCAGAGGGAGGGAGTCCTTCAGTGATTAAGTCTGTGTGCAGGCCCTTTAAGAAGAGCGTCTGGGACTGCAACCCTCCATCCCACTCAACAACAATCCTCACTGATTTTCACAACCAGAAGTTACGGGGACTTCTTTTCCCAGCATTGGGACCCTGGGCTAGGGAGCCTGGGTGTGGGTCTGGGACCTTGTGCTCCTCCAGATGGGGATGTCCGCAGCCAAGATGTTCCTCCTGAATTTTAATGGTCACACACAGGTGTGGCACCAGCCTGTTCCACGTCTCTGCCTTTCCTACCAGTCTCGAGGTGGCTTCTTCTGTATGTTCTCAGTTTTAACTAGACTTCCGGTGATTCTCAATGATGGTTGTTTGGTAGTTTAATTGTAATTTTGATATGGTGATGAGAGGAGGAAAGCACAGCATTTACCTCCTCTGCCATCTTGACCTAATTGTTTTTATTCATTCATTCATTCATTCAGAAACAATTATTGAGCACCTATTTAGTGCCAGGTACTATTTTAAGTGCTAGAAATACAAGGTTGAATAAAATGAACATGTTTCTCATGGGACTATATTCCAGTAATATAAACAGACAATAAACTAATAAATAAATGCATATGTAAAATTATTTGGGGTGCTTTGAAAGAAATTAAGCAATGTAAAAATTAGAGAGAGATGGGGTGCTAATTTACATAAGTTATGAGGGAAGACTTCTCCATATTGACACACTGGAGGAGAGACCCAGATGAAGTAAAGAACTGAACTCTGAGGAAGAGGGAACAGCAAATGCAAATGCCCTGTAGTAAGAACAAGTTTGTATGTGAGTCTGTGTGAATTCCTCAGGACAGGGCTTATAACCTAGCACTCTGTTTTGGATAAAGAAATTTCTGAGTGAATTTATTCAAGATTTAGTCATTTTTAAATCCATTTCATGTTTTTCTTTAAATAAACATTCCTACAAAGTATCCAATACAGTATATCCCAAACTGAATACTGAATTATGCAATATCTAGTTCCAACACACACACACACACACACACACACACACACACACACACACACACAGAGTTCTGTGGCCAAATAAGCATAAAAAACACTGAAGATTCATAATATATACCAATATAATATAGGTGTTGCCAAATCTCACAGGAAAAAAAACTATCTAATGCATTATTTTCTAATGTCTGTTTCCCCATGGAACACCTATTACTAATGCATAAGACACTAGAATTCCATAGAATTTAGTTTGGAATATGTTGTCTCAGATTCCTTTATTTTATATTAAGTACATGTTTATCAAATCCCCAATATTTACCTGATGGTTTCATAATTTTACAAATAAAAAATGGATACCAGAATATTGCAATGTTATTCTAATTATGATAAAAGAACATAAATTTTCAACATTGCCTTTACTTAGTGTTAATATAATCCGTATTTTCACAACCCTACCCTGCCTACTTTTAATCTACATCTAGTGATGTTTTCTTTACACTGTGAACCAGGCTGTCTTTTGGGATATTTGGTCACTTTCAGGATTGGGAGTTAAAATTTCAAGAGGCAAGTTGGTAAACCTTGAAATAAACAAAGAGCAGTCAAGAAAATAGAAACAAGGCTCAGTATGTCCAGTGAGAGAGAAGTCCTGGGTGGTAACATACATCCAGGCTCTGAGGATGAACTGTCTTTGAATATAGATCCCAGGAGAAAACATCCAAGGCATTGCCCATTCTGACTTCTGTGTATTTTTGGTTTCTTCCCCCTTTGCATGTCTACTGTGAATTGGCCTGCAGTAGATGACTGGTGACAGCCTTAAAACTCAGAAGTTCTAGTATAAATCTATGTTTTTTTTCTCCCTGATTGCAGACCTCTTTAAGTATGTATTGATTTTCCATGGTCACTAGCCAGCTCTAGAGACATGCTTCAGTAACAAGGCTAAATCTGCAAATAGATAGCAAATATAGTTGTAGCCATCTTACATCTGTGCATGAGCGTGTTTGTCTCAAAACCGTGAGTGTGTATGCAAGAGGGAGAGAAAGAGAGTGAGCGAGCAAAAGAAAACACCTGGACTTTTGGACAAGTTTAGCCAAAATCTTGTAGCCACTGGTAATTTAGAAAAGCAGAAAAGAGCATTTATTCTTATTTTATTGTGGGTGTGGCATTTAGCTTTACAGATTTAAAGGCAGCAAGGAAATTGCAAAGCCAGAGGTTTTTCTGAGGCATTAGTTGCTGTGCAGAAAAACAAGCCAAAGTTTTGCTTGTGGGCAGAAGCATCCCAGAATGCATCTGGTGATTGGGCAGAAAGTAAGAGCTGGCAGGAGCCCAGGTGCATTGGCTCCCAGCTATAGCTCAGGAACAACCTAGGCGGTGTTCTCAGACTCGGATCGAATTTCCAAGATGGATCAGATTCAAAATTATCTGCTCGGCTTTCACTTATCTAAGATGGTGCTCCAAGTCTAGGATTACAGTCGTCTTCTGAACTGGAAATGGAGGATGGAGGAAGAAAACCCTCTGGTGTTTGTCAATACCACAATAGGTGTTTTACCTTGTTTAAATAGGCAGCAGGACACCTGGATGTTAGAAATGTACTGCTATTCCTAGAGAATTCAGGACAGTAAAAATTATTTGGGGTTAACAATTTTCAGGGTTTTATATCATTGCATCTGGACTCAAGTTATTTTTACAATGGAAATTCTTGGTTAAATTTCTAATTTTAAGTAGTTATGTGACTCAACATGTTCTTGAATTTTGAGACCTAATTTCCCTAATCATCGGCCAAATGGAAAAGAGATAATGCTAGCCTAAGAGTCACAATTTATCTCTATCATCCTGTTGGGTACACCTGAAATCTTGTCTTCCGAGCCTAGTGCTTTCTTATCCCTCATTACAATTGTGACTGTAGTGGTGACCAGGCCAGTCTCAGGGGCTGTGAGTCAGGGATGGTTATTGTGTGCTCTGTGCTATCATATTCCTGCACAAACTAGTGCTAAAAATGTTTAAGATGAATGAATGATAAATCACTCTTAGTTGTGAGAAAAATAAAGCTCTCCAGAGTGAACTGAAAAGTGCTGTTCTGGCCCCACTTAAAACCTCAGGCTTACTGTCTTGTTTCTATGACCCTGTGCTATAGACAGGATTATCTTAAACCCCACTTTTTTGTGTGTATTATGTCATTCTGGTGGTTGTAAAGCCACTCCTTAGATGACGGATTTTGTTTGTCATCTGCCTGCTTTACTATAGACCCACACGTGCAGCACCTCAGAGAAGTAGCTGTATTTTCCTCAAAATTCCAATTTAGTTACATATAATATTGTGATAAAGTAAAAAAAAAAAAATCCTCATTCAGTATTTTTTTTCACATATTCCCTATTTTGAAGGTCCAGCACACTTTTAGACCTTTGTCGTGTTTGCTCCTGGTAGCCACACTGAGAACGATATATTATAATCCTTAGTCCACAGATGCTGAATCTACAGACCAGAGAGGTTATATAATACAACTTGCCCGAGTTCCCACAGTTGGAGTCAGGACTAGACCACAGGTCTTCTGAGACAATATTTGGTTTCAGGGAACAGAAATATCCTCAACCTCTCTTTAATAAAAGGAGATTTCCTGGATGGATACAATGGAGTCTTCGAGAACCCATTGTTGGAAGAATACTGAGGTTCAAGAAAACGAAGAAGTTGCGGCAGTCGTCATCCTCTCTGTCTCTGTATTTCTCCCTTTCTGGGATCTCATAGTCTCTTCATTCTTCCCTCTACATGGATCTTAGTTTCTTTGGCCCAGAAACTTCAGCCTGCATGGGGCTGTGGGTTACTATAATATCAGTTCTTACACCAGTGACTTCACAGGTTCAGGAGCCTGACGGACTCAGCCTCTCTGTCTTCCATAGAATCCACACTCAAAAAACAGGAATTTGATTGTTCTAGACAGAGCAGAGTGTTCCAAAAGAAAGTGTTGCAAGAAAATAATGAGCATGCCTGAAACATGCTACTTTTTAAATATATTCTATTTAAGAATTTTAAAAATCTGAACTATTTACACTTGCCTTAAAATAGCCTTCTTTCAGTGTAATTCTGTTTATTTTTCACATCCCTCCCTCTGAGGATGGTAAGCTTACCTTTCCTTGACCTATCTCACTCTTGCCTTGATTGCTTCTTTATAAGCTAACACACAATTCTAAGATTCCAGTGTTTTTTTCCTGTGTGGTAGTTATGCAAACTATTTTCCTTTCTTAGCAATTAAATTCCAATTCCATTTCCTTCAGGTAGCTTTCCATATTACCCAGTGATGATATGAGTCTGTCCTTAATTCCAACCCCTCTGCATTTGAGGATGCTCGGGTCATTCAAACAAGCAGAGGTCCTTTTAATCTTTTAAACTGAACCTCACAGACACTCTGACATGGTCCCGTTTATAATCCAGGGCGTATATTGAAAGCCATGTGGTTAGAATAAGTGGGATCCAGGGCAAAAGCAACCGGCTCTATATGATCAAACAAATGACTTTGATCTCCTGATATGCCAACTAGACAAACATCTGACCTCAAATTCACAATGGATGGTCTGAGGCCGTGCACCTATTCTTTCCCTTAGACTATCTCTTTAAAATTTCTCATCATGCCTAAACTATTACGAATACTCAAAGTATCAGGAATAATTTTAACATAAGGAATTCCGGGCAGAACTTGAAAAGTTTCAGGACTTTTTTTATTACTTTTCTACTTCCACAAAGCCTTTTTGCATTAAATGAGAAGGAGGTTTATGGTAAGCTGATGAAATCACTTTTAATTAAATGGTTTAATAAATAACAAATGTTTTTATCAAAGTTTTAAACTAGAAGAAATTACACACACACACACACACACACACACACACACACACACACACACACACACACACACATCAAAGTATTTGACCAACTGCCCTAGCTGGCAGTCTGCGCTGTTTTAGAAGGAATGAAAGGACAAGGAGATAGAGGTCAGAGTCTCTGCTTCCTGATCCAGTATGTTAGTCATCAGATACAAAGTATAAAACCCTGGCTTTAAAAGTGTTCATTATGTTATTAAATATCCGTATGAGACCTAGTCCCTGTAGGCCACCTAAAGGACTAGAATGTTTGAGGAGTTGAACTATTTAACTGTAATTATAACAATTAAAACCTTATAAACTGCTTCAGATAAAATAGTCTCAATGCTTCCATTTAGTCTACTTTAAGAAAAATAGTTATAAGGAGCATTGCTCTTTCCCCAAAGAGATTAAAATTCAGGGATTGGCCAACAGTAGGGGGAGATAAGAATAAAAGGGAAGAAAAGATTTGCCTTAAAACCCTTTATAAAGTGTTTTTATTTTCATGCTTAACAAATGAAGCCTTCATCATCTTTGCTTCTGGGAACAGTTTCAAGCCTAAGAAACACAGTTGGAAACCTGCCGTGTTGCAGCCCATCCCCAGTTAGTCATTCCAACTGGATCCAAATCGAGTATCTCCGTTCCAAGAGTTCTCCGAAAAAGGCTCATGATAAGAGATGAAACCTGGCCAAGGCAACCTGGAGGGCTGCACATTCACCCTCTGCCACCAGGTTTTCCAAAAAGTGATCCAGGGTACACCTTCCTTCTCTTCAATGAGCTCTCTCACCAGACTACAGCTTTGCCCCCAGCAGTCAATTTCTCCACTGATGTACCATCTTAATATGTGTATATATATATATATATATATATATATATATATATATATATATATACATATATATGTATATATATAATATATATGTGTGTGTATATATATGTATGTATGTATATGTATATGTGTATATATATATATATATACACACATATACGTATATATGTGTGTGTGTGTGTGTATATATATATATATATATATATATATATATATATATATATACACACACAAAAATAATCATAACCCCCCTGGAGTCCTTTCATTCAATATTGATTCAAAAAGTATTTCTTGAGCATTTACAGCGCACCAAGCCCAGTGCAAGACTATGTATGTACAATCCCTGTCTTCAAAGAGCTCAGGCTTTAAGGACTCATAGACCTGTAGCTATTACCTAAGTACAGATTAATTAATTTACTTATGAAACATTTTTATAGCACTCCTGCCAGGCATTTTAATGAGCAATATGGTGGATACAAGTAGGACATAGTTCTTTATTGTCTCGAACTTACAATCTAAAGGAGATAAAACATAGAGAAAGAACTACAATATAAAGTAGTACATGGTAAGTGTAGAAAGGGTTAGTAGATTTAATTGTCCCCAGGGCAGATTATGGTTTGGAAACCAGCTTGGATACAAGGTAAAGGTGATAAGTACCAGGAAAAGGAATTTGAATGAGTTATGAGCAGCAGCCACCTTGGGAGGTTAAACTGGTATATTCCTTGCCATGTTAAGAAAAAAAAAAAGTTTTAAAGCAGCATATATTAATTTTTTTACTTTAGAAGTAAACTAAACATGTACATAATTTTGAAGGGAGCTTCCCCCCATTTAAAAAACTAAGTTATAATTTGCATTCTATAAAGTTCACCTTTTTTAGTGCATAGTTTCCCAAGTTTTGATGAATTTATAGCCATTTCACTGCAACACAATCTATTAATAAACGTTTTCATCACCCTGAGAAATTCCACTGTGCTCCCTCCACCTCCATCCTGGCAACCACTGGTCTGTTTTTTATCTTTGTACCGTGTTTCCCCGAAAATCAGACTGGGTCTTATATTAAGTTTTGCTCCAAAAGATGCATTTGGACTTATGTTCAGGGGATGTCATCCTGAAAAATCATGCTAGGACTTATTTTCTGGTTAGGTCTTATTTGCAGGGAAACACAGTAGTATTCTTATGTAGAATGTTGTAGAAATAAATCAGACAGTATGTAGCCTTTTGCATCTGGTTTCTTTCACTTGGTGCATTTGAGATTCATCCATCATAGTTGTAAGTATCAATAGTTCATTCTTTTTCAGTGCTGAGTAGTAAGTATTACAATGTATGAATGTATCACAGTTTATCCATTCATCAGTTGGGGGACATTTTGGTTGTTTCCAATTTGGTTTTTGTGAGAACATACATTTTCATTTCACTTAGGTAAATACTTAGGAGTGGGGTTGTTGGTAAGTGTATGTTTAATTTTATAAGAATCTGCCAAACCTTTTTTCCAAAAAGTTTTCCAACATGGCTGTACCATCTTCTTTCCTGCCCTCAGTATTCGAGTGTTCTAGTTGTTTTCACATTCTAGCCAGGACTTGATCCCAGTCATTCTTAATCTGAAGAAATTTAAGACCATGGACTCACTTTCAGGTGGAGAGATAGCATCTCCCCATCTTGGCCCATTGGTATGCAAAGAGCTATGCAATTTCACACATAAATCAAGCAACTGGAATTTATTAGACACTATGTCCGTGTTATTAAACACATACCCAAAGTATGCCAGGTACTGTGGGCATGCACAAAAAGCATCAAACTGAATCCTTTGATCCAATGAAGTTTTTTTCTATATTTTCCCAAGCTATAATCTGAGAAAAACTCTACGAAATGTTTTGGTTATCAAAGATGCTAAAGAACCCTGCTTTCTGGAAATTAACAACTCACCTTAGCATATCAACAACTTTGAGATGTGTTGTAATACAGAAATTGGTTTAGTTTGTTTTATTCACCATCTCCCAAATTTACACAGCCATGGATTTTTTTTTTCAACAGAATAACTTTTTAAATTTCATGAACCCATTTCTCTTTAGCATAGTTTAAAAACACTAGTTTATAGTGTTATTTGAGAAAGAACATACACACACACATACACAACTGTAAAATGGGGATAATAATACCTACCTTATAGGTTCTTATGAGGATTCAATGAAATGAAATATATAAAAGTATCTTTTACAAGGCCTAACGTGCAGTAGAAGTCCATTAAAACAAAGTAAATTTGGGGAAAGAGAGAGAGAAGAAACATTACAAAGTGTAATATAGAAAAATTGTACCAATTTTTAGAGCACTTTTTCATACCAGGCATTAAACCTTCATAGTAATATTAGGAAATAGAGGCGCTACTATTGTCCCCAAGTCACATAAAGGTCCAATCCAGAATTCAGACCGACATCTGGATGACTCTGAAGCAAACTCTTCTTAACCTTTATGTGTACCTCCTCTCTCGAGAGTAGGAGCGCACTAGGGGTTCGGAAGAAGAAGGGACAGGATGCGTGAACCTTTCTTCATCCACCCTGATGTCAAGGATGGGAGTCAGTGTCACTCAAACTGACATGTGTAGAGTCACTGGCACCACCGTCTTTGGGGTCTTGATGTATCATTGTTTCCTGGCTCTATATTCGCACCAAAGAAGCAGTGAAATTGCCCTTGCAAATTTTCCTGCCTGTGAGGCTGGCTTTAAGTGGAGTCCTGGCAATTCTCTGTCAGATCAACCATCTTTACCTTCCTCTGGAACAGGGCTACTGTGGAGCACTCACTAGGACTTGAATGACCTCCTTCATCTCTAGAGCTTGAGATTTAAGCCATTCTGTCAGGTGGAAATTCAGCTGTAATTCTGTGTGTGCATATGCCATGATGTAGAGATGTAATTGTGTTTCCCATTTGGATAGACAGTTGTCACAGAAATGTTTATTATATAATCTATTCTTTTCCCATGGATTTTTAAGGGTATGACTCTCATATGACAATTTTCCTTGTATTTTTTCATCTATTTCTGGACTCTGTTCTATTTTGTTGGTCTTTTCAAAAGCCACTTCACATTGTTTAAATTACAATGGCTTATAAGTCATCACATTACTGATAGGGTAATTCCCTCTATTTTATCTTTCTTTCTTTTCTCTTTTTCTCAGAAATATAGTAGTGATTTTTGAACTTGTAACCTTGCATATGAATTCTAGAGCATATGTAAAAATCAATTTGCAGCAGAATAGTTTCTTGCAAACACAATATTTTGTGGTCCACCAACATACAAAATGAATACAACTGCAGCTCTACTTGACGTGGGATGGAGTCTCTGGGAGTGACCTTTAGGCCCTTCTTTCAGCCCCTCAATGAACCTTTTATTCACCAAATTTCTAAGGTAATCACTGAACATAGAAAGTAAGAATTTTAAGCCAGTCAATGACTAATGGTGGGAATTTTGCAGCCCGTGGAAAAAATAAGGTCATAGGAGAAAATGGGAAAACAGATCGGTTGATACATGTTAACCCAACCCAGTTTTGAGAATTTTCCCTAGTACTGTCCTTGACCGAGATCCAATAATTGGGAAACTACATTATCTAGGTAATCTTCTCTAACAGTTGTTCACAGATTAGAATAGTTTTTCCTTAATTATGACTCATTTCAGAAACTGCAAAAATATTGGTCTCCCACGTAGGTGTAGAATCCCTCTGAAACGGCAAACAACTAGAAACCTGGCAATGGTCCTTGGAAGACAGACTAGTAGAACTTTTACCTTGTAAAAATCTCCCAGATCACGGTCCATCCCTATCAGAGAAATATTACCACACAACCAAGATGAGCATCAGTTAAAAGGTAATTTCCTGAAGCAGTCTCATGTGGAACAAATTGAAAATCCACAGTCCTTCAAGAAAGATTTTTTTCTTCATTACTTGATCTTTAAAAAAAAAAATTGTTTCACTCTTCACTTCCCTCGCAGATGTTGCAAATTTCAAAAATAGGCAGGGACCTTCAGACTGAAATAAAAAATGGATCCTCTTAAAAATGTAAAATTCACTTCAAAATGTTTAGAATATAACAAGTGGGGCCTAGAAAGCGTATACCTCTGATTTTGAGGATTTTCTTTCTATATTATTCAGATGCCATAAATCTAGAAAAGAGCAACACTGCCCTGAATGTGATGAATAACATTTTGATAACCTTTTTTAAAAAACAAAATTGCCCATGTGTTGGGAATATATGAAAATTGTATGCTACTGTTGTTAAGATCTAGCAAATTATTATTATGTGTTTAAGGAAGTACTGGTGGGTTCAGTAAAAGCTGCAGCAGTTCTACAAATTCTATGTATGTGTTACATTTTACTCTGCCATTTTGTTAAACCACGTAATTTGTTCTTGACTGTTCCTTTCTCCACTCTGACTCTATTTCCTAGATAGCAAACTTTCCTGAGTTTTAATGTTCTTTTTGATAAGAAAAAAACTTATCAAATGCATGGTCTTTAATTATTCATCCTACAAATAGTCATTGAGTGCCTATTGTGTGCCACTTCTTGACCACTGAGAATATAGGAGTAAACAAAACAGAGGCTCTCGTGGAGTTTAAAGTTGACAGGAAATGATAGACAGTTAAGTCAATGGGGAGAAAGCATGATAAATGTCATGGTCAGAGACATTTAGGGCACACTATCAGGGGACCTAACCTAACCATGGGGTCAGGAAGCCCCTCCCCAGAGAAAGTGGTGTTTAAACTGTCCCTTGAAAGATGAAGAGGAATTAGCCAAGTACAGAAGAGAGGACAACTGGTAAAATGTTTATGAGAGAGAAAGGAAGAGTCCCTCAGGCAGAGAAAATAACATATGCACCGATGCTAAGTGAAAGCATCACTGTTTTGAGGGAGTAAATATATGAGTAAAAATTTTTATTTTTAAAACTTTCCAGAGCAAAGTATTAAATACTTGTCTCAATATGTGTACTCCATTTGTGGATATTTCCCCCTACATTTGGTCAAATAATAAATGGAAAGAGGTGCAGATGGCTAGACATTATCGGTGCCTTGTTTGTATGAGTCCATTCATACAAAATGAAGAACAATGAATAAGAATGTACTGTGCTCCCTTTACCTTCGTAGTTCTGCCTTTGCCACCTGATGAACTCCCAGCCCTCCTCTAAGACTCAGCATATCATCTCCTCTAGAAGGATTCCTTCCTAGATCCTTCTTTCTCAGGTCTGAGGTACACGCCTCTCCTCTGTGGTCATACCGCACCCAGTTCTTACCTCTGTCAGAGCACTTTTCATGCTGTGTGTATTTCCCACCTTATCCCATGTTGAACTTTGAGTTCCTTACAGTTGAAGACAAGTATAAGGGAAAAAGAGGGACCCTGGAGTCAGAGAGACCTAAGTTGAAACCAGAGCTCAGCCACATGCTGTGTAATCTTAATAAATTACTTAACTTCTCTGAGACTCAGCTTATTCATCTGTAGAATTGAGATAATAATGGTATATACCTTTTAGAGTTATTTTTAGTATTAGAAAGTAATGTATGTGAAGTGCTTTATACAGTGCCTAGCTTTAATAG
This sequence comes from Rhinolophus hipposideros, assembly GCF_964194185.1. Taxonomy (NCBI): domain Eukaryota; kingdom Metazoa; phylum Chordata; class Mammalia; order Chiroptera; family Rhinolophidae; genus Rhinolophus; species Rhinolophus hipposideros. Next base: position 65,486,375 of record NC_138056.1, on the reverse strand, counting down.
CACTCTATAAAAATGTGTTGAATGAATGAATAAGAAAATGTGAGGTTTGTCCACAGGATTGTTTGTTCGGAGTTCCCTTTAGACTGTAGCCAATTCAGTGATCAGAGTCCCAGGTGCTCAATCCTGGGCATTGTCACCTTAGCCTTCAAACAGGTACTGATTAGATCAGCCTTTGCTCCTTCCCAAAGAGTCCAGCTTCTCATGTTACCCCATGTAACTTCCAAACCCAGACTTCCAGCTTCCTGTACTTCTTATACATAGAAGAGAAAACTTCCTACAGTGCTGTCCATTCAGTTTTTCACTTAGACATCCAGTCATGAAAAATTTGCTAAGTACCTACTATGTGTCAAGGACTGTGATAGATGTTAGTGGTATAACGGAGATTTGATTAAATGTTTTACGTATGTATTTATTAGCCAGCATGCTAAACAAATGCATTGTATGTGATGGCTTTTTTCCCAATGGCCACCCCTGGACTGTCTCAGCCCTACCTCATGTTGTACCTTTTGTGCTCCCAAATCATCTTTCCTTTTCCTCTCTTCAACTAGATGTAAATATAAAGATCGTCTTAATACCCTGCTCAATTTTAGCTGTGTGTGCTGAACACACAAATGCCAAAAGGAATACTTTCAATCACGATTAAAATGAAGCTCTGTAGATGAGGATAAATAAAAAATGAAGACGGATAGCTTCCTGCCATGCTGGATGCTATTGACCGTAGGAACCACTCCTGGAGGGAGGGGTGGGTGTGTCTAGCCCACATGTATCATCTCAGCACATGAGATGCTCTTAGTGCTGTTGCTAAGAGGGTAAGAGACAGCTAAGATGATGGCCAAGGACCCGAGTCAAACGGAACTGTTGTCTCGCTTGGTTGGTGGATATGACTTCAGTTAACAGAGGATATCGACATTTTTAGGCTTGTTTCATAACCTACCTTATGCTTTTACTCAAAATGAGGAGCCACTTATCCTTTCATTCAGCAGACATTTATTGAGGGCCTGCATGTACACTGCTGACTAAAGTATAATTCCTCTCCTGTAGAGACATTTGGTCTAATGGGAGGTGAGGAGACTGATGAATGAACAAAGAACCGTACAGTATCCGACGGTGGTTAAGAGCATGAGTCTTGGTGTTAGCCTTGCATTTGAAACCAGTTAATTGCTTACTTGCAATCCAACTGGTGATAGTTACTCAACCTCTCTGAGCCAGTTTCCTTATCTATAAAATGGGGGTAACAACCGTATTACTTTAGAAAAAATTTTATTGAAGAGTCAACAAGATTATCTATGTACAATGCTTCTCATGGTGTCTGGAGCATTGTAAGTCCCCTATAAATGTTAGCTGGGGGTTGTTTGTTCTTTGTTTTTATGGTGGTTGTTATCAGAGACTGAAACAGAGTCTGGAACAGAGGGCTGGGGAACATTGAGGGAATGTGACCAATCTGACCTAAACAAAGGTTTCCCTTTGAAACAAAGGTGGCTTCAGAGCTGTGTACTGAGGGCTGAGTAAGTGGTGAGCAGAGGAAGGCCATTCTAGGCCTCTAGAATAACATGTCCAAAGCCAGAGTCATGAAAATATTGGAACTATCCAGAGAACTATTCATGGCAGTTCTATAAGGTGAATGGATGAAAGTGGCCAAACATTAGACACAGGCTAATGGGGAGATACAGCTGCAATAGAAAATGGTTGGAAATTTATTCTATAATCAATAGGAAGCCAGGGGACATCTTCTAATTATTCCTTTTAGCTCCGCCGACCACCAAGCTACTCAACAGGCTTACATGGACTTTAGCAATGTGTGTGTGTGTATCTACATCCCAAGAAGGTATAAAAAATGTGTGAGGAAAATAGAAAAATTCAGTGATAGTAATAGCTAACATTTATTTGAACTTTATGAAGGACAGAGAACTTGCATATATGCTAACTGTGTTAAACCTTATGATATCCCTGTGGCTTGGCATTACTAAGATTTCAAGTTCATATAGAGGGAATTGAGGTTCAGAAAGGTTGGGCAACTTTTACAAGATCACACACGTAGGAAGTAGACAAGTTGAGGCCATAAACCCATCTAACTCCAATCCCGGGCACTTTGTAGAAATGACCTTCTCTACTCTGGCAACTTTTTCATGGTCAATCTAAATTTTGATTCCCTGACTAATAACTCTTGTCTGTTAAAAAACAGACCTACCATCACTGTTATGGTTCTCTATTATCCTACTAAAATCTTTAAGCATCTTTTCCCTAGTCTTTGCTTCAACTATTTTGTGCCCTTGCTATCTGTGTTTTCCATTTCTATGATCATCCTATATCTTAACTTTGTCCAAGCCTAGACAACCATTTAATTAATCTATCACTTTACTGTGTGAGGCTTACCTATTTTAAAGGTGATTCTGGCCTTATTCAACAAAACTGTCTCTTGTTCACTACCTCCTGTTAAAAGCACCTCATCTTAATAGGTTGACTTTTTCTACACCTTCCCTACTTTCTCCCTGTGCTTCCTCTGCCTTAATGTTCTGTTTGCTCTAAGCCTGAAAATGTTTGGGCTGTGAAACAACTTGTGTAAGAAAAACCCACAGTTGGAAGGGCTTTGTAATGAATGGCCACCCCTGGTGTTTCCAGGGCCTCTCATGAGAACTTATGGAGTCTGTCTGCATTTCCCTGATAGCCCCAAAGATCCCGCTCCCACAGATGGGACATCCCATGTGGCACTGTGGTCCTGCTGTACTCTAGATCCCACATTCCACATCAGTCTTCTAACTAGCTGGGTGATCCAGGCTCCATTCTGGGGAGCCTTGCCCACCGCTAATGCCTGGCTACTGGGCAGCTGACAAAGCTTCGCTATCTGTGGGGACTGTGCTGGCCAGGCAATGAGGCAAGGCTGAGCTTGGCAAGTGGGTGCACTGGGAATTAATGTAAGAGAAAGGAGGTCCTCCAGAAGCCTCAAAACTGTCCAGCAACAACATATGCAAACAAGGGCTCCATCATATGGCAACAGTACCATCTGTAGCCTAGCCCCTTGTACACCTGCCCACCACATCTACCAATCAGGAGGGGAAGCAATGTGGTTGAACTTCCCTGATTGAGGAGGATCAGTCAGTAGCATGATTAGCTGAATGTCCTACCCGGGACAGTCTGTTCTGCCCCCCGCTCACCCTCACAGAGATGCTACATCCTATTCAGACTGGTTCTCCAGGACTTCATGCCCCTAAACTCTCTTCCTTACAGACTCTTGCTTCAGCTCTGCATACCTCACTTACTTTTAAGATTCAGCTGATGCCTACTGGTCAACTTCATCTGTCTGTCTGTTCTATCCTCATCACCATAACACCACCTTACATGAATAAAGCTCTCTACAGTAGGCTGAGTGCTTCCTTAAACATTCTGTTATGTGAACCTTACAAACCCCCACTCAGCCTCGTTATGGGCCACATTAGAGACATGCTATTAGCTTTATTTTACGCTTGAACAGATAGGCTCAGAGAGGTTAACTGATCCTTCTAAGGTCTCACAACTAGTCAATGGCACAGCTGGCATTTAAACCATTTTTTTTTTTTTACTTTAAATCTTGTGTTCTTTCTGTTATAAATATTTACAGGAGCAGACAGACAGGGACAGTGAGAGTGAACAAAATCCAACAACGATCACATATATGCTTATAGGGCCAAGTGACCTGTTCAAACCAGCTCCCCAGCATCCTTCTCTATCCTCCCCACCAGGCGAAAGACTAATCCTTCTAAATGCCCTCTGCTCTCTGTTTGCTACCTTAATCCCTAAGATCCCATCTGTTGTGTCTCTGGACACAAATACACAGGGCCCATTAAACTATAGTGATTCAGGGACGGATGAAAACTGCAGAAAACTGGAACAAAATTCCCTGATTGTAACAGGGCAGGCATTGGGGTTTGGGGACAGATTCAGGACAGCGGCTAGCCATGGAGATCATTGTGAAAGACAGAACACAGTGACAGATAACTGGTGGGAATACCGTTATGTATTCAGCAAAACGAAATTCAACTGTGTCTTCAGAGTGCTCTGACTTATAGAAAGATCATGTGGAGTGGACACCAGGAGCCATGACAGAGATGCAGGAAAACAGACAGGGTGAGCTGGAGAGGTGATTCGGGCTCAGAAGCATTATCACGATGCCGGTATGGCAAAAGCAAGATAGTACCTCTCATCCCAGAGCATCTGTCGTCCTGGAGAGTCTGGGCTTACAGAGACCAGAACTTAATCATAGACACATGACAGGGCTCCTCCAACCAGAACCAGCTTCCAGGGGTGAATTTGGTCTCAGGAACACAGGCAAAGCCTATTTTCAGACCCAGAGACTTGGTTCAGGGCCATACGTGAAACCCAGCTTCGAAGGGAAGAAGGATGCTTGGTCTGGGAACAGGCTGGACCTAGCCTCCCTCAGTCTGGGACATTACCCTCATAACCTGTATTGATCAGAGTGGGCAAGGTTATGCTGCAGTAACAAATATCACCAAAATCTCAATGCCTAAAACACAAACTTTTATTTCTTATGGTATATGTCCACAGTGGGGGCAGGGAGATCTGTTCATCATAGCCATTTGGGACTAAGGGTGATGGAGCAGCCACCACTCTGAGCATTGCCGGTTGCTGTACCAGAGAGAAAAAAGAGAGTGCTCAGGGGTCTTTTGTTAGCAAATAAATTCTTAGCCAGAGAGTAACACATTCCTTCAGCTCACAACTCATTGGCCAGAGCTAATCACATGTTCCCCAAGGAGGCCAGGAAGTATAATCCTGCCACAGGCCCAGTAGTCAGAGAGCTGCAAACATTCAGTGAGCAGCCCACAATGAGGCTTTGATGTGTTGGTTTAATAATGGATTATAACCTTAACCTTATGAAATTAAAGACATCAGCTACAGAAGTCTGGAAAACATAGACTTCCATTTGTTTAAACAAATGTTTATCGATCACTGCTATATGTGATGGCCATGGATACAGTGGTGACCAGATACAATTCTTCAAAGAGTGCCCAGTCTAATGGGGAAGAAGAACCCACACTGTGTGACAAAAGCTTCAATAAGAAGTAGGCCAGGATTCTATGGAAGCACATGTGAGAAGTGACTGATCTAGGCTGGGGAGATGAGTTTAAGGAAAGCTTCTATGTTTACATAGAATGTCTGATCGAAAAATATGGTGAACGTTTAAATAAAAAAAATTATTACAGTAAAAGACACGTTGCCATAAATCCCCTCAAAATATTCCCCTTCACTTTGAACACACTTATCCCATTGTTCTTGCCACTTTCTGAAGCAGTTCTGGAAGTCCTCTTTCGTGAGTGTCTTCTTTACTTCATCCTCCATCATGACAATGCTCCATGTCACACCTCACTTCTGGTATAGCAATTTCTGTCAGATAAGAACATTATGGTGTGTCTTCAGCCGCGTTATTCACTGGATTTGGCACCCTACGACTTCTGGCTCTTCCCCAAAGTCAAAATGACCATGAAATGTAAATGTTTTGAATCGATTCAGGATATCGAAGTAACCCTGACAGGGCAACTAAAGACACTTTTCTTTTTTTAAGTGAGGGGGATTAATGGCAATGTGTCTTTGACTGTAATATTTTTTTTAATTTAAAATTCACCGTATTTTTTAACACACCTAGTATAACTCTGCTCACTAAAACACACACACACACACACACACACACACACACACACCCCACAAAAGAAAATCCCTAGCATGAGAATCTGTCCTGTGTTCATTGTAGCATAGTTGTCCCTACCGCATTCAGACTAAGCTTTGTTAGAGGAGAGCTTCTGGTTTTATCCTTTAAAGTCTAGCTCTAGACTTCTGGTGACTTGAAGATAACATGATTTGAAAAGGAGTAACAGCCTCTCTCTACTGACAGATTTTTCTCCCATAAACTCTGCCACTGAGACCTCAAATTCCTGTTTCGTCGACTTTTCTGGTTAATACATAAAATATGCCTGTGAAACTACAAACATTTTCTGAAAGCAGACATACAATAAACCCCTACCATCTTAGTTTACAGTAAACTTTAGTATCCATTTAGCTTTCAGTCACCTGGCATACTCAGGGTGGGCCAGCAGCATCAGAATCACTCGGGAGCTTATTAAAATGCAAAACCTCAGTGTCTCAGTACTGCCCCCACCCAAACACTTACTAAATAAGACGTTGCCTTTTAACAAGAACCCAAAGTGATTCATATACACATTAAAGTTTGGAAAGTACTGACCCTGCTGAGAACAAGAGAAATTGACCATAAGACAGATTTTTTTATATCAAAAAGGGAACTTTTATAAATCTGAGGCATGTGATCCTAGTGGGGAAGGCAAGTATGGCTTAGACCTCAGAAGCAAGCAGAGGGTACAGAGTCCTGTGCAGAAGGCTGGAGCTTAAGAAAAATGAGAATCTGATGAAAGGGAGGGAAAAACAGCAGGAAAAGAGAGTTTTGAAGGCACACTTTGCCCTCAAGGATTTTGCTTAGAGAGGGTCCCAGGAATTATGTTGGCCTTTGTTGGAGTTTAGAAGTGAAGTAAGGGTTTAAAAGGTCTCTTCTCAATTGCTCCTCCTTTTCTCCCTGCTAAATCTGTGTGTAAAACTGTGCCATCTAAAGGGGAGTTCATACTCCCCTTTACTGACTTGTACCTCCAACGTTGGCCATGTGGAGAGTGGATCCACAGACTAAAAGCTCTCTATAGCCTCATTAAATGGCACTTAACAACTGAATGGCATAAACTCCAGAACTGGGAGACTCCCAGCTACAACCAAAGTCTGTGCTATTGAGTCACGAATGTGGTGGGAAATTTATAAACTGGCAGCTGGACTTTTTAATTGAATAAAAGTTTCATCCAAAATGGGCTACCACGTACAATCATATCCTTCCAATAGTAGGGTCTTCTATATTTGACATATTCCCTCAGCTGTGCTGTTTCAGTAGCTTGTCAACCGACTCTTCACTGCCATGTGTCTGGTTCTACAGCTACATTATTATTACTATTCTTGTAGTTGTTGTTAGCCTTTTACTGCTGAAGTAGCTATAATAGGCAATTTAATTGTATTGTTGTAGGACTTGAAAAGTTGAGTTACCTTAGCCCAAGTAAAAGTTGATATGCCAGAAATTATATCTGAACTGCGTGAACAGCTAATACTTTCCATAACATTTTTCCGTAATGTGGCTATAACTATATTCAAAAACTTGTTTGCAATTTTTGGAGCACATTCAACAGGCATTTCCACCCAGAAGACCTCAAGTTAAAGTCAGTAGATTTCTGTTGCAAAGGTATTAGAGACCAAACTCTATAGATATTATATTTAAAATAATAGCTATGATCAGGATGATAATTAAAGACTATCCTTAGCACAATTACAATATCACTAGTAATACTTACTAGTACTGTTTTTTGCTATATAAGCAAAACCAATATACTAAACTATGTATATACCTATATATGTATGTATATAGTATGTACAATATGAAGCAGATAAAATAAGGATGGGTTTACATTTTAAGGCATTTGCCATTTTTCCTTAAGTTATTTTCATAAGCATGCAAACCTAGACAAACAAAAAACCTCCACATCCCCTCTGCTGCCTCTCCAGTTTTCTGCACTCCTTTTCAGCAACACTCCTTGAAAAAGTTCTCAAAAAAATAACTTGACCTTCACTTCTTTTCTCATTCAATCGTGAACCCATTCCAGTCAGGTTTTTGTCTCTAGATTTCCAATGAAGTATCTTTTGTCAAAACCATCAGTTGTCCATTCCAATGGTCAATTCCCAACTCTCATCTCACATGACTTATCAGCAGCATTGAATCCGTTGATCATTCTCTTCTCCTTGACACGCTTTCTTGGCTTGACTTTCAGGACACAAATCTCTCATGGTTCTTGGTCTCTTTTATTGGTTTCTTTTTCATCTACCAGACTTCTAAACAATGAGGTGCCTGGGTTCAGTCTTTGGATCTCTTCTTCATCTACACGCACTCCCTAGGTGATAACATCCAAATTCATGGCTTTAAATATCTATTGTATGCTGACAACTCCCACATTTATATTTTCATCCTGGATCTGTCTCCTGAACACCAGACTCATATATCAAGTTGCCTACCTGACAGCTACACTTGGATGTGTTAAGCACCTCAACCTGGACAGACCCCAAGATAAATTCTTTATCTCCAAACCCCACCCACTCCCCTCAAAAACAAAACAAAACTGTTTGTCTTACAGTCTTCCCCATCTCAGAAAATGATGACTCTATACTTCCCTCTTCTCAGGCCAAAAACACTATAGTTGCCCTTGCTGCCTTTCTTTCTTCCTCACTCTATATCCAGTCCATTGGTTAATTTTATTGCTTCTGCCTTTGAGTCTATCTGGAATCCAGCCACTTCCCACTGCCACCACCCTGGTCCAAACCACTATCTCTCTCCTAAATTATTCCTATTGCCTTCCTTACTGGTCTTCCTTTCCCAAACTATTCACTACAGAGCTGACAGAGTGATCTTTAAAACATAAATCAGATCATGTCACTCCTCTGCTCAAACTCCTCTAATGCATTTTCATATCACTCAGAGTAAAAGTTCAAATTCTGACAATCACATCCAAGGTCCTACAAAATCACCCCACCCCCTCCACGACCACCACCACTCTTCCCTCTTTTTCTGCACTAGCCACATCAATCTGCTAGCCATGTTTCAGACATACCTAACATGCTGCCACCTCAAGACTTAAGGAATTTCAGGATTTGGAATTCCTCCAGATATCCCTTCACTTCCTTCAGGTCAAATGTCATCTTATCCTAGATCACCTTATGCACTCCAACCCACACCTCCAGCACATGCTATACTCCAGTCCCACTTTCTCATTTTTTATAGCAGCACACATCACCATGTGATATATAATTTGTTCATATGCTCGTTATCTGTCTTCTTACACCCAAATATCTGCTTAATGAGACTCATGACTCTGTTTCATTTACTGCTGCAACCCTAGTGCATGACACAGTAGGAACTCAAAATATATTTTTTGAATGGAAGGTAGGAAGGAAGGAAGATATCATTGATGGCTTTGACAAGAGATACTTCATTGGAAATCTAGCGACAAAAACCTGAGTGGAAGGGGTTCAAGATCGAATGAGAAGAGAAGAAATGAGGGTCCGATGTTTTGGAGAACTTTGTGGGAGGGAGCGAGGGAGGGAAACCCGATCTTAAAATCTTAGAGTGTGTTTCAGTTTTTAAGATTTCACTTACATGCAATTTTAAAGAAATTGAGGGTTGCATCAATCAAGGCACCCCTGTTCGTTCAAACTGGATTTGAATTCACAATTTACTAACTGAAGGGATATTGCACAATTTGGTTAATTTCTCTAAAAGCATTATTTTTCTTATGTATGAAATGGAAGAAATAGTAAGATATACGTTGAAAGACTGTTGCAAAGATTAAACAGGGTAATGTCTTTAAATTGTTTATAATATGCCTCATACTTAGAAAGGCCTCAGTACGTGTTGATTATTATTGTTATCATTACTGGTTACTCCTCATATATTTCATATTACTAAATTATTTTTTTAAATTACTACATCTTAGTATTATTTTCAGAAGTTGCAAATTTTATATAGTTTCCATATATCACAAGAGAAGACAACTAGAAATATTTCACTGGTTCTTCCTACCCCCCACGTGGTTTTTTTTAGCTATTTAAACAAATATTTTTCGTAGAACTTTTGACTGTTATTCCTGTTTTTTCTGTCTTGTGTTCTAATCTGAAAGCATTCTAAATAAAAAGTTCAGTCTTTTTTTCTTTTTCAGGATATTAACAGTGTATAGTGTATCGACTGGTTTCTTTGTGTATCTAAAGCCCATAATTCCAGACAAATGTGACTTAGAAGAGCATTCTGGATATTTGTACCTAAATGGACATAAGGAGCCCTCTATTTCCAAAAGCACTTGCAAAATATTATCAGAGTTAACTTACATTCCCACAATTAAGGTGCTTCCTAGAATCTGAATATCTTTGCCAAGTAGGATGGTCTTGCTCCTTTCAAACTTGGGGAGGGGGAGATTCAAAGCATCAGCAGGAATAAGGTGTAAGAGGCAAGGTGGAGGAGCATCATTTCCATCAGCGTCCTGAATCTGGGGCAGGTGTTAATTTGATGATCTAATCCTCAGAGAGCTTCCTGCTGCTGAGAGGAGCAGGATGGTCAGGAAGACTGTCTGATATCCAGCTTTTATTTTCTACTCTTTGTCTCCCGTCTCCTTCACTTTCTTGCTCTCTGCTACCTCCCAACACGAGCTCTCCCCATTCCCTCCCACCCCAGTACAAGTAGTCAGTGTCTGTTCTCATGAATAGGCAGAGAGCAGTTCCAGATTCAGGTAATAAATTGAACTACAAGATTTCAAGATTTCATTGACTGAAACCATCTAAGTCTGTCTACATAGACACAGAGACCCAAGCTGAAGTGCTGATAAGAGCTGATTGTTGAGGCCAATCAGTTTAAGGGAAGATTAAGTTTTGAGGAAAAGGACTTTAGAATCCACCTGATGATGTTCTTAAAGGCAGTCCCAAGTGCCATTTTTATATGCATTTCCTAGGGAGGGACTGCCTTCCTTAACCTCTTTTGTTAAAGGCTCTGGAAGCCACAGATGTGTGGTCTCTGTTGTATATACTACATTCTTTCATTTAAACTGCAAAGATGTGAGAAATTAAATAATTGTAGTAGTCACCAATATTAACTGAGCCTTGTTGATAAAAAGAACTCCATATGCATCATCTCCTTTAATTTATATACTCATGGTCTCTATTTCACTAATGAGAAAAACAGAGATCTGAAGACTTCAGTTACTTGCTCAGGATTTAAACTCAAATCTGTGTAAGTGCAACGTCTGTATTCTTAACATCTATGCCATAATGCCTGCAGAAAATTAACTTATTTTTCACTTCACTTTGACTGTATCTTTCCTGTGGTATAAATAATTTGTACACATTTTGATATACATGGTTCGTAGCTAATCTGCTTCCCTGAATTGCCTTTTTGTCTTCTTAGAACTTTCATTTTATTGTTCTTTGCTTTTTCACATTTATTGTTTCAGCTCAGTAGAAAACATGTCTGCAGCTTCATGCTTTTATTTTACACAACTAGAATACAGTATTTACAAAATGCTTTTTACACATATTATCTCATATATTACACTGTCAATTAAGCATCATGCTACTTTTACAGATGAGAAAACTAGAGTTCAAAAAAATGAAGCAACTTAATATCGTATTACAACTGTATCAAATGCAGGCCCCATATCTCCAAATTCTATACTTGTTGTATTAGATTACATTGCCTCCTATTTCTATATTATACCAATAGTATGTATTTGTCATGGCTTTATAACAAATACTCTGGCTGAGTTAGTTCTGTATTATTTCTAATGGTTGGTATTATAGCAGGGCTCTGAAGTCAGGCTACCTGAGTTAGAATTTTGGCTCTATCACTTACTATCTAGATGAATTATTTAACATCTCTAAATGTCATTTCTCTCATCTGTAAAATGGGGATAACAGGGCCTATCTTAAAAGGTTTGTTAGAGTTGTGAAATGTGACCATGCATAAAGCATCCAGCATAGGGACTAATGCCTAGTAAGTTCCCAACATATGATTGTAATTATTCTTATTTATGGATAATAACTCCAAAAAGCATGTATTGGAATTTCTTTGAGACTTACATACCTCATGATTTAGAAATTGCTCTAATGTTCCATGCCATCTACACAGTTTTAGAATCCCTTAACTTGCAATTGATTTAGATTCTTGCCCTAAGACTTTAACATAAGCCCCCAAATGTTATAAGCTTAGCTTCTAATTGGAAAAAGAGTAAGGATAAGCAGACCACTTCAAGTCAAATACGGTGTTTTAAAAGTAAATTTGTGAGAAATGAAGTCAATTTTCCCTAACTTACATAGAACCAGTTAGAGAAGATTACTGTAAGTTGAGTTGAGTTAAAATATTCTGATTGGTTGGTGTATACGTATATAGTAAGACCATCTCACACCCTGAAACTTTCCTCTGTAGTTCCTCATTGCTTTCCTTCACAGTTCAGCATTCACTGTTTTAAATGTTTCAAATGTTGATTCCAGGAGGCTCCATTTAAAAGATGTTCATTTTCTGTATGGGTTTTCTAACAGGCTGCTTTGATCTTAACGTGAGTCAACGACCATTATGTCATCCTTGTCACATAGATTTGTGTGAGGAACTTAGTTACGAATAATAAGGTGGTCTTTTTGTTTGTAAAATGTCATTGTCATTTCCCTTTCCTTAGTGAATATAACTCAGTTTAAAGAAATTACAGCAGTACACTAAAATGCTGAGTATACCAGGAAAATTGCATATTTCATATTTTGTGATTGACTTTTATGCTTTAGTTTTTGTATCGTAGACATACTTGTAAAATCTTCTACTTGAACAACTGGAGACTTGCCATTACTTAATTTTGACCAGTGTAAAATGAGCATTCTTTTTAGAGGATTCTTTTTAGATATAAAGAATGCTTAGAGTTATCTCATTTTGTTTTTTTGTTAGATGTGATGTTTGTTTTTGGAAAAACAATGTGTTTGTTGTTAACGTATCAGACTTCCTCTGTAATTTTTTTGTTGTTATTTTCATTATCCTTTGCCCCTCACCTCCTAGAAATCTGTCTCATAGCTACTCTTCCCTCTTCACCTGACCTTCTAATTCACAGGTAACAAAGTTATCATCAGTGGTATTAACCATGATGAAAAAGAAAAAAATAGAACCTTCAAGTCAGTCTATTAAAGTGAATGGTACATATACCATTGCATGACCAGCTAAGATAAAATGTACCTAGTCAAGTAATTAACAACTCAAGAAAGAGGAGCATTGAATAAAATAATGACAATGTTAGTTAACATGACAACCCCCTTGCTTTGTGAAACAGAATTATTTGAAAGAGCTTCTGGAAATATTTTTATAGCTTTTCAAAGCACTGTGCTTTGTGAACATAGAAGCTTTTTTAATGTAGAAACAGTAGTGAAGGTATCTTATGTTCGTAGCACAGCTAAATTATATCAACTTATCATTGTGTTGCTTAAGGAAGCAAACAGATTTCAAAGATTTATTCTAGAAAACAGTGTTTAATCAATTTCTTATACTGTCTTTGAACATAATCTAGTAAGCAGATGTGGAGTTAACAGCTTATTATGTTCTCATTCCCTATATCCATTCAGAGTCTGCCAGGCTCAGAATAAAAGTCAAGACATGTGCACATAGAAGCTCTGTAGATGTTTGTAGCATTTGAAATTAAAATAGTGAGAAGGCTGCCGGGCTGTCCCTTCAGCCATGGCACAGTGGAGCACAGAGACAGGAAATATGCCAGACTGCCTCTGCAGGGGGCTGCTGAGAACACGTGCAGCAAGGAACAAGGAACTGCTTAATGATTAATCACTGTCAACCTTTGTTCTCGTTAAAGACTTGATTGTTGGACAAGGCTTGTAATGAGGGACTGTTTTGGTGTCTGTTGCTATGAGATTTTGTTCGCTGATCCTCAGTTGATGTAAGCCGCTGTTCCCTTTTTGCCCAAGTCCGATGACCTCAGTGAATATGCTCAAACAGCGCCTGCTAGTGGTGCTTTCAGAAGACGCTGGGGACATTCTGTTTTCCAAAAGTTACTACAGGCCAAAATAGAGAACAAATATCCAAGGGTTTGGCTCTGCTGAATTTTGGCATATGAGATGTTAGGGGAGAAAAAAAAAAGTTTGATAATAAAAGAAGTAGATAGATGTAGATTTTATGGTAGTAATGATATAAAGACCCTCGCCCAACCACACATATGCACATACACACAAACGCCTTTTCTTTTTTGTCAAACACAGATATTCAGAATTCAAAATTTAAAGATGTGTTACCATTTCTCCTGCCTTCTATAAATAAAATATTAAATTGCGTTTTGTAAACTAAATGCTTAACTACCAAACCATGTGAGAGGCTGAAGTGTGTTTTGGGTTGACATTTTCTTAGCCTAGAGGCTAAGAAAAAAAAAAATCCCACTTATTCTGTCATCGTTTAGTTGGCTTATGGTCTTTTACGTAATCATTTTTGAATCTTTATTTTACTGCCATAAAAGATCAATGGAACATTTTAAAGGAGGAACAAACACTATTTTTAAATGAAAAACACTAGTTTTTCATTTAAAAACTAGTCTGGGTTGATGTAACCTTAAAGACTCTACAATTCTTATAAACATCATTGCATCATTATTAAAATATATACTGTGTGAAAGTGTTTTAAAATATAGAATAATTAAAACTGCTGGTGATATTCTCAAATTATACCTACTACACCACCCTCCAAGCCAAAAATATTTCTCTCTGACAAATAAAGCCTACTATAGTTTTTTGATGTATATAAAAAGCCACTTTATTCTGGTTTATATCATATGTAACTATTTGGTTCAAAATATTATGTGTACCTATTCTTGTCTCCTTTTTATTCCCTGTTCCTCTTAACTCATCCACAGCGTAATCAGGGAAGTTGAGTAGGGACTGTTTGGACCTCCAGCAATCTAAAATGTGGCCTTTGTCAGCATCCTATACCCCTACCTAGTCTACAGGTAACTATGAATGTTCCTCTGATATCAGAATCAATCCTGTATAACTTAGAGACCTGCCTCTTCCAGAGTGTCCCCTACATGTAAAGGTAGGAAGGGACCTGGGAAAGGCCAGTTGATCTCTCCCTGCATCTCCCAGTAGATTTACTGTAAATCTTCCCAAACAGGAATGCCAGTTTTTCATTTAAATCTCTAAATACCATGTTTCCCCAAAAATAAGACCTAGCCAGACAATCAGCTCTAATGCGTCTTTTGGAGCAAAAATTAATATAAGACCTGGTCTTATTTTACTATAAGACTGGGTCTTTAATATAGTATAATATAAATATACTGGGTCTTATATTAATTTTTGCTCCAAAAGATGCATTAGAGCTAATTGTCTGCCTAGGTCTTATTTTCGGGGAAACACAGTAGAAATCCTATTTGTTTAACAAAATGGTCACAACATATAACCCATAAACACTTCAATTTTCATAATCTCACCTGTATGTTTATATGTGTCCATGTGTAGTTAAATATATAGAATGTAAATTTTCTCTGACCACAAAATTTATCTTTTGAAGTTACAGTGGGGAGCTATCCTAAATTAAGACGGAAATCAGGACATTTACAATGATAATGGTAATTATAAGTGGTTTGCTCATTTAAGACATATTACGGGGTGGGGGGTGGGTGATGAGGGTAAAGGGGATCAAATATATGGTGATGGAAGGAGAACTGACTCTGGGTGGTGAACACACAATGGGATTTATAGACGATGTAATACAGAATTGTACACCTGAAATCTATGTAAATTTACTAACAATTGTCACCCCAATAAAATTAATTAAAAAAAAAAAAGACATATTACAGTTTGCAGTAAGTAGATCATCCCCAAAGCTACAAATTGTTCTTGATTCAGTTCATGGAACCAAAACCCTCTAAAGAATAATTTTCAATAAGCTATGCTTTATAAATCTTGGTAGGCCTGATTGTTTTTTTATCCTTGACCATAGGTATCAACATTAAGGAATACTTGACCATTTTGTAAGGTAGATCCTTAGACAGATGTCCTTGAACAATATTTCTAGTAGCTAGCATAAAATCCTGGGGGGTAAAACATATAAAAATAAATCACTCTCTATACAATGCTGTGAATTATTATTTGCATTTAAATAGAAATACTAAAGCCTTCCTTTCCTGTAATAGATGCTTACAGGTAAATTACCATACTTTTCATGGCTTCCCTAAGAAGTGAAGGGACCATATATCAAATGTCCATGTTGTTTTTCTTCTACCCTTTACAAACCAATGTAGTAGGAAGTACACAAATTAGTTCCACTGATGTTAAATTTGACTGAAAGTTATTCACCACATACCAAGTCTCTTTGATGTTTTATAAGTAATAATATAAATAAATTACTAAAATACACTATTTTATCCAGATTTGTTGCTTTTCCTCTAAAAATAGTGACCATACCACTTTCTTTTATGACCAAGGACCAGGTGAAATCCAAAGATTAATATCTTCTTGGTAGGGAAAGCTATAGCAAGTGATTTGAATGAATGGTATATTACCTGCAAGGAAACCACGGACCCAGCTGCCCAAAAAATAATTAAGGTAAAGAAAATGTGAGAGAAGAATATTCAGATTTGACTGAGAGGTAAAGGAAAAGTTGCAGCACTGGGGTGTAGAAGGGCTGCTGTATGAAAATGGCCATCGTCTGTATTAAGTGATATGTATTTCTTTTAAAAGAACTGTATTGTCTTTCCTTTCTTATGAACTGTGTAGCTCGTCAGTTCCTCATTGACATAACGTCTAACAATGTTTCTAAAGAGCTCAAAATACTTCAGCTTAATTCACGCTCCAAAAAATTTATTAACCACATTTCTAAAGTGGACTCCTAAAGCTTTCCCAATACCTTCATGAAAGGAACTTTTAAAAATGATGCTAGAATCTCAGTGGTGTCAAACACAGCTGTGTCTAAATGGAGAAAGCTCAAGTCAGGACCTGGCAAAGATTAGATAAATATGATGAACTTCGAAAAATACTCCTGGCACACAGGCCAGAATATGCATGTGACTTGCCATGTCTGCATGCACTGAGTTGTAGTCCTTTCTTTTTCCCAAATAAATCATTTTTGGTGACAAAAAAAATATATATGATAAACTTCAATTAAAACTCTGTCAGGTAAATCGTGTTCTTGGATCAGATAATCAAGCTATGTCTTACTAATACCAAAACAATTTCTTAATTCAGTTCACTTAGTTAAACAACTTTTTCAAGCCAATTATTTGGTAATATAGAGGCAAAGAAAATAGTTGACTGGTTTTAAGTTTCTGTGATTTTCACTGTTGTGGCATTTTACAAACTTGGCCCGAGTTCTGTTAAGTTTACGAACAAGCTAGACATTTTAAAAATTATTTTCGTGTTTTTTCTTTCTTATGTGGATGGCTAGATAACAATATTTTCAAATTATAGAGGGAATCCAATTGGCTCAGGTTTAGTCACAGTTTTGATTTAAATATGTGGAAATGCTCAGATACATACTAAATGAACTGTTATTTGGATCCAGCCAGCAGCTGAAGAGCTGTTGCAGTCCCAGATGTACACCCTTTTGTTAAAAAGTACCACATGGATCTGGAAAGTACAAAACAATGTAAACATTGGTCACTGTACATATATCAGTCTCCCTTCATGCATTCTCTCCTGATCAGCAGTTAGGAACATAAGCCACAAATGTTTACCCAATTGAAAAATCACTGGACAGTTATGTTCAAATCAAGAATCTGTTTCCAGTTACAAGTAACAGAATCCAGTACAATCAACCTACCCAAATTGTTGAGAAAAAAAAAAAGGTTGAAAGTTCACATAACTCTGTATGTGCTAAATTTAAGTTCAAGGTTTTAATTATAAGCAAAAAGACTTGTATAGTTTCCTGAATTCACAGATAATAATAAATATTCCCAGGTAAGGCACTTTATATGATACTTGATATTTGTCATTTCACTGAAAATTTTTGATATACATGTTACTTTCTTAATAACACCTAACTAATTACAAATCATGTTATAAATTAAGTTTATCTGATTTTCATGTAATTACCTATTCATTATTTATTTAACAACAAATATGTACTAGTATCTATTTTATGCCAGGCTTATGTGTGGTAGTGGGGATATATAGGTGAATAAAACAATCCAATCTTAAAGCAATAATAGAGTAGTAATAGAAAACATACACATAAATAAATAAATAATTGATCTATTCTATAACAAAGATAAATACAAGATATGATTGGGACTCAGGTAATTCCAGTCACCTATGTGGGACAGGTGCCAAGAAAGACCTACCTCATTCGGAATTCTCTATTCAGATGAATTAATGAAAAGAGTTAGCTTGTGAAGTCCAAGTTATACTAGAAATCCTTGTAGATGAAAAAAAAAGTCTTAAAAAGTGGTTGCATCTAAAAATAATTTTGACTCTTTTCCATCTTGTAATTTCAAACAGAAACAGAGAAGCTAAAATACTTGTGTGTGTGTGTCTATGAAACATCCCTAATCTTATTACTAACCAGAGTTAATAAAAACAAAAACAAAAAATAGGTGCTTCTTTCTAGATTCGTAGTCATAAAGAAACAGCAGATCTCGTCATGTTGTACAGCTGATTTGATCAATGTAGACAAACAAGGTACTCAGACCCAATAAAGTTGACCTTCCTCGTTCTTCTCTGTGGTAGGCTTTTCATTTAACATTATCGTTTTTCTTAAACATTATTTTGGTACTCTGCAGATCAAAACATGTTTGTATAGTTTGCATAAATAAGATTGGGTAAATAACCTGATTTTCTGGGAATTGATCCAAGTGAAACCTCTAATCTTTGAAGTTCATCCCTTAGTGATTCTTAGGGAGAACTTAGTTTTTTTGAAGTCCCCCTGAAGTATTTAGTGGCTTGCTTTGCTAATCCAAGAGCGACTTCAGGGCTACATTTAACAGAGAACAGATGGCTCCTTTTTTAATGTCCTTTGTGGTCATTATAATAATACATTCAAAAATAGCTAATCATGTCACATTAGAGTAGATGGACGCATTTGAAGATATTGACCACAGTCACTTTACTGTATCAGTGCATATAGATTTCCATGTCTGTTAGACAACCTGCAATAACCAAGATATTTTCTCATTTCTCATAAGAGGAAATATGTCAGAATGTGTAAGCTACTTTGTAGGTTTATACATTTTGTATATTTTAGTGAAAAATGATATTCAAAGCAGAAAAGTTACCTCTAGCAAAACATTTTATAGATTTTTTTTTTTTACAGAATCAGGAAAAAATATAGATCTTTTTACACCATCGGTTCAGAAAAGTCAGATGTTATTAGCAAAGTAATATGGTTCTACATTGTGCCTTCCACTCTGAAGTACATGAACAGGTCCAGAATTCAGTTTAATACATTTTCCCAACATTTCCATCCACAAATCTCAATTTACTTACCTCAGTCACTTCAAAAAAGGATAATAAGTTTGATTCTCCACTGCCCACACCCAAACCTGAATGTAGTTTTTGTTCATTATGGTGGCAAAACCGCTGCATATCATTGTTGTTAAGTTGCATTTTAGAGTCAGTGGGGGAAAAAAATCTAATTATTTCATCACAGTGGTACTTATTGTTAGTTTGATTCAATAAAAATGGAATTTCAACTATTCTAGCACTAGAATGGAATTTAGAGATTATAATCTAACTTCTAGATATTAAAATTGGAGAAAGTAAGGCCTGGAGAGGTTAAAAGAGAAGACTGCAAAATTAACAAGGTTCACAGGTCACATGAAACAGATTCCTAGAAGAATTAATGAAGTATTGTCATAGTGTATAAGTAAGAAGTAAAAATAGTCAAAGAAAATAGCAGTTTAAAATAAATGTTAACTTTTGTACTTCCTGTAAGCCAGAAATTGCCACATATTTACCAATATAATCTTATTTAGGCTATATTACAATCATATAAGGAAGGCACTATTATTTACCCCTTACTAGATAAGAGACTGAGACAGAGAGACTTTTATAACTTGACCAAGAACAGTTAGTAAGTTATGGAGGAAATATTTAAACCCCAGCATTCTGGCTACAAAGGCTACATTTGTTATCATGATAGTATTTTGTTGTGAGATAGCACATGAGATATGTGAAAATTTTCTTAGATTTCCCACTTCTCTATCTTAAAGAGATAAGCTAAAAGCAGTCTATAAATTTTTTATTAAAGTGAAATTCCAGAATCGAAATTCTATATTGATTTTTTTTTTAATTTCCAAAGAAAAAAATTGTGTGTTCTTTCCAAGGTATTAGAAGCCACTTGTGGGAATCAATTTTTTTTAAATTCTAAATATTTGGACATCATTTTGATTTAAGAACCAACCCTTTAAAAGAGATTTCCTTCCTTTTTAAACCATGTTATCATTTTTATCCCTTCTCCATTACTACTTGTTTATTGGATAGCCTTCAGTTTTAATGAGAACAGAAAATGTTGATAATTTATCTCATCTAAAACTATACCTTCCAAACATTTCTAGAGGAAGGAATAGCACAATTTTAGGATATAAAACTGGTTCTTAATATATGTCCTTTTGCTGAAATAAATGTTTTGGTAAGGAGGAGTTACAAGCCTAATATAGTGATACATACCAAAGAGAGAAGGGATGAATATCAATACAATTTATAGAATAAACTTAAAGGATAGAATTACTCTTCAACACAATTTCCTAATTTTGTTTTAGTTGTGTGGTGATAATGCTTGATTATTGCTAAGTTCAAGTAACTGAGCACATCTCTAGTTAATTACATATTGTCGTTTTATTGCTGGCATTATTATAAACACCATGCTAGCTCACTGTCAGATTGATGATCATAATTTGTACAGAGGGTGCCAAAAAAATGTATACATATTTTAAGAAAAGAAAAAACTATTAAAATTATAATACTCAATATATACCAACAACAAAAGTTGAATACAAGTCACTGTCTTGGCCACTGAAAATAAAGCTGCAATGAACATTAGAGCACACATGTCTTTATGTATAAATGTTTTCAGATTTTTTGGGGTAGATACCCAGGAGTGGGATTGCTAGGTCATATGGTAATTCTATCTGTAATTTTTTGAGGAACCTCCACACTGCCTTCCATAGTGGCTGCACCAGTCTGCATTCCCACCAACAGTGCATGAGGGTTCCTTTTGCTCCACAGCCTCTCCAACACTTGTTACTATTTGTCTTGTTGATGATAGCCATTCTGACTGGGGTGAGGTGATATCTCATTGTGGTTTTTATTTGCACTTCCCTGATAGCTAGTAAAGTTGAGCATTTTTTCTTCATGAAAAAGAGAAATTTCTTAACCTCTATCTCCTCATCTTTAAAATGGAAATAATAGTTAAAACAGGATTATTATGGAAATTAAATGAGATAATAAATGTCAAGCCTTCAACAGATGGCCTGGTACACAGCTTTCAAAAAATAATAAGCATTAGTAGAAATTATACTCCAACTGTGTGCCTTCCAAGACATACACATCATCATCATCATCGTCACCATCATTATCATCTCCGCCATCACTCACTACTAACCCTTCCTTCCTAAAGCATCCTTTATGCCATGAGCCCTTCTCAGGTGGCATACCCATAAAAGCAGCACTGGAGTTAACAATGTTGCTTGAGCTTTTCCTTTCTCTTCTCTATTGGCTTTCCAGTTGCCTTTGAAAAGAGCTAGCATTTTTCACCCTCTGTGCCTTACAGCAGGAAGTTCTGTCCCCTTTTCTGCTGCAAACTGCTTCTTCATTTATGCATGTATTTTTTTATATGAGAAACATTTATGGAGAGTCCACTGTACCCTGGGAATGTCATGGTAAACATCCAGCCTTCCAAGCATTTATAATGAGTAATAGATATAAGCAAACAAACAACTGTGATACAGAGTGACAAGTACTACCTCATGGAACAATATGAGATGTTATGGAAGCACAGAAAAGGGGCGTTGAACAGCCTTGGGAGATCAGAGAAGACTTCCTGAAAAATGAGCTGAGCCTAGAAACGGTGGGAGGGGTAGAGGAAGCATGTTCCAGGCAGAGAGGATGTGAGCATATGCAAAAATATGGAGGGGAGAAAGAGCTCTGTGAATTTGGAGAGTTGCAGGTAGTTTGATATCACTATATTACAGAGTGAACAAAGAATGTGTTGACAGATGAGACTGGAGAAAGATCCAGAAGCCCGATCATGGAGAGACTTAGTATACCATTCTTGGGAGTTAGAGCTTGATGTCAAAGTTAATGAGGAGCCATGGATGGTCTTAAGCTGGGAGTGCAGTACAGAGGATATACCCAAGGTGAAATCATTTCATTATTTTCATAAACACTAACCTTTGAGGAGAGGGGTTAGAGTTCTGAGGTCTATGGATGGATGGTCTGTGGATGTTTACAAAATTTATAAACTCCCTGAAAATGTAGCCAAAATTGTTACTTGTATGTGTACTTGAGGGGATGGGAAAAGAAACACAATCCACAGATTTGTGAAATCCTCAAAAGTCACTGTTATCCGAAGAACAGTTTGAAACCATTGCTCTCAGGACAGAAAGCTAAAAGCTAACTTACAGAACAGAAATTTCAGGTCTGCCACAAAGAGCCCTTCTAACGTTGAAGAGCTTCTCTTTTGAGAAAAATTTCTCATTCCTTCCCCTGAGTTACCAAACTCTTCCCACTCCACCCTGACCCACTGACGTTTTGTTCCTGGCCACTCTCCCACCTAAATGCTGCTTCCTCGCCCATGGAACTGTTCTTCTATGCCAACCCATAATAAGTGTCCACCCCAGAGACTAAGAATAGATGCAGTGTCTTGGTGAGTTGAAAATTAGGTAACATCTGAAGGATAAACTCTACGGTGACCACAAAACTCATTCTAATCATTTGAACCAAACAGATTATAAAAATATGATCAGGGTTTCCTTGCAGGGTGGAGAAGGTTCTGAGCAAGCAAAGAAAAATGCCCTATTAAATAGAAGAAAAAAGCAGCTACTCTTCATAATTGCAAAGGACAAAGAAAAAATACGAATCCAAATACATTCTCCTGTGTTTGCAGGGTCCAGCTTTCAGCATCTCCCCTCCGCCACCCCTCGCCCCCAACAAGCCAGTTCTATCAGACAAGCTACATTTCTCTCAAGCAGATTTTATTCCATTCATTTCTCCTTCATATGTTTTCCTGGATTTTGATATGTGTTCATCTTATAGTTAGGTTTGTGACCTTGTGCGAGTCAATTTCTTAACTTTTCTAGGCAGTGTCTTCATCTAGGAAATGAAGTTGGATGAAAGATCTCTAAGTTGCTTTTCCGTGGCTGCTTATGTGTAATGGTGGCTGGAGTGAAAGGCTAATATAAACAGATCTCGTGATAGATATTTTTTATTTCCAACTTGCCAATTCTTCCAAGGATTGCTGGGCTCTTTCTCTAAGGCATTTTATCAATTTCATGTAAAAAAGACCAAAGTACTTAGCATTACTTAGCTAGTACAGCCAAAAAGAGCAAGGGTCAGCAATATTTTTCCTTAAAGGACCAGGTATAAATATTTTAGACTTTGTGGGCCATGAGATATCTGTCACAACTATTCGACTGTGTTGTTATAGTGTAGCCACAGGAGATATGTAAATGAATGTGTATGGCTACGTTCCAATAAAATTTTATTTACCCCCAAAGGTGGCAAGCTGGATTTGACCAGTCATACCATTGTTTACTAACCCTTGAAATAAAAGACTAGCAACCTGAGATAGTAGTGTTTTGTCCCTCCAGTGTTCTTGTTTAAAAATTGTTTCCTGGATGATTTCCTGATAGTTGTTTCTTTGTCATTCTTGTTTGTGTCAAACAAGAACTGTTCCATTATTTTAGCCACCCACAGCCACCTCACTATCCGTGCCCCAAATAAATAACTTAAGTGGGTCTGCCAGCTTGTAGGGAGTCTGAAACAGTCAAGGCAACTTGTTTCTCAGGCATAGAGATAAATAAATGGCTTCATAAGTAGACAGTTTAGAAGATGAATAGCCTGGAGAAACAGTTGAGCAGTTAGTTCACTGAGACAGAGAAAGAAGAGGAAAAGAAGGAAAGAGAGAAGGGGGAAAAAAGAAAGATTGATTGAATAGCAAACCAGTTTGTGAGGTCTACTGTACAAACTTGCCCAGCTGGGTACTTTATCTTGAATTTGTTTTGCAAATTACAGATGCCTAGCTCTGGAAGCCAAGAAAAAGAAAGGGCAGTCATCCCATGCCAAAATACTCTCATGGATCCCAAGTTACTTCATTTTGTTGGGGAAAAAAATCATTATATATCCCCCTTCTAAAATAAGTGAAGAGAAACAAAGAGCCATTTTAACCAGATGCCCAGAAGATAAATATTTTTTAGATTTTTTTTTAATAATAAAAGAACAATACCTGCCTGATAACTTTGCTTGCTTTGTGAAACTTACTGTGTCACTGATCAGCCCACAGAAATGCTTTCACTGTAAAACTGACTGAATTCAATGAGTCTTAATATTTCAACACACTTCAATGAAACCAGGAACATTTTTGTTTGCTGCTTCAGGACATGTCTCATTGGACTCCATTCTACCATTTGCTGAAATCAGTCCTGCTCAACAGAGCCCTTTTAGTTCATTAAAACGAAAGAAAGAGGTAATCCCAGCATTTTTATTAGTTTACATTTTTAAAAAAGATCTTTCACATATTGACCACGATTTACAGAGACATTTTATCAAAAAGTAAGATCCAAGGACCAGGCCTATACTCTGGTGTTTATTTATTGAGATTTGCAAGATTTTCTTTATGCATACTGTTTCTTTAAATATTTATTCCTGAAATTTTTGAAAAAGAGGGAATTGGTGAATTTGCTATTATGGCTAGAATAGTGGGGTTGATATCTAATTTTTAAACTTAGACATTTTTTCAAAAGGACTTCAAAGTGGCTTTAAGAGAAATATAGGTAATAACAGGGAGGACAAGTAATTTGTCCTCTAATGGAAAGGGGTGTCTCTATGAAAGGATTCAAGTATTCCCTGAATTTTCTGTCAGGTGTTATACACATAGTTTGCAATCTATTTGTGTTAGTACTTCATAGGGTGATCCAAGAACACCATATTAAGTAAACAAAGTAAAAAATTTGGGAAAGCATTCTTTTATCATATTTTCCATACACTAAAACATGCATCCAGCTTCCTATAAACGTCAATCAACCTTACAAACTGCCTCTTACTAGTTAATATGCTTCGATTGCCTCCAGCTAAAAAGTTTGGTCATCATATGCCTGATTTACCACTTGGTCTCCTAACATCCTTGAGACCATTCTGGAAGATAAATTTCCCATCAATAGTCCAGTTGGAAAACTGGAAAGTATAGACAACCTGTGGAGTACACACATACACACACTCACATAGATATGGAACGTTATAAGTGCCTATTAAATGTAAACTTATATTAAATCTCAGCCTACTTTGTAGATTAACATCCAATACTATAATTTTATTGATAGAAGCAAAAAAAAAAAAAAAAAAAAAACCAAAAACCACACACACATAAAATGAAAGATCATTCAAGTTCATGATTTGAATCAGTTGTGTGGCTATTATTTGCTGCCAAATCAATATTTAACTCTAGTTTCTCTAGAAAACTGGATTTTTTTATCGTGTAAAAGACTACATCAATGGAAATACCTAATTCATTCACAATCACACACACACACACACACACACACACGGGGATGTGCCATTTTTACCATGACCTCCACAAGCTCTTGAGTGGTAAATGAGTATTGAGGGAAAAGCAGATGAATTCTATTAAATCAAGTTAGACATGGACTCAGTTTAAGACAAAGAATGAGGCTGAATATGGAAATCAAAGCCAACACATAGGAGCATATTTTTCTTTCAAAATATTTTATGTACTAAAGTTTGCACAACATCTTGGCAATGACAGACAGCAAGCCCGGGTAAGGAGATCTTTCGTGTTTCATAGCTAACATAGGGCAAAAACTGTAGCAGCAGCCAAATACTAATTCAGTCATGAATTGAAAGAATGTGTATGGTAGGGTACATGGTAAGGCCCAGGGGCCAGAAGCTACAAGATTTTAAAAATCTACAAAATTTTAAAAGGGAGCTTATCCCTTATTTTTACATCTTTTGGTATTGTGAAGGAATGAAACTAGAGTTAGCACACTCCATCTGTTTGATTAGAGAAAGAAAGAGATATAGTTACATTTTCTTGGCACACAGATCGTTTATAAATCTTAGAGGAGTGTGGTTTTCCAGATTTCACTGGAAATTATTTTGATGAAGTTTGCTAATTCTGCCAACATTGAGCACTCTTTTCTTTCTCTTCATTTCCCCCTTTTCTAAATACTTTTTTAATCTCCGAAAAATAGAAAACAGCCTACCACATAGTAGATATTCAGTAAAATCTATCGAATCTTTTAATGGATGCCTGGGTGACTAGACAGAGCATGAGGAGATCTGGGTTTTAATTCTAAGGCTTGAGTAGGCCTAGCATACCATCTAATGGAAATTATTATGCATTACTTTTTACTGTAATAACTTTGAGTGTCTATGTGGGGAAAAGATGTGTGTTTCTTAGATTCCCAGGTAAACTATAAACCAGAGATCCAAACTATAAGCCGTAAATCCAAATGCCTGCATAAGCCAAGCAGTAATAGAAAGAAGAAAAGTGGGTGGGTATAATGAAACAGGGAACAGTGGAGACAGTAGCCAACCAGAGAGCACGAGGGCCAACCTGCATTGAAAACATGAGGGAGCAAAACACACTACACCTGCAGTGCGCTTACAGCATAAGCTCCTTCACAGAGAGATTTGTTTCTAACCATCTCTGTCATATACAGAAGAATACAAAAATAAGTAAATAAGAAAAATATTAACTGCTAAAATGTATCAAGCACCTACTAAGTGCCTGAAACTGTTCTCAGTTTATCCGGTCTAACTTTATGTCATTAATAGAGTTAGCTCCATCTTACAAATGAGGAAATTAAGGCACACTACTTAGTAAATGTATATTGGCTGCTCTATTAATAAATAATTGGATATTAAGAAATAAAAAAACAGCACAGCAAAGAATAAAGTATCAGTGCCCCGAGCTTAGCCCCTAACCCAAATGAACAAAGCATACTCCAAAAAACAGTTCATCAGAGAATGACACTCAACTCATCTTCTGCCATCTCCAGGTAGGAGGATGGAGGTAATTCCCTGAGTCCACAGGTAACTTGCGTTCTACAACATAACTGAGCCCACTACACTTCTGCTAGAGCTGACATGTAAAACAGCTTTCTGCGATTTGCAAGGCCTGTCTTCCTTGCTTCACAGCAAACAAACAGACTATTGCTCCTTTGTGTTGAAATAACTTTAACAATTATGAGCAGCTATCGTTTATTAAGTGCTTACTAGGTGCTAAATATTTGGGGCATTGCATTATTTCCTCTGATTCTCACTGGAACCCTGTGGAGTCAGCACTGTTGTTCCCATTTTATAGATAAGGAAATTGATAAGGAAATTGAGGTTGGAGAAGGTGAATTAGCTTCTCCCAGATCACACAGCTAATAAGAGCCAGAACTGGGATATGAATGATGTCAGGCCTATCTCCAGAGCTCATGGTCTTACCCACTGCATGGCCATGCAAAGAAGGATGAAAAGAAAAATGAATTTAATTTTTTTATGTACGTTTGTCAACCGTATTTTTAAAACACAAAATCCTCTTTTGACACAGTCTTGAACTAAACTCCAAATTATATCATAGAAAAGAGCAGACTATTTCTATTTGGATAGAAATAGAGAGTGGAGGGCCAATCACTGCCTCCAGTATATTCTCTCTCACCTTGATTTCTCCAATATCACTTCTGGGTGTCTACACTTTTCTGACCCCACCTTTTTCTCCCTGTCACGGGCTCTGCTTGCCTCTCATTAGTGTGGGTGAACCAAAAATTCAACACTCAATCCTCCACGTATTTCCTTCTCCATTTTCCCTCCAAGAGCAGTCAACTCACAGCTCTTCATCTACCATTCTATTAATGATGCTTCTCTCCAGGCCCACACACTGAGTGGCTTGTAGGAGATGTGGGATGAAATCTTTCCCCAAAGCCATGATGGATTGAAAGTTGAAAGAAGTGACTGGACATACAGGGTGCAGATGTGTTAGAGGATGGTTCCTTTAAGCTGCTCAGAGGATGGACCTCTCTCAGAGATGGCCCTAATTATTTTTAACTGATGAAGATGACCACCCTCCTCCCAGGCTCCACACCCCTCCCTTCTCCCCATCACACTCCGTTCCAAGTGCCTGATTGAGGGTGCTCACCCCTGAGGGGAGTGCTCAATAAATATTTGGTTCATGGACAGATGGGTTGCATAGGTTTAAAGTAGGAAAATCTTTTTCCTCAAAGCTTCTCATCTCAGCTGATAGATAATTAGAGTATGGTGACCAAGAACTGGCGTTCTGGAGTTAGACTTGACTTCAAATCCTCCTCCACAACTTATCTCTATGTGATCTCTCTGAGCTGAGGTTTTGCAGTTGCAAAATTGGGATGATGATGCTAGTTCTTGTTCATTGTTTTGTTGAGAGGAGTAAATGAGCTGAACACAGTGACTGGCCTATAATAAGCCTCAGTACATGGTCATCTTAAGAGTATTTTGTATCTTTTTGCTTTTGAGTCCGTTGGTGAGCTCTGTAGCCAGGGATTATTAAAGCAAGGGCATGCTTCCTACATCCCCAGACTTTAAATTGGTGACCTTTTTTTTTAACTCAGCACATAACTAAAGAAAGAGAAAGACATAAAAGGGAAAAGACTTTCCACAAACGGAGTACCTACTACTACTTGTCAGGCATCTTGAGAGTTGCTTTATCTTTTTAATCTCTTGTAATATCCAGTTGGGAAACGAGAGTTGGATTTTATTGCTGCCATATATCCAGTGTTTCTCAAAGAGCATTCTCTGGGCCAATGAGCATTAGAATCACCTGAGCAGGTACTTGATCTACAGCCTCAGAATTTCTGGAGCAAGGCCAGAGCATCTGCTTCCCAAATGAATATCATCAAAATGTGAAGATCTTTGGCTTAGTCCTTGTATCATACTATAATCTAAAACTGGATTCTGTGTTTTCTTGTACATGTTCAGTATGTAATTTTTTCCTTAATCAGAGGATGAATTCTCCAAGGTGAGGATGATGTGTTCTAGTTTTCTTGTAACCCCAACAGTGTACGGCTCAATCCAAAACACATCGTTGGGAATTAATGAAAATATTTGGCTGGGTTTAGCTTTCTGCCTGCAGGATCCTGACCTGTCAATGCCTAATGATTGGTAGAGTCTTCAAATTAGAATGGCAATTCACCAATACCCAATATTATTTAATACACAATGTGAGTTTTTAGTCAATACTTTCTCATTGTCACTTGGTTGGGTGTTCTACGGATCAAGCATTGAGAGTTTTGACTTAATGACCAGGAAACAAAATTAACAAGTCTCTGAAAAATGAAGCCCCTTTCAAGTTTCCAAGTGTTTGTAAAGCAGAAATCACAGGCTTTCCTGCCTTATCATGGAAAGCTAAGCCCCTTCTCTTCCAAATGATTATTCAACTTTTAAACACATGAATTGAAACCTAATTTTCATTGCAGGATTAGCATTGATATATGCTAACTTGAGGGAAAAGGAAGAATTTATTACTTTATGATGTGTTTGTTCCTGAGCAATTGAGAGGTTTGCCATATGTTTTTATGGTAGTTTTCTTTGAGGTTCCATAAACGCCTTCTGGAATGTGGAGGTACCACCATCAGAGTAATATGGGAGCTTTCCCAGTGCCCTAATGTCATTAACCCAGCTGCTTTGGTTGCTGTGATATGCAATTATTGCTTCTACACTTGAAAAGCAATTCTCTGATCTCCAACACATTAACCACGTTTGATCTTAACAAGATGAAAAATGTTCGGAATCTAAGCTTATGATCTTTATGCTACATTTTTCTCCTTTTAATTCACAGTAGCTCTCCCCCCACCCCACCTCTTTTTCTTCTTTAGGATCAACACTCTGTGGTAGGCCAGAACACAGGCCCCAGTCCAAGTCCCAACCCCTGCTCAAATCCAAACACTGGAAGTGGTTACATGAACTCACAGCCATCACTGTTGAATCAGCAACTGATGGGAAAGAAACAGACTCTACAGAGGCAGATCATGGAGCAGAAACAGCAACTTCTCCTCCAGCAGCAGATGCTGGTCGATGCGGTAAAACTTTGTACTAATTTCTACTGCATGTACCTGTTGACCCAACAGAGGGAGTTCATTATCTTCCATTTCCATGTACTACCCTTTTCTCTGTGTCTACTTACATGACCACAACAAGGATGTCCTGGCTGTCAGAGAAGCTAACGCTATGCATATGAAGTGCTGCAGGGAAAAACAAAAGAAGAAAGACTTGATTTACCAGCTGCTGGACAGTTGGAATGCATAGCAACTCAGCTAACTAACCCTGCCCAGCTCAGGAATGTTTAGAACCACCAACATGGGCATTTGAATCAGACCAAAGAAACCAGCCTTCTGCCCCGGAGGGACAGAAATTGTGGATAGAACTCTAATCAATTCAAATCCAAATTGATTTTAGAGATAAAAGAGTTCTAAAAGCAGTTTTAAAAGCCAGCATGGAGTTTCAAAACTTAAGATTTGGCTTTCGAAGTAAAGCATTGCCGAATGGGGGATGTTTTCTAAGAAAATTAAAAATAATATTTCCCACTTTCATCCTATCAAAGTGGCCTTAAGGAAAGGCAAGGTTGTTATTTCTTACATGTTACCCAAGCATTAACCTGCTTCAGTGTTCATCTGTTTGTTTCTGTATTCCCGGACATACTTATATACTCAACAACTGATCTAAACGCTTCCTGCTTCCTAAGACCAAGTCCCAATCTCCAAGTTTCATTCTCTCTCTTTGAACTACAGAGGTGCCAAAAAAATGTATTTTAAGAAAGGAAAAAAACTATTACAATTGTAATACTGTATACCAATAACAAAAGATGAATACAAGTCATGTTTAACTTCTGCAATTGCAAGAGGTGCTTAAAATGATTACCATCAGTGTCCAGACATTTCTGATTATGGCAAACTACTGCTTGAGCAACGTTCACCAAAGTGTCCACTTGTATACATTTTTTGGCACCCCTGGTATTTGGCCAAATGAAAGAAGAAAGGGACACAGTTAACCATTTCCAGGTTGACAGAGCCAAGGTACACAGAAAAGAGAAAAATAAAATCAAAAAATGTTATACTCAAGAACCTTTGCAGTAAGAGTAAGAAACCTAGGGTGTGGTCAGCTGTATAGCCCATTCAGTAAATATTAATTTGCAATGGGAATACAGCCACAAACGAGTCACACCCTGTTTTAGTCCTTAAGGAGCTTAGAGCACGTCAAATAAATAGGCAATTATAATGCATGTAATTAAGTGCTATGAGGTGGGAACTACTACGGTAGAAATGGTTCCAGAGAGGATGGTTCCAGAGAGGAATTTCTGTTTACTGAGTACCTGAAGGTGAAGGAGGAGAAGAGGGGTGAAGAGCGGGAGTTGTATTTACAGCCAGAAGAACCAGCGTGTTCAAAGACTCAGAGACGAGAAAGTACACTGCATCTTACGTCAGCTGAGGCATAGAATGTGCATAAGTATAGGGAAGTGATAGGCAAGGAGCCCAGAGGTGACAGGACAGAAGACAGAGCTTAAGAAATCAGAATTTACATTTTCTGATACTCAGTGGAGAGGATGTTAAGGATTTTAAACAAGGAAGTACTAGATTCAGATTTGTATTATAATAAAGGTAGAAACATAGTAAGGGAAAATGTAATGAAGGAAAGGATAAAATCCATCCTGGAGAGATTGGTGATACTCTCCCAGAGCAGGTAAAATTTGACTCTGATTTGAAGGACGGTAGGACTCTGATGAATAGAGTATATGAGGTCCACTCTTCCAGGTGGAAGGTGATCCAGAAACCTACAGGTGCAGCCTGTGTGTATATTTGTTGGTTAGTTTGAGATTGTATCATAAAATATTTAATACATAATGAAAAGTGTACATAATAATATAACAATTTTCTTTTAAAATAACACATGGAATAAGTTTGGAGTCCAGAGCATATGCGACAAAATAGAAATAAATTTATTTCTTGAATAAACAATAGTTAGAGATAAAGTTACGGGTGACCTTGAATACCGCCCTAAGGTATAAGGTGTAGAGGAACAACTGACTGAGTCATAAAGTGACACATCTGATTTCTTCTGTAAATCATAGTTTTGAAAACCCCAGTTCTCTCACCCACTCCTTCCCTTTTTTGATCCTCATAAACTAAATAGTTTAGAAACAAGGGCAATAGAAGAGAAAAATGTGCAATCTAAGATTGACTTACTGGTTACACTGTCATTATTCCCATCAGTATTACTAATTTTTTGATTAAAACATGCAGAGTTTGAATTTCTGGATTTTCAGTTCTGATTAAAAGGCAAGGAAACATTCCATGAGGGTCCTGTCCTGACATTGGCCTAATGCCTGTTGGGCTCCAGTTAAGTCACCCCTGGGATAGGTGCAAAGGGCAGTGGCATAAGCTGTGAGAGATGAATGAGAATGAGGCTGCCGTTTCTGTGATTTTTACAAACCATTCACTTCTCTTTGTTTGGGCACCATTGAGGGTACCCGAGCTTTTTAGCATATCCAGGAAGAAACAGTCTTTGATGCCACTTTACATTAGCATATGCTTTGTAGTCATTTGCAGTCAGTTGGCAAAGTCAGATAAGAACCTAAATGGAGACATTTTCTCACAAACGTGTGTTATCCTTAGTCTCTATGACTCTCCCACCAATGAAGCACAAGGAGAGATGAGTAGTACTTATTACCATGGGCATCATAATTACCAATATGTTTTGTGCACCTACTATGTGCCAGGAACCATGCTGAGCTTTTTGAGAATTAAAGGATTAAACTTTACAATAAGAGGATGAGGGAGGTCCGAGAATTATCCACATTTCACATTTTGATATGGTGAAACTGAAGCGGGACAGGTAAGTGTAATAGAAGGTTATCTCTGTATTAGGCTTTCAGGTCCAAGATATTTGGTTATCGTGAGACATGAGTTGACAAGTTAAATTTCATGTTACACAGAAGTAATCTCAGGGATGCCTGTGAGTTCACACTTACATAGAATGGGAATATTGTTCTCTGGCAAATGAAGCAGTGTCCATTCAGCATTGGAGGCTGGTCTTTGCTACTCTTCAGCATGAACAAAAAGTCAATAATTAAATTAACTATACATAAAAGTAAGTTCAGATTTGAAATCTAGTTTAATGGGAAACCAGGGGCCTTATTACTCTCTCTCTCTCTCTCTCTCTCTCTCTCTCTCTCTCTCACACACACACACACACACACACACACCACACCATACATACATGAATCCTGTTTTCTTCAATATAAACAGCAGAAATACTTAATGACATAAGAAAAAATAGTAAATGCTTTTGAAAAAGAGAAGATTTCAAGAAGTCCCATGCTTGGCATAAAAAGCAAAACTGTCAGCTTGCACAATAGTTTACAAGAGGAATGGTTGAACATGGCCACATTTGGGTTCATAGAACATCTCAAGCTGTTTCTTAAACATTTAGGGTTTGGGTGAAACCAAAGAGCTTTACCAACCACTTTTTCCCTTAATTTGTAAACCCATATTTAAAAGAAATGCAATCCATATGTTTCTGATTCATTTACACTTAGCTCATCAAAATTGTGCTTTATATGAATTGCTTGATGCCCCCAAAATCCCTCTGAGTCTTTCAAGTTTTTTTTTCTCCTTAGAAACAAGTATTTGATTTTGGTTTGTTGTTGTTTTAAGGCTGTCCCCCCCTCCCCTTATAATAGATTTATTTTAGTTAGAAAGTTTGGAATTTAATGGGCAATTGAGAAATACATGGTTTAAGTGGGTTCTAAGTTAGGCAGCCCACATTTGGCTTCCATCTAATTTACCCATCTATCTATCCATGACAAGGTTTTCTTTTCTATTTATTGACTTTTCTATCATTAGATGGTTCTCCATCTACCTATGCCAATTATTTTTATCTTTGAAAACAGAAGTTGCTTCAGGGTGCATACAAGGTTGCAGTGAAGCAATTCTAAAAACTCCCTGATCCATGCTAAGAAAGAAAAGAAGCAGCCCCTGATGTCCAGAACTGATACGACTCTCCCAGCCAGGTCATTTTGTTCTCTGGTGGTCATAAGCAGTGTTACAGAATACCAACCTCAGCCAGGGTTACTCTGAGACCTTGATAAAGTGAGACAAAGTAAGGCCACTTCATAATTTTGTCTTAAAACAGACACAAACAAGGTCACCATGCAACCCACAAAATACCCAAATCCCCACTCTTTTATTCAATGAGTGACAGCTTCTTCATTATTCAATCATAGAATCGACCTCAGTTTCTGACAGCTTACAACCTAGAACAAATCCTCATTTCTTTAGACCCTCCCTAACTCACCCGATCAAAGCCCAAAGCCCAAATCCTGTCATCGCTTTTTTCTAACACACTCCTTCTGAGACACCCGCTGACCTCCCAGTTGTGCATTTTTCCTCCCTGCAGTGAGTAATAAACCTAACAGGTGTGTTCTGGTAGTCTTTGGCATTGACAACACAAAGAGAATGTCCCTATTTCCTCTCTTAGCTCCCTAGGAACCTACTTGAAAGATCGATCTAAAGGTGGGTGATTCCAGAAGGAAGAAAAAAAGGGAGCCAGGGAAATTTCTGTTCTTTGAGAACGGGGCACAGAGACACAGAGTGGCAAAGGGGCCCTTGAATTGTATGGCAGGAAAGAGCCTAAGTTTTTGACTCAGGATTTGGTTTCTGTTCTACCACTATGTGATCCTGGGCAAGTTACTTAGCCTTGAGGAAGCTTCCACTTCCTCATTTATGAAGTGGGAATAATTATACCTTCCTTCCCTTCAAAGGCTTTTTATGAGGGGAAAAAATGAGATAATATGCATATAGTGCCCATACCAGTACCTGATAGGTTATCTCCTGACCTTTCCTATTTAGGGTTACCAGATTTAGCAAATAAAAATACAGAATGCTCAACTGTCCTGTATTTTATCTGGAAATCCTACTCCTAGGCCTCTTATACTTCGTGGAACCAGAATTATATATAGGTTTACCAGAGCGTACCAGGTGTGCTACAAAATAAAATTAGAACCATCATCTCAAAAATCACAGAAATTTAGTCCCCACAGAAATCTAATTGCAAAACAAAGAATATGAGACCCAAAACACATGTTGAATTTTAAGAAGTAGAAATTACACTTCCATGCAGGAAGTTTGTTACCATGGAAAGAATTTGAATTAAGACTACTAAATAAGGTCTTTACTTCACAGCTACGAATGAGAAATTGTTCTTGTATTCTTATATTTTTGAATAACACTATAAATTTTTACAAGTGAGAAAGTAACAATGCAATTGAATATGTTTTAATTTCTGTTTTTAAGGAGAAAATTGCTCCACAAGATCAGATAAACAGACATTTGACAAGGCCACCCCCCGATTATAAAGACCAAAGAAGAAATGTGGGTAATATGCAACCAACTGCTCAGTATTCTGGTAAGTGTTCTTAAAAAATTAATAGAAATTATAAATGTGGGAAGAAGAAAACTATTCAGGTTTTAACATTTCCCCCTTTCCCCATCTCATAATTAATTGTAACATCTTTCTTAGACTCCGTCTCTAGCTTCCATATAACTTTTAGATCAAGACCAAACTTGAATATTTTTAGTCTTCTCGTCAGTTCCTGCTCAGTCTTGTCCTAGATTCACATAATTTCACTGCTTCAAAAAATATTAAATATTTTCTAACTGCTAGGTTCAACCATTCTCCTCCCAAGACAGTATATGGTAAGCAGACATTCTTTTCTGAGTCACATTTATAACTTGCATAAAGCCCAATCTTTTTATCTCTAATCCCAAGGATTCTTTTTTATGAATAGGCAAAGAGAAGTTTGGCGGCTCTACCATGTTGTCGGGCATCAGGCTTCTTTTGTCTCTCTGCTCCACCTTCTTTAGCATGTAGCTTCCATCCTTAATGTTAAGTGTGTCTACCTCTCCAGCCTTCATATCCATATTCCATAGGAAGATGGAAGAAGGGACAAGTCACATGACCTCCCACATGCTCAGATACCATTTTTTTTTAAGTTTTTTTCTTTTTAATTTATTGTGGTAATGTTCGTTAATCATATTATATAAATTTCAGGCGTACAATATTATAATTCATTACCTGTATACTCTCGTGTGCCAACCACCAAAAGTCTAGTTTCCTTCTGTTACCATATATTTGACCACCTTTACCCAATTTGCCTATCCCCATCTCTCTTCCTGTCTGATAACCACCATTCTGTTGTCTATATCTATGAGTTTGCTTTTTTTGTTGTTGTGGTGAAGTATGTTTGTTAGTTTTTTGTTTTATGTTCCACATATGAGCAAAATCATACAGTTTTGTTCTTTTCCATTTGTCTTATTTCACTTAGCATAATACCCTCAAGAGCTCACCATGTGTTGCAAATGGCAATATTTCATCTTTTTATGGATGAGTAGTATTCCATTGTGTGTGTGTGTGTGTACACATATGTACATAATTACATATATATAATATTTTGGCTATTGTAAATAATGCTGTAATAAACATGAATCAGATTCTCTTGAAAGTAGGTTTCTTGGACTCTCATCTAATAACGTCTACCTTTAGCCAAAATTTATTCATATGGACTGCCCCCTCACCACCCCTCACTCCCCCACCCATCAACAAGGAAGTTTGGGAGATTTGGTTTTTCAGCTGGAAACATTGCTGCAAAATCATGGCTCTGTCTCTAAGGATGACAAGCAGGTTGGTTATTTGGTGGACACCTAGAAGTCTCTTCCATGCATGCATTTCCCAAAGGGAAGGGCCCTCAGCATCGAGCTGCTGACCCCCAAGTGGGTAAGAATTACTGCCCTAGAACCTTGTACTTCCTGTGTTTTTTGAGAATGAAGTAAGCAACAAGCACACTACATCTCTTTATTATTTTTTAACTTAATCTCAATACAATAATAATCACTTGGCCCAGATGTTAATCACTTGGACAGATGATGTACAAAAAGCACTTGAAACAATTTCTACCACATATTAGAAGCTTTTAAATAGTGATTGCAAATAATATTTTGTGATCCTTATAGAAATTATCTCTACTCTGGTTGTTTAAAAATACTACTCTCCTCATAAAACTTCCCAGTGCATATTGTTAAAATAGAGGGCACCTAGAGGGAAATTAATTTTAAAGCCTCTATATTTTTTTTCCGTAGCATTTTCATAGTTGTAAATTCCCTTCTCATGAAACCTTCAGAGACCAAGATGATGTTGCTTAACTTCATGAGCAGTCTGTGAACTCTGAGTTATTGTTCAAGTCTCTCTACCCTGACTCGGATTCTCCTTCATCAAACACTCACTGCTGTACACAGTACAGGGCCCTATCCTAAGCCTGGAGACACAAGAGACTGCTCCTGACTTCAAGGGATATGGAGGCTAGTTGGAGACATATTTTAAAACCAATAACAAGGCCTTCAGTCTTTCAGATTGTGTACCATGCTCCTATCCTCAAGCAGTAAGGGATACACTGGGTTACAATTGCAGCCATGCTCTACTCAGACATTACCATTCTGATAGTCTCAGTATCTCTGGCTCTCTAGGCCTCCTTGCCTCTCTTCAGAGAGAGTACTTCAAAAGAATATCTTTCTCCAAGTTATATCTTTGCTTCAAGCCCTCATTCATTCATTCATTCATTCATCCATTCATACATTCAATATCAACTGAATACCTACTTTGTACCATCTATTAGACTCGGAGAATGTGACAGTGAACAAAACAGGTAAAAATTCTTTCCCTCAAGGAACTTATCATCCAGCAGGCACTTTTAAAAAAATATTTCTGGCATTTCTTTTTTGGCTCTCAAGATGTCTTCCCATGATGCTTTAACCTTCCATGCTAGGAAGATGTCAATGTGTTGATTAATCACTCTCTGATGTGTGGAGCCTGTCAGTACAGCAGCCCATGATTGGATGGCCCCACATCCAATCACTTATTGACAGGCATCAATATGACTGGCAGGCACTTTGAGGCTCCATGGATTTCCCAATGTAAAAGCTAAGTGCTAAATGATAACTTCAAAGAGCAAATGCTACTGGAGAGAACAGGCTTGAATAACAGGGAAAGCTTAATGAAGGAGCTTGGACCTTGGCCTGAGCCTTAAAGAAAAGATACTGTTCAGTGAGACAAGAAGGGCATCAGAGGAGAGGGAAATGGCACGAGCACAGGTAGCTCCTGGTGTGTGGATAACAATGGAATAGTAACTATAGCTCCTAGAGCAAGAGGCTTTTCATGTGGAAATAATCACTGGAGCATGGATTACAGTGAATTCCAGATGTTTAAAGAGATGGGAATTTACCATTTGGACCCTGGAGCCACTCATGGCAGCTTCCTGAATAGGAATGATGCAGATGAATAATTGGACATAATTTTCAAGGCCATAGGTTGAGTTTCGATATGTTATTGCAAAGTGCTATAAAAGAGGAGATAACCTACTGCTAGGAACTAATATAATTATCTTCTTTTCCTTAGGTGCCTCATCAACAGTGAGTTTAAACTCTAACCAGACTTTGGCAAACCCAGTTTCAACACACACCATTTTAACTCCAAATTCCAGCCTTATGTCTACTTCCCACGGAACAAGAATGCCATCGTTAGCCACAGCAGTTCAGAACCTAGGGATGTATGGAAATCTGCCTTGCAATCAACCTGGCACATACAGCGTCACTTCAGGAATGAATCAACTGACCCAACAGAGAAACCCAAACCAATTGATAGCAAATCAAAACAACCCTCTAATGCCACGGCCACCTACCCTAGGGCCAAATGGTAATAATAACGTGGCCACTTTTGGAGCAGGACCTGTTGGCAATTCACAACAACTGAGACCAAATTTAACCCATAGTATGGCAAGCATGCCAGCACAGAGAACATCAAACATAATGATCACATCGACCACAACAGCACCCAACTGGGCCTCTCAAGAAGCAGCAACCAAACAGCAGGAAGCCCTGAAATCCACAGGCGTCCGCTTCCCTACAGGTACACCGACAGCCTATACTCCAAACCAGTCATTGCAACAGGCAGTAGGTAGCCAGCAATTTCCCCAGAGAGCAGTGGCCCCTCCTAATCAGTTAACACCAGCACTGCAAATGAGACCCATGAACCAGATGGGCCAGACATTGAATGGACAAACCATGGGTCCACTCAGAAGTCTGAATCTCAGACCCACTCAGCTAAGCACACAGATTTTGCCTAATTTAAACCAGTCAGGAACAGGGTTGAATCAGTCGAGGACAGGCATAAGCCAGCCACCATCCCTGACACCGGGCAATTTTCCTTCACCCAACCAAAGTTCCAGGGCTTTTCAAGGAACTGACCATGGCAGTGACTTAGCTTTTGACTTTCTCAGCCAGCAGACTGATAACATGGGGCCTGCCCTAAACAGTGATGCTGATTTCATTGATTCTTTATTGAAGACAGAGCCTGGTAATGATGACTGGATGAAAGACATCAATCTTGATGAAATCTTGGGGAACAACTCCTAAAGGAGAAAAGGGAGACAGTTCACCCACTCCAGCACTGAAAGGCAGTATTTTACAAGGACTCTGGAAAGGCCCACGGTTGACTTTTAGTTGGACTACATGAAGATACCTTGGCTTAAACATGGAAAGCAGAAAGTAACTGTAGTGGTGAACATTTTGGTCCAAATGCTTGTTTTAAATCTCAAACCTGAAAGTAAAACATTGGGATCACTTTTCCCTGTCTAAACTTCAGGACACAGTATCCAGTTTATCCAAACATAACTGTGATGTTGATGTGTAATTAGCTGTGTAAAATAGGCTTCCCAAGCTTCTTTTCTCCCTGAAAGGAAAGCTTTAGGACTTTTAGCTTGTTTAAACCCTATGTCATGCAGAGGTATTAGTTCCAAGCAACAAGCAACAAATTCCTTAATTTGCTCTCATAGATATGTGTGGTTTAATCTTTCTACTATGTCTTTTCATTTAGTTTCCCTAAAACGTCCAGGGTAGATTGAAATGTGATAAGTTTGTTTGGAGTAACCAAACAGTATCCTAAGTAACGAAAAGCCAGAGAACCTAGAGAACATCCAGTGGTTATAGAATTTCTTTCCCAGCCTCACCCCTCACTTTTTCAGTTTTCCCACATACCCTGTATTTCAGTAAGAGGCTGTGTCTAGTGATGAAACATGAATGCAGAGCTATCCAACTTTATTGGTTTCCACAACCAATTTCTGAATCCGTTTTCAAGTCCTAGATACAGTCACTACATGTCCGAATCATACTAAAATATTAGTGCACACGTGTCTGCATCAGACTTCACTATTTAAAAAAGAAGACACCCGTTGAGCATTAGTATAAAGGAGATTTATTTGACCACACATAACCTGGGGTGTTGCTTATTGTGATGGTACCTGCTGGTTAGTTCCCAAGCTGAGTGAAACTGAGCCTGTCCTCCCTGATTATTTTGATGACTAGAGACTGATTTGTA
Organism: Rhinolophus hipposideros; assembly: GCF_964194185.1. Classification (NCBI taxonomy): domain Eukaryota; kingdom Metazoa; phylum Chordata; class Mammalia; order Chiroptera; family Rhinolophidae; genus Rhinolophus; species Rhinolophus hipposideros. Next base: position 65,446,115 of record NC_138056.1, on the reverse strand, counting down.
AGAAGAGGAAGTTTGGAGACCAAAACTGAGATTAGAAGGTATCATGTTTTGGTTAGAGATAAGAAGCAAAAGATCAGGACCAGGGATGGCAGGTAGGTGTGGATAGAAATCTATTTTGTAGGGTTTGAAGGAAAGCAGTACTGAGAGAGAACACTGTTCTTACTTGGATGTATTATTTGGTTAAATGGCTACGTAGAGTGTGATCTGTTAGTAGCAGTCTATGCATTCTTCTGTCCCTAGTGTAATGAATCATTGCCACATGCTGGATGGACCCTTCATATCCAGGTTTTCTCCCTCAGGGCTCAGTACTGTATCAAAGAACGAGTTTTGTTGAGTCATGTAATGTCAGTGCCCAAATACAGATCATCTGTAAAATGGGGAAGCTTTGTGCTGATTTGGGAAGGATGTAAAATATCACTATCACCTTCCTTATTACAGAGGAACACAGCCTTCTTCAGCCTTTTTAGTTATTATATAATGTATACACACATATTCAATTATCAAATGTAATTTAACTGACGTCATTTAATAACTAAATCTTTAAATATCTGTTCTTAAAAAGAACACATTTTGACAGTTCTGCAAAGCCCGCTCCTAATCTTTCAAATGTCTAGAAGCACTCTCTTTTACATGATACCAACATCACTGGCCCAGAATCTTTTCTGTGCTAGGTTGTAAATACAAATGAATGACTTGTTTTGTAAACTTTTGTAAAGAATATTTTGGTAGAAATACTTAAAACATATTCTTTGGGTTATATTTATACATATGTGAAATAAATATACTATCAAAAGGTTATATTTTATACAAAAAGTAAATTGTTACCTTTTGTATGCTAATATACAAAGTTTTGTATAATACGATGGTTTATTTTTAGCTCTACACTTAATCCGGAGGTGGTCAAGTGGGAACTTTTAAAAACTATCAAGAGGCTTGTTAGACAAATTTATATTCTGAAACCTCAATACGAAAGCATTCCAGGTTTCAATCCTTTCCTTTTACTTTATTCCCAGACTCTTTTTTAAACCCATAGTTCTTGTGTCTTGTTTGATTATTCTGCTGTGCACATTGTATTGGTCCTTGTTGCATGTGGTCTACTGTGTGTTTTCCCATTTTATGAAACAGCGTTTCTCCATGCAAAAAATTAAGGAAAAATTATGTACATATAAACACGTTTATTTTATGGCTCTTCCATGTTACTGTATATATCTGCCAGCACGTCCCAGTTACACTCCCGTGATTCAGCTTATTTTTATCCTAACATAAATAGTATGTTTTGTAGTAGCTATCAAATTTCAGAGATAAAACAATCAGAATGTTTGGATTTTCTTCTATCTTAATGTGAATTTCATAATTAATGTCTATTTATTCAGCTATTCATTAAAACACAGGATTCTTTGGAAAAAAATGGTGTAGTCTATAGTTTCTGTTTTTTGGCAGCCTATTACCAAAGATGACGTAATTTTCCTGAAAGCTGAGATAATGACAATTTGATAGACTTATGTAGCCAAAACTTTATTATTTAACACTTAAAAGCTATTGGAATACAATCTCCCATTTATAGAAGTACCAGACTACTTAATTGTTGGCATTGTTTATCATTCTGACAATATTATAAAGGACGTAGAAGTAATTTTTCTTTTTTTAATGCAAAGACTAGAAAGCAATTTAAGCAAATAACTCATTCTTGGCTTCGTGTTAAGCCCAATGAAGATAAATAACTCTGCTCTAAGTGAATGCACTAATATTACTTGCATTACTGTAACTGTACCCATAACTGTAAAGATTTCAATTTGTAAAACAAATATTTTGTATTGTGTGTAATTTCATGTGTTAAAAAATAGTTTAAAAACATTCAGAAGTGGTTCTCTTGTATGAAATCATACTTTCAGTCACCAACTATATTGCTGCAATATCACAGAAAGTTCTGAGAACTGTATAAGACAGATGCGCAAATCTTTTCTCTAATACTAGTGACGCTGATGTCTCATTTTAGGGTTCTTTAGTTCACTTAGAAAGTTTGTATTAAGGTCCTGTACACACACCACTTAGTAAATACTGGAGAAATATTCTAATTCTAAGGCTTGTGGGCCTTTGCCTGGCCTGCTGTGTGGGACTTGGGCAGACAGGTTGAGTGAACACAGGGCCAGGTAAACACAGCCTCACCGAGTATATTTATACAGTTCTTCTTGAGAGTTAGAGAGGTTGAGAGAAAAGTGAGACTTTGTAGGAGGCAAGGGGAACCATTCTAACCAAATTTTCTTGCTCCACTGTTGAAATATATTGCCAGAGTTTCATTGTCCCTTTCCTTTCCTCCAAAAAGTTGTGTGACATTATCCTTTTAATAGCATTATTAATGAAGCAATAATAAAATTGACATTTTATATAGTCCCTGTCCAATGACTCTGGATGGTTGGATAATAAATAAAGTCAACATCAATAAAAATAAATAAAATACAAATTAAGAGAAAGAAATATGCAACTCTAAAATTATCTGAGAATCCCATTTGTATCCATGGCAGTAGACCTGAGAGAAATGAAAGACTAAAAGTGAGTGGAAACAATGAAGAACAGCTCAGCTTCCTCCTCTGTGGTTGTCAAAGGCAGTTCAAATTCTTAAATGTTTTTCTCCACTGTGTCCATTTTATATCTCTGTAACTGTTTCCTCACCCAAAACTGGGGTTTTGGAGCTGAAATAACTCTCCATTCCTTTCCAACTCTAAAACTGCGATTGATTTTTTTTTTTTTTTTTACAAAGTGCAAAATTAACCAGAAAGACTCAGTGGCATCATGTTAAAAATAAATATCTCAACCTTTTGAAAATTTTCATACGGGCAGTCAACTTTATTTAACAAAGCAACCATACCTTTCAAAATTAAATCATACGAAAATGAGATTTCATCACAAGTAGGCCAGAACTAGACAGACAAATAGAAAGACAATGCTGATGTAGATGCCCATTGACTTACTACAAATCAAATCCTGAGGATCAAAAGCTAGAATATGATATGCAATGGTCATTTTCCCTGTGAGATCGTAGAATTTCATAAAGAAAATATTTGCCTACCAGGGAGGAGAAAAACTAATACTTTGAGTAGTACATTAATGAACTTCTGAGAGTTATAAATGATAGTGTGGCATCTTTTAAATATATTTCCTAAGTTCCTACAATAGACAAAGTACATGTAGTACCCTAATATCAACTTCACTGGCAACATTTTTAAAACCAAATGCTGTTGTCCCTGACATGCACGCAGTAATATAAAAGGGGGCTTTTGTTTGTTTATGTAAATAGCATTTTAAGTTTTGTTTTTACCAAATTTAAGTCATCTTTAGCTCCAGGCTGTGCATGAATATACAGACACTTTTTATACTACTTAGGGATCATTCAGCAACACGGAGGGAGAAAGAATAATATATGAAAGACTGCACAAATAGAAGCTTTTTTATAGGGTTCTTTCAGCAACAGGAAAGAAAGGGGGAAGGGAAAAAGAAAGAAGGAAAGGAAACATGTCTCAAATAGGCTTAGAGAAAGGAATTTACTGGTTAACATGACTAAAAAGTTTAGGAGCTAGTTCTGGATTTTGGCACAGCTGAATCGAGTGGGTCAACAAAGTCATCAAGCGTTGGTTCTTTTCTGTCTCTCCCCTTTGTTTCCCTGTGTCTTAACTCCGTTCTCAGGCAGGCCCTTCTCTCATGGTGGCAAGATGATTGGTAGAAGTGCCAGACTTACATCCCCACAACTCCAAGTCCAGTGAATGCTTCCCTTTCAAAAGATACAACTTTGCACCTCACAGGCTTTGATTAGGGCCTTTGCCCATCCCTGGACAGTCATTTTGGCCAGGGAGGTGCAGTGTTTGATTGGCCAGGTCTGAGTCAAATGCCTATCCTGAAGGGAGGGTAATGTCAATACCACTAAACCCTGTGGACTGAGCATGGGACAGTTGTGATATCCAGAAGGAGGATCAAATTGCTATCGTCAGAAAGAAAGGGAGGAAGGGAGGAGAGAGAAAGGGAAGAAAACCACAGATGTCTACTACGGTTTTTCTATTTCCTTCCACACATACTGTTTTTCCCATATTTTGAATTTCGAAACCTCACTATAATACAACTATACTCACCGCCTCCCTATAAAGCGGCAATCCAAATCTCACTTATTTCCTACATCCACCTCCTGGTCCAGCACATCTATGTGAGGTAAGCTCTTTTATGCTAGGTCAAGATGAACCAGCAATCTAAGCCCAAAAGATATTTATCCACTCCCAACGAGTCCAAATGGAGAGAGAACAGGATAATGGTAATAAGAGTTCTATTAGGAAGAGAAAGTAACATGTAGATCACATCCTTCTGAACAAGAAGAATAAAGACTGTTCTGCCTCTGAACATTCAACCTGGGGAGAAGAAACATGAAAAACTCCCCTCTTTCCTCAAGATGCATGCCAGTTGCATTTTGCAATGGGAATATTCACCCTTTCCTCAGGGTGTCTATTACATGAAGTGCAAGGGGAACGCTCAGGCAATCAGACATCTCTCATGTCCCAATCATATCTCCTGCTATGATTCTCATCTGTTTGACTCAGTGTGCAATAACTTTAGCTTAAAAATGAAAATTCAGCTTTTCAAAAAGTATCACTGAGTTCTAGTCAGGGAAACAAAAACCACTTCAAACAGCCCAAGTGTCAGAGAGACTTCAATGCAAAGATTTGGTTACACAGGTGATGAGCGAGTTGAGAAACCAAATAAGGGTTGGTGAGGCCATCCTGAGATAAGCTAAAACAGGAAGCCACTCCCATTCCCACGGCAGAAGGACAAAAATACAAGAGGCCAAGGAACACTAAGCAGATACTGAAACATTGGCTGAACCTGTCTGGATCCAGTGAGGACTTTCAGCTGCTAACGGAAGTGCCACTTATAACAGAGAAGGAGGAGAAGGGACACAGTTCATCCCTCCTGTCTTCTTTCACTCTCTAGGCAGTGCATTCATTGGCTGAACTCAGTTGGACCTAGCTCACCCAGAAGGCTGAGAATATAACCTGGAGCATTACAGACCAGATCAGAGAAGGGCAATGAATAAATCTGCCAATAAACAAGCCCAGGTCTGATACAATATGCTTGCAGGTTTCTGCACTCAGCCATCTTGGCTTTCTGAGCTGGAGCAAAGAGCAGCTTTCTTAGCAAGCCTGATCTACTTCCTTCTCTACTTTCAGATACACTAATTTCAGTCTAAATGTGTCTATTTCTTATGGAATCACATCTATTAGGAACCTGTTCAGCTGCAAGTATTTGAAACCTCAATTAATGGTGTTTTTTAAAAAGTTGTTTTTTTTTATATTTCATTGATTCTTAGAAACACGTTTTTTCAGTTTCTTATCTGTAAAATTAGGTTGTCATTTACAATTGATGTGAAAAGAATACATTGTATTATTGTATAAGTGCCAGCATTTTGTTTTCTTTCTTAGTGGTATGTAGAATAATGATGTGTCTTACAATCAAGGGCATCTGAGATTACATAAAATGCAGCATTTGTCTCATGCAAAAGAGGTCTGAGGCAGGCAGTCCTAACCTAGTGTGCAGTAGTCCAAAAAGGCTGTTAGGTACCCTGGCTATTTCCATCTTTCATGTCCGCCATGTGGAAGCAGAGAACTCTTCTTCTTTATTCTTGTGACCTCTGCCTCAGGTCTATGTCCCAAGCTGAAAAATGGAAACAAAAAATTGTGAAGGGCAAAAAATGTTGTCTATAGCAAATCTTTACCTTTTCATTTGGGAAAGGTCACGCTACCCAAAGACTTATAACTACTGTTTGTGAACCATGACTGTGTCATGACATTTCAGATCTTCAAGAAAGGCGAGGTGTCAAGTACTCAGAGTTATACCCTAGAGAATGACAAGGGAGCGAGCGGGTGGTTGGAAATTATGGTAAATAAAAGTATAAAGACATGGAAATGGGATAATCTGAAACAATAAACAACCTGAGTGCTTAGGAAAATAAAGACAAGGGGGAGAGAGATGTTTTTTTTTTTTTAAAGATGAAAAGGAATGAGAAACATAAATTCAAAATGTTGATTATCTTTGAGGGAATATAGAGAAATGTGAAGGTGTACCAAAGAGACTTAAATTATGTTGTTTTCTAAGCTGGATGGAGACTACATGGTTGTTATATTTTAAAATGTTTTTTTGTATATCTGAAATAGATTATTAGAAATGAAAAGAAAGCTAAGTTAAATTACATGTAAGTAAACAAATCACCATGAATGAGAAACAGCATAAGCAACAGACAGCAGAAGACCCAGATATTGGAAATAACAGACAAATATAAATTACCTAAGTTTAAAATATTTTAAAAAATAAATATAAGCTTAGAAATATCAGCATGAATTGAATACTGTTCCTAGTGAATGGAGAATAAACAATCTTTTTAAGCATATTGATGAAAATTAACATTATATGCCATAAGATAGCCTCATTAAATTTCAAAAGATAAGTATTATATTGACCATGTTCACCATTCACAATTCACTTGTTAGAGAATTGTACACCTGAAATCTATGTAATTTTACTAACAAATGTCACCCTAATAAATTTTAAAAAAAGATAACTTGAAAAACTCCATTCACTTGGAAATTAAAAAATTAAAACTCATCTAAACAATTCATGGGTCAATGAAAAAACTAATAAAATATAGAAAATACTTATAAACAATAATAAACTATGTATGCTGCTTAAGAAGTTCTTTGAGAGAAATACATACATATTTATTTATAATTTGTGTATTTGATATATTTCATAGTAAATAATTTTTAAATACTGTCAAATTAGGTATGTGAAAGACAGAAGGGGGATTGCAATCAACCAATCGATTATTAAGTACAAGGATTTTGTCCTCAGATTGTTTTGCAAGTGTTTTAACTTTTCATTCCATTTTAATGAAATCAGAATTTGAAATCATAGAAGATGCATTATGTATGTGATTCACTCAAGAAAGACTTCAGAGACCTCCCATTAGCAAAACCATACCAAAAAGAAAGGCCTTGGTCCTAACATCAAAAGATTTATGCACAAAAGTACTTTATAAACTATAAATTAAAATGTTTAAATTTTATGTTTCAACTCAAAACATTTAATTTATGTATATTTGTATGTATATAGTGTATCTATGTATACATTACACACATATATATAATTCTCTGTTTAATCCAATTTTATTTTCTTTCTCAAATTAATTGACAAGCTACCAGTTCTAATCACATCATATAAGGGGACATCTACTCTATTCAACATTAAGGAATGAAATAAAGATTGTAATGAGTATAGGGCTTTATTTAGGAAATAATGGCGGTGAGGATAGAATGGCACAGAAGTTATACATGTTTGAAAAATAAGCTTGATCCTTAACATTAATTTCTAAGAAAATATTTTAAAATATTAAGGAAGATTACCTTCAATAGGAATGAATATAACATAAATAATCTTCAAAGTAGTTTTTTACTCATTACCCATTCATATACTAACTTGGAAGCAACACGTCACTTTTCAAAGCACTGAAGAAAAAGTTAGTATATATATACATGTATATATACATATATATAAGCCTCATTTATATAAAATGTGCATCTCCATTTATGTAATTCTGCCTTTCAACACTTACTGGAAAAATAGAAGATTATTCTACATCTGGTCTTTTGGATAAAGTTAGCCAGGAATTTTTGTTAATCTTTGGGGTAATCAAAAAAGGTTCGAAGGATGTCTTAATCCTGCTCTGAGCGTGTCAAAGTATATGTCTTTGTTCATTTCACAAAACCAAATAAGAGTGTTGTGAGGATTACATTTTGACAATTCAATCCAGATGACTACTTTATTATGGAAAAATAGTCTCCATCCCTTATCTAATTCAGAAAGTATATTCATAGAGGAGGCACTATAGCTGCACTATAATACAGTTGCAAATATTAAAATTAAAGGTTATGAGAAGAAACACAGCTGTTAAAGGGCAGTGACTGAGTGAATTCATTTCACTGTTACATGTCTAAGACGATGTGGATTATTGAAGATTTTTTTCCAAAACTCCTTTCAAAGGCTCTCAGTTTAGCATTTCAAAGGTAGTGGATAATATCTGAAAAAACAAGTTTTACTCTTTCTAAATACAATAATAATAGAGTTTGAAAGCTAAATATTCAAAGGCTTATAAAATAATGATACCAGGGAGTTCTGAATGTCATTGTGTGCACAGATGTCTCAGTTGGTGCATGAAATATTGCCATGTTTTATTGTGGTTTTTCTTTCTTGAAGTTATTTTCACTTATGCAGTGACATAAGCTCTCTTTATGACAGAGGAAAAACTGATAATCTCCAAAACAATGGGTAAAAGTTCAGATCTCCAAATTTAACTGACCCTAGATGTGAATTGTTAAACAAATAAAATGTTGCATATGTGTATTTATTTGCTTGTATTTAAAAATTCAAAACACATCAAGGTATGTTTCATTTCAGAGAAGTATGTGCCAACTATTTTAAGTTTTGAAGTTAAAACATGTGGTGCTCTATTCATAAAGTCCAGGTTTTAAAAAGAAAATTCATTTAACTATTATTTTCCCCAAGATAGGATGCTTCTTTTCCCATTGCAATATAAAGTCAGAGCTACTTTATGAATACTTCCCATCAGTCCTTTAGTAACACAACTGCAGAGATGTTGTTAGAAAGCTAGATTTCCCACCTCTGTATAGTTCTTTCTCTTGAAACTGTGCTTCCCAAAGTGTATTTCAAGAACTACTAGTTAGGGGCTTTGCAATGTACAGTCAAACAGGATTTTCATAATTAAATTAGGTTAGAAAGTACTAGAATGCATTCTTAGACATATATAAGAGAAACACTGGTATTTTGAAATATTTCTCTAGAAAACAAAACTTTTATTTTTAAAACTGGAGTTTCATAAATTTATTTGACCTTTTTCATATAACCCCAATTGATATCCTATGGTATGGTTAGGCAAATGTTGTCATGTAATTTAACCTAAGTATATTCAGACTGGCCTTTAAAAAAAATATTCATTTCTACAACATGCAAACATTGATATATTTGTATTTGCAATGAAAAAATACTTGGTACATTATAGTTAATGAAAGCCTAACATTTTACTGATTTCCATTCAAGATCAGCACCAGTCATTACAGAGATTATGTTTATTTGCTTTGCCTGACTCAAGTGGTACAAAGACTAAAGAAGTTTGAGGAGCATCGTCTCATAACATGGGATACCTTTCAGGTAATAATGGTATAACAAACTAAAGTTTTCAAGTGAGCGGTCCAGACTGAGGGAAATGACCTGACTTTTTAACTGTTTTGAAAGAATTTGGAGGAGCATACACTGATAGCTATAGTTTAAAAAACTGCATTTGAGGCTTAAGGCATAAAACAGGGTAAGGGAATATTGGTTTGTGTTCTGAGGGTATTAGTCTAAGGAATCTTTGAGGAAACCTTGGGAGGACAAAAGTAGGTGAGATTTTTCTAGACATTATATCTACTTTTGTTTGAAACCTCTGATTACCTTTTTAACTGTTAGTGCTGATTTATTATCTCCTTTTTAATTTATGTGTCTTTTATTTCTTGATCAGCTCTGCCTAAAATCATACATTGGTGGTACATTCATACCATTTCAGCCTGTTGTATTTTTTCACTATTTCATCTGTTAGTCCTCTGCAATTACTTTGCTGTCTATATATCAATAAATCTTCATCTTTCTTTGTTTTTCTTTCAATTTTATTTCGTAAATCTTATTTTATCATCTACATGTATTGTTTATAGTCTCCACTTTTACATTTTTCTTTTACATTGCTTAGTAAATGTTTTTAAAATTATTTTACCTTGCATCATGTTTTTACTGAGTGTGTTATACTTTATTTCTTACTTCTCTTTGCTCTTGAAACTTATTAAATGTCAAGCAACTGATATAAGGGAGGAAGCTGTTTATTCATATAAACAAGAAATCAAACACTCATTAACTGGGTCACAACTATATGAACATCAGAGTACTGTAAGAGTGAGGAATTGACATACTGTTTACTCTGTTGCAATGCCCTTCTTTTCTTTCCTTACCTGGCTAACTCATACATCTCAAGTTCATGTATCATCTCCTCCAAGAAGCCCTCCTAGATCCTTAAGTTGAGCTAATTATCCCTATTCAATGCTCCCAAAGGACCTTGTACTTGTTTCTGATCATGTCACCCATTTTTATTTTAAAAATTATTGTAAGAAATAGTAATATAAAATAAGCTACTGTACTTATTACAAACATGCTATTGAGAATGTTGTTTTATATCCTTTCTATAAAATTTCAGTGAGATATTTCTTATATAATTCAGTGCTATAAAAAAGTTGCGTTTCTTGTGAAAAACTCATATGATTCTTCCTTTCTGATAATGAGAATAGTATAACTGATTATGTGTTTTAATTTTTGATATAGCTGCCAGGAGGCTTAGTGTGAAATCCAAGGTTCTTTCATGGGAAACTTTTAACGTTCTTTTAAGATTCTTTTTTTCTCAGTCCTTTTTTAAAAATCGTTTTGTTTGTTTCAATTTCATGTATCTTTTGTAATAAGCTACCTCAAAACCTTTGTGGGAAAGGTAGGGCTTTGATATTTATAAAAATAAAATGTAGATGAAGAAGGCAACGATCCAGTGAATTCCTATATTCCAGAGCAAACATGAATTATTAAGTCAAAATCCCTGATCTCTTTTTAGTTTTGTTTTGAAGTCAATTGCATCAGTTTATACTTGTTTGAATATTTCTAATGAATCTGGTTTCAGTAAGGGATGAATTGATTAAACTTGAAATTGTATTCCTAAGGTTTAATTACATAGATTCAGCCCAGTATATCTCGTCCTGAAAGCAACACTTCACAATTAACCTCCTTCCAAGTTGTTTGCACTCATCTCTTTTTTCCCCTCAATTTCCCTATGCAAGTTTCCTTTATGTAAATTTTGTTTACCTGGGAACATATATATATATATATATATATATATATATATATATATATATATATATATATATATATATATATATAATATATGCCCTGAAATGCCAGGACAGGAGGCATATTTTGTTGGTGTTTCTTCTCCACCATTAAATTACTCCTAAGCATGTCACTGTTTTTTGTTACTTTGCTTTTCAAGTAAAAAAAATCAGTATTAAATATAAGTCCTTCAGAGTTTATGAATAACAGTTAAAAACGTAGCATTGTGATGATAGAACCCAAGCTTTGAAATTTAGACACAAAGATTTGAAGATCTCTATTTTGATAATACAGGAGTGCTGTTAGTTTTTCACCTTTGTTGTACTGCACAGATGCTATATCTTGAATTATAGGGATATTATACATCATGAATAATGTGAAAGCATTACAATAAATGAACATGCATTTTTAGAACTTAACCTAATGATGGACAGACTGCCTGGAAAGGGAAAGAATACAAACATATTCTGCCAAGAGAACATATTCTTCGGGATGTCCTCACTCATCCAAAACATTGTTGGCAGTAGATACCATTTTCCCTTGTGATTAGGTGCTCTTCTCATGAGCACTCTCAAATCAGATCAAGAATTTTCTTGGGGGCACCTATGAAACATATTCATTCATTCAAACATATTTATTGAATGTCCCCTTTGTACCAAGCACTCTTCTAAAAGCTTGGAACACATCAATGGGCAAAACCAACAAGGATCTTAGCTGCAAGTGACAGATAATAGCAATAGAAATATAAATATGTAAAGTATATGACAAGCAGAAGGTGATAAATGGTATGAAAAAAATCAGAAGAGAATAAGGGAGATATGAGTGCAGGGGGCATATGTGAAATTTTAAATATTCAAGGTAGGCCCCGAGAAGGAGACATTTGAGCAAAAATTTGAAGGCGGTGCTAGAACTTTAATATTAGGATAGAAAAGTTGTTAGCAAAGATATGTCAAGATCATCTGGCTGTGACAAGGCAGAAAATAGCAAAATAACTTCTTTTGACTCAATTTCATCTTCAATTCTGAATGTTTCAAAGTGATTGCAGTCCTAGGTAAAGACAAGTAGGTTTTTTTTTATTAGTTTTCAGCCCAAAACCCAAACTTCATTTAAGGTCAAGGAGAGGCGATTGTCTCATATGACACTTCGGTTATTATGAATTGGAGCAGAAATGCAGTAGGTGACCTTGAAAGTATAAGCAATTCCCACCACATAAGTGTGATGTACATTAGACACCCAACATTAGACACTGAAAACAGGTACCAAAGCTTGACAGTTCATACAACACTTTCCAGGAGATTCAATAACAATATATCAAGGTGTAATCGCTTCCAGGACAAATTCATCCTTCCCAAGATGCCAGAAATCTTTTATCTGCTTCCCAATGCCTGAGGTAATATATCAGATAGTCATGAAAATGTCATGAATGTGAAAGTAATTTTAATGAATTGAAGAAGGAAGACATGCCCACAGATGTATAGTTTAGGAACTATGTTCAAACAGACAATTTAACTTCCTCAATGTAAAAGTGACAATTGCTAGATTAAATCACAGTCATAGAAATCATATTATCTGAAAATATGAGATCAATAGATTCAAACAGAGATTTTTAAAAAATGTTAGTTTGGTCTGTTGATTTAGTCAGCTACTTTAATCTGTTGATTTTGTTTAATATGTCCCCGAATCACTAGAAAAAAACTAGATGCTGGGGTCTTCAATTACAGCCAAAATTTCAGCAATTCTCAGTCCTTCTTTGGTCTGAATTATACTGTATGTCTCTTTATCTTTTTAAAGAAATACATAGAGAACTACCATTTGTAGAACATGTATAATGTGCCAGGTACCGTACTAGATGTTTTTACAGATATCATTTCACTTCTCACATTCTGATATGTTTGTGTATGTAGTTATGTGCATATAATATAGGAAGATGGGGGAAGAGAAGGAATGTTAGCTACATTTTACAGGAGCTCAGAGATGAATGTTCTAACTTCACATACAGAGGAAGTATTACAGTGAAGATTCTACGCAGGGTTTCTAACTCTATTAAACCATCTGCTACTCAACAAAGGCCACTATAATAATTACTATTTATATTGCATTTTATTATTTACAAAAGTACATTCATATGTTATTTGATTATATCGAGACCTAAGATCATTCTAATTTCTTAATTTTCTTCAATATTATCAGTCTATGGTATTATAACTTTGTAAACTGCAAAATACACTAAAGCCACATGCCCATCTTTTGTGTATAAACTCTCATAAACTACACTTATATGATATGATGAATTCATTACACTTGCCTGTATCTCATGAGGAAAGAGACTGCACTTTGTTTCTGAGTTTGACTACTGTAGTTCCTCATATAAGTACCTCATATAAGTGGAATCATACAGTATTTGTCTTTTTGTGATTGGCTCATTTAGCTTAATATCCTCAGGGTTCCTCTATGTTGCAGCATTGACAGAATTCCCTTTCTTTCAAAGTTTAAATACTATTTAATTTTATACACACACACTCACACACACACACACACACACACACACACACACACACACGGTTGGACAATTAAGTTCGCGAACTCATCCTAGAAAAAGTGCTACATACCTCATTGCTGAATGTCCCTATGGTCACCTTTGAAGTATTCCCCTTGGGAAGCTATGCACCGATGCCAGCATCTAGTCCATCCTTCAAACCTATTTTGAAACTTTTTCTGGAATGGCCATCAGAGCTGTCATTGTATGTATTACTCTTGCTGTCCTGAATGTCATCAAAATGTCTTCCTTTCAATATTTCCTTTACCTTTGGGTAAAGAAAGAAATCATTGGGGGCCAGATCAGGTGAGTAGGGAAGATGTTCCAATACAGTGATTTGTTTACTGGCTAAAAACTCCCTCACAGGCAGTGCCGTGTGAGCTTGTGCATTGTCTTGATGCAAGAGCCATGAATTGTTGGCAAAAAGTTAAGGTCATTTTCGTGTAACTTTCACACAGCCTCTTCAGCACTTCCAAATAGTAAACTTGGTTAACTGTTTGTCCAGTTGGTACAAATTCATAATGAATAATCCCTCTGATATCAAAAAAGTTTAGTGACATCATTGCAACAAGTTCATGAACTTAATTGTCAGACTTTGTACAATAGGCTCTCTGCTCTTTACAATATTAAATACTAAGAATGATTAGAGATTCATGGTCTGACAATTAAGTTTGCGAACATGTTGCAACAATGTGGCCAACCTTTTTTGATATCAGAGAGATTATTCATTACAAAGTTGTACCAGCCAGACAAACAGTTAACCAAATTTACTATTTGGAAGTTCTGAAAAGGCTGCATGAAAAAAATTAGTCAATCTGAACTTTTCACCTATAATTCATGGCTCTTGCATCACGACAATGCACCAGCTCAAATGGCACTGTCTATGAGGGAGTTTTTAGCCAGTAAACAACTGTATTGGAACGCCCTCACTACTCACCCCCAATGACTTCTTTCTTTACCCGAAGATAAAGGAAATATTAAAAGGAAGACATTTTAATGACATTTAGGGCATCAAGGGTAATACGACCACAGCTCTGATGGCCATTCCAGAAAAAGTTCCAAAATTGCTTTGAAGGGTGGACTAGGCACTGTCGTCAGTGCATAGCTTCTGAAGGGGGGAGTACTTCGAAGGTGACCATAGTGATATTCAGCAATGAGGTATGTAGTACTTTTTCTAAGATGAATTCTCAAACTTAATTGTCCGACCTCATACTTCTTATAAGATTTTGCAGACATATTATATCATTGCAATAAATTTGTGAAATGTAGCTTTCTTGGAAAAAATGTACAGATTGAAGTGATTTACTTAAGCACACTAGCATAATTCGCCAATCCTATTTGCTTCCTAGAAAGCTGGAGGAGGGTCCTTAATTATGTGGTGAGTTTTAGAGGACTTACAGAGTACAGAGAAATTTAACCAAGAAGCTTATAGAAGTATACTACGTATAGCAAAGGGAATTTTATTGTCAATCCTCAATGAACATTCAACTCATTGTTGTGAGAATTTCATGAATTATTCATGAAGAATTACAGCATAGTGATTAAGGAGATATCAGAGTTAAGTAGACCTAAACTCTACTACCTATTATACTTCATGTAACCTTGGGATATTTAAACTTTCAAAGCTTCCAAAATATTCTCATCTATAAAATACAGATAATAATAATAATAATAATAATAATAATAATACCTTAACAATGGGATTGCTTAGAATTCATGTTGAATCACTCAGAAAAAAAGAGAAAATTAGGAATTATATAGTCCCATTTACAATGAACCCTTGACAACTTTTATGCTCTAATTTCATATATATATATTATACTATACATATGCATTACAAACTCCACCAGAAAACTGTTGTAGATTTTGCTTTAAATGGTCATATGTATTTGAAAGAAATTAAGGGGTAAAATAGTTTTTAATAATTACCCAGATAGTCCTTATTCTTATCTCCACCTTGAATGGCCATGTTTCCTTCAGTATCATTTCTCTTTAGCCTGAAGAATTTTCTTTAGCATATCGTGTGTCTGCTGGCAAGATTTTCTTTTAATTGTCCTTCATCTAAAAATGTTTTTATTTCACCATCAGTTTTGAAGGATGTTTTTGTTTTATATATATATATATATAACATATATATAACATATATATTTATAACATATGTATTTATAACATATATATACATATATATTTATATATATGTTATATATATATATAACACACATATATATGTTATATATATATAACACATATATATATGTTATTATATACAGTGTGCCAAAAAAGTATACACATTTTAAGAAAGGAAAAAGCTGTATTAAATTGTAATACTCAATATATACCAACAATAAAAGATGAATCAAGTCACGTTTGACTTGTTATTACAGGAGGTGCTCAAAGTGCTTACCATCAGCATCCAGACACTTCTGTTCACGGCAAACTACTGCTCGAGCAATGCTGATTAAAGTGTGCACTTGTATACAGTTTTTTTGGCACCCCAGTATACATATATATACATATAGTTTGACTTGTTTTTTAAAGCACTTTTAAAGATGTTCTAGGTTCTAGTGTTTTCTATCATCCATACTATCTACTGGGGAACCTGTAATCTTTAGAATTATGGTTCCCCTATGTGTGATGTGTTATTTTTTTCTAGCTGCTTTTTAAGATTTTCTCTTTAAGTTTGGTTTTAATTATGATGTGCCTAGGCATGATTTTCTTTGTATTTATCCTGTTTTGTGCTTATTGAGTATCTTGAATCTGTAAATTTATGTTGTGACCCAATTTGGTGTTTTTAGCTATAGTTTCATTAGTTTTTGCTGCCTAATGTTTTCTACTTCTTCTGGGACTCCAATTATATGTATAATGCTTTTGATATCGTTTTACATGTCCCTCATGCTATTTTTTCCCCTTTTTCCTTTTAGAAATTTCTATTGATTTATCTTCAAGTTTTTGACATTTTTCTGTTAAATTCATTCTACCATTTGTCCCAGCCAGTGAACCTTTTTATTTCCGACATTGTATTTTTCATAAAATTTCTATTTGGATCATTTTACTGTGTTTGATTCTTCTGCTGAGTTTTACTACATTTTCATTGATTACAGTGTATTTCCTTTACTTCAATGAATATGTCAGCTGCTTTAAAGTCATTGTCTGATCATTCCCATACCTATATCACCTAGAACTTAGCCTCTCTTTATTTTTCCCTTGGAGAATGGGTCTCATTTCCTGGGTACTTTTTATATCAAGTAATTCTGAATTGTCTTTGGCATTATGAACATTGTTTTGTAATCTCTGGATTCTGTTTTATTCTACTGCAAAGTGTTGATACTTTTGTTTAGCAGGAAATTAATGTGGCTTGAAACAAACTGAAAATTTGTCTTGTGTGGTAACTGCTCAAATCTTACTTTAGTTCTGATATCTGGAAGAGTGCAAGAATATTCTACCTTTTTTTTTTTAAAAAATCTGAGTTATTTGCATTATGCTTTTATGCTGTTCAAATTGAATTAGGACGTAGCCAGAGATTGTCTGAGTTTATATATAGAGTTTGAGTTCCTCTCTCCAGTTTTCCTTTTCAGAATTCCAGCCTCATTCTCCAGCTTCTCTGGGCTCCCTTCTCTCAATTCCTCAGGCCAGAGGGATGGCAGGCTTTCTGTGTGAGTGTTTGCTGTCCTGCACTGCACCAGTTTTACTCTGTCTATAGGTCGAAGCCACCAAAATGGGCAACTCACTTTGTGTTGCTCACTTCCTTCATGGTTCGACTCTGCCTGCTTCTATTAACTCTCTTTACCCCTCAGGTAGTTATTTACTTATTTTGTTTTTATTTTGTCTAGAGTTTACAGCTCTAGACAAAATAAAAGGTCAGTCTGTTGGGAGTTTACTCCTTCATACTAAAACTCTCCAAACTAATCAAAAAATTAAATTTGGGGATAGAAATAATTAATCACAAGGATTATGGAAGCTTGATCTTGCCAAGGATTATGTTTTTGGCATACACATTTTAAGAAAAGCAGAAGTATCCTTCTACTTGTCCATTCATAACCCACCATTTACCATCTCAAAAGAGGTTTATTTCCATATTCTAATTCAGGTCATCTAATGAGATCCCCCAACCAGTGCCTGTACACGAATTACTTGTTTCCTTGTTCACGATGAGATGAGGACAGAATAGAGAATACACATTTGAAACTTTCATGCAACTTTTACAGAATGTTTTTATCTGTTAAATATAAGAAAAAAAATTTGGCCTTTTATTTTGCATGCCTTGGTTTTTCTTAAATTTCTTTTTTTCAAGTAGTTAATTTTTCTTATATTAAAAAAAAACATATTCCAAACACATAATGGTTTGGAAATTAAAAACAAAACACTAGTTCTTCCCATACATAATTTGAGGAACACTGCTCTAGATTTCAAGTAAGAAAAATAATTTTGGGAAGTTCTCAAGTTAACCGTTCAATAGGTGAGATAAGGAACTGTAATCTGATTACAGCAATAGTTCCTGAATGACCTGGATAGGCTAAAATATTCTATTAAAAGATGAGAAACCGAGGTACAAAAAGTCCTAATCAAGTTGATTTCGCTTGGAGACAGATATATATCTATATTGAATAGCAGCCAGTATGTCAGAAAACAAATTCAGCACTACTTGAACTTTCAGCTGAGATTCAAGTATTCTTTGCTTGTTCAATCTAAGAAGTTGCTTTCTTACCATTTAGTTTAGAAGTAGTAAGTTCAGAGAAGAACAAATAATAGTAACAAACCCATTTACTGAAAGCCTACTGTATAACCAACTCTGTATAGTAAAAAACAACCCACTATGTGAGTATTTTGATTTCCATTTTAGAGATGAGAAAACTGAGTCTGGAGAAGCAACTTATTCAAAACTCATAGACAAATAAGTAATCGAAGCAGGATTCCAATTCAGATTTGTCTGATTCAAAAGTCTCTACACTCAACGTTATTGTTCTTTTTTTAATTTCAAGATAGGCATATACACAAATTACTACATCATTAGGCAGATGGTTTCAAGTGCTCTATTAATACAGTGCTAGAAATGAACTGGGTAGTAGGGAGTAGGTGGGTCTCCCATTCAAGGGATTTATCAGTCTTCACCAAGTCAGTTTCGAAAATCTGTCAAAGTATCAAATCTGTCAAAGTATCAAAGCATTTTGGAAGGCAGGTAGAGATGGGGAAGCAATAAGCAAATTCTTTTATGAATCACTGTAGATGTTTATGCTGGTTAAGTGTTTCTGATCATCTACTTGCTGTCTTTGCCTATGAGAGGAGAGGAGTACAGTTAAGGTCTCTTTAAAAATTGTAGAAATAAAAAAACATTGGTTGCCATCCTGTTCTTGCCAAGCTGAAGAATAGAACAGAAAGGCTAAGCCTTTTGTGCTTAAATACATATTAAGCCATTTTAATAGGTCCTCTAGCTTATGTTGAACACAACTAGACTAGGTCGTTCTTTTGGGGAATATACTTTCAAGTTAGTATTTCATTGGCCAAATACTTTCAGATTTTCTTAAAAACATCAGTTGTCAGTATAAATTAAATCTAGTTTAAATCAACATCATTCTATTTATCCCAGTAAGGGTTTAATTTTTTTAAATGACTAATTTTTTTACAGAAATAATTTTTGTACATTTATAAACCATACATGAGGTGATTTGAATTTAGCCTCAATCAGAAAAATTCCTTGATGGTATCCTCTCTGTATCCTTCCTGTGTCCTCTGTAACAGAAAATCACCAGCAGAAGCATTTCCCCTTCACCCAGTTCCTGTTGGCTTATCACAATTCTATCCTTTCCCCTCCCTTCCTGCTCTACAGGGGAATTTGAGAGGGCAGGGATAAACTGCTAACAGTTTGCCCTCTATCCAACACCACCGCATCTAATAGTGCATGTGTCTAATCCTTTTGCCCATTTATCAGCTCCCTCCCAGTTTCCTCTTCCATACCTGTGTGTACAATGGGTCAATGCCCAAGTGCTTTCCTCCTACAGACACTTTCAGACTGTGCAAACTTCAATCCAAGGGACAGCACTGAACATTTCAGCTTCCTTTCTGGTGCCCTTTCTACAACGCTGAGCCACGGGTGGAATGGAAACAGAATGATGAACATTATTGATTTTTTCCTATTTGTCCTATACTTTCCCCGTTACCTTTCCCATACCAATCTCTTCTTACTTCGTTGCCACCCTTCCTCTATCGTCCCCTCCTACAGGTACTACTGTTGAAGTTGGGTTAGAAATTGTTTGTGTACTTGAGTCCATTCCCTCCTAGCAACCCTTGGGAAGCGGGTGGTAATCCCACCAGCGAACATGTTAGTGCTTCCTATGTGCCAAGCATTGTTTTAAGCATTTTACGTGGACTAACCCATGTCATCTGTGAAGCTATTGTTATTCTTTTTTATTTTACAGAAAAAGAAGCTGATGTGCAATGCTGTGGGTTACAATGCAAGTAACTGGCAGAGGCAGGATTTGAATTCACGCCCGGCCGGCTCGAAAGCAGCCTTTAATCATTATTTAGTTACTTACTCATTATTTCCAGCCACCCACCTGGCGAACATTTTGCCATCTCATGGCTCCTACCCTCATCCTTCACCTGCTGTTCCTTCTCTTCCTCCCTCTCTAACCTCCGTCCCCCCGCCCACGTCCTTTCTGCCCTTCATGGACCGTTCGCCCCCATTCCTTTATCAGGATGTCCTCTCACTTTCGCTGACCTTCACATCCCTGTCTCAATTATCCCCGGACTTCAGATCCTTCTCGTTTCGTGAGACCCTCGCAGCGAGGATTCCCTGACCCCTTATTTCTCCAACCGCCCCTCCTTCCACGGGCTCTTCGCCCCGTCCCGTCCCGTCCCGTCCGCGTCCGCGACCCGCTCCCCGCGGTGCCCAGAGGCCGCGCGCGGGGGTCGGCGCGTGGGGGGCGCCGCGGGTCCTCCGCGCCCCGGCAGCCCCGGCGCGGTGCAGTCTGGGGGAACATGGCCGCTTCCGGTGGCGCGCTCGGGCCGGCGCTGGCCTGACTGCGGCCCCTGCCCGGCGTACTCCGCCCTCCGCTCCTCCCGCCCGGCAGCCGCGGAGGTCGCTTCGGCCTTTTCCTCCTGCTGCCCCCGCCGCGCCATGGAGAAGAGCTCGAGCTGCGAGAGCCTCGACTCCCAGCCGGCGGCGGCACGGCCGCCCAGCGTGGATTCCCTGTCCAGGTAACCTGGGCACCCGGGGCCCCGCCCCGCGTCCGCGGGGGAGGCGAGGCGCCGGGACCCGCGGGAGGCCGCCCCGCACTCGCCGGCGCTGCGCCGGAATCCCTTCCCTGGGACTTGAGACCCACTTCTTCCTCCCTTCCTGGGGCTGAGGGGCCGGGAGGAGGAGGTTCAAACCGACCGCGGCTTCATCGCCTCTTCCACCTTTTGTACTGCGACCGAGCTTTATGCCCGGCTGCTGTAGCCCCAGTTCGTTACTGTCTCCGATCTCTCATTTCCTCTCGAGGCATTTCTTTAGCCGGCCCTGCCCCCTCTCCCGTGCCCCCCCTCCCTTTCTCTCTACGCCGCTCTTTCCCTAAGGACCCTGCGGTCTGTCGTCCGTGCGTCCTCCTGTCTTCGGTGTTTGGATTCTTGCCCAACCCTTTTCCTCTCTTTCATCACTTCCCTTCCTTATCTCTTTCTCGAGTTCCCCGACACTCGCACCCCCCAACTTTGCTTAAAAATGTAAACAGGAATGCCCACTGTGCTTCTCTTCCAGCGGCTGAATCTTCCAGCTGAAAGTCATTATCTAGGCATCTGAGTAGTCCTCATCCCTGAGTGAATAGTTTTCTTCCTTCTTGGCTTACCGGTTCTCCAGGTTATTTCTCTTCTACCTGATGATTTTTTTTTTTTTTTTTTTACCCCCTGTAATTTTGAGGACTTAGTAGGCAGCTTTGCACAGAGTTGTTGGATTAACTGGACGTGTTTTAGATGCAGTTTTTTTTTCCTTTGGATTTAAAATAGTGATTTAAACTTTTGTTAAATAATAGGAGACCTGTGTTTGTTATATAGCCACAATGAAATCAGATTTTATTCCATTGAGAAATAGTCTGATTGTTATTAGAGAGTTATTAAACTGCGGTGTGAAAGCACACACAATTTTCATTTTTCCCCCCTGAATAAATTGAAGTTGCGATGCCTCCTTTGATTCATTTTGGACTCTGCTAAATACGAGTGATACTACCTTTTTTTTTTTTCTATTGCTGTTCAGGACCTCATACGGAAATCATTAGCTGATCCCATTATTCTAAATTAGATTCCATTCCTGTATACACCTGCCCATCCCTTTTTTGGAGTCCTTAACAAGCACAGTATAATTGTTGGTTTAATTGTCTTCTCTACTAGGCTATAAGCTACTTAAGGACGAGGACCATATCTTACTCAGCTCCATAGCTCCCAGCAGTTAACAGAGACCCTTCATGTCAGAGGTGCTTAAAAAATGTTTTGTTTTTTTTTTTGAATTTGTATATTGAATTGTCCAAGAGAGAAGAATTTTTCATTGTTCGGTTATTGTGCTTTTGTTTCAGGTATTTGGTGAAATTTAGAAAGGTGAGGATTTACTTACTCAGCTATAAAATCATTCAGAAAACAGATTGGAAAATTATAATTTTATGGGAAAGTTACAAATGACAACTATGTTTCAGAATAGAATGTAAAGACAATGTAAAGTGAGGCAACTGATTAGTAATCTCATCCAAGCCAGAAGATTTAGAACCACAGGAGGCAGCATAGTCTGTTAGAAAGAGGAAAGAACTGGAAGTCAGCAAAGTCCAGGGCTCAGGTAGCTGCCATGTTTCCCCAAAAATAAGACCGGGTCTTATATTAACTTTTGCTTCAAAAGACGCATTAGGGCTATGTTCAGGGGATGTCATCCTGAAAAATCATGCTAGGGCTTGCTTTCCGGTCTTATTTTCTGGGAAACACAGTATTTGTCCTGTTATCATGTAACCTTTCTAGTCTGCAGTTAAAATAAGGTGGTTGGTCTAGCAAACCTGTGAAGTCCTTTGGAACTCTAAAATTCTATCATTCTTTATTTTAATGATAATACCAAGATGAATGCGTTCTTGTTAATTATTCTTAACATTCTTATCAATTACGAATGCATTCTTATCAAATATTCCCTTTACAAATAACCTTTGTTACAGATTTTTAAAATTACACGGAATGTTTGTTATTGTAAATTACTGTACCTAATTGTACCATTGAAGCGCATTTTTTTCCTAAAGATAAAAAAAGCCCAGCGGTTGTAGTTAAAGTTTATATCTCTTTTAACTTCTTAAAAAAAAATTATGTTACTGACATAAGAACTGGAGAAAATTAAGAAATCCTTGAAAAAATTTTGACTATAGTATGTTAGCCTCATCCTTTCTGAACAAAAATATAAGTATGACTTTACTTTCCACAGAAGAATGCCAGTTTTCATTCCTCTCCTCTAGAAAGGTAGAAAAATAACATTTATTGAATGTTTACTGTGTAGAATTCACCCCTGCTAAAATCTTTGATGTTTTTTAGTTCATGAATCATTACACCTGTTGGTGGCACGCTCTTTAATCAATGGTATAGAATAGCTGCATTGTAGTAGATACTTGTCAGGAAGCTTGTATTTAAACTGAATCTAGGCTAACAATCACAGGTGATTCTAATACACAGACAGGGTGGACAACCATGGTTATACGGTAATAGCTGTGTTAAGTGGCTATCCAGATTGTTTTTACTTTGGTTAGCCTACGATTAAGCAAAATATTGATGTTTGAACTATATTATCTCAACTTTTTGCAGAATTATTGCCTTAACTTGTAGTTTATGCTTTCTGTTTTATTCAGTTAGAAAATTTTTAATTTCAAATTTTCAGTTAAGAAATTGCCTTTTGAATTTGTTTTGATATTTCCTGCAAAATAATAGTTAATGATATACTGTTCAATGTGTTACAGATTGTCTTTTTTTTTAATTAAAGTTTATTGGGGTGATAATTGTTAGTAAAGTTACATAGATTTCAGGTGTACAATTCTGTGTCACGTCATCTATAAATCGCATTGTGTGTTCACCACCCCAGATTATCTTTGACACACTAGATTGACATAAATTTCTGCTGAGTTTAGCTCCAAGGAAAATTGTTTATGCAAAAAATTATGGATGTTTCCTATTTGTTTGAAAATGGAAACTGTGTACCTGCATCTTTCCTTCAGTTTAGCAAAAAGACTTCAGTCCGATTTGTAACTGAAGTTGGTCATATACTTTAATTTCTTCAAGTACTTCTATTAGATTAATTCAGTTTAAATACTATATTATGTTTAAATGTGTTAATTTGTAAGATGTTTTACACTCTTCTGGGATGTATATAAATCTGAAAAATAATACGGTAACTCATCTGGTTGCCCATTGTTTTATGTTTTTGTTCTTTTAAATAACACACTTCATTGAAGTTGGATGACTGGCTGTTATGGGCTCTGTAGTTCACACTAAATGTTATGTTGAATCTTGATGTATATAGTCGTCTCAGACTTGCTTTTGCCTCTAGTTTTGCTTTCTAGGTCATCACAGGCCTGTTGCCTTTGGTCACAAAAGAACAATTTCATCCTTTATGTGATACCCAGATAGCAGTTTCCTAATCAGCTATAGTTATGTCATCTTGCATCTGAAAAAAAAAGTAATTTTCTTTGGTGAGTCCTGCTTGGTATTGCCCTGCTTCAGTGAGCTGCTCTTGTATGTCCTGCTATTTATTGTCCATTTTTCAACATGTCCAGCCCCACCGAGAGAGAGTTGTGAAAAAATTCACTTCAGCACAATGGTAACCTGGCTGTATTCCATAATTTTATTCCTGTTGGTCTGTCTCTGATTCTTGACCTATCAAGTGTGACTTACACAGGCTATAGATACTATAATACTGTAGGCTATATGTGCTAGCTGTGGTAGGCCTGAGCCTCAGAATTGTTTAAGTTACATAGCAGAATTGAACACTATATATTGGTATTATTCTGCCTTCTTAATCTGGTACATTTTTCAATTTGTACACTTATAAAATGTACAAATGTACAAAGTAGATTTCTTTGATTACTTTTTGCTATGCATAATCAAATGCTAATACAGCTGATTCTTGAACAACCGTGTGGGTCCACTTATATGTGGAATATTTTCGATAAATGCCTTGACTGTTTTTGAGCTGTAGTTGGGAGTCCGCGGATGTGGAGATCCAACTGTATGCATTGATCTACACCATTTTATATAGGGGACTTGAGCATCCGTGGATTTTGATATCCACCAGGGTTCCTGGAACCAGTCTTCCACAGATACTGACGGACAGCTCAGTTTTGGGGGAGTCAAAGGTTATTTGCAGATTTTTGATTGCATGAGTGTTGGTGCTCCAACATCTGCATTGTTTAAGGGTCAACTGTATAGCGAGTGCCAAATAGCTGCTCAGTGAACATTTGAATAAAGAAACGTTGACTAAATGTTCACTACTTTTCTTATTTGTTTCCACTCAAAAAATTGAAAAGGGTTTCCTTCTGTTGAATTTGTCCTGTAAACTTCAGGTTCAAGCTGAAGTTACTGTTGCATAAAGCCTCTTGATACCCTGAGCTGATTTTATTGGCTGCATGTATCTAGTCCTGTATATCTTCATGATACTATGTTTCCTTAGCCTATCTGCTTTTTCAGCTGCTACTCTTGATTATTTTGTTCTCTTTCTTTCTAATTTGTCAGTCATTTTTATTTGATGTATTTCTTTCATCATTTATATATCGTCTTGCTGTATTATCCTTGCACCACTTGTTTGTCTCAGATTATTTTGGTTTATCAGTTGATTTCTAGTTTATAAATTAATTAGCATTTATTACATTTACATATTATTTACATATTTACATTTAACTTAAATAAGAAATATCCTAAAAAGGACATTTGAAATGGAATGTCTTTCTTAAAATTATCATCATTTGAAAACAGCAAATCCTGGATTTCTGTTTCCATGAAATCCAGGATTTGCTGTTTCCATGAATTTTGGTGTTACTTATAACTTGAAGAGGTAGAATAGATTTTAAGATGTCTAAAACATTTGGTTGCAAGGTCTCATCTCTAGTTTTAGCTTCAAGGTCACTTAGAGATCCGTCGGTAGGAAATGTGCTTTTGGGTTGTTTTTCCAGTAGCGTTGATGGATTTGTGTCCAATCACACATTCTTACATTTCCCTTGTGACTCTTGGTATGTCTTCTGAGGCAGCTGACTGAGATTAGTGGTAGAAACTATAGCTATAGAACAAAATGAAGCTAACAGGTTGAGCCTCCAACCTTGGCCTTATTAATAAGCACCTCGAGTCAGACACTGAACATATCGGTAGCCTAACAATTATTTACTTTGGATTTCATTATTCCAGGGCTCTAAAAGAACTTTAAAGTTTTGTAAGGTAAGATCCAGTCTTACTTTGAACTAATAAGTAATTGTGGTGTAGATTATTTGAAAGAACATTACTTACTAATCAGAAGTATACAAGTTAATATTGAAGCTGAGATTGGGTTTCAGCTACATTTCCTTCTCTCCTTATGCTGTCATCAGTAGTCTTCTATTAATGTAGATCAGTAGTTCCCAGACCGGCAACATCAGCATCCCTTGGGAGTTTGTTAAAAATAAAGACTCCCTGGTCCGACCTCAGATCTAACGGAATCAAAACGTTTGGGGGTGGAGCCCCCAGTTTGTGTTTTAGCAGGCCCTCCAGGTGATCCTGATCCATGCTGCAGTTTGAGAACCACTGCCTTAGATCTTTTACTAGTTGTTGCCTAGTAACTCCATTAATATTAGTTGAAATGGACTAAGCTAAGGTCTGTGTTAGAGCTGCTGTTAGTATAAGCCTATTACTTGAGAGCATTTTTGGTAAAATATTGACTGAAGTAGTGGAAGGTAAAAGTCATCTCTTGTGGATTTATTATGTCTGATTTTTAGGAAATTTCCTGAGGTCTGTTCTTTTTAGCCATGAGTAACACAAATCAAGAATATATGTTTTAGGCTATTTAAAAAAAAAAATCATTGGGTGGGATACATTAGTGGTAACATGCATTTTTAAAAAGTGTTATAAAGAAGTAATTCAGGCTATAAAGCCTGGATTATGCCCAAGGGAAGGAAATAACCCAGATACAGATGTCCAGAAAGTAGTCAGTTTGTTTTGGAAACCTGCCAGGTTAGTGCTATTGTATTCAGAATCACCAGGGCCAAGGTTGCTTGTGATTCAGGAGCTGGTCAGTGGAAATTCTCTAGATTTTAGTATAGGATGTTTTCTCCTTTTAAGGAAATTAGTTTTGAGTAGATAAAGCATTTGCTATCTTTGTGCCTGCTGTATTCTTTAGTTAAATCACTGGATAGGATTAAAAACTATTGAGGGATGATAGTCAAGGATTGGCAGAGATTTTAAAAGCTTATTTTCCACAGGGAGTCAGGTTAAAAATGGAACTATAAAAAAAGGAAAAGATTGGTGCAAGGCTATTAAAGGAACTAGAGAAGATGCCCTCTTAATGAAAATAATAACTTCAGTTCCCTTGCCTATAACTTTATTACACAGAACTAATTGTGCTTATCCCTCTTAATGTGTTTCTATATATGTACCAACATTGCCATCACTATAGACCTCTAATGAGCAAGCTTCATAATTCTTCCCTGCTTAAGTACAATGTACCCATGGCAGTAATCACTGATGAATTTTCATTCTGTTAAAAACTCATACTGGATGTGATTAACTCTTGGGTTCATTAAATACTTTTTAGTCTATATTAAATAAGGGCTGATGCTGTGTTTTCAATACAATAAAAATTAACTTTTAAAATATGTTTTAATCTGTAGACTTCCAAAAACCTAAGTACTGATACTTGGAGAACTCTTCTTTCTTCTTTATTTTTTTAAGTTAGAGTTTAGGTTTAGCAGAGCATACCGTGTTTCCCCGAAAATAAGACCCGGTCTTCTATTAATTTTTACTCCACAGTAGGGCATATTTTTCAGGGGATGTCTTGTTTTTTCATGTACAACAATCTGCATTTATTCATGTACAGTCGTCATCTTCTTCTGGAACATAGTCATTACGTACTAAATGCGTCCATCTGGCTGACGATCTTAACTGGGACTTATTTTTGGGGAAGGTCTTATTTTCGGGGAAACATGGTAACAGAAAGTCCAAGTTAACTGTGGCTTAAAATAGAGATCATTTTATTTTATTTTTCATGCATAAAATCCCCCAAATAGTCAATATAGATTTGATATAGTGGATCTGAAGTATCAAGGACACAGACTCTTTCTAACTTAATGTATCTTACCTTACATTCCAATGTTACCTCATGGACCAAAATTGCTGTTGGAGCTCCAACCATTGCATCTTCATTCTAGTCAAAAGGAAGGAGGAAGGGAAGAAGAAAGTCATGTTCTCTCTCTTTAAAGGATACTTTGTTGAAGTCTGGTGTAGTTTTTGGCCAGAACATGGTCCCATGGCCATACCTAGCCACAAGGGAGGCCCTATAGAATGTGTAGTCTCTTCTGGAATGCCATGTGCTGAGAGCTAAGAGTTGGAGGTTCTGTGTCTAAGAAATAGGAGAGACTGGGTATTGGAGATAATCAGCAACTTCTCCCATGGCATACAAATGAATCATTTTGAAGCAAGGAAGACATTTTCCAGTTGAAGTCTGCAATACTTCACTTAATGCCAGAGACTCTTAGACTTGCAAATGCAATAACCAAAATAGAAAATACATTGAAAGAGAGAAATGCTATATTATAGCAGACCAAAAAAGAATCGTATTTTGGAACACTCCAAACTCTGAGTGTTTTAACTTTTTACCTTTTTTTTTTTTTATATTATCTTGGACCAAATTTTTCTGATCCTAATCTTGGATCCATAAATTAAAAGGAACACATGTGTTAATTACTAGATCTATTCCTAGAACACGCGTATTAATTACCAGATTAATTAAGTGAAAGGCAAGTAGAAATCAAATGAAGAATGAGCAACCATGCTGTTTCCTTTTTTATTCCACTTGAAGAGATCAAGGAATGGCATGGTAGGTAAAGTGGTGGTGATGAGAATGATGACTTACGTTGCTTACTCCTCTGCGGTTTGATGTTCATTTCCAGGCCATGTATCCATGTGTTTTATTTCCCCCAAGGATATTGCATCAGGTTCTACTTAAGTATTTTCTCTCCTTTTAATTATAAAGGTTTGGTCTTCAGAAGGGAAATAAAGCTGGTCATTTTGGACCGTGTTAATTAGCTTTTGCCAATATTTTGTGTTCGTTTCTATATCTTTGACCTAAACATTTGATTGAAAATTCAGAGAAATCAGTGTTTTATGCATTTTTTGTCACCTAACAGAAATATTAATATTTTAAGCATGTAGTGTCAAACCTGAGGAGTTTAATCATTTGGGAGTGAGTAGAAGAGGGTAGAGAAGTCTCTGGATCAGTACAGCATCATTCATCAGGCTCAGAGGGTTTGATAGGCATGAGTCACAAGTATATCCATCTCCTTTCTTCACAGAATTGTCTTTCCTGATAACTGCAAGTGAGCAGTTGTTCAGGTAAGACTTTGTCAGGCGGTTGTACATTATTAGCAAAAGGGTACTAACTTTGGCTGATGATAGGCTAGTGATCACAAGCCTTAATTTTCTTGAGCTGAGCGAAGATGTGCTTAGCATACTTCAAAAACAAGATTTTATATGATACAAATGTCTTGTTACTGGTATTGGATAATATTCTTCAATTATGACCAAAGGAAATACCTAAAAATATAAACACCCAAGATAAGCTTTACTTTTCAAGTAGTATACAGTTGTAATTAATAGTATTAATATTAATAGTCACAATAATAATATAAATAATAACTTTTAATGTTTATTGAGTGCTTGCTATATGCTGGGCATAGTGCTAAATCCCTTAACATGAATTTTCTTATCTGATCCTCATAACTATAAAATAAACAGTATTATTGTTTCCATTTCACAGATGAGAAAACTGAAGATTAGGGTGTGCGGTTTAACATTTGAACCCAAGTCTGTTTAACTCCAGGGTCTCTGTGCTTTAGAGAACTGATCATACCTGAAGATCTGGTGCCCCAGGTCCAGGCCAGTACTTGGTAGACGGCAGTCCCAGGGCAGGTTGATTGGGAGTGACCGCTGCACTGCTGAAGGGGAGAAGAATAAGGTACATTAGTGAATAAAACATTAGTGAGTTCAGAGTGGCCATATTTGGAGAGAATTTTCTGTAACTTTGAATGCTTTTTTCTTCCCACAGAAAATAGGTTGATTTTTTTTCTTTGCTTGATGATTAAGAGGATTGTTTCATTTTCATTCAAAAGAAGCAAGTAAACATGATGCCAGAGTCTCCTCCCACCCCTACCCTCCCTTCCCTACAGGATTTGCAGAGTAATTGAGAATACTTTATTATAGGGTTCCTTAAATATCTGAATTCCCCTAAGTTCCTTTGTGTTTGTTTACAGTTAATGTGTTAAGAGCCATTGACATTTGAAGATCATCAGAAGTGAAGATAAAACATCTCAAATATTATAATGTAAGTGAATGGGAAAATGGAAATGAAAAACGGACAAAGGTTAATATTGACAACAATATTTCTGGAATCCATATATTACCCCAAATGAAATTTATGCACATGAGTAACCAGTAACTTCAAACTTTAGTCCCAGTTCTAAGTCCCAGTCCTTAAAATTCTGTGTTGTTTTCTACCTGGGAAAGCAGTGACTAAGTTTTAGTCATCGGTAATTTTTCCATTAGAATTCTTTGGCTTTTGTGTACTGTTATTTTCCTTTTCCTCTTTAGTACTTTGCAGTTTGACAAAGGCTCATGCTGTATTTAAAATTGTATGTGTTTAAAAAAATATATGTGTGTAGAGACAGGTCCTTGCTTTCCAGCTGCTGAGGTATGTTTTACCCAGTTTTAATTTTATTATTGTTTTTTTGTATGTTTCTTAGCTAAAAATATGGCCAGTTAGCTACCTGGCCTCCTCCCTCCCTTCCCTTCTTTTATTATCCCTTCTTTCCTTCCTTTCCTCTCTTTCTTCCTCTCTGTAAATATTTGTTTAGCATCTACTATGTCTGCACATTATTCTAGATGTAGAATTCCTAAGACCTTGGCGCTGAAACAAATCATGTTATCTTTTTATATAGTTAAGGGCACTAGAGATCATTTAATGTGACTAGGACTTGTATTGTCCTCAAATGTGGCTGGGGATCACCTGCACATTTTAGTCACTTGTGGTGCCTCGTGAACATTCAGCTTCCTAGGTTCCAGCCCAGACATTTTTGAATCACTGAAGGTGGGTCCAAAAACCTTCACTTAAAGTGAAAACCACCGATCAAGATACTTTTGAATTCTAGTCCAACTCTGTAAGTTTGTAGATGGGGGAACAGACCTAGAGAAGTTTAATATTATAACTTACCCAAAGGCACAATAAATGTTAGTCCAGGAAAGGTTGGTATTGTCTCTTCCAAAGTCACAGAGCTATTTAGTGCTAGAAGTGATCCCCGCACACCCAGTTCTAGACTTCTCTAAGTCACATAGTCATTTTTGTTGGGCCTGACATCTTCACTGTGTACATATAAAATCATAACTAATCTATGACTGTTCCTCCCCCCACAAAAAAAAGTAACTAAAAGCACATACTGGTTATGTGCATGAAAAACATGGGCTGTTTCTTCATCTTTAGTCAAATATGTAACTGATTCTGATTTTGAAATCATTGGGTGGAAAAAAAAACACACCTGGTAGTCCAGGGAGAGGAAAAACACTTTTTCTTTTTCCCCATGGCATTATCTGTATTTGGCCTTTATGTTTTATGTTTCTGAGTAGGAGGGATCTGATAACATTTTTTGAATGATGGTAGATTGCATAGTGCTTTGCAAATAGGTGCTTGGTAGACTATAGTATGAACAGTATGTAGTATGAAAACATAGGTAGTATGAAAAATCTTTTTTTCCTTTGGATTTTATAAGATACTATTAGGAGTGATTTTATTTGCTTGGGATAGAATCTGATGCTTTATATACCAAGCCAGAGACCTTAAATCATTGAAGTTATTGTATATTTTTAATACTACACTGTTGTGGTTTATATTCACAATATTTCTGAGGGACTGAAATATTCTAAAGTATTTTCTGAACTATAAGAGTCTGAATTTCATTTAGAGGGTCAAAAAAAGGTGTGAATTGATTTTGGTATCGTGCATATTTTATATTGTATTGTGTATAGTATATTGATAGTTACTGAATTGTAGCTTTACATTAGTAAATGTAGTTATCCAATTTTTTAAAAATACTCTGTAATTCTGAAATTTGCTAGTGAGAGTAACTATAAATTACCCAATTTTGTAGCTATTTTGGGATATGTCTTAATTGTAAGATTTTTAAAAAGTGACATTTTAAAAATCATTCATTTCTGATAAGTTTATTATATTTTGTAATTATAAATTTTCTGTCCATTAATTATTTAAAAATAATTTTTGTAACCACAGACTCAAAATCCTAAATATAATAGGTCTAAAAAGGAACCTTATCTATTAGGTAGTCTAATTCCTTCAGTTTTTATGTTGAGCACTAAAGTTAGGGGCTTGCCTAGGAGTGGAAGGTTTATGAATATTAAAATATATTTGTGAACAAACAATAACAAATATTGTATTTCTATAATGATAGTGTAGAATGCTTTGAAGATTGTAGTGTCACAGAAATATAATGTGTTATGATTACTGCTGTGGGTTTGTGATTTAATTGAAAATGTTTATTATTTAATTTAAAATCTGAAAGAAAAAGCATATGCTTGTCACTTGGTTCTCTTATTTCTAGTGACTGAGATTTTACTGAGTCTCCTTTAAGCACATGGTACTAGAATAGATACTTTGCAGGTTGCCAAAAGTTCTCTTTCACTGTGCTAATCCAATCCAGATCGTCACTTAACATACTCTAAATTACATAAAATACTCAGGATGATACTTTTATATTGGAGGAGTTCTGTCAGCAGTTTTCTAAGAAAAAAACGATTAATGAATGAATAAATGAATGTATTATTTGTCAATGTAATCAAAGTTGCTAATAGTAAACACATTTTGGTGTAGTTTTTATATATTTACAAAGCTGTTTCACCTACATCATCTCAATTATTTCTCATAACAGCCTTGTGAGATAGGTCCTCAGTGGACAGTTGAGTAACTGAAGCTCAGAGAAGTGACACGATTGTCTAGTGTCCCCTGCTTGAGGGGATGGAACTGGAACTTGGACTAAATGCCATGCTGTTTCCACTGCTCAACATAAATTATAACATGGAAGTTTTGAAGCTTCATAGGGTATATGTTTTGCTATTTCAAAGGAATTCTAGATATTGGAAAATTGATGACAGGTTCGTCTTATTCAGCCAGGCTAATTATTCAGTGCATACTTCTCTTTAGAAGTCTGACTCTTTTTGCTACTCTCAAAATACAAGAGATGCAGGCATATTTTAGATAAAAGACTCATTCTCAGCATGACTACCAGTGTGTGCTGCCTAAAATTATTTGAGTATTTAAATGTTTAAAAGAGTAGTGATTATAGTCTTTAGAAGTACATGGTCTGTAGAACTATGTAAACTCAAAAAATATTTAATACTGTGTGATACGATACAGCACAATATAGTGAAAAGTCTTGATTCTTTCTTACTGTGTTTCCCAGAGAATAAGACCTAATTGGCCCATCAGCTCTAATGCGTCTTTTGGAGCAAAAATTAATATAAGACCCAGTATTATATTATATTAGACCTGGTATTACATTATATTATATTATACCTGGTCTTATATTAAAATAAGACTCTTATATTAATTTTTGCTCCAAAAGATGAATAAAGCTCATGGTCTGGCTAGATCTTATTTTCAGGGAAACATGGTAGTCTAGGTTCTTTTGTCCTGAGTCTACTTCTTAACTGTGAGTCTGGATTAGTCACTTGCTTTCTCTGAGCCCGATGCCCTTATCTAGAAAAAGGGTAAAATGATGTCTGCTGTCCCATCTTTACAGGATTGTTGTGAGACCTAAACATAATGATTGATGATGATGACAATAATTGAAAAAAATAGCTAACAGCTATGTAGTGTGGACCATGTGGCACTGTTTTATGTATTTAACACATGTTAATTTAAATTCTATTATTCTCATAGGAATAAATCTTATACCTGTGAGGTATTAGAATTATCTTTATCACCACTTTATAGATGAGGAAACTTAGACGCAGAGCGTTTAAAGTAACTTCCTCAAGGTCACACAGGATGGCTGAACCAGAATTTACCACCAAGCAATCTAGCCCCAGAGTTGGTAATATGTATGGAAGATAATGTGTATGAGAACACTTCTGACATTTGTAAAGGACCACGCTAATGTTAAGTATTAGTACTTTAAAAATTACTTTAAAAGAGACGTTTTCTTCATCCTTATTATGCACATGCAGAAAAAAGACAAAAACAAGAAGATAGTGTTTTTTTATGATTTATGATTTTTGACAACTAATCTGGTAAATTAAATAGTATTCAAAATTGTAAAGGGATAAATAACTGAATGATGCCAGTACTTAGATTTTTAACTTAACCTTTCCAGGCCAGAAGGAGAAAGAAATATTGAATGCTCTTTTGTCCTACTGAATGTTTTAACTCAGTGACTTCAAAACAAAACAAAATAACTGTGTTAACTTCATGTATATGATTTCAAGTTTATGCAGAAAAGTTATGTCCCATTACATTGAAGGGGGAGAAACCACTTAATAGTAATAATTAGTTTTGCTCTGTCTGCAAAAAAAAAAAAAGTATCTATCTAGATAGCCTGAAGAATGGATATTTTACTTTCTCATTTTCATAATGAATTCAGATTTGCATGATGGGATGAGAAAATGAAATGTGAGGTCATTTATCAAGGCATGAATTCCCCATCTGTTTTCTGTATTTGTTTGGGTAAAAGTGTTTGTTGAGCGAATGTTTACTGAATAGGTCAACTTCCCTCTTTCAGTGTTGTCCCTGACCTCACATTTCAATTTGTGATGGAAGTGTTTGTTCCTAAAAGAAAATACAATTTCAGAGTAGTGTGCTTTGAGCTCTAATGATCTGACCAATTTTCAATTTAGTATCACATTTTCTTATTTAAACTGATACATAAATAACTTTTCCCCTCTAGGCTCCTTATGAATCCATCTGAGGTTTCATTTTAGCTTTTATCTGAAATTGAATCAGAGATTTTTTTGAAGGAGTTCTGGGAAACTCTCTTACGAGATTGCTGAGGGTGTTGTGATTGATTGCTGGGACTCAAGTTCCCTCCTACTCTCTAGTTCTTACAGCATCCCTCACGGACACATTCATTTTGGCAAGGATACTTTGGATTTTACCTGTTTTATCTACTTATATTTCCAGATAAGATCTTTGAAGAAGCAATACTCTGCAGAAAAAAAAAAAAGACACGTGTGAACCATTTCCTGTGTTATATACAACCTGTGTTTTTCAGACTTGCTGTTGCATTACCAAATAATATACCCTGACTTTTAGTTTGGGAAATGTAATTGATAGACCTGATATTAAACTAATACAAATTAAACTATACCCAAGGTCACATGTACTTTAGAACCTTGGGGTTTTCCAGACTAAGTGCCAACATGACCCAGCTGTCCCAGATCTCAAATCCCCTTTGTTTGTCTGAAGAATACAACATGTAATCTCTCCTCGCTGTCCATCAGATGCCATGATGATAAGATCATTTATGCCATCTCTTTTATACTTTAGATTAGTTATGTTTAAAAATTCAGTCTTCTCGTGTAGCGTTTTTAAAAATAATTATAAGCTGTACATTAATTTGTTTTTGGGAGTTTTCTATTTTGGCGATCCGCCGAATAGTCTTGACAATAAGTCTTTTGTGTCCAAATGCTTTATACACACTACAGGCCTTTTATTACTTTTTTAAATAAAGTTTTCAACAGAATGACTAATTGCGCGTGCACAGTGCTTATGACACTTAGTCTATTGTGTGAGTATTGAGAGCAAAATTTGCATTCCTAGAACACTTCTTCACAGTCAGAATATAGAGCACATTCTTTTAATGTTCTTGGGCAAACGTGCTATGTATATGCTCAGGACATTACTTACAGGAGAGTAAGCTTTTTAAAAAGAACCTTTTATTCCCGTGGAATACTGAAGAAAAATTCAGTTGGCAGTAGGAGTGAAGCGGTTTACATAAGGCAAGTGATTTAGATCTTATTGTAATGATGGTGGTCAGTAATGATTGTAAATCAAAGAAATGCAGCCCCTCCCAAGTCCTCTGGAGGCGTTTGTTCACCAGAATATGAAAAGATAGGTCACTTCTTTCCAGACTGTTTTGATATAAGAGTGTCTAATGCTGGTATATTTGTCTGTATCTCTAATTTTCAGAAATACCTTTTCACTTTTGCTAGAAATGTTTTTATTGGATTTTGAAATATATGAGAGGTAACAGGAATGTAAATATATTTATGACATCTGTTAGTGCTTGGATTTTATTTTTCTGTTCATTACTGTGAAATACTTCCAAGTATTAGTGTGGTTGATAATAAAGTCACGATAATTCCATTAACCGTCCAGCAAATGAGCAGAGCCAGAGGGGGTCAATGCTTTGCTAATGGTTACATTGAAACATACAGGTGATGAATTTGGTTTTGTGATTGAAGCTTTGGGAGGGTCTTCTGCTTGAATATATCAGAAGTTCTAAGATACAGGCACCCATGTGTTCACTGCAGCACTATTTACAATAGCAAAGGTATGGAAACAACCTAAGTGCCCATCAGTAGATGATTGGATAAAGAAAGCATTACATATATTATACACACAAACACACACAGACACACACACACACAGTGGAATATTACTCTGCCATAGAAAGTGAAATCTTACTATTTGAAACAACATGGATGGACTTAGAGGGTATTACGCTAAGTGAAATAAGTCAGACTGAGAAAGACAATTACCTAAGAAGACAAGAATCTAAAGAACAAAATAAATCCGAAACAGACTCATACCTACAGAGAACAAACTGATGGTTGCCAGATGGAAGAGGGGTTGTGGGGCTGGATGAAAAACGTAAAGGGATTAGGAAGTACAAATTGGTAGTTACAAATAGTCATGAGGATGTAAAGTATAGCATAGGGAATCAAAAAAAAAGTTACATAGGATGTGTGCATGTAAGTGTGTGAGGGTGTGTGTGTATGTGTGTAATACGTATATTTTTAAACCTTGTGTCCCTGATTTTTATACATTGTATTACGTGATTCATCCATTAACTTTTTTTAAGTTTAAAAGTTTGTATATTCAGTTGTCAGATGAGGACATTTTATGTACAGATTTAAGTGAGAAATACTTTTAGGGCCGAGTGCTTTGCTTCATTTTAATTTAACTAATGGATTTCTTCTAAAAAGGAGACCTTTATTTCTGATAATCATCCTGTTTTCCCTTCTGAAGAGGGTACTCTTGTATTTCCAGTGCTATTTTATTTGTTGAACACTTTCTACCAGTTAAGTATTTAGCACTAATTACATTCTATAGATTATGCTTTTTGATCCTTATTACAGTCTTATATGGTGTCATTATAGTATAGGGAAGAATTTAGAGAGATTAAGTAACTTGCTTGAGTTATTATTTGCTGAATGGTGAATCCAAGTCACTGTGACCCTGAAGCTCATGTTTCTGCCACTATGCACTTCTGTTTTGTGTGTTTTCTTCTGAGTTTCCGTTGTATTGTTTACATCTCTTCATTCCCACACTTCATTATTAGGAGATACTTACTTAGTCAGCACCTTCATTCGACTGTAAGTCCCTTGAAGAAAATTGATCTTTTTTTCAGTTCTATCGCTAGTATATAATACGTTGATAATTTTAGTAAATGTCTGTTGAAGAGAGGGCAGGGTATGAAAAAGATTTAGGAAGTACCTACTCCCCAAATGGAGGGGAAGCGTGAGAAGGGCAGAAGGGAATGTGACTAAGAGGATTTTTAGTTGGAGATAAATTCTTAGTCTCCATCCTACCAAGGTAACTGAAGGGAGCTTTAAGGCCTGGGAGTATTTGAAGGTGATAAGTGAACCCCTGCTATGTGGAAACAGATTTCTCTGCCTTTACAGCATTAACAGGAATGTTTGTAAGCTCAATAATATTGAGGCAAGAAGTACTTCTGAAGTAGGTGCCAACGTTCCTCTGTTTAGACATAACTTTTCTAATTTGCAAGTTTTTAGCTTGATTAATTCTCAGGAATAAGTATAACTAAAAAAATCTAACTGAAACAAAAAACTAATAGAAAAGTGGACAGACTTCATCTTATTTAATGATACTATTTTGAAGAGCATATAGAGTAATTCCTACCCCCTACCAATAACTTGTATACTGTTCACCTAAAATACTACACTTTGAAATAGAACTTTTGAGACCAAAAGGGTGGAACATTGCTCTTAGGAATAGTGTAGCATAGGAAAAAGACATTCTGTTATAATAACAGCAGGCCAATAAGTGTGTGGGAATGACTAAGAGATGATGGGATTTCTGTTTCAATCTTGTGGAAAGAAATTTGTCACTGGCTGAGGTAGGGGCATGGCTATTAAAAAAAAAAAAGTTTGGCTAGTGCTGTCCTATCTTATGCCTTTCTTACTACAAAACTAAGTTCTGTTCTTTCATATGTGTGTCTGTGTAGGTTCATTTGGTTATTTTGTGGAACCAGAAGTTAACATTTAAATGATATCGACTTGATTCTTTTTAATTAGGAATAAAGAGAATAATATAGTTTAGGGTAGTATCAGGAGTCAGTGAAAGAGGGGAATTCTAGTGAGAGTGACTTCCCATTTACAGGGGCCATGGTTCTGCAAAGTTATAAATAAATGCATTTGTGAATGTAAATTGTTTATATTCTCATATAATCTTTAACAGCTTTTCATAAGGGTTGATAATAAAAAGTTAGTACATTAGAATAGAATTGCAGTTTACTCTGAGAAGCATTTAAAAAATATTTATGTAACATTTGCTTCTTCTTCTTTTAAATTTTATTGGGGAATACTGGGGAACAGTGTGTTTCTCCAGGGCCCATCAGCTCCAAGTCATTGGACTTCAGTCTAGTTGTGGAGGGCGCAGCTCAGCTCCAAGTTCAGTTGCCATTTTCAATCTTAGTTGCAGGGGGCGCAGCCCACCATCCGATGAGGGAGTTGAACTGGCAACCTTGTTGAGAGCTCCTGCTCTAACCAACTGAGCCATCTGCCACCCTCTAAGAGGTTATTTTGAGCCTCTTGGGAAAAGGAGTCTATAACTGAATAAGTATAAAGAATAATTGATGTTATTAAAAAGAGCATTCCACTGTTAGATTTTGATTAGTTTTGTTGCTTTTGAGAAAATATTTTTATAACAATTTCATTAATTTCTATTATGTGTTTATAATTTTATTTTCATGTAACACACTTAACTAAAATGAATAAAGAGGGCAGGAATTATGTTTTACCTACCCTTGAGGTATTATGATTGTTTTTGTTACAAAGTGCACTTAACTGTCCATTCTGAATCTTATCAATTACTGGCAAGTTATCCCAGGCCTAGGAATTTTTTGTATATTTATGGCTTAGATATTTGAACTTTAGTGGGTTTTTTTGTACCTCCATTAAAGGATTTATAGGAACAGAAGGGAATTATAATTTAATTTGATTTCTTAGTAACAACTCTGATTAAAATTTGGGCAGAAAAGTACCCATACCAAGTAATAAGGAGAACAAAATTTCATAATATTGTAGCTGTGCGAGGCCCTTTTTGGGGGAAAGTTTATGTAGTATTGCTAAGAAATATTGAAGGACAAGTTTTTGAATTACATTTTCAAATGGGACAGTAGTTTGTTTTTGTATATGCAGTGTGTGTGTGTGTGTGTGTGTGTGTGTGTGTGGCGAAAAGTTGGGGGCATTTTGACTATCAAGAGATGAAAGTGATATTAAAAATAGTAAATGCCAGTTTAGCAAATACTTCTTATGTTTAGAACTGTAACCCTTCAATTCACTTGTGAGCCTAGAATTTTATGTCTGCACTCTGAATTATGCAATCTTAACTTTGAACTTGAAGACCATTCTTTATAGCATGTCCACCCCTCAAGTCTTCCTTATGACTTTAATGTCATTGTTGAATTGAATTCTTTGAATGTCATTGAATGTCATCATTCACAAAGCCCTCATTTCCTCAACTCTTCCTGCTCCATTTTAGAGACCACTCTCCTGATAAAAGGTCTTGGACATAGGAGGTGACCCATTTTGTAGCCTGTAATTAAATGGAATATGGATAACGGAGAAGGATTACTTGGTTTGGAATCATAGCGGTGTTTTTAAACTAAACATGTGTTGGGGAAAAAATTATTTTTGGTGGTGGGGGGGGCAGGACTTGGAGGAGGTGGCCTTTAATGATTAAATCAGATCCTATGGAAAGGCTGTCATTTAATTTGAATAGTCATATCACAATTTAAGAAATCTTTACTGTTTGAAATTTCTTGGTGCAACTTATGAAACTAATTGCCATTTTAAAAAGTGTGTTTGGACCATGACCCTGTGAATCTTTATATGTCATCTTTTCATTTGTGTGTCCAAATTTTACCCAGTTTGGCTCTTTCAGAAATGAGATGATGTGATTTTTTTTTTTGACATTTTGTGACTTTTCCATGTCTTTTTTTTATTTGATAATGTCAAATATTTCTTTGATGTTTTCCCTATAAATTAGTTATTCCTCTAAATTATTTTAGTGTAAATAGATCTGACCTACTATTTTATTTCTGTTAATATTATGAACATGTTATAAATACTAATTTCTAAAGAGTTCTGATTTTTATTTGGGCACTTTTCTTGGTAAATAAGCATTTATTGAGTTTATGCATTTTACCAAACTAGAAAACATAAACTTGCTTGAAATCATTTGTAATTTTTTTCTATGAAAGTGCTGAGGGGGACATATATCCAGGAACTCATCTAGGAGGGAGTGGTGTCACCTTACAAGGTCTTTCTGAGAAGATGTCTTATTCCTTAGATAGCCCCGTACATGTTTGTTTTTGCTTTAAACATAAATCATTTTCCACATTTATCACATATCAGTTGCAGGATACTGGCTCTTCCCTCCACTGTTATATGTGTTTATAGATAAAAGAATCTTACATTTAGGCAGCATTTTCATATTATTTTCATTTGGTCTTTATAACTGCCCAGTGAGATAATAAGAGCAAGTGTTTTTATCCTCACTTGAT
Source organism: Rhinolophus hipposideros (assembly GCF_964194185.1). Taxonomy (NCBI): domain Eukaryota; kingdom Metazoa; phylum Chordata; class Mammalia; order Chiroptera; family Rhinolophidae; genus Rhinolophus; species Rhinolophus hipposideros. The sequence continues at coordinate 65,405,330 of NC_138056.1, read as the reverse complement.
AATATAAAATTGACTCTAAATGACTTTCCATGATTTATGAGACCTAATTTTTCTTTCTCTTCTCGTAGCTTAAACTTACATGTCCTGGTTGGAGTGGGAGAGTAGTTTATCTATGTGTTAGCATTTGCCAGAGTGTCCATTGCATTGTTTTGTCAAGGTGCTTTTAGTATGGTTATATATGACAGTCCACTAATAATGCTTTACTGTAGAAAACCTTTTTTGGTCATGAAATAAAATAATACACAGCATTTACCATGAAAACAGGATCTCTGTTTCTAACAGTGCTTTAATAATTAGAACTGGTTGTTAGAGGGGAAATACGAAATTTCTTTTTCTACAGGTTATTTTGTTTGCTTGTCTTGTTTTGGATAAATTGTATAAATTTTCTCTGACAGAGATGATCTGATTATGGATGATTTAGCTCCTTGGTTCTTTAAGGATCAAGTTGTTAGAGTTGTTTACATTGTTTTGGTGTTTCTGTTTGTCAGGTAATATGCTAAACTCTACATTTATTATTAAATTTTTTATAACTATGTGAACTGTTTCTGTCATATGGTAAGCACTCAGTAAGTATTCACTAAATGGAGGAGTCAGAAAATAAGTAAAACAAAAAGTATGTCAGATGGAAATAAATACTCTAGGCAAAATAAAGGAGGGTGTGACTAGAGAATGGGTTTGGAGTGGTTTGCAATTTTAAATAAAATGGCCAGGGAAATTCACACTCAGAAGGCAAAGTTTGAGCAAAGAAGCTGGAGGTAATGAAGGGAAAACAGGGAAATATTTGTGAGAAGAGAGTTACAGATATAGAAAACCAACGGTGTTAAATAATTCTTGAAGTGGAAACTTGTCTGGTCTGTTTGAGGCACCGGGAGGAGTCCTGTGTGGTTTAAGGGAGCAAAAGGGAGAATGGAAGGTGAGATCAGGGAGGCAGGCCATTTTAGGCCATTTTAAGGACGTTGGCTTTTATTCTGTGTGAGATGGGAAGGTAATGGAAGGTTTTTTGCAGACGAGTGACTACATCAGATGCTTGAAAAGAATGACTGGCTGCTGTGTAAAGAACAGACTGGGTGCAGACACATAGAGATTGGTTTATAAGTAATTGGAATCATCCAGGAGGGAGATTGTATTCGTGGCTGAAGAGGTAGAGAGAAGTGGTTGGATATGGGACATGTTTTGTAGGTGCAGCCAGCAGGGTTTCTGACTGATCAAACATGTGTAATAGAAGCTTCAAAGATGACTCCAAAGTTTTTGGCCCAAGAAAGTTTAGAAGGATAGCATTACCATTTACTAAAATGTTAGAGCTGGTTTTAGGAAGAAGACCAAGAGTTTGGTTTAGGCATATTAGACATCCACCTAGAAGTGTTAAATAAATAAATTACTGCAATCTGGAATTCAAGAAAGAAGTCTGGGATAGTGCTATAAATTTGGGTTCATCAACTTAAAGATGTTCAAGCTATTATTAAGGAGGGGACGTATCCATAATGAAGATAAGAGATTCAAGGCTAGAGAGTTCAGGGGTACTCCAATGTTACCAAGTTAAGAAGATGAGACTCAATCATTACAGGAGACCTGAGAGAAATAGTAGCTAGTGACTAGTGAGGTACCCCTAAGAGTATAGGGTGTTGGAAGCCAGGTATAGGAAGTGTTTCAAAGAGGAACTCTGTCAAATGCTGCTCATAGGTGAGGACTAAGTGTTAACAATTAAGTTTAGCAAAATGGAAGCTCTTAATGACCTTGATAAAAGCATTTTTGCTGGTCTTGTAGAAGTGGGTTCAAGAGAGAATGAGAAGTGAAGAATTGGAAGCATTGAGCACAGACATCTCTTTCAAGGGCTTTGGTTATATAAATAAGCTCAGAGAAATGAGGTGGTATTTGGAGAGATTAAATTGAGAGAAATAATAGCATGTTTGGATGTTGGTTGGAATGATAGAGTAGAGAGGGAAAATTTTATGATGTAGGAACCAGAGGGAAGAACTGCTGGAGAGATTTTCTTGTGTAGATGAGAAGAGATGAAGTTTAGTGAAGGAGCTGGCTTTAAGTGGGAGTGTGGACGGTTTCTAGAAGAATGGAAAAGTATATGAACTAGGGAAATGTGGTGTGATTGCTGGCAGTGTTAAGGGCCTAGATGAAGTAAGTGATCATGAATTCAAAATAAGCTTGGGCCATATGGGTGTGTTTTTCTCAAGACTATTCAGCTATGTCGATGCGGGTCTGGAGTGGACAGAGTGGGCTTTAACTAGCATTTGGGTGTTGCTAGGTAAGTTTGATGAGGCAAGCCAGGGCAAGGGACTGATTGTAATGATAGGCCCTGAGATTTAATAAGTTGGGGAAAGAGAGAAGTGAGGATATAAAATAGTGAGAGACAATGAAAGGTAGTAGAACCTTGGAGATCTTGGTGGGATTGAACAATTAAAGATGTTGGCTGGTGTACTAACGAGAATGCGTTGGTAGCCAGACAGTAGAATGTTTGAAATGTAAATTAAGGAGGGCTTACAGTTCATTGGTAATGCCAGTGTTTAGGAGATGGTCATGATCTGAGGTAGAGCTGAGCACAAGGTCATTGGAGCCTAGGAGGTCAAGGAGCTGAGAGGCCAGGGTGTTGGCTGCTCATTTATATGGATATTGAAATCATTAAGCATTCTGGCAGTTGTATTAATATTAGAAAGAATGATGGCCAACCTGAAGCAAATTCTTCAAAGAATGAGGGAGAGAGACTTAGAGATTGGTAGATGACTTTAAGGAGGGGTAGTAGGTAGTATAGTTTGATGACATGAGATTGAATGCTTGGGGGTTTTAGAACCAAAAAGCAAGAATATCTGAAGAGTGGTAATGAGAAACAAGGTCCAATTTCCAGACTCAGTGGTTGGAGAGGGGTATATGAGAGGAAATGAGGACTTATTTTTCCATTTGAAAGACCCGTAGGGAGAGCAGTGTCTTCGGGGAAAAACCAAGCTTTAGTTAGAGAAAAAGGTAAAGAGACCATTTAAGAAATGAGAGAGTAGAGGAAGCACAGTAGTTTGGGGTGGGGGATGATGAATATCAGATGGGATCAGAAGAAGGGTTAGTGTCTGGTAGTTTTGACTTCTTCTGGGAACTGTTGAAAAGAGAGAGAAAGGGTGTAATGAAGTTAGTCCTTACAGTTTTTAAGTTGGAGTGTGGTGAGACTGTGAGTGTTGAGGGGGAGGTGAGGGGAGGTCCTGTAAGGATCACTCACAGTTTCGGGGTCTCCTCTTCACTTTTGCCAGTAGTGTTGAGGGGGGTGTTGGGAAGAGATGGAGGGACAGTCATACTCTTCCAGAGGACTTGGATTCTGATGTCCTTTCTTCTGCTGTTGGAGGCTGGGTGCTGGGAGGGAATGAGTGGTCTTGATTGGAACACAAGGAGCTGAATAAATGACCATTTATATGAGGTAGATCTTATCATCTCCATTTTATACATAAAGAAACTGAGTCTCAGAGAGGTAGAACATCCTACCCAAGGTCACATGGCTATGAGTAGTGCAGTAAAAGAAAATGAAGTAGGCTTAAACAGTGAAATAGATGAGGAGTCAAGGAACAGTAACATTCTATGAGGTATCAGATTGTCACTAGAGCCTTATCTTCATTTACATACAGATCCTACAATATCACTTGGATTCATACTGAATTCTAAATGGGGGATTTAATTAACCATCCAGTCTTCTCATATAGAATGTATTCTTTGTGTTCGTTGTCCAGAAACTTTTTTAGAATTATAGGAAACAAGCCTAAATTTACTGCTTGCTGGTAGTCCTATCCTTAACGCACGTCTAAATCAAGTTCAGCTTTATCTTCTCCAGGGACTATTCCCTAATTGTTCTCAACTGAAGTTGATACACATTCAGTGAGCTTATGTGATAGAAATATTGGTGTGTGTGTAGGTACAGGCACGTGCATACATGTGTTTCATCTCCCCACTTAGATAATAAGCCCCCTGAGGGTATTTCTCCTTTTGATTCTTTACTCCGTCAGCAGCAATGTGATTTAGTCAGAAGGGACCTGCTTCTGTAGCTGGCTCTACCACTAATTTGATATTCTATTTCACACCATTCACTTCATTTCTCTGGGCTGTACTTTATAAATGAGGGAGCTTCACTAGAATGATCTCAGAAGTCCTTGACTTCTAAGTAAATTATATAATCTATAATTCACTGGCTGGCTATCACAATAGTTGGATAACTAATGCCTATACTTGCATTTGAAAGGAACAATTTAGAAATACTACTTGGTGTCATTCTAGTTACTTACCATACAGCTTAGTGGCATTATAAGGTGTGGGCTGTAGTCAAGCAGGATCAGAGTGAGAAGTAGGGCTGGAGAGAGAAGGTGGGACCAGATGGGACTACCGTACTAGCAAGTATTTGTGAATACTTGGGACTGAGAAGATTAAAGATATGTTTGAAAATCATTTGCACAGAAGTGATAGCTGAAGCTGTGGGAAAGAGACTAAATACTAAGTACAGATGGACTGAGTTTCAGGGAGAGACTGAGTACAGAGAACAGAGCTTTTAAGAGAATCTATATTTAGAGGGCAACTGGAAGAAAAGAACTAGAGAAGGAGAAAGTATAAAGAAAACCAGTAAGTTTTAATGACAGTGGAAGTTTAGAGAGAAAAGAATCCCGAGAAGGAGGCAGTGAGAGTAGTATGAAACATTGCAGAGAGGTTAAGGAGGGCAGGAACTGGAAGAAAAGAACTCTGGGTGTGTTCCTGAGGTCATTAATGACAGCCAGGAAACAGTATCAATATAGTAATTGTAACTGAAGGTAGATTTCAATATGTGTTATTAATGATTCTGACATAGATGAGCAACGCACATTGAATTTCTCCTAAATGTCCAGTGTACACACACACACATCCTCCCAGAGGAGACTGGATGGTACAGGATGAAGAGCACAAGAGGAAGGACTGACCTTGAACATGAGAAGGGACATGCTATTATCTAAGACAGGAATAAAGAGTGGGTTTGGATATAGATAAATATACTGAGAGCAGCAAGAGGTTGAGGCAGTCCATGCCTCATTACCTCAGTTTTTTTCCATTCATATCAGATCACTGTTTATAAAACATGATATAGACTGTGTTGATATAATAATTGATTTAACATCTTATCAATAAATCCATTGGATTTTTCTCTTATTTCCCTTGACTGCTCTGTAGCATTACATGCTGTTGGCTACCTATTTTGAAACATTTTTCTTGGTTTTCACTAAATGTTGCTCATGATTTTTCCATCTCTCTGACCATTTTTTGCTACACGGCTACCTGCAGTCTCTATTTTATTAAAATGAATATAGTTTCATGCAGTACATCTCACTTCTCTTCTTGCTTTATCCTGTTCCCGGGCTACATGATTCAGTCTTACAGATTTAGCTGTCACCTAGCTATAACCTCTCCAGGGAATGTCAAAACTGGTAAAGTTTTGTATTTCTACTTACTTGATGAACACATCCACGTGGATATTTTGCAAGAACCTCAAATTCAACAATAGTAAAATCTATTGCATATTTCAACAGACCCGTTCAAACTTGTTTTCTTATGTATTTCCTATCTTTGTCATTATGTGGCCTATTTCAATTGTCGGTTAAGTGACCTAATGCAATAACCTATTAATTAATCTAACTTCCTTTAGAATTTTTCCCCCAATCGATTCTCTGTAACTCCAGCAGAATATATAACACTTCTGCTCAGAAATGTTTGATGGCTTCCTGTTGCCTACAGAATATAATCTAAACTCTTATCATGGTACCCAGGTTTCTTTGTAGAACATAGATCAGCCTTTCTTTCCTCCACCCCTGCTGTGATTCACAAAGCCCAGTCATATTGGTTTCCACAAATAATCTACTTACGTTCTTCTCTGTCTGGAATGTTTTCGCTCTTCCACTGTACCTTGAAATCCTGCTAATAGGCCAGTGTCCATCAAAAATAACACCTTTTGCAAGTCTGAATCCAGCAGTATAATTTGGACAAGTATGAATCCAATCTTTCCCAGTCACATCCAATCTTTTCCTCTTCTATCCTCCTACAGTAGTTTTTAAACCACGCATAGCGTTCATCACAGTCAGATTTGTAGATAGTTAAATAGGAGTCGGCCTCTCCCATGAGGCTGTAATTTGGGAACAGATTGAATATTGCTGTATCACATGTATCTTCACAGTGCCACTCATCTGACACAGTGTAAGCAGTAAATCAGCATTGCTTGATTGAATGAATGAATGAACGAAACAACAAATGAACGAATGAATGATCAAGTAAAATCTAAAATCCTTTGGCCTTCTAGAGCATGGGGTGCTGCACGTTTCCCTGTGAGTGCCTTGATGCTACCTCAGTCTTAAAAATTCCAAGATAGAACCAGTCAGCTTTTCAAACTACCTACTTTCCTTTGTTGCTGTCTGATTTGGCACACTGGTTTCTCAGGCAACAAGACTTGGGATCATATCATACTTAGTCCCTGCTTTCCCTTTCTTATCATGTCAAGCCAGTTGCCAAGTTCTATTGATTGAATCTCCAGTGTCCCTTGCATCCACTCATTTCATTGTTACTGCAAGTTTAAGCCCTTACTACTTCTGATTTGAGGAGGTCATTTAATAGTTTCTTAACATATTTCTTGCTTCTATCTTGCATTCTTTGACCTATTGTTAAAATAATCTTCCTAAAGCACAGAACCTTTGAGTACTTCTGATTGTGTGTTAAAAGTACCCTGTGCTCCAACCAAAATGGTGTACCTGTTGCAATAGCTTTAATGTGCCTTGAATTTTCCACTTATTTTTTTCCATGCTCTTCATTTGCTTAGTGAAATTGTTGAGAAAGTATTGAACCTCTTCTATATTCTGGCTAACCGCAATCATCATCTCTTTCTCAAAATCTTTCTTAAGCCTGTAAATTAAAGCTGTATATGAACTTTTCAATTTTCAAAACTTTATTTTTCTGTCATTCATTTTTAATATTCTACATTGTGTTGTGTTTTTCGTGTTTTCGTGTATTCTGTTAAAGTACGTAGGAGTGAACGCTCACTAGAGGCAGCAATCCTGTGTTAATTATTTATCTCTGTTTCTCTAGGAGTTCCTAGGACACTACTGTGTCCTTGCATATAGTAGGTTTTCAAGAGTATTAGTTAAATTAAACTGAGATTATGGGGTAACTAAAATAATGTGCTAATGAAGGGAGATAAGAATTGATAGTATCACAACTGAGAAAAAGACCATTATTTCTTTTTACAATCAGGTCATTAGTAATTATAGAAAGAGCCATTTCAGGAGATTGATAGAAGCAGAAGCCAGATTGCAAGGGATTAAACAGCGAGTGGGTACTGAGGAAATGGAGCCAGTGAGGATAGATAATTTGCTGTGAGGTGGAAGATGGCTAAACTCTTAAGAAATGGAACATGGCCTGCAGATTTGGAAAGAGCCTTGTGAAGGAAAACCACATGTAGTGTTTGAAAGAAAAATGAGTGTGCTGTCTGAAATGCAAGTGCCAAGTTTACGCCAAGTCATGTGTTTTCGTTTTCCACCTTGGCAGAGGAGAAGTTCTCCAAATGAGTCAGGCCACTGAAGCTAATAGTGAGTTCCAGTGAACTGAGGTCACAAGGTTAGAGTAAGTGTGCAAATCACAGACTGTGAAGCCTTGTAAACAACTCCGTCGGGCACAGGCAAGGGTCATTCATGTTCACAAGTCGGTTGAGTGTATATTCCTATGTTCCAGTGCAATCTGATGAAATTATTTGGTGAGAAGAGTTACTCAGCCAGCCGTGTGTATTTTTCTAGGGGAGTGGTCTCACCCCTTAAATATTACAGGTATGTTCTGAAATGTAAGACATTTGAAATAGAATCATTACTTAGCTAAGTTAGAATATTTTTCAAATGTATTTTAAAAGATGGATGTAGTTTCTGGTAAAATCACTTACTATGAAAACAATGAAAATATTTAAAGAAATTGTGGCTTATATTTCTTGATAGGATGTCGTTTATATTTATCTATAAGCAGGGGTGTTGTATTTTCACAGTGATAGTCCAGAGCTCCTGAAATCAGTGTAGCTATTGGATTTAATTTTCCTTTGACTCTATTGTGCACAAATATTCTCTTAAAGACTTTATTGTAAGAAACACAATATTGGAATATTTCTATTTAGTCTTTGACTCTTCATATTCAAGACTAAAGTGGTGATTATCTAATTAGAAAGTATATAAACACAAACACATACATACACATATACTTTTTGGACAGTTAATTTAACTTTTCACTATTTGTGTAGGTACTGTATGAGTATCACAGACAGTGGAACACTCGTTGCAGAAGCCCTGGACTGCATGAGAACTAAAAGGGCAGGGCTCTTAACTTAAAGCCCCTGACATTGAAGGCAATTCAGGGAATAGTTGTCCTGAGATTCTCAAGTAGGTATATGACCACCAAAAACCTAACCACGAAAATTGTGTAATTGTTACTTTTCCTAGGTAATGAAGTAAGTCACTTGCAGGCCCAGGATACTGCTTTTAGTAACGAGATAGGACTAAAAACCTGGTTTTTCAATTCCCAACTACTGCTTCTTTAACCATTCCAGTGGAAATAACAGATTCCAACCAATCGTTTAAGGATTATTTGTCATTCTCTCAAGACATAGTCTCTTTAAAGAAATGTTTTCAGCAGTGTGATAACAACATTTTAAATGAAAATGGATACTATATATGGTATGTAAAATAATGTATACACAGTAACTCAAGAAGGAAAGTAAGACTTTCTGTATATCATCCCTTACTCTCGTTCTGCCCCTCCCCCTCTCCTAAGTTTCTTTTTCATTTTGTCTTGGATGTTATAGTTGTAGCCTCTGATGAATTTGATTTGAATAATTCATCTTTTGATCATTCATCCTTTCACTCGTTAATTAATTCAATAAATATTTCCATGCTAGGCCCTAGGAATAGAATGGTGAGCACAATTGACAATGGTTTCTTCCTTCTTAAAGTTTGTAGTCTTAAGGGACATAGACATTAATGAAACGATTGCAAAGAAATGTCAGAACAGACTTTGGTAAGTGGAAAGAGTGAAAAGCGGAAAGTGCTGTGAGAGCAACTACTAGAGAAACTGGTTTGAAACATCTGGTCACATTTCCCGAAAAAGCTGATGTTTCAGTTGAGAACTTAAGAAGTTTGGCAGAACCATGCTCCCTGCAGAGGGGCCAGCTTATTTAAGGATCTCCTAGAAGACCAGTGTGATTTGACTGAGGAGAGAGATATGCACAAGAGGAAGTTGGAGAAGGAGGCAGGGAGCAGACCATACAGTGACCTGAGGCCATGCTAAGGTCGGAGCAGTGGGGAGCCAGTGAAAAAGGGAAATAAAAAACATATTTAATATGAAAGACAGAAAGGGAGGGAGAAAGGAAAATTTTACATTTTTTTCATGGCAATTACTTTATGCAATTAGAATATCAAGTTGGGGTAAACAGTTTTGGGAAATGTAGTTCTGAGGAAAACAAAAATAGATCGAATGTTCAGTTTGTACTCAATTTTCTAGAGAAAGGTTATGTAGTATTTATTTTTTTACAAACTGGATCTGGACAATGCAGGCTCTGGCTCTGTCACTGCTAATTGCGTGACCTTGGGCAAGTTTACTCAATATCTCTTTCTAGATTTCTTTCTTTAAATTTTTTATTGAGGAATATTGGGGAACAGCATGTTTGTCCAGGGCCCATCACCTCGAAGTCGTTGTCCTTCAATCTAAATCTAGTTGTGGAGGGCGCAGCTCAGCTCCAAGTCCAGTTGCCATTTTCAATCTTTAGTTGCAGGAGTACAGCCCACCATCCCATGCGGGAATTGAACCAGCAACCTTGTTGAGAGCACACGCTCTAACCACCTGAGCCATCCAGCCGCCCCTCCGGAAGCTCAGAGGCACCTCGTTGTCTTCAATCTAGTTGTGGAGGGTGCAGCTCACTGGTCCATGTGGGAATCAAACTGGCAACCCTGGTGTTCAGAGCTCGTTCTCTAACCAACTGAGCCATCCAGTTGCCCCCTTTCTAGATCTCTTAAAGCTGTTCTCAAGAAATTGATAGAAAAACTCAGGGCCACACATTTATTATTTGATGATGTCAAAACTATAACCCAGGCCACTTGTATTTTAGTCTGGTGGTATTTCCATCCTGGGCCATTGCTTTTAAGACTGCTGCTTGTCAAACCTTGGTAGCTGAGTTCAAATGAATGCAGGGAGGGTTCTTAAAATTACTAGCAGTATTTGTTTCCTTCTTTCTAGATTCTATTGTTATATTTTTAGTTTTTTAAAACAAATTTTCAAGTGCATCCAAGAAAGAAGTGTACAATAAACCTCTGATTACCCAGTACCCAGATTCAACTGTTACCAAGAATTTGTCATACTTTCTTTATCTTTTTTTCCTGTTTTTGAAGAAATCATATCCTTTCATTCCTACATACTTCATTGCACATTTCTAAAAAATACTGATATTTCCTCACATAATCACATCTGATAAAATTAGGTACAGTTCTTTTTTGTTATCTAATTCTCATTCATACCAAATTCCCCCACTTCTCAAAAAAACCAAAAAAAAATCTCCATATAGTTGATTTTTTAAAAAAAAATCAGGATTCAAAGTCATATATTACATATAGTTATGTCTCTTAAGCCTCTTAACTTAGAGCAGTTTCCTCCACTTTTACTTTTCATGTCACTGTCTGTTTGTAGACTTTTCCGATAGGCCATCCAGCATTCTGGATTGGTTCTTTGTGGTTTCACTTGTTCTTCTGTATTTGTGCTATCTAATAATTAGCCATTAGCCACATATGATTGTTGAACATTTAAATTGTGGCTAGTCGGAACTGAGATAGGCTGTAAGTATAAAATCCACACCAGACAGTATAAAATAAAGAATATAAAATTTCTCATTAATAACTTTTTATATTAACTGCATGTTGAAGTAGAGAAAGGTTGTTATTGATGACATAATTAGGTCTCCTCTTCCAGTGGGACTATCCTGTCCTTTTTAATATATTTTTTAGAAATTTCAAGTTTTTTTTTTTGTATAGAAAGAAAATAATTTTAAAATACCAATTTCAAATTGGAAATCTTTCACTTGAAAACCAAGAGAAACTCCTTTGATGATGTTCATCTTCTAGGACTATCAGTCAGCTCAGGTTTGCTTCCAAAATCCTATAGAATGGGTGACAAGAGAGATTTATTTCTCACAGTTCTGGAGGCTGGGAAGTCCAGGATCAAGGTGCCGGCTGATGTGGTTCCGGGTGAGGGCTCTCTCTGACGGGCTTGCAGGTGGCCGCCTTCTCATTATGTCCTCATGGGCCTTTCCTCAGTGCATGCTGGCCGTCTCTGTCTCTTCCTCTTCTTAGAAAGCCACTAATCTTATCAGATTAGGCCCCCACGCTTTTGACCTCATTTAACCATAGTTACCTCCTAAAAGCCCTATCTCCAATTACTATCACATTAGGGATTAGAGCTTCAACATAACATTTTTTGGGGGGGTCGGGAGGCACCATTTAATTCATGGCAATGGCAGACAATTTTTAAATGGTGTCACACTGACAACACAAATGATTCTATACTGGGACTAATATTCTTTTTTATAATACTTGGTTAAGATAATACTGTCCAAGACAATTTCTTATTTTGTAAGTACAGGTTTTTAATTGTAGTTCTTGATATTTTATTCCTTTCAGTAAATCTTCGGTCACTTTGGGACATTTGTATTCCCACTTGTAATATGTCACAGCTGAAAGTAGTATTAATGAGAGGTGAAATAGCAGCTTTGCCATTATAATTTTATTTATGCAGCTAATCTGACTTGGAGGATAATATGTGCACAATAATTAACTCAGCTGATATTCTGTTTTAGACACTTAACATGTTTTATTGAGAGCAAGGTGGGTATATGATCTGTGATAAATAATCTTGAAATAGTATACAATAAGAAAAATAGAGGAGGAACTTGTAGATGAATAAATACATTAAAGTATTACAGGTATTGTGACAGAAATACAGAAAGTGTACAGTAAAGGAAGAAGGAGTCACACCTATTAGATGGGTAGTGGCAGAGGGCATGGAAGTGCATGAAAGACATTACAGACAAAATCAGCAGGGGAAGCATAGGACAGAGGCATGAAATGCTAGAGGGAATCTACAAGCCCTTCCCAATGGCTTCAGATGAGTAAGAGCTACAGTTATGTAGAACGAGTCAGATCGTGGAAGGCTTCAAGTGTTACGCTAAGGAGTTTTGGCTCGATTCTGTAGGCAATGAGGAATCACTATACATTTAAGCAGGGGAATGATGTGATCAGATATGTTTTTGAAAACTCACTTTGGTGTTGGTTTGGGATGATTTTTGGATGAGTAGGAGAAAGGAGACAGGTGATTTGCGGTAGTCCAGGGAAGAGGTGGTCAGACATTAAAAATTAGGATAGAAAAAGCGATGCATTCAAGAGATTAGAGGGAAGTAGACTCTGCAGGACTTTTGATTGATGGGATGTGATGGGCTTGCTGAGCATTGCTTTGGGCTTCGCTGATGTTTCTAACCATGAGTCTTAAGTGGCCCCTGTGTGAAGATTTCCTTCATTAGTAGCCAAGGTTTAGCACAGGAGAAGGTGAATAGTTATATTGATCCAAATTTAGGATTCACTGGATAGTGGTGGCCCGTGGATAAAGATATAAGTACACTGAAGTTTTACCAAGAGAGTATAAAGTATTCCACTATATATTCCAGGTTAGATAGGAAAGGAAGTGAAGGCAGAAGAGGAGAGCAATAAAGTGTGACAGTAAAGTGAAGGGTTGAAGCATGACTTGTCTCTGCTAGGTTGAAGATTAGATGAAAGGTAAGTTAAGAAAGTGAGATATTTGGAAAGGATAACGTGTGGTCAGACATTGGTTTCTTTGAGTTTAAAAGTACAGAGGGTGAATCGTTCCCAGAAACAATAAAATCCAGGATATGATGACAGAAGCACCTTGCTAATGTGGGAATGTGGATGAGGAATATAGGAATATAGGAGGATATGTGAATATAGGAATTGAGGAATTTTGAGGTAGATTGTTGCATGTTTATCTTTATGGACATATAAATTCCCTTGATGATGACAGCATTGGAGTAGAAAGAAGCTTTGGGGAAGAAAGTGAGCCAGTTGGAAAAGTCCTTAGTGAGTGAGGAGGAGTAATTAAAGGTAAGTGCATGACAGACAGTAACAGGGAGCCTGTGTACCCAAATGCCATGAAGTTCAGCAAGAAGGATTTTATATATGAAGCTGGAAAAGTAATACTAGTGTACACGCATTAGAGAGGAGCTGGGGAAATGCTGGTTTCATCTTTGGGCTTTGATAGAAAGAGTCTTCTCTAGGGAAGTGAATTCCTGGAAGAAGGTGTCAGTTGAGGCGAAGAGGTGGAGGGGAGAATTCTGTTGAAGATGTGAGGGAGTTTATTCACCACAGAATAAAGATTCCAGTATACAGGTTAGGAAGAGTTAATAGCTGAAGGAAGACTTGGACAGGGAAAATGGATGGAGGAAACACATAGTCAGATTAGAAGGTCTGGCATTTTTGGAGAGTGGCTCAGGATAACAAGGATAACAGGAACGTTCAGATTGACTTTGGTGAAGTTTATGATTCTGGGAACACTGAGGGCCGAAGTGGCATTGGTTACTTAATGAAGTTAGCAGACTGCAGCCTGCTCTGAGTTCAAATGCCTTGCCGATTACAAGATTCTTATTATCTAGCAGTTTATAATTTAAAAAGAGGTGGCCATGTAATTAAAAAGCTCTAGTCTAATGTGGAAAGTGTAAAGTGCAATTGTAGAGTATGGACAGAAGTCAGTGAAAGTGCATGAGAAGCTGAGTTCAGTTCTAGCTGAAAGGCCTCTGGGAGACTTCTTAGAAAAGCTAGCTTTTTAACTGGGTCTTAAAGAGTAGGTAGGATTTTAATTAATAGATTGGAGTAAAGGGGCATTCTGTTTTGGAATGGCATGAATAAAAGTATGAATTCACTGAAATACAGAACTTGTTTGTGGAACACTTCATGAAAGGTAAACAGAGAGAGCTTGATCTCAAGATGAGCAAGAGAGAAATGGAAAAGAGCAGTGGAAATTAGATTATATGGTACCAGCAGCCCATGGCGATCAGAAACATGTAAAGAGCCCGTATGACAGAAGAAAAAATAACTCCTGAAAATAGAGCTCTGTATCCTAGATGTCCATGCCTACCTTCAGGGGAGTAGCCACGAAGGGCAGCACTTCATGTTTATACCAGGAGAGCTCTCGATAGTTGTGTGTGTGTGTGTGTGTGTGTGTGTGTGTGTGTGTGTGTGTGTCTGCCTGCCATAATCACAAGGACAGTACTATGATATAACCCTGACCCTGTTCCTTCTAGCCTCTCATTGCTTGCCTGGAGTTTAAAACCTTTTGTAAACTGGTTACATTGAAGTACACATTAGGGCTTCTTCAAATACAATGTTGTGAATCACAGTATCTACCCATGTTTATGCATGAGTGAAAAGAGAAGACAGTAATTAAAGGCGGTTTGCCACACTTTTATTTGTAAGACTGATTCTTTGAATTGGAGATTGCAAAGTATTAGTTGCAGAACTTGGTTCTGTTTATTTTATTTTTCTTAGATTTATTTACTTTGGCTCTAAAGAACTACTTGGTTTCTCAGTCGTACTTGCTGTAATATTCTGTCAATATTATTTTTTTCTAAGTAATATACTACTCTCTCTTAATTCCAAATTGTCTTTTATTGCCTTTAAGAGTTTTATCTGTTCTCCCAGAAGGTCACATGCATAAAAAGTAGTATTACTTATTTGAACTTGCCCAAAATATACTTTATGAGGTATTAATTGCTATATTGCTTAGAATTGTGTCTGGTTACACAGAATATAAAACTCCATTACAGTGATTTTAAAAATTGAACTCCATTAATTTTACGTAACAAAAATTTCTTTAGTGCAGTTGTTGGTGTGGATTTGGCTGTTCAGTGATATGAGGACTTTGTGTTCTGCGTAGTGTTTGGCTCCCTGTCCTGAGCAAGCCAGCATGTCGGTCATGCTTGCATGATGGCTGCAATATTTCTAAGTTTTACATTCTTGTTCCAGGCAAAAGAAAGTGGGAAAGGTTTAGGGCTACCCAGCTGTTTCTGCTCCCCTTTATTAAGAAAAGTTTCCATAACCATCAACAGACTTCCTTTTACATCCCATTGATCAAAATTGTGTCACATGGTTCTCTGGCCACAAGGGTGCCAAAAGCAAGCATGTCATGTTGGGCTGTGCACAGACTATCCTGATCAAGGTCACAGAAGAAAGAGGTACAAATTTATCTATCTGTCTGTCTATCTATCTATCTATCTATCTATCTATCTATCTATCTATCTATTTATCTATCTATCTAGATGTGTGTGTGTGTGTGTGTGTGTGTGTGTATACGGAGTAGGCAGCAAACAGTATCTCTCAAAGTATGGTGTCTAAAGTTTGTTTTACTTGTTATTTTAACTCAGACGGCATTTAATTAATCAGAAGTTGGTTACAACAATAAAAGGGAAAGGTAAAACATTCTACACCTCTTAATTTCTCTTTCCTTACATTGTAAAACTAGATAATAGGGTTTTTTATGACTGCTCTTTTGTATAATATAGGTTATTGGATATAAACATAGAATAACCACAGTCATACTTTGAAATAGTTAATAAAATAAAGAGATGTTTACGTTTTGAAAAAATATTAATTGTTCCTACTGGAATACCATTTTCATCCACTTAAGTGAACTTCTTTTGGGAGAGATGATTTTCATATTGTATAAATATGTAAAAACATTTGTAGATGGCATGATATTATATATGGAAAACTCTCAAGACTAACAAAAAGCTGTTAAAACTAATAAACAAATTTCAGGTAATTTGAAGGAAGCAAAATCAACATGAAGAAATCATGATGAAGAAAATACATTTCTATATGCTAACAATAAAGTCTCCAAAATAGACATTAAGAAAAATAATTCCATTGCAGTCACATCAAATAGAGTGAAATATTTAGGAATAAATTCAACCAAGGAGGTTAAAGAACTGTACAAGGAAAATTATAAAACAATCATGGAAGAAATTGAAGGAAGACTCAATCAATGGAAAGTTATCCCATGTTAATGGATAGGAAGAATTAATCTTGTTAAAATGTCCATGCTACCCAAAGTCATCTACAGATACAGTGCATTCTTCATGAAAATTCCAATGGCATTTTTTACAGATAGAAAAACAATCCTAAAATCAGTATGGAACCACAAAAAACCCCAAATAGCTAAAGCAATCTTGAGCACAAAGAACAAGACTGTAAGTATACTTCCTACCTGCAAACTGTATCACAAAGCTATAGTTATCAAAGCAGTATGGTATTGGCAGGAAAAAAACAGACCCATAGTCCAGTGGAATAGAATAGAGAGCCCAGAAATAAAACCACACGTATATGGTCAACTTATCTATGAACAGGGTGCCACAAATACACAGTGGGGAGAAGATAGATCTTCAATAAATGGTGTTTGTAAAAGGATATCTGCATGCAAAAGAATGAAATTGGACCCTTATGTTACACCATACACAAAAATCAACTCAAAATGGATTAAACATTTAAATGTAAGACCTGAATCTGTGAAACTCCTGCAGGAAATCTTCTTGGCACTGGTCTTGAGCATGGGTTTTGGATTTGATACCGCTAGCATAGGTAACGAAAGCAAAACAAACTAGCAGGATTACAGCAAACTAAAAAGTTTTTTCACAACAGAGGAAACAATCAACAAAGTGAAAAAGTGCCCTTCAGAATGGGAGAGTATATTTTCAAACTATATATCTGATAAGGGAGAAAAGAGGAGATATTGATCAAAAGAGACAAGTTTTCAGATATAAAGTGAGTAAGTTTTGGGGACCTAATTAATGTATGGTAAAGCCTGGTGACCATAATTAGTAATGCTGTACCCTACATTTGAAATCGCCAGGAGAGTGGATCTCAAATTCTTTCAATACACACACACACACATACACACGCACGCACACACTCACACACTCACAGTCACACACTCACACTCACATGATGACTACCATGTTTCCCCGAAAATAAGACTGGGTCTTATATTAATTTTTCCTCCAAAAGACATATTAGGGCGGATTTTCAGGGGATGTCCTGTACAACAATCTACATTTAGTCAAATACAGTCATATCATCTTCCTCTGGAACATGAAAATAATGTACTAAATGCGTCCGTCTGGCTGAAGATCTTAACTGGGACTTATTTTTGGAGTAGGTCTTATTTTCGGGAAACACAGTCTGCAAGGTGTTGGATGTTTTAATTAGCTGGATTGTGGTAATTATTTCACAATGTATACATATATCAAAATACCATGTTGTATGCCTTACATATAATTTTTATTTATTAATCATACTTTAATAAGCTGAATAATAACAAAAATGAAGTGACAATTCCTTTTGGTGAAAATGATTTTCACATTGTATAAATAATAGTTTTTGTTATAGGCAGGTTTATGGTGGACAAATTTTAAAATGAAAATGTTCTTAAGTGTCACAACATCCAGATGGATTATTTCATCAAAATCCAATGAAAAAATTTTGATGTTTGGTGTGAGGAAGACTTTTGATATATTGGGAATGAAGCTTTAGAAAAATATATATTTTAATCTTCAAAGTGTCCGATATTTGTCCACCATTGATTTAACTTAAGTAATTTTAACTTTCTTTTACTGATAAAAGGAAATGATGTAAATCATTGTTTGTGACATAGTTATATTGACACTGTGGGTTTCTTTTGTGTTTTGTTTTTTTTTTGTCACTGTGTTTTTGAATTTAACATAATCCATATTAACAGTGTACACAGGCACTGAAATGCATTTTGTGGAACATAAAGACATAATCTTCCCTCTTGGGGTACTTAAAATGTAGTTGGTGAGACAAAATATATACTTGAGGTCAATAAACAATAAAAGGCAGTATGTGATCAGGTATCAATAGTTCTACAGGAATTTAAGAGAATAAAAGTAACTAGAGAGTGAGGTAGAAGAAGTGGATGTTTAAGATAGGCTTGTTTAAAGTATAAAATTTGATTTGGTGGAAAAGTACAAGGTATAAAGACATCTTTCCATCTTTATCTTCCGCTCTTGTGTTCATCCAGCCCTGTTGAACTATTTGTAGTTTCTCAAATGTTCTGTACTCTTTGGTAATTCTGTACCTTTGCACTGCTTTGTGTTTGTTTGAGTTTGGAATTCCTTTACTTGTTTGTCAGCCAGTCTTTCAAGACTCAATTGAGACGTCTCCTCTGTGAAGTTTTCTCTGAATTTTCTGGTGGGGAGTTAGGTGCTTCCTTTACTTTTCTCCCGTAGTGCATGTTTCTCTCTGTCTCTCTGTCTCTGTCTCTCCCCCGCCCCCCCCCCCACGTCAGAGTCATTATTACATTGCACCATTTATTTACTTGGCTGTCTCTGCCACACACTTGTGAGCTTCACGAACATGAGGATTATGTCATTTTTATCTTAAATCATACTGTCTGGTGTAATGGTTTTGCACCCTGGACCACTCAATGAATGTTCATTGGATGAGTGATTGGATGAGTTGGATAAAAACAATTAGCTGGGAATGTATTCATGAGTTCTGGGGATGTCTGTCCAGAGGCATTATGGATAATAAAAATACTTAACCCTGCAGGAATAGTTTATGATTTATCAGTATTTGGAGATAAGATTGAATAGGATAGGACTAGTTAGCAATGGAAGTTTTAATAAATAATGGAATTATAATTAAAGTGTCTGAAATTTGTTTTTTAAAGCCCCCATTTTTCAAACATACCATGCTTTTGTATTTTGTAGTGCATCTACTTCTCATTCAGAGAATTCAGTGCATACAAAATCAGCTTCTGTTGTATCATCGGATTCCATTTCAACTTCTGCAGACAACTTTTCTCCTGATTTGAGGGTATGTATACTGTTTCCTAAGTTCTGATGAAGTATTTTCTGTTAGCTCTTTGTGGCCAACACTATCAATATAACCTTTAACTAAGTAAGCAGGAGCTATTGATGGAATATTCTCAAAGACTGTGCTTAGTTTTTATAAAATATCCCAGAACAAGCAAACAAATTTGGGATTGTTATTAATTTGTAAGAGAAACATGTGTAATTCATCTGTAAGTTTGATAACTTTTAGGTTCCTTGCCAAAAGATAATTAATGAATTTCATTGTGGTATAAAAGATTTTCGTGATTACTCCCATAATGATGGCCAATAATAGCTAACATTTATCAAGTATTTACCATGTGCCAAGCATTGTTTTAAGTGCTGTAATGAAATATCTCTTGTAATATTTCTACCAATTCTGTGAAATAGAGACTATTATTATTACCATTCTACAGATGATAGTAACTCATAGATTAGTAACATATCCAAGATCTCATAGTTAATACATTCTGTTGCTAGTATTCTGGCTCATGCAGTCAAGTTCTGGAGCTAAGTCACTTAAATACTGTGCTGTAGTTGCTACACATCTCATAGTTTGTAAGTATTACTCTATTAAAGGTCTTGTTGCTATGAAATTAACCACGTCAACAATATCCTATTGGTACATTTTGGATTGAATGAATTCATTCAATTCATTTTGAATGAATCCTATTGCATTCATTTGCTTTTCTACAATTGCTTGTCTATGAAAGATGGAGAAAATTAATTTCATGTGTGGTGCTAACCCTTAAACCTTACCTCAGAATCTTTTTATTCTGATCAAGTGGCTGCTTTCTCAGTGGTTACACTTTTACAATTTTAATTAAAGCATTGTTTTCATTAATGAAGTTGTTCATTAATGAAGTTGCATATATTGAGAATATCTTTTTGTGTGTTTCATTTTTAAAACATAATCCAACAAATACATGTAAGTAGACAGGTTAGCAACATCTGTGAAGCCTTCTAGTATTTGTCATTACCTTTTGTGAAGTATCATAAAATACTAGATTGTGAAGTATCATAAAATACTATTTTAAAACATAATCCAACAAATACATGTAAGTAGACAGGTTAGCAACATCTGTGAAGGCTTCTAGTATTTGTCTAGTATTTGTGAAGTATCATAAAATACTAGATTGGGTATAGCATGACTTGAAGCATCACTCAAAATGGTAAAGATTTATCTGGATATATGTTTTGCTAATTATGAAGGCTTCAGAATATCGTTAGCTATTATCTTGAAGCAAACATTTAGGTCAGGGTTCATTGTTAATAATAGTGGATATAACGCATTGTTGCCTCTCCTTATTACTATTTAAAAATACATATTTTGTATATGTATCTAAGTTTTGCTTTATTCTTTACATTAATAAAAACCCATTAAGGGCCTATAGGCCTTTTGATAAGTTTGAAATTTTTTTGTCCTACTCTGGTCAGATCTTATTAGTTAAAAACATCATTGTTTTTAACCTCATATTGTGACTGATAAAGAACTCATACTAGGAATGGGAGAAATGTCACTTTTGCTTTTTGCCTATGCTGACATTCTTAATATATTCTACCTTCTGTTTCTTTCCTGAAATATTTTAAACTATTTATGTATGCTTGTGAAGGTTAGTTTAGTTAAACTCCTCAACCGGGCACACATGTGAATTGCAGTGCATAGCACAGTGATGACAGGAAGCCTTCACTGTCAGCGTCTCTGCATGCAGACTCCTTCATTTCCTCAGGATGCCATATGGACCATAAATAAGTGGGACTGGGTTACACTGGGATGGAATGAGAGTCATAATGTTAATCTGTATATTAAATATTATAATTTATTTATTATTCGGTAAGTTTGATAGAGTATAGAATTCCTGTATACTGCCATTTTTCCTGTTATTCATATATTTGTATGGTACATTTGTCAGTTAATGAACCAGTGTTGATACAGTATTATTATCTGAAGTCCATACTGTTCTCAGATATCCTCAGTTTTTACCTAATGTCCTTATTGTTCCAGGGTCCCATCCGGGAAACCACATTACATTTGATAGTCATGTCTCCTTAGGCGCCTCTTGGTTGTGACAGGTTCTCCAGACTTTGTTTTGGATGACCCTAATGTTTGGAAGAGGTGTTTTGCAGAATGTCTGATATTTTACCTATTACTAAATTGGGGTTATATGTTTTGGGAAAGAAGACCACAGAGGTAAAGAGCCATTTTTATCACAACATATTAAGGGTACATGTTATCAACATGATTTATCATTGTTGATGTTAACCCTAATCCCTTGGTTAGGGTAGTAGTAGTGTGCTTTTGTTCACAGTAAAATACTCTTTTTCCCTCCTTCTCCGTGTGCTGTACTCTGTAGAGGGACGTGGCTGTGCATAGCTCACACTTAAGGAGTGGGGATTGATGGTCTACCTTATTGAGAGTGGAGCATTTATATACACTTTTTTTGTAATTTTTCTGCATGGGAGATTTGTCTCTTCTCTTTCATTTATGCAATTGCTTATTTATATCAGTTTAGACCCCTGGATATTTATTTTATATTTTGGATTGCAATTCAGTACTACTTTTGTGCTCATACCGTTCCAGCTCCAGATCTCCAAATTGGGATTTTTTTAAAGTCAAATCTTATGTTCTTCCTACATACTGCCATCATTGTGATGTTTTGGTTTGGGTTTTTATTTTTTTTCTTCCCTCTCTTAATACTCTTCTTTACTTTCTGGCAGTACAAGATGCTCCAGACTCATCTTGTACCAGTTCTGGAATCATCCATCCATTTCTCATGTAGCCTAAATTTCTTATATTGGAGGATGGTATTAGAAACCGAGATCTTTCTTTTTTCTTTTCTTTCTTTTTTTAAACCCAAAAAAAGAAAAGGTAACAAAGTACCTTTATTTTCCTTCTGAAGCAAAAGATCATTTGCATGCTTTCTATTTGGAGATAATATTGTGGGTAGGGAGATCATATATGCAAGTTTGTCCAGAGCAAACTTATTTTATGCCTGTTGTTCCTTCAGGTTTACTATTAGATATAAAAATATCCTAAATTATTGACTGTCTTAGCACTAGGGTTCCAAGGGAATCTGTTGAATTTGTACATCAGCTCCATGACTGCAGGAATTATCCCCCTTAGTGCTATATTAATTTAGCATCTTTTACACCTTTATGGGACCCTTAGAGAATTTTTATTAGATGAATGAAGAGACAGTTGTTAAATGTTAAATTAAGGAGAAGATAGTTTGGGGCAACAAAGGTTAATTGTACTTTCCATAGTAATGTGCTTAAAGGGGCACAGGAAAAAAGAAAACTAACATTAAGCTTCTTGTTGCCTGTTTTCTCATTCTTAAAGATATCTTTGATTGTTAGATGTATCTTTGCTTGAATCATAGTCTTTTCTTCTTGTGGGTGGAAGATGAATGAGTAACATTACCTTAAATGTTAGTATCATTTAAAAAATGCAGGAGTGGCTGTTTAGCTTAGTTGGTTAGAGGGTGGTGCTAATAACACCAAGGTTGCCAGTTCGATCCCTGCATGGGCCACTGTGAGCAGCGCCCTCCTTAAAAAAAAAAAATGCAGCCTATTTCAAATATAAATTGCTCTTTTCAGGAGGAAGGATGTGCTTCTAATAACTGAAAAAATATCTAGTCTGCTACTGTGATAAACATTTATACATAACTCATCTCATTTAACTTTCACAACAATCCTGGAGACAGATTTTATTACCTCATTTAACCAATGACAGACCTGATATTCAGAAGAGATTAATTAAATCATGGGTTTAGAGGCCCATAGCTAGGGGTTGCCCTTATTTGGTCATATTCCTGTACAGCACGTTACCCTGAAAGACTGTATTTCCATGATTTTGCTGTTAAGTTTTTTCAATTGCGAAGTGAGATTTTCTTAATTAACAAGAATATCTTTAATACATTTTTGAGGTGGAAATAGCAGTTTTTAATGTAACTTCTTTAATAAATTAGAATTGCTTTTTCTAAATAATCAGAAAAAGAGAAGTTTTGTAATAAAATGTTATCTTCCCCTCCTCATCTTCGTTAATTGATGATATTTTGCTTTTAGTATTTATACCTTTAGCCGCCATAAAATTGTAGTGTTCTAGTTAATTATAGATAAAACTAACCACAGACAGCTATGTGTTGCTTTTTGACTAACCATGGTTTGGCTGTGTGTGTGAGATGAGGGGCATGGTTTTGAAAAATCATCCTTCACAGATTTGGTTAACCTCTATGCTTTGAGTTCTCCATATAGTCTCATTTTTATCCTTGCCCTAAGCCTCAATCAACATTTTATAAGTTCCTTTAGTAACAACAGAAAACTCAATACATTGAAAAGCTAATCCAATTTCATTGAAAATGTTAAATTGTATAAATTTTCTGCTACCCATGCCATGCAGTGACACTTTCCAGAAAGGATAGTGTTATAGTAGATTAACAGCTGAATGTGAAAGCTTCTATTAAGGATTTCTTATGCAAACAAAATTTGTTGTCTCTGCAACCAGTAAAGCAGAAAGGAAAATCAGTGGGAGTAGGGAGCTATTCTAGATATCTTAAACTTGTATTTTTCCAAATGGAATTCTATTTGTATTACTTTTCACTTTGTTAGCCTTATTTCCACCTTGTTGTGGAAAAAGTAATATACAGATATAATCCAGTAGACATATTTTCTGAAAAATTGAGCACAAATTACAGCTTGGTAAATTGTATCATGCTACATCAGTGACATAATTGTGGAGTGTTTTTCTTTGCTTCATTCGCCCTTTACTTGGCAGTGAAACTTTTTACTTTCATTGAAAAATCTTTTAAAAAAATCCTTTCATATAGAGGTTTTTTTGGGGGGAGTTTATATTGTTGGAAGATTTTTTATTAGTTTCAGGTGTACAAAACAACATAATGATTAGATATTTATACACCTCACAAAGTGATAGCCTTAACAAGTCTACGTACTACCCATCTGACACCTTACACAGCTCTTTCAATACCATTGACTATATTCCCTATGCTGTTCTTTACATCCCGTGACTATATTCCCTATGCTGTTCTTTAAATCCCATGACTGTATATATATATTTAATTATAGTTGACATTCAATATTATATTAGTTTCAAGTGTACAGCCATACAGAGTTTTTAATGATGCAAATTGTTATTTTTTCATTGGCAATTTTAAACATTAGGCTTTCTTTAATAAGAACATATTTTTAAAGTTTGACATTTGGTGGAACTGAGAACCTAGGGAACTTGTGTCTGGATGGTTTATTTGCTGACAAAGAATAAATTCCATGAAATACAGAATTTTAAAATTCAAATGCATAGCTCTGTTAATTTATAAAGTGTAATTTGTATGACATTGGGCTTTAATTAAAGTATGTTTCCTAAATGGTGGTGACTAAAAGATAAATTAAGTCAAACTGTGTAGTATTTCCTTTCCATTGTTACGCTTACGAAATGGCACTTAAACCAAGGTTTGTCTGCAATTCAGAATCAAATATTAAAATGGAATTGTATTTTACGTCTTTTATCTTTTTATTTTAGGTCTGTTTGATCTCAGAGTATATATATTATAATTTATATAGATATATATATAGTATATGAGATAAAAGTTACAATATTTTGGATTTTGTTCTTAACCATTTACCCTTATTTTGAAATATTTAATAAGCTTAATCAAGTAAATGTGATTATCCCTTCAAAATTTGTGTTACGTTATTCATATTTTCTTTATGAACCAAAGACCAGAGGATTATTTCTTATCTAGAGTATGTCCATGAATGTAATATTGACATGTTCTTAAAGTATACAAATCTAGTCAGAATGAGTTAAGGCTCATAGAGCAGATATTAGGTAGACAGTAAACAGTGTCTGTTACACATAACTATTTCAATAGGCAAAAGAAAAATGATTGAAGTTGGCACTTATTCATGATCAACACCAACATCTCTCATAACTTCAACTCTTAAGAACCTAGAAACTGAAAAAGAATACAGCTTTAGCCAGATAGAGGATATCTATCAAAACTCTACAGTAAAGCCTCATACTTAATGTGGAAATGTTAGAAACATTTCCTTTAAACTTAGAAACGTAATGATTACTATCACCACTTTTATTCAACATTAGCTAGAAGTCCTAGCCAGTAAAATATGAAAATAATAGATAAGAAATGAAAGGAAGAAACAGAACTTTTATTATTTACAAATGATTGTCTATATGGGGAAATTTAAGAAAAATCTATATGCAAACTGTTTCTGGAAACAAGATAACTTTAAAAAGATAAATCATATTTCTGTACCATAGCAAAAATGTTTAGGCAGTGTGATTTTAGAAAGATTCCAGTAATAAAAGCAATGAATTTACATTATTTGGGATAAGTCTAATAAAAGATATGCAAGAACTTTTTGGTGAAAGTTATACATTTTATTAAAGAACGTAAAAATACCTAAGTAGATGAGTAGACAGAATAGCCTGGAGATGTCACGTATTTTTAGTATATCTGTTAATTCAATATAATTTCAAATGAAATTTGAAAGTTTGTCTTACAGAACTTGGGAAGCTGATCCTAAAACCTATATGGAAAGATAAAAGATCAAGATTACCTAAGAAGGAAAATGAAGAGGGGAGACTTATTTAATCAGATATAAAGCTAAAGTAATTAGAATAGGAATAGATCAGTGACAGTTTAGGAGCAGAATGATATTTGCTGGAACTTGTATATGACAGAGATGATATAACAAATCAGTAGGGAAAGAATAAACTATTTTGTAATCAATGTTGTGTTAGCCATGTTGAAACCAAAACAGAAGTTTGGTTCCTAATTCACACACACAAAAATTGAATTCATTAGATTAAAAACTAAAATTTTAAAAATCAAAATTTTTAAATTTTAGAAGAAAATAAAATATTACGTGGGTCAGGAAGGAATTTTTAAATACGACCCCAAAATATTAACCGTAAAAAGAAAAGATTATTGTGAACTAAAAAATAAAAAGATTTTATAAAAAGATTTTTAAAAGTTTTATTGTGCTAACATGGTAAGGACCTTCTCTTGTTTATTTGATTACTGTTCATCCGCCCTCTCTCAAATTAAACGCTGCAAAGCCACGAACCTTTGTTATATTCCTAGTGTATTGAATAGTGCCTGAATGAATGTGACGTCAAAGCTGTTTTGTACTTGTAGTCAGTTATGTCCTCAAGCTCCATGAGGCACTGGGAACATTTGCCCTCCTATTTGCTGTATTTAACTGGTGGAAAAGTTTGAGGAGCACTCCTAACTGACTGAAACTTGAAACCACTTGCCAGCTACATTTGGGAAATAAAAGAGGGAAATTCTGGGTTTTATTCATAGTTCCAGATTAAATCTGTGCATTTATTCACTAATTACTGCACTTTCTTGCAATTTCCTGAGAGTTCTAGGAAAAAAGTGTCCAGAAAGATGGTCTCTGCCATCATGAAGCTTAGAGTATAGTAGTGCGAAAAGAGGTAAGCAAGTCAGTTATATTGTATGATAGATGCTATGATGAAGTATCTGTACGTTGGAGCAGAGAGACTTCTAAAGCAGTCTACGCTGTAAGTAAAGTGCTACTACCTTTGAAAATACTAGAAAATATTTGGAGGCCATTTACAAAAACAGGAGTTTAAAGAAAAAGTAAACTATTGAGAAAAAAAGAATATTACTGTAAGCCCCTTGAGGGCAGACATATCTGTCTTGTTTACTATTGTATCTTTAGAGCTTATTCTCGAACCTAGAAGGTGCCCAGGAAAAGTTTGTTGGCTGAATCAGTGGAAGAGAATGAGAAATACTGAGCTGTTTTCCCTTTTATCAAATGTCGTATCTTTGGAAAAATGCCCGTTTCCCCTTTTGCTTTCCATTCTTAATTGTCCCCTATTTCTTATGTCTGATAGTCATGCCTTTCTCTTATTCAGCTAATGCATTTACCAGGCTTCTCTTCCTCTGACATCACTTTCATAATGTGATAGCCCTGTTTAAAAATTCTTCAAGGGGATCTCTGTTTCTTTAGTAGAAAGTGCAGAGCGTTGTATTTAGGGTTTTTCATGTTTGGTCCCATCACCACTATCACGCTGTATCTGCAACTGTTCCCAAACCCTCTGTAGTTAGGGGGTTTCTTCTCATAGTCCCTTAAACATAATGTGCTCATTCCCACTTCCACTCATGCTGACTCACATATCTGGAATATACTTCCTTTGCTCTTCAGTGAAACAAATCATGGCCAGCCTGTTAATCATAGACTACTTAGCCCCATCTCTGACCCTTCTAGCCTATTATGATATTAAAAAATAAATAAAATTCTGTTGTGAGATATTTAGATAAAAGTCTTGAGAGAGGGAACAATGTTGAAAAAAACTTAGAAGAGTATATGAGGAAAATTTGGAAGAAAGTAAGCAGTCACTAATTTATCTTCATCAAAGGGCCACCAAAATCCATTTGAAAATGTTCACATTTGCCTCATTTCCATTCTTAATCGGGAAATGACTTCAGTCTAAACTCTCATGATTTCCATTTTACTAAAATTTTTCTCTCCAAAGTTACCATTAACTCTCCTTTGTAAAATTTTGTCTTTTATAATAACATTGAGAGTCTTTTTGTTTTTTTGTATTTTTTTTTTTACTATAAAACTCCCAAAGTAATAAAAAATTTATGGCAAATAGAAATAGGAGAAAGGAAAAAATTAAATCACCAGTATTTCTACTACTTGATTACTCTCTTAGTATTTGGTATACAGAAACTCTTTCTTAAAAGTTTCTACTTAGAACTTTTATAGTTATAAGGTTGTATATCAGAGTAATGACACATGTAAAGGGTAGATTTGAAAAAATATATATGTGGATATAATGTGTTAAAGCTGCCTGAATGTTGCAGATAAGGAGGGGAGATGAGTCCAAGATGATGACTACAGGTTTCACACCTGGCTACAATTTATGGTTCACTTCTTTTCTATCTGACGGCCCCTCCTTTGTGTACTTTGCTGTTCTTCAGCTAAACGAGGTGACGCTAAAGTGTCCTTCATCTGTTACCCCCTAATCCCCCTTGTCCCTTTTTCCTTATGGTCCTTCTTTCTCATGGCTTTAGCCATCATCTCTTTATGGATGATTCCCACATCTTCATCTCAGGTCCTGATCTCTTTCTCAGCCCCTGATCCATCATATCAGTTGCTTGTGATACAGTTGCACAAGGATGCTGCCATGTCATGATTGTAGTCTCAGTACAGTCATGCATCTATTCAAGTTCAACAAGGTGTCTGGCGCTTTGGAAAAGCGTTTGATTTCTGCAAGGGTCAATTACGCCACTTATAGATGGGAATAAGAACACTACTTCTCTTCCAGGGGTATTATGAGCACTAAATGAATAATGGTCTTTTGAAAACAGTACATTAACTTGGCCAGTTCATGATGACCTTTTCCTTGGTTTGAGGCGAAATGAAAGTAATTGAGAATATTTTATCTATCTACCTGTCTACTTTTCTTCTGGTTTTGGCAGATATTCTGTTATGAGCCATCCTTTATTGGGAAGGACTGTCCTTTATCCCAAGACTCTATCTTTCTAATTTTGGGTTTTAAAAATCTTCTTTCTTTTATGAAATGATGTTGCTAATAGATGGTAGTTGTACTGTGAATATTTTAATGTTCTCAGTTATTAAAAAAAAGTTAAAAAGCTGTAGTGCTATGTTATTTCCTCCTTACCCCCACAGTTTCTTCTGTTTACATCTTGTATTAGTGTGGTACATTTGTTATACTTGAACCAATATAATACATGATTATTAATTAAAATCCATAGTTTTTACATTAGAGTTTACTTTTGGTCTTGTGCATTCTGTGGGTTTTGACAAATGTATAATGACATGTTTCCACTGTTACCATGTCATACAGAATAGTTTCGCTGCCCTAAAATCCTCTGTGCTTCACTGATTTGTCTCCCTCCCTTTCTCTGAACCCCTGGCAACCACTGATCTTTTTACTG
This sequence comes from Rhinolophus hipposideros, assembly GCF_964194185.1. NCBI lineage: Eukaryota > Metazoa > Chordata > Mammalia > Chiroptera > Rhinolophidae > Rhinolophus > Rhinolophus hipposideros. The sequence continues at coordinate 65,376,377 of NC_138056.1, read as the reverse complement.
TCTCCATAGTTTTGCCTTTTCCGAAATATCAGAGTTGGAATCATCTAATACATAGCCAGATTGGCTTCTTTCACGTAGCAATACACTTTTAAGATTTCTCCATATCTTTTTGTTGCTTGATAGCTCATTTCTTTTTATCACTGAATAATATTCCTTTGTATGGATGTACCTACCCCAGTTTCTTTATTCACTCACCTACTGAAGGACTTTTGGTTACTTCCAAGTTTTGGCAGTTATGAACAGCTTGCATTTTAAGATTCAAATTTGAAAGTTTTCTTGATATTAGGTGTATTTATTTCCTAGGGCTTCGGTAACAGAGTACTGCCAACTGGATGGCTTAAAACAACAGAAATTTATTCTCTCACAGTTCTGGAGTGTGATATTGTGATATAATAAGAAATACTTATTTTGGTCTTCATCCTTAGCTCCTGGCCAGAGCTCCTTCCTAAACCTTTGTAATTTCTCAAGTGATACGAACCACAGGAGCATCTTGTTATAATATTTGATTTTTGCCGGTGGCTTCTGAAGCACTTCCAGAGTGATAAAAGGGAAAGGAGTATCTCTTGTTATTTATAACACACCCCTTTAAACCACAGGTGAGTTTGTGTTAATGAGGTGACTTTTGGAAAGCCCCTAAGGACAGGGCTGGTTGTCAGGGGAACCACCCTTGTGATTAGAGGTTTGGGACTCTCAGCTCCCTTCCCATCCCCATGGAGGGGATTGGTGCTGGAGGTTAAGTTGATCACTAATGGCCAATAATGATTTAATCAATCACGTCTAAGTAATGAAGCCTTTATAAAAACATCCAAACTGAAGAATTTTGGAGAGTTTCCGGATGGGTGAACACTTTAAGGTGCTGGGAGGGTGATGTCCCCAGAGAGGGCACGGAATTTCCATACACCCTCCTGCCCCATACCTTGCGCTATACAGCTCTTCCATCTAGCTGTTTCTGAGTTGTTAGTTGTTATGATAAACTGGTAAATGTAGGAAACGGTTTCTCAGTTCTGTGAGCCATACTAGCAATTTATTGAATCTGGGGAGGGGTTGTGCGAACCCCTGATTGTTGGATGGTTGGTCAGAAGTACAGATGACAGCCTGGGACTTGAGATTAGCATTTGAAGTGGGGAGCAGTCCTGCGGAACTGAGCCCTGAACTACCGTGTTTCCCCGAAAATAAGACCCAGCCGGACCATTAGCTCTAATGTGTCTTTTAGATCAAAAATTAATATAAGGCCCGGCCTCATTTTACTATAAGACCGGGTCTTATATTAATTTTTGCTCCAAAAGATGCATTACAGATGATCATCCGGCTAGGTCTTATTTTCGGGGAAACATGGTATGTGGGGTCTGTACAAACTCTGGGTGTTACTGTAGGATATCCAGTTGGTGTCTGCCATGAACTGGAGAATTGCTTGGTGTGGAAAAACCCATACATCTGGTATCAAAAGTATTGAGAGTAGGGTAGAAAAACAGTATTTTTCTTTTAGGAGGCTAGTAATCTAAAATCAAAACGTTGGCAGGTTTGTACCTTCTGAGGACTCTGAGGGAGAATTTGTGCCATACCTCTGTGGAGGTGTAAAAAACAACTTTACTCCCACCTTCAAAGTTCTTCTAGCGGGGCTAATAATAAAATTTAACAGAGACAGATTACCAGGGGAAAATATCTGAAGTTTATTTTATGGATGTACCAGGGTGCCAAAAAAATATATACACATGACTTGTATTCATCTTTTATTATCGGTATATATTGAGTATTACAATTTTAATACAGTTGTTTCCTTTCTTAAAATGTGAACACATATTTTTTGGCACTCTCTGTACACTCGGAGTGTCCTAAGAATGAGACCCAAAGAGCCATTGGGCAGTTGAAGTTTATGTGCGCTCTGGAGCCAAGGGGCCAGGGGTGGTGGGGGTGGTTGTAGTGTGGACTTCAAAAGGCAGGAAGGTGATTCACAGGGAGATGAAACAGCAAATGTTTGGTAAGTAAATGTTTGCTGGGCTGTCTTTAACAATGGGACGCAGAGAGGACTTTGAACAGAAGGGCCTTGCTAGAGCCCTCTCTGTCTGTCACAGGTCAGCTCATATTAAACTGTAGTTATCTGTGATGGAGATCTCCCTTCCTGGAACAGGGCTCTGTCTAAATTCCTTCAGGCAGGTAAGCGGGGAGGGTCAATGGTTCTTTCTGAGTCTTTTGTTAGTTAATAACGAGCTAAAAACAGTCTCCCAAAAGGCATATTTTGGGGTGCCAAACTCTGCTTCCCTTACCTCCCTCCTAACTGCTGGTGAAGGTCAACAGTCCTTGATTTTTCTTGGCTTGTGGATCCACCTCTTTACATGGCATTCTCCCAGTATCTCTCTGCCTTCACAGGGCTGTCTTCTTACAAGGACAACAGTGATGTTGGATTAGGGGTCCTTATCTTAACTAATTATATCTGCAATGATCCTATTTCCAGATCAGGTCGCATTCTGAGGTACTGTCAGTTAGGACTTCAACCTATCTTTATTGGGTGAGGGGGTGGGGGCGGAGGGGGGCAGTGCACAATTCAACCCATAGCATGAAGTGATGCTTTCCGGATTATTCCTCTTTAGATACTCATCCTTTTTTGTTGTTGTCGAATTTATGATGTTATCCATCTCTTGCTAATTGTTATTTCAGCTGAAAACCATATCGATACAAGGTCTGATCCTATCGTTGGCTGTGTTATAAAAAGAACAAGCTTCCTTGTGCCCGAATTGAGATGTAGTACTTTTTTCAAATATATAACCTGTAAGATCCATACCAGATGCCAGTCTTTGGCTCTCCCCTGTTCAGATTTTTGTTTGTATGATTCATTTGCCTACTTTGTGGCTTCTCAGTTGTGGAAGAAAAAGGGGTTCTATGGAAAATAACTTCGCGAGACCATCTGATTATGAATTCCTAACAGGGCACTGTGATGGTGGGTAGTCATGCACTAGACATATAACTTCTTTATTTAGTAAAAGGCTTATCTTTGCCTGTCTGTTGTTTGTGCATATCTAGGTTAACACACCTTTCAAATTCCCCCTTTCTAACCCCTCCTTCTAAAGCATGAGAGCATGCATGTAATCTTAACTATTTTGTAATCTGATTCCTGCTTTGCTTTCTCCACCTTCATGCAATCTTCCTTACCCTCCCTGCTTAATTTTAAATGCATAAAAGAAGCTGCAAAACTGTTATTCTCTGGAGCATTTGAGATCTTGCTCCCTGGCATATGTTGTCAGTTTGGCTCAAATAAACTCTTATAAAGCTTCTTTATAAGTTTGGACATTTTTTTTACATCAACACAGTCAAGTTGTTTAAAAGATAGACTAAAGTAAAATTGATGTAAACAGTACTCTTTAATAGAATTATTCAGTGAAAAATAAGTTCATTATTTTTTCCTTTACAGTTTTAGTATGTAAAGAAACTGTGGGGGATAGTTCATAACTTCCACAGATTCGTTTTTCCCTTTCAAGTGATTTTAATTTAGTGTTTTGCAGATTTCAGAAAAATTCTTTCCTGTTTTTCTGTCATCTGACATTCCATGTGAAAACTGACCCATAAACTTGCCAACTTCCAGATCATCATTATAGACAAGGTTTCTGAAATCCCTTTATAGTAATTTCCTGATCAGACAGAGAGGAAGAGAAGGGAGGTAAGTTAAAGTCACATGGAAAGTTACTGGGCAGTTTGAAAATAGTTTGATAAACAGGGCATGGAAGACAATGGGGGAATACATCGTTGGGGAAAAAGCAAAACTGAATTGATTATGTTTTAGGAATGAAAAAATAATTATAAATTTGCGTGTGTGGTTTTTTTTCTTTTTCCACCAGTAAGATTTTAATGTGATCAGTAGACTTTTCCTGATAATAAGAAAAGGATTAAATATTTATTAGATACTATCAAAAAGTAGACCTTAGATAATCTTATCTATTGATATAGCCAGAGCTCCTAAGGGACAGAGATCTAATGTATCTGATAGAAAACAGATTGAATAGCCATTTAGTAACATTATTTTGGCCTAGTAAGAGAAAAGTATTTTATATATTCCAGCGGATTTCTCCAGGAGGGGATTTCTCGCTTCCTCTCATATCTGAGAGTTATATAATTTTTCTCCACTAAAGATATTTACATGTGACTGCAGAAAAACCTAATGAATCCGTCTGGCTTTGCTGTCTTGGTTCCTCACTCTTTTTCATTCTTTTTTCTTGGTTCTCCTATGACTGGGTTATTTCAGAATTCCTATCCTATAACTCATGTTTCTGTCTTCTGCCTGTTCTATTCTGATGTTGATGCTCTCTCTTGCATTCTTCGTTTCATTCATTGAATTCTTCAGCTCCTGAATTTCTGTTTGGTTCTTTTTTATGATTTCTATCTCTGTTTATTTCTCATTTTGTTCATGTATTGTTTTTCTGATTTTATTAAATTGTCTTGATTTTCTTGTAGCTCATTGGATTTCCTCAAAACATCTATTTATTAAATGCTTTATTGGGTAAATCACAGATCTCTGTGTCTTTGGGTTCAGTTATTAGGGGATTCTTACGATCCTTTGGTAATATCATGTTTCCTACAGTTTTGCATTGTTGTTTTTGGCATTTGAAGTAGCTGTCATCTCCTCTAATCTTTATTAGCTGCCTTCAGGTGAAAGATTCTTTTTGTTGGTTCTGCTTATTTTCTGGGGCTTTCTCTGACCTCGTATGCATACACCTGCTCCACACTTCTTTGTTCTTTTTTAAGCTGTGTGTCTTCTCTCCATCTTACAATGGACCAAACCAGCTGTTGGGAACCTCTCTTTCTTTGTCCCAAAGGTGGCACTACAGCTCATGATTGTGGTTTGTCTCTTGTCCACAGACCCTGGTTTTTCTGCACACACTCTCCGTCTACCTGGGCTTGCTTCCACCATTGCCTTCTGGAACGTATACCAGGAGGTAGCCACAGAGTGGGGAAGGTGTGGCTTTGGCTGTTGGGGAATTGCGGGTTCTCATGGGGTAGATGAGGGGATCTTTTGGGTGAGGTTTTCCCGACAGCTTATGGGTGGTCTTCCTGCGAGACTCTGGAACACAGAGAACTGCATCCCTTTAATGCTCTCTGATCCTCTTAACTGCCTCTTTCCCCAACACCTTCATGCCCCCACTCATGGAGCTCTTGCTTTGATGCTCTGGGTGCTGTGGGTGAGAGATGGGTTGCTTTAGCAGCACTCCCACAGTAGTGGTGGTAGCTGGTGCTCACTCACTGCGCTCCCTTTCCCCTACAGGAGGGATCCCCAATCTCCTCTTTCTCTAAGTTGTGCTGCCTTGGGGGGAAAGGTGATGCTGGCAAAGTTCCTCTTACCTACTCTAATGCACCCAAATTTGTGTATTTATTTTGCTCCAGTGGAGTGTTGGAACATCCCCTTTAGAAACCTGGATTTCTATTAAGTCTTTCTCATCCATGAAAACACTGCTCATGTCAGTGTTTTCCAGGTGTCATATCCCAGAGGGGTTGGAGTCAGTTCACAGGCTCCTGCTGGTTCCACAGGCCGCACCAGGTTCTGTCTGCCTGTGATGCACAGTGGGTGACACTCCTCCTGGGTCCTTTGGCATATGATGTTGTATTCCAGAGTTCCTATGGAAGCACTTTTATTCATGGATAGATGTTAAATTTCAAGACTTAGAGAGCTTTATGGTTCTCTTTATGACATGCTGTCTCAAATATTAATCCCTCTGTATTTTTTATAGTGTCCCTCAAATTATGTTTATGTCATTATAGAGCCATTATGTTTATTGCCATTAGATTAATGCCATTCAGACATTTATAAGGTGTCATTAAAACCTGTGTATTTTAGAGGAGAGGAACAAAGCACCATGTGAACAAGCCATTGTGAGAAGAGACAATGAAAACTTCTGTTGATGCTTCTGTTAAGTGAATAATAATTATTTCTTACATTTTAATAGTACTTTGCAAATCCCTTTATGATTCAGCTATCTCATTTCATACTCACAAACCTGTAAGGTTGGTATTAATATTAATATAAATGATGAAACTAAGACTCAGAGAGCTTGGTATGGTGGAATTAAATATTTTTTTAATTTATTTTTTGGCTGACAGGTAGTTGGAGTGGGGAAGGAACATTTTCAGTTGGATGTATGGAACTAGAGTCCAAGAATAATCTTTGCTGGCAATATAGATTGAAGTGAGGTCATCAGGAAGAGAGTAAAGTGAGAAATGGACAAACCTCTGAGGAACAGGGAAGGTTAGGGAAAGGGAACATAAAGGTCATTGAAAAAGAATGGTCAGAGAAGGGAGTTTAGCAGGCAAATGCAGATAGTGTCAAATGTAGCTAAGAGATAAAAATGAAGACTGAAATGTCCAGTGTCTTTAATAATGTGGAGGTTATTGGGGAGAAAGTGGGTTCCCTGGAAGGGGCTGGTTAGCTGGCAAAGCCAGATTGCAGAAACTTGAGGAATGGATGGGAGGTGAAGAATCAGAGACAGTGAAGTTTATTGTTTGGCAGCGAAAAGGGTAGACTTTGGGGTAGCTAGGGGGATGTGTTTAGCATATAACAACTGTGTGTGCGTGCGCACGCGCCCGCGCCCCCCGCTCTGGGTTGTGTCAATCCATTAGAAAACCAGGTATCTAGATGTTTACATTCTTGGAATCCAGTGTAGCGTCCTTCATAAGGTAACTTCTCAGTAACAGTTGTTGATCATGCCTTTAATTAATCTCTTTTTCAACAAGATTCTTTATCAACATCCACATTCCCTAAACATTAAATCTACAGAAAATCTTGATTTTACCTGAGTTCAAATGCACTAAGGGCCTTAGGCATGGCTTAATGGAAAGAAAATGGGGTTTGTAATCCACTAAAACTGTAATTCAAATCTGACACTTTTTAGCTATGTGATGCTGAACAAGTTGTCACTTCTGGCCTCATTTTCCACATCTAGGAAAAGAGGATAGTAACACCTACCATTATAGGACTGTTGTAGGATTTGGTGAAAAAATGTATCGTGTTTTGTATGTAATATGTTGTACGAAGTTGACACTCAGTAAATGCTTTGTAGAAGAAACAGCATGTTACACATTCCAGCACTGTAGTTTTTATAATTTGATTTAAAGTAGCATGTGTAATATAATATAACTTTATGTAAGAACAAGCATACTTAGTTGAAATTTGAGTGAAAAATTAATGTCTGAGTAAAAAATGTTTCTTTTCTTGCCCCCTCCTCCCTTTTCTAATCCAGGTCCTGAGGGAGTCTAACAAATTAGCAGAAATGGAAGAACCACCCTTGCTTCCAGGAGAAAATATTAAAGACATGGGTCTGTAATGGTATTTTTTGTTGAATTTCCTTCTTCTTCCTGACTGCACTGACTATTCAGTACTCTCAGTATGCAGAGAACAGGCTCACTGTCCAGGACAGCTGCTGTCTGCAGCACTCACCACGGTCAGCCTTCCAACAGTTAGTGTGTTCTCTCAGCCGAGGTTTAGACCTATTTGGTTTGTACTTGGACTGCTGGAAAACATGCAAATCAAATTATATCCTGTTGCTTCTCTGCTTTGCTTTACTTTCGTTGAAAGCAGATATCTTTTTTTTCTTTCTTTTTGTTTTTGTTTTTTTTTTTTAACTGTTGCTGAATTCTGGGAAAGAAAATTTTGTTATTTTGAATTACCACAGTAAGATATTGGGTTGCCTAAATAAAAAACATTGAATTCTCACTTTGTACAAGTAATTTTTCTTCAAACACCATTCTCTCTTTTTTCTTCCTTTTTTCCTACCCTGACTAAACACAGGCCAGTTTTTGGGTGGAAAGATTTCATTTCCGTTGCAAAGCAAGCTGTTTGCAATGTAGGTGCCTTTCTTTGTCCAGTCTAAGGACTAAGTGTTAACTTATTGTATGGACTAGAAACTAGAGACAAGCATTCAAGCTCTTTTTTGTCCTCATGCTTTTACTTTAAAATATCTATAGCTTTGGAGAAATAAGTGATTTTTTAGAAGAATAAAGTAAATGGTTTCTTAGCCAAAGTAAACACTACCTTTCATTTTATTATCAATCAACATTTTAAAAGGACTTAGTAAATGCTTAATTTTCCCTGGCCAGATGTCATTTCTTTGTGTAAAACCGTGCAAGCCAAAGGGGGAACTGCCCCCAGATGGGTTGTTCTTGCTTACAGTACATTTAGTTCTTTCACACTTAGCATATTGGTCTCTTCTTGCTCTTGACTCCTGATTGAATACCCCACATTTTCTTTCCTCCCCCCCCCCCACCCTGTCTCTTGTACACCCTAAGCTCTTGTTCTGCTGAATTGCTTACTGAGTTAGGTGTATAGTATCACACTGAATATTATACAATAGCAATAGTTATCATTATTGAGTGCTTACTGTCTCATGTTATCATCCTCACAGTAATCTTCTGAGAAAGTTATTAATCCTGTTTAGTAGATGAGGAAACTAAAGCATAGGGAGATTCCCTTGGTAGTCAAGTTATAGCTAGCATTGTGACAGTTTTTTTGTCTTCTGAACCTAAAGCACATGCTATGTCCACTATGATAAATGACCTTATCAACCACTTTCCATTTACCACTTAGACTCTTTTGTTGGCTCCTCTTATTTGAATAGCATGACTTCATCCATGACCCATTTCCCTTTTTCCTCCTATGTGCTGTTTTTGTTTGACCATATCTAAATTAGTAGCTTTACCTACCGTATATTTACTAATGACTCCAAATTTATTTCTAGTGTGAACCTCTGTCCTAATGCATATAAACAAATGCCTGTATCTTAGACACATGTCCGTTGATATCTTATAGATAGCCCTTAGAGCCAACACCTCCAAACTGAAATCATCACCTTCATCCCTAAATTTACTCCTTTACTTTTATTATCTCCCTCAGTTAATATTAGAAACAGTTGTCCATTCAGTCAAGAAAGAAATCTGGGAGTCATAGTAGACTGCTTTTCTCTGAACTCTGACATTCAATCAGTTACCAGATTCGAAGGAATCAATCTCTAAGAATTTCTTGAATTTATCTTTTCCTCTCAATTTTCAGAAGCCCTAGGTATCATATTTATGTGCATTGAATTTCAGTTACCTATGAGAAACTTCCAGTGGAGATATCTAGGAAAGATATCTTAGGCGTAGGAGAGCGATCAGGGTTGGAAGTCCATATTTTGGAATCACTAGAAATAGATATTAGTTGAAAAATGAGAGGAGGAAAACAGCCCAGATATCATGTTGAGTGAAAAGAGGTCCAAGAATATAGCTTTGTTAAACATTTTACAATTACATGGTAAAAGAGGAACCAGGGAGGGAAATTGAGGAGTGGAGATTGTGGTACAATATAAATTACAGAGAGCCGTGCTATATACTTAACTTTGTCCAAAGAGGCACTTTACTTTCCTACTTCTGTATATTGGATGAGGTTCTTTCTCTGCAGGGAGTGCTGTCTCACCATCTCTACTCGTCTAAAGAAGACCAGCTGTTGGGGCACAACTCCCATGCCTGTGTTCCTTGAACCTTCTCTGATCTCACAGCTCCATGGACTTGCCCTTCTCTGTATCACTTAGAGTATGCTTTTGTGTCTCTCTTTCTGCACAGATGGCATGCTATCATATATTACATTTATTTGTGTCTATTTTATATCCTTATAGATATGTACACGTATTGATTGTCAAAGTCATTTTAGTCTACCTCACAGAAACTATTATGGATTCTTCCTCTGTGAACTCAGTGAAAATTTGAGAGGATTAGTAAATCTAAGCTCTTTTGGTACCACTAGGCAGTATTGGTATTGCAAAATATAGAGGAATACCTAATATAGTAAATGAAATATTCTGATTCAACATCATCTGTATAGACTTGCTTATTGTGCAAAAATTAAATTAGTGTAAAGTACAGGGCTAGAGGAACCTTGAATATATTAATTCATGTAGAAAAGATGTTTGATTTTTAGTTGGCCTGATGTAAATCTGTGGTTTAGCTGTTTTTAAAAAGTTAAAGTAGTTGATGTTGGGAACAGCAACAGAATGCACCAGGGGAGTAACAGCCTCAGAGTATTGCGGCCTGGGCACATCAGCCGTCGAAGTAGCACACACTGCGTATTTCAGCCTTTGCACAGCAAACAGACCACTACGTCAGTGGCATGATGAGGTGCGGAGATTTGAATTTGCAGTCAGAAGAACTGCATTCAGGTCTTCATCTTAGCAGTTACTGGTTCTGAAAACATTAGGCAGTTAGTTTTACTTCTCTGAGCCTTGGTAGTCTCGTCTAAAAGTCGTAGGTAATTGTAGGTCTTATGTACAAGGGTTTTCATGAAGGTAAAAGGAGGTGAAAGTGCTTTATAAAGAAGGACTTCTGAAGAATTCCTAGGCCATCAGTGCCGGTTGTAGCGACCGTTATTTGCTCTGGGAATGTGCCTAGTCACAGTCGCCCTCTTACTTGCTACAAAACCTGCTAAGCGTAAATTCTCTCTTCAGAGTGACTTAGCTGCCACCAGCTTGAGGAGAAAAGGTAAAGGGGACAGAACAAAGCAGAACCTAATGATGATAATAGTAACATAGGTATAAACCATTATATTTGTATAGTACTTGCAATTTTGGAACCATTTTCATTGTATTAGCTCTTGATCTTAGAGTAAAGGGGAAGGTGCAATAAAAATATTGAACTAAGAGGGACATAACCTGTAACAGAATATAGAATAATAATGTTCATTTTCTTGTGTAACAAAACTGGCTCTGGAAGGAATCCAGAAATGATTTTAGGAACATTGAATAACGCTAGTTCCTAATTGAATTAAAAATTCATAAGGGCAAGAAAATATATGCAAGGCAAGTTTGTGTACGTATGATTGGTTTATTTAATTTAAAACCTCCCCTCTAAATGAAATATGCATTGGAAACAATAATTTAAACAATATAGCTCATACTTGAACATTTGAAGATCAGTCTCATTTCAAATTCCATTCAAAGCAGTCAGTCCTTCAAAGTGATGAATAAAAAGCGAAGTCAGGAAGTTGTAATACCCTATTAAACATATTTCATGTCCCTCACTTTTCCCAGAAACCCCTTGAGTGGTTCTTAGAAATGTGTTGCTCCTAATTGAGCTTTACTTCCTTGGTACAATGAAGATACTCCTTTATATGCTGGTTTGCTATAATAAATACATTGCAGGGATTTATGAATCTTTTAAGATACAAAAATTGATATTGTGCATTATGAACTTTACCATATTAAATATTATTTTGAACTAATGGTAGCTGAGTTATCCTGCTTAATTAACTCATGTTTTAAAAAGCAGAATGCTGTGTAGATTCATCATTTGTCATTTAATAAAACAGTGCTAGTAATTATTTCTGTAAAGTTGGACATCAGTTGCTGGGTCCGGGATATTGTATCCTCTTATACTATTATTTTTCTAAGAAATTATATTTCCTATGCACTTCATTTCCCCTACAATATTTTCCCCATAAATGTAATTTGATCAGAAGTTTTCTGGTGTTACATGTTTCGGGTATTGTATTTTTAGGAGTATGTTGACAGACTAGACATGGCCAGAGAAGACCAGCAGATTGGTGAGGTGATCCAGAAAATAGGATAAGATGACTGGTGATTATGCCATGAGACATTTCCTGTTGTTAACCACCATTACCACCACCCCTCCACCCACGACTCCAACTACCACACTGATTTTATCACACAGGGATGGTGGCTATCTTTGTCTTCTGGTCTGTCTCAGTGCAGGGCGAGCCCCCGCCTCTTCAGTCCTCTCCATTTAGTGTACATTCCTTCCCCAGATTACTGCATGGTTGGAAATATGGATTTGGCTTCTGAGTTCTCTTTGTATCACTAATTCCATTAGTTTTGAGCATAAGTTAGAGAAGCACTCAGAATTCTGTTAAATTTTATTTGTGAAAAGATGAGAGTGCAGTTTTTAATAGTGCACAATACATAGTAAATTGTGGATTCTTTGCCTTTTCAGCCAAAGATGTAACTTATATATGTCCATTCACTGGTGCTGTACGAGGAACTCTGACTGTTACGAATTACAGGTTATATTTCAAAAGCATGGAACGGGTAAGACTTGTTGGATTCGATTTTTACATACCATCTGTGTTGTTGGAAGTCAGTTTTGTTCATTTTTATTAAAGCATTTCTAATTAAGGTTTTTCTCAGCTATAATTGTACAGTATCCGTTGCTCAAGTTTTGTTTTTTGCTTTCCTTTCTTTAGGATCCCCCATTTGTTTTAGATGCTTCTCTTGGTGTGATAAGCAGAGTAGAAAAAATTGGTGGTGCTTCTAGTCGAGGTGAAAATTCTTATGGACTAGAAACTGTGTGCAAGGTAAATGTCATAATATTTGTGCTGTTATATTTGGTTTGCAAAGTTTCCTGTTAATTACAGCCTGTGTTTAGACACTGGTTCCCAAAGTATCAAATGGATTTCAAACTAGAAATGTCATTCTAGTAAAGGAAAACATTTAGGAGTAATAGAAAGGTAATCTATCATGAATTAGACTTGAATTCTTTTGGACCCTAAAAAGTACTTTCACATTCATTTCATGGTGAGCCTCATAAAAATCCTGAAATAGGCATTATAGACATTATTCCCTTTAATTTACAAATTAGAAACAAGGATCTGTGAGCAATTAAAGCATGGCACTTTGTAGTGGAAGACTGGTTATGACATTCATCATCACCTATCTTTCCTCTTTAGTTTTCATAAATTTTCTGCTTCTGAAACAATTGTGGGGAAAATTTGATATTATAGACCTTCCCTGTTTTCTTATCTAACTGGCATTCTTTAACTACATTGAAACTTGAATGACATTTAGATTTTTACAATTTTAACATTCAGTCACAGATGTTTAATTAATACCATGTGCCACACTACAGGGCACTGTTCTCCTGGTTATGGTCTAATTAATACCTGTGCACATCTCAATTCTAGATCACCTTTTCCTTTCTTGTGGTCTTCTGTTGGTACCGAAAGTAAAAGCAACAATACATGCATAACTTTCAAGATACTTCGTTGATCTTAGAGATTTTGTGAATCTGTTAAAGCTAATGACTTAGTAATTACTGTTTTGCCTTTTCATTGTAGCCAGAAGGTCTCTAAGAGTGTAATAATTGCCAGCCATGTGTCAAGCACTTTGTCTCCTGATAATGTCTCCTGCGTGTAATAGTAAATAGAGCATACAATATAAGAGAAAATGAAAGAGGGTGACTTTGAAATCTTGATCATTTTAAGTGTAATTTTTTTCATGGAACAAGACCATTAGCAAACAGATATTTGTAGGGGCTTCTGCTGTGATAGTTTTAAAGAACTGTCGTTAACAGAGTGCTTAATGAGTATCTCTACTAGTTATAAAGATAATTACGGAGGAAAGACAAGGTATCAACTAAAGTTCCCACACGTTTGTTTTAAGGGATGGTAGAGCTAGCATAATTCTGGATAGAATTTGTAATAAAATGTTGTATTTATTCATGTACAGTAGGTACATTGTAGAAGTGTGTCTCTGTTTGGATTTGCAGAATGGGGTATATAATAAAGTTATTTTGAATTTTGCCTAGGTTAAAACACTTAAATGAAGTCTTGAAATTATTCTTAATTCCCATTTATTTTCTTAGTGCTATTAAGATGTCAGTAAACCAGGGCATAGAAAATTGCTGGAGGACAAATAATAGAGGCAACCTTGTTCTTTAGATCTGAGTGTAGAGACTGGGATGATACCAACCAAACTGTTCAGAGCTTATGTGCCGATAGACACTTGAAGAACTTTGACATGGAAAGGAGGAAGACCTTTAGGCAGAGTTTGGTTTAGCCAGAAACTTATAAAGAGAAGATCCAATGGAGTTGAGTCTTGGGAAGGGATCGTAAGAAGGAAAACAATCACCAGGCCTAATGGGAACAAAGACACTTATGAAATATAACAAGAGCTGATCAGGTTTTTAATAGGGAAATTCATGACAGGAAATGTGCTTTCTTTCATAGGGAAAGGATATATACTGATAGTGTGTATCAATCATGATATTAAGCTTCAGATACAGTATGTCTAATCTCCATGGCCCTCTTTCACTGACTTACCTTGTGTATATAAGCAGAGGTAAATTTTCTGTCCTCTGAATTCTGCCATGTATTAGAGTGCCTTGTGTTTCTTTTTATTTCTCTCAATAAGAATGTGTAATTTCCCTTCCTTCAGGAGATGTTGTCTGATTTATTTTTGTATCCCACATTCACAAATCTTAACATTTTAAAAGATAGTTTCAAGTTACCTTATTTGTTTTTTAAATGAAAAGGGAACAAAAAAATGATAGATGGCTACATTGATCCTAAATCTTTTCTAGGATATTCGAAATTTACGGTTTGCTCATAAACCTGAGGGGCGAACGAGAAGATCCATATTTGAGAATCTAATGAAATATGCATTTCCTGTGTCTAATAACCTGGTAAGATGGTTCTTATCTTTGAAAAATCTGTATTATAATTATTGATGTAGTGTAAAGAAACATGTCTAGGATATCTGGAATATCTACATTTACAATTCTTCTTTTAAGAAGTTATACATTTAACCAGATGTATAATTTGAAGTTATACATTTAACCAGATGTATACATTTAACCAGATGTATAATTTAGGTTTTAACCTAATCTATCTAACCAATTTTTTTAGATATAAAATGAGGGAGCAGGATGAGCTGTTTTCTGAGGCCCATTCCTGTGTACTGACATTCATAATTATATGATCTTTTTATCCAGGTTGTTTCCGTGATGAAAACTGTATGTGGTCTTCATTAGAATTTGGAGAACTGACACTTAAGTCTAGTAATTTTAAGAGGGTAGGGTGGACAGATACTTAACTGAGTTCCTACAATGTGTTATTAATAGTATTAGGCCCCTCATTTATGTTATAAAATCGAACTTCTATAGTAGCCATATGGTGATAACTATTATTTATCCCTACTTTAAAGTTGAAACCAGAAGCAGGTAACTAATTAATTCAAGGGAATAGCTAGTAAGGAGTAAAATTTGGAATCAATACTCTAGTTTGAATGTTTTTCATCATAGTAGTTCCCACCATTCTGTCTATATAAATTTTTTTTGATACATAGATTTCATGCCAAAAAATAAAAAGTTAACTCAGTGTGTTTTAGGAAATATAGCATAAACTTCAAAGCTGCTTAACTCCCGATATTGGTGATGTCAAACTAATTAATTATATCAGAAGACATCTTTTTTATGTAATGTTTTTCATTAGAAGTAAACCTAAAATGGCCACCAGGTATATCTGAAAGAAGTATGGTGATGTTACCATTTGATAAATCTTGGTGGTGGGCCTCTGTGCTTTCCTGTATGTTTGAAAAAAACACCAATACAGAGTATCCTGTCAGATAAATAAGTGAAAACTTTGGGTATGATAAGGATACTTTTCTGATTTATTACCTCCTTAAAAGTCTTTTTAGCTATGAACTCTGTTTATTTTTTATAGCCTCTTTTTGCTTTTGAATACAAAGAAGTATTCCCTGAAAATGGGTGGAAGCTCTATGACCCTCTTTTAGAGTACAGGAGGCAGGTATGTACTTTTTCCTTTCAATTTTAATATTCTGTATTTTTATTTTAATGAAATTTTCATGGGTAGAAGTAAACAGCTTTGTAAGTTATGTCGTTTTTGTTGTTGTTGTTTTCTTAATAAAGGGTAGGCCTGATTTCTTGGCTGCCTTTCAGTTTCTTTAAAATGCTTCTCAGACTGTGCCAATGATCTTTTATGAATCTTTACTTATCTAAAAGTTTACAAGTAAATCAGTTTATTTTAAAAATGTTTAATAATTTTAAAAAAATATAAATAGAAGTTTATTGTATAAAATTAAGGCCTTCATACTTCATAGTTCATTAAGGCTAAAAATGAAGACGAGGTTATTTTTTAAAACCTGCACAGAAATTTCACTTTCACTTCCCCTCACCCCCAACTATTAAAATGGTCTGACCAAATGTTATCAAAACAAACACTGTAAAGAACACCAAGTCCTTTAAAAACAACTATCCCAAATGTTATTTCTTGGCATAGGCGATCTTCATGGCATGGGATGGTGTGATCTTAAATCCTTCAAATATATGGTGATGGAAGGAGAACAGAATTTGGGTGGTGAGCACATAGTGTAATATATAGATGATGTCTTATAGAAATGTACCCTTGAAACCTATGTGATTTTACTAACCATTGTCCCCAATAAATTTAAGTTTAAAAAAAATGAGAGAAAAAAGAAAATAGAAATCCTTGTAAAGCAACCCTGGCAGTTCTCGCCTGTCCATCATTTTCAAATCCAACCAATGCAATGAATGTCATGCCTCCCAGGTACCAAACATACTTCCTTAAAAACAGGGAAGTTATTAAACAGCATGGATAACTTCATCTCTTTAGTCTCTTCTGATAAATTATTAAGGAATAAAATATAGTTTGGAGGGTAATCAGGGACCTGAGTTTTTCGTGTTGCATTTCCTTGGTTATTAGCTGAATTTGGTGTTCCCTGGCCAGGCTTTTTATTTGCCGTCATTGCTGTTTGTTCCACAGTTTTGGCTTTTTTCTTGTTTCTTCTCTTTGTCAGCAAAAGTGCCACACGTTTTAAATATTCTATCAGGATCTGTCTTTGTATACTGGATTCGCATTGGTTTACCATGAAATGGAAATCCCTGTAACTGTCTCAAGGCATCTGTGGATGAGGCCAGTAGTTTAAATATAACAAAGGCCCCTCATCTTCACTGTTTTTAAAGCCGTAGTATCTACCACATGGCCAGCCTGGGAAAACAGGGCATATAGTGATCTCTCTTCAATTCTTCTTCTAAATTATGTCATTCATATCTTTGATGTAAATTATATGACTTGGTCTGATATCCATGGTTTGGGGTAAACTGTTCAAATAGCCTCAGACCAGCACCGTGTCCCATAAACTAAAAAACATTTAATTTTAAAATAAAAATAAATGGTAAATACATTTATGTTTTAGTATTCTTATATGCCATTCAACATTATTCACTCAGATTTTTCTCTTTTGGGTAGCCTATAATTTGATTCTGAAAAAAATTTCTGATAGTTCAGTTTATAACTTATTTTTACATAAAATTTTGAAAGTTTTCCGTCTTCACAGAAGACATACTTCTACATAAAATGTTAACAAATCAAACCTGATAATATGTAAAAGAGGTAATATATCATGACTAAGATGGGTTGGTTTAATATTAGAAAACCTAATAATGTGATTTAATTCACCACAGTAGAGCTTAAAGGAAATCTGTGTTACAGCATATCATTTCCCTATTCTTCCTCAGTACATTACTTCCCAGAGTCCCTATACTGCAATATTTAAACTATACCTAAAATAGTCTTTATTTTTAAGTTTGCACTTGTTCACTGTACTTTCATGAGAATTTAAGTTCTCACACATTGATTGTTTTTTTGGTAATCATTAGATTTATATCCAAATTATTCTAGAATTCAGTTATGAAATCATTAAGCTGATTTTTATATTTAGATTTCAAATACTGCATTTAAATTATAGCTTCTAATTTACTTAGTTTTGTTTCACAAAGCCAGGAAAAGTTAAAAAAAAATACCACTAGAGAACTAATAGTATCTAAATGGTTTGAAAGTGAGTTTCTGCATAGTCACGTGTGAAGTAAAATTTTAAATTGCTTTTTCAGTTATAAAGCCATCAGCTGGCAAAATATGAAGAAGAATACAAAATAAATTGATCAACTAAAAACTGAGTCTACAAGTGACATTGCAAGATTTATGCTAACCCAAAAATCCAATGTCAAAATTAGAGGGGGAAGCAACCATAAAATCTAACAAATGTCTTTAGAATTGTAAAAATGGGACTATTTTGGGGGTATCTGGGCAAAAATTGCTGTGTGTTTTAGTGGCATTTAACATAGAACTTTGAAAAGCAGATGAGATATCTGTGCCCTGAGAAAAATAAATTATCATTTAAAAGAGAAAAAAAGTTAAAGAGTAAATGAGCAGCTGTACCCATACAGAAAGAGAATTATGAGATTAGGAAATGTGGCAGTCAGAATAGAGCATTGAATTTCACCTTAAATGATATAAATGCCTTATGGGCTTCGACTTATTAGAGCAATTTGTTGACTTTTTTTCTGAAGAGTTAGACATTTTTTCTGACTCTTGAGTCAACCAAACAAAGTAGTGGACAGGACACAGTTTTTTTGTAGTTAGAAGCCTCAATTTATTAAAATACCTTTTAAGTTCATTATACAAAAAAAATGAAAATCATCTCTTAATGTAAACCTTAAGACTAAAAATAAAGCATGAGTATTCTTTTTTCTTCTTTAAATAATTTTTTATTTTTAAATTATAGTGGATATACTATATTATATTAATTTCAGGGTACAACATAATGATTAGACATTTATATAAATTATAAAGTGATCACCCTGATAAATCTAGTACCCATTTGACATCCTACGTAGTTAATGTAATATTATTGACTATATTCCTCATGCTATACTTTACATCCCCATGACTATTTTGTAACAAACAATTATACTTCTTAATCCCTTCCCTTTTTTCATCCACCCCCTCAACCTCCCTCCCATCTGGCAACTTTTAAAACGTTCTCTGTATCTATGAGTTTCTTTTTGTTTTGTTTGTTTATATTGTTCTTTAGATTCCACACATAAGTGAAATGGTATGGTGTTTGTCTTTCTCTTCTGACTTACTCCACTCAACATAATACCCTCTAGGTCCATTCATGATGCACATGCTGAGATTGCATTCTTCCTATGGCTGAGTAATATTCCATTATATACATGTACCAACTCTTCTTTATTCATTCACCCATTGGTGGACACCCAGGCTGCCTCCAAATCTTGGCCTTTGTAAATAACGCTGCACTGAACATAGGGTGCACATGTCCCCTCGAAGTAGCGCGTTGCATTTCTTCAGATAAATACCCTGAGGTTGGATTACTGGATCCTTCTTTGTCTCCTGTTATAGCCTGTGCTTTAAAATTTGTTTTGTCTGGTAGAAGTATTGCTATCCCAGCTTTTTCGGTTGGTTTGTTTTCATTTTCATGAACTATCTTTTTCTATCCCTTTACTTTCAGTCTGTGTCTCTTTCAATCTGAAGTCTCTTATAGGCAGCATATGTAAGGGACTTGTTTTCTTATCCACTCAGCACCCTGTCTTTTGATTGGAGCATTTAATCCATTTACATTGAAAGTATTTGTTGATAGATATATAGTGATTGCCATTTTATTATTCATATTTTTCATCTTCCTGTTAAAGAAGTCCCTTTAATATTTATTGTAGTACTGGTTTGGTGGAGATGAACTCCTTTAGCTTTTTCTTGTCAAGGAAGCTCTTTGTCCTTCGATTCTAAATGATAGCTTTGCTGGGTAGAGTAATCTTGGTTGTAGTTCCTTGCCTTTCATTACTTTGAACATTGCATGCCAATCCCTTCTGGCCTGCAAAATTTCTGTTGAGAACTCAGCTGACAGTTTATGGCAACTCCCTTGTAGGTAACTAATTGCTTTTCTCTTGCTGCCTTTAAGATTCTGTCTTTGTCTTTAACCTTTGGCATTTTAGTTATAATGTGCCTTGCTGTGGGCCACTTTGGGTTCATCTTGTTTGGGACTCTCTGTGCTTCCTGGGTTTGTATTCTATTTTCTTTTCCAGGTTAGGGAAATTTTCCATCATTATTTCTTCAAAAAGGTTTTCAATTCCTTGCTCTCTCTCTCCTCCTTCTGGTTCCCCTCGATGCAAATGTCGGTATACTTGCTGTTGTACTGGAAGCCTGTTAAACTATCCTCATTTTTTCTTTTCATTCTCTTTTCTTTTTGCTGTTCTGATTGGGTGTTTTCTGCTACTTTCTAAATTGCTGATTTGATCCCCTGCTTCATCTATTGTTGATTTTCCTTAATGTATTCTTTGTTCTAGCTATTGTATCCTTCATTTCTGACTGGTTCTTTTTTATGTTTTCTATCTCCATTTTCATGTTAACTATCTCTTTGTTGAAATTCTCACTGAGATCATTGAATATCCTTATAACCAGAATTTTGAACTCTGCATCTAGTAGATTGCTTCTCTCCATGTTGTTTAGTTCTTTTTGCAAGCTTTGTTCTGTTCTTTCATTTGGTACATGTTTCTTTATCTCCTCATTATGGCTGCCTCCCTGTGTTTGTCACTATGTGTTAGGTAGCACTGCTACATCTCCCACTCTTGGTAGAGTGTCCTTATGTAGTAGGTGTCCTGTGGAGCCCAGCGGTACAGTCTCCCTTGTCACCTGCTCTAGGAGTGTCCCTTGTGTGGGTGGTGTGTACCCTCCTGTTGTAATTGAGCCTTAGTTGCTGTTTGCATGTCAATAGGAGGGATTAATCCTCAGGCTGATTGGTTACAAGGACTGGCCTTGACTGTAGGGGAGGAGCTGTTGTGCAGTGGCTGACCTCATGGAGCAGGATTTGCTTTAGCAGAGCCCTGGTGCCTGCGCAGTGTGCCCTTTGGATGTGTCATTTGTGGAGGTGTTTGGGTGGTACTCTGGTGTTATCTGAAGTTGGCCATTGGGTGTGTTGGTTCTGGGGTCTCTTGGGAAGGGCTCTGGTGCAGGCCAGGTTCAGTCGTTACCTTTGCCCTGCCGAGGCCACTTAGTATGAGTTACAAACTGTTTTGCAGATCTTTGTCCCTCGTGCTGAGATTGGAGGTACCTGGGAGACGCTAAGGTGTTAATCGAGGCCAGCTGTTGCTAGTGCCAGGTTTAGAGCTGCTTAGCAAGAGGTACAGGCTGTTCCATGACCAGATACTGCTTGTTTCGGGTTTGTGAACCTTCGAGAGATTTTAAGAAAGACAACAGCATGAGCCAAGATAGGCCGTTCGTATGGAAAAGCCACTAAAAAGGGTTTGGATGGGCCTGCAAGTAGGGTGGGGCTGAGTCTCAGGGAGTCACCAAAGCAGGGTGAACTGTGTGAGCCACGTTGATGGAGACTCAGGTATGGTGCCTGCCTGAATCTATAAGCTGGACTAGCAAAAGAACAATGGCTCCTGCCAGTACTTCTATCTGGGGGGACACTGCCCCTCCAGCCCCGAAGCCAGACAATTCAGTTCTTCCCCACATGTCCCCCAATGCCTCCCAAGCTACTGCCCCAGCACCAGAACCCAGAGCGAGTGAGTCCGTCACCAAGTAAGTCTGCATAGAGGTCTTTTAAGAGGAATGGCTGGAACTCCAGTTGCCCTTTGTCTCACTCAACCATAATCTCTGCTGGTTTTCACAGACAGAAGTTATGGGGACTTCTCTTCCCAGCACTTGAACCCTGGGCCTGGCGTAAGGCTGGGACCCTCGTTCCTCTGGGGGTAGCTCCATAGCTGAGATGATCCCTCCAGATTTTTGACAGCCACATGTCTGTGTGGGGCCAGCCCAGTCCGTGTCTCTGCCCCTCCTAACAGTCTTGACTTGGTTTGTTCTATATATCCTTTCTTGTAGGACTTCTGTCCAGGTAGACTTCAGATGATTCTCGATGATGTTTGTTATGTAGTATAGTTTGTAATTTTGATGTGTTTGTGAGAGGAGGCAAGCACAGCGTTTACCTACTCTGCCATCTTGACTGGAGATCCCTCCTTTTTATGATTATTTTGTTCTAGGTAAAGTTAGTTATGGTAGTTAAAGTGTTTATGCTAGTATAAAAGAAGCAACTGGACATTGTACGTAATCCATTTCAGTCTCAGTGATGTTCTCCTAATAATCAATGGCAGGATTCTTGGTAAATTATAGTTTTTGCATTTGATCTTCATTTTCATAGTTTCTGCTTCTTAGTAAATAGGTCTGGAAGCCGTGGTTTTGGGCCTTATTTTACTGGTCTCTGCCTTACCTGGGCTCCGGTGGAGGTACAGCAACTTGGGGGGTGGCATCAGGGACATACGGGGAAAGACTGAACCATGTCGCTGCAGGACAAGGACTAGAGGGACAGTTTTTTTTCCCCCGTGTGGAGTACTCCCGTGCAGCCGGCAGACAGGCACCATCCTTCCTGTGTTGAACCCTCCCCCCATGCCCATGGCCAATCATATTCTTTTTTTATTGAAAAAAATTGTGGGTGGTATTACTTGCACGCTGTATAAAATTGAAAAGGTACAAAGGGTATATCCCTTCTAGGCCGTCCTTGTCTCCCAGCCATCCCAGTTCCTCTCCCTTTAGGAAATATTATTACTGGTTTCCTATATATCTTTTCAGAGATTTTATGCCTACAAAGCTTATGTATGTATGTACATTATTTTTTAAAGTGGATGATAGCATACTATGCATACTATTTGTGCCTTTTTAATTTAGTGTGTGTGTGTGTGTGTGTGTGTGTGTGTGTGTGTGTGTGTAAAGAGGCTGCTGGCACAGTGCCCTGCACATAGTAAGTACTCAATAAGTGTGTTTTTACTATAATTTGATTTCTTTTGATTCTGTCTTTTTCTGTGATAATATGAGTGTCAGGGGTCATAAAATTTAAAAAATACATGTTTTAATTCCAACCATTTAATATAATGGCTTTATTTTCTATAGAACAACAGATGGAAAAATGTAAGTGTCTATATATGAAGTAGTACACTAGTTATAAATATAGCAAATATTGAAGGGCCAATGAGAGCTTAATAATCGATGTGTTCCTAAAAAGATGTAGTAAGTATTTCTCTTGCTTCTTTTTGGCTTTGCCTTCTATCACTCCCTTGCTTTTCTAATACCTTTTATATTAGCAATATTTCATTAGTATTGTAATGTAGAGTGAAACATTCACTGTAGGCATGTAAGTGATAAACATGTATGTAGCATTCCAGTGGACACTTGGTGCCTGTCCTCTGAATTTCTTTGTATAGATGGATGGCAGCAAACTCAATCAGCGAATGAAACTGAATGAAACTGTTCATTTTGAAGACAGGGAATATTTGCAGTCTCGCTGTTTCCTTCCTTCCTATTGGATATGTAGCACAGACCCAGCACTTGATCAGTATTTAATGATTTAATAAATCTATTAACATAAAAGCAAATGCCAAAAAGAACACAGATCCCTATATTAGAATGCCATCCTAGTAGCCCAGTCACCACAGGCAGACAATAACTATTCCAACAACTTAAGAGGTGGATAGCAGAGAGGAGAGAGATTGAATAAGATGGCTTCTATTCTCATGTCTTGGAATATTTTAGTTAGGTAGTAATTCGTGTTATGTTTTATTTCACATACAGGGAATTCCAAATGAAAGCTGGAGAATAACAAAGATAAATGAGCGATATGAGCTTTGCGATACATACCCTGCCCTTTTGGTTGTGCCAGCAAATATTCCTGATGAAGAATTAAAGAGAGTGGCATCCTTCAGATCAAGGGGCCGTATCCCGGTAAGTATGAAGCTTTGATGAGACTTAGTAAATGCTTTTATACTCTGCATAATGCTGAGGTTAACAAATGGGAGAATGGATGCAGGATAAAAATAACTACAGCATCAGGTCTTTTATGGGATGTTAGAGAATGAGTTATTTAATACACTTAAAACTGGGGGAAAGACTTAAAGAGATTTCAGGAGAGTCTGACATGGCTATTGGAGAAGTGCACAGAATTGCATGATTCTTAACTTGAAAATAAAGCTGCCTCTGTATATTATTCACTATTTTTTTTATCTTATTATATACATTCTTTAGTCATGGTGATACATGCTCTTTTAGACCTTTCTTTCCTTTAAATCCTAGAAAAAGGAAAACTACAAAATCATGAATTACTGTGTTCTAGAAAGATCAACTCAAATAATTTTAGGTCCAAAATTCATAGGTTCTGAAGACTATAGTTGGGCAATTTTGTGGATATATTAATAAAACTTTCAACGTGGGGCTTACCTAGCCCTCTATTCATGTAGTTTTTCTAGAGACAACGCTTTCCTGTAATCAGTGACTTTTATAAATCAGTATCTGATTAAAGAATTAAACCAGGTTTTCTATATGCCAGAGTTGGCTAGAAAGAATGGTGATGATATTTCATAGCAGCTTCATATGTTCTTTCATAGCTGGGCTTTGGATCCAGTTAGAAAGCAGAGTTTTATAGAGTAATGTTTTTGAGAAGAATTATAAACAGAAGTAGATAAAGGGTGTGTCACCGTTTTCCCCCATTCAGGTTTTATCATGGATTCATCCTGAAAGTCAAGCCACAATCACTCGATGTAGCCAGCCCATGGTAGGAGTGAGTGGGAAGCGAAGCAAAGAAGATGAAAAATACCTTCAAGCTATCATGGACTCCAATGCCCAATCTCATAAAATTTTTATATTCGATGCCCGGCCAAGTGTTAATGCTGTTGCCAATAAGGTGAGGTTGTCTTTCAGTCACTAAGATAACAGTTTCATGAATCAGCAGTTTGGCAGAAGCCACACTCGGTATAGTAGAAAAAGTTCAGTTTTTCCAGTAATAAAGATGTAGATTCTCATCCTGGCTCTCCTGCTTGTTGGCATGACTTTCAGTTAGTTATTTAATCTTTTTAGACCTTAATTTGCTCACTTGTAAAATGAGAATAATAATAGCTAACAGAGTTGTTTTAAGGGGAAAAAATCATCTAATAAAAAGAATGCATAACTCTATGCTTACATAATGGGTCGGTATTCAGCAGTTATTAGTTTCTCCCCTCTCCAAACTTGATGATTGAGTCTCTGACTAACAAGTCGGCGCAGCACTGCTGTAGGAAGCCTGAAGCAGTGTTCTCAGTGACCAGTGCTGCCTCTTCTGGCAGCCCGCCAGCTGTACAAGGTATTCAGACTGAAGACTTGGCAGTTAGCTGGAGCAGTAGTCCTCATTTCTGCTATAGAAAAAATACTTGTGTTGTGGAAATAGAAATTTTGGTCCAGTTGACAAAATCTACCATAGAAGAAGGAGAGGGAAGAGATACAACTTAGCTTTTAAAAATTACCTGTTTTTTTTTTTTTTTACTCCCAATAAGCCATGTATATATATTATAGAAGAATTAGCTAATTCAGAGAAGCCAAAAAGAAGAAAATATCATAAAAACACTCCTAGTCCTGTAACTAAGAGAGAAATATCATTAAACTTTGGTTATGCTCCCATATCTATGTGTATATGTATGCACATATATTTGAAACAGATGGGATAATTGTAACTTTTTAAAAAAATGGACACTGTGTCTTTCTATGCCAATAAAAATTCATCTATAACATTATTTTAATGGTAGAATAATAACTAATAACAACAACTGTTTTTGGATATTTAGTGTATTTCTGGGTTTTTTGCTTTTATTAAAAATGCTGGAGATGATCATCCTTTTAATTAAATTGTGGAGCATGTACCTGATTATTTCCATCCTGTTTAACATTTTGAGGGCATTGTGAATTCCAGTTCTTCTCCATTAAACTGTAAATATCCCTTCTTAAAGGAGCAATGAGATAATGTGGATGTGAAGCCTGTAGCCCAGGTACTGGCTTATATTTTTCCAGTAATTAATTGTTCCCCTCCCTAAATTTTATACCATGAATTAACAGGAATGAGATTGATATTTTCTAGGATGAGAGAATATAAGGCAGAAAATGGGCAAAATGTTATATTCCTCATCTTTTAAAAATCATTTTCACATATATTTCATTATGGAAATCCCTTTTTAAAAAAATTCCAAAATATTTTATTTGTTGCGAATTTTTTTGTTACAAAATATGTAGTAGACAATATAAAAAACTAGGAAGGCATAGAAAAAAATAAAGAAAGTAAGAATCAATCATAATCATTAATATTTTGATATATTTTCCTCCACTATTTCTTCTGTGCATTTAAATATTGGTTATTTTGTTTCATTGTTTTTCCTCTTGACATCATAAGAATTATTTCTTTTCCTGAAATAGTCTTAAAAATATAGTACTCATCGTATAGCTATGTCATTATTCATTTAATCATTATTCTGATATGGGGCATTTAAATATTTAGTACTTTAAATATTGACTGAAATAGATAATTTTTTGACATCTTCAATTATTTCCTTAAAATAGATTCCTAGATATACAATTACTATATCAAAAATTTAGATATGCATATTTTTAAAATTTTATTGCAAATTGCAAATAGTCTTCAGAAAGCTTGATTCATTTTACAGCCTGACGTCTTTTCTCCCGTTTTTTTGAGATATAATTGACATTTAATATTGTATAAGTTTAAGGTATACAACATAATGATTTGATATATGTATGTATAGAAATGATTACCACAATAAGTCTCTTTAACATCCATCACCTCACGTAGTTCCCAATTTTTTTTCCCCTTGTGATGAGAACTTTTAAGGTCCACTGTCTTAGCAACCTTCAAATATACAATAAAGTGTTATTTACTCTATTCACCATGGGGTACATTTGATCTCCAGAACTTATTCATCTTATAACTGGAAGTTTGTACCTTTTGACTACCTTTGCCCAATTCCCCCACTTACCCCCCTTTTTAAAATTTGCAGAGTATATATACTTATTGCAACAAATATTTTTTACCTGCTTAGTACGAACATTTTTATAGCTTAAGTCATATGAATATGTCAGATGCACTTGCAACCATGACCCATGTCAAGAATGAATACTTTGCCAGCCACTCAGTCTTCTGTGTGTGCCCCACCCCAAGCACATCTACTTTCTACTAAAAGCAACCACTATCCTCACTTTTATCGTAATCATCTTACATTGCTTTATACTTTCATTGCTGAAGCATACGTCCCTAGATGCTGTCATTTGGTCTTGCCTCTTTAAATACTGTGTTTGATATGTCTCTTCAGTCTCTCTTAGTCTGTAGTCTTCCTCTTACCTAGCTCTTTCTTTTATGTATATTTTATCTGTAGGTTATTCCATAGTCCAGATTTTGCTGATTAAATTATGCTGTGGCTCACCTTTCTTCTGTCCTCTGTTTTCTTCACATGAATTCAGAGGTTTGTTGAGATTCAGGTTCAGTATTTTAGCAAGGCTATAGGGGTGTATGAGGTGGCAAATAATTTCTGGCTGATTCTCCTTTTTGGGATGTTAGCAGCTGTTGACGCTTAGTGCCTAAAGACATTCATTCACTGGGGTGCAAAATGGTAGTATTCTAACCTCATGATTGCGTTTGCAGCTATTAGCTGAAACACTTCAAAGAAACACTTTCTGTTACCTATTGGTTAACCAGCAGTTCAGTTCATATTAATACAAGCTAGAATAAATTCTTGATTCTTCTTATTTACCAGTTTTTCCAATAATGAATTTACTTCTATCATCCCACAAAGGTGACTAATTTTTTTAAGTGTCATTATGAATACATTATTTAAACTTAGCCAACATTTTTTAATCCACTGCAGAAAATATTTTTTCAGAGTTGTAATTTTCCTTCTCGGGGAGGCTTTGCAAGTTATATCCTGAGTTCTTTTGACATAACCACAGTAATCTTTGCTGTTGGGTATGACAGGATATGCTCGTCAGGAAATCTTGTACATTTCCTGCCCTAGACTTGAAATAGCCATTTCTCTAAAAAGTTCTGGTTTGTGTTAGGAAATGGTATTTCAAACCATAATCTGAGTGCTAAGGATACTTACTTGCCTCTGGGTTGGTCCTGCTTCTAGGTCTTTTCAGGGGATAGAACTAAGAAATATTTATATATTTTTAAAGATATGGTACCTCGTGGTTCATAATGGTGCTTTCAATTTAAATTCAGTGCTAAAGTTTTTAACAACTTGATCTAAATTACATGTGTATCTCCTTTCTTCCACACCAGGAATCCTGGTTCTGAGGATACAGGATGATAACATTAGTATGTTCCATAATTACTTATTTGCTTTATGCTACCCCAGTCTCAGAATAACAATACTGCCATCACCAGTTCAGTTACTGAAAAGTTAATTGTTTTTGCATTTTCCCCTCCATTCTCCCCATTTTAAAAATACATTTATTATATTTACATTAGATGTTTACATTATATATATTTACATTATTATCATTAAAGCATATAGTCATATAATACCCTTTACATATCTCTTTTGTACACATACTCTCCCTTTTACCTCTGACTTCTACAACTAGCTATATGTTTCGTACTTATGAGATCGGACAATTAAGTTTGCGAACTCATCCTGGAAAAAGTGCTATAATACATACCTCATTGCTGAATATCACTAGTCACCTTCCAAGTATTCCCCTTGAGAAGCTATGCACCGATGCCTTTTTCTGAAATGGGCATCAGAGCTGTCGTTGTATTACCCTTGATGTCCTGAATGTCATCCAAATGTCTTTCTTTCAATATTTCCTTTATCTTTGGGTAAAGAAAGAAGTCACTGGGGGCCAGATCAGGTGACTAGGGAGGGTGTTCAAATACAATGATTTGTTTACTGGCTAAAAGTCCCTCACAGACAGTGCTATGTGAGCTGGTGCGTTGTTGTGATGCAAGAGCCATGAACTGTTGGTGAAAATTTCAGGTTGTCTAACTTTTTCACGCAGCCTTTTTAGTGCTTTCAAACAGTAAAGTTGGTTAACTGTTTGTCAGTTGGTACAAATTCATAATGAATAATCCCTCTGATATCAAAAAAGGTTAGCAACATCATTGCAGCAAGTTTGCAAACTTAATTGTTCGATCCTTTGTATGGATGTCTTTTTAGGCACTTTTTGGGGATCTAAGGTTCTCTTGTAAATATTTCAGCAAGGGTTCATGGGAACAATATTCATGAGTATTTGCAGCTGGTAGTAACTTATGTTCTTTATATTTGAAAATCAGTTTTGCTGGACATAAAACCTTTGGCTTACATTTGATTTTCTTGAGTATCTTAAATATGTTGCTTATTTTCTTTTGGCATAAAATTTCAAAGTCAGATTATAAACTAGATTTATTTTCCTTCAAAGTAACTCTTTTTACTTGGATGTCCAAAGGATTTTTTTTCCCTTTTCCTTTAAAGTCGTTATTTTGCCAGAATATATGTCTTTATGTTGTGTATTCTGGGTCTCTATTCCCAGGTAAGCATGTGTTATTTCAACTTATAATTTCCTGTTTTTTTAATTTCGTGAACATTTTCTTTAATAATGGTTCTTAGTAGTTGTCCTGTTTCTCCAGAAGTAATCCTTGTTAACAGGTACCCATTGAAACACTGTTAATTTTGTACCTGTGCCACTCTTGAATCCAAAATATTTCTCAGACTATCAGTGTCAGAAAGGAAGCTTGAATTTTTGTTCTTTGGGTAATTTGTTGTTGGTTGGAAGTTGGTGAGTTTCGCTGTTTTCAAAAGTGTGAATCGTGATCACTTACTTTTATATAACTGCAGTTGACTGTTCAATATTTTTCTAATTTTCCCAGGAGTGCTCTTAGAAACATGATTTTATACCTACAGTAGATAGAAGATAGAATAATATTTTATTCGTAAAATAAAGATTTTAGTATATGTGCTGCAAAAGCAAGCAGCACAAAAATAAAGATGAATCCAGAAAAATTAAGTTCTCCTTTCCAGCCATAGCTTATTTTGAATACCAGATATTTCTCATTCTGTTCATTAGTTGCAGATTTAAGTCTTTGAGGATAGTTGATAGTAATATATGATAGTATTTTGTGCTTTTATATTCTTTTTTTAAAAAAAAATAATTGTATGGTTAAAAGCAAGTCATTATGATTGCAAAGCATTTTGTAAATATTAACATTAAACCGAGGTGATAAGGAAGGGAGATGAAGCAGCCTGGGCTAGTGGTAAACTAGACAGATGTAGTTATGCTCGTGGATCTTACCAGTCTGGTAAGTTCAGTCTTCTGTAATAAGTTGTTTGGATAAGACTTGAATAAGGGTAGGGAAATGTAGTGCTTTAAATGTTTAAGTACCTTCATACGAACATATGTTACTACATTTAATTTTTTTAACAGCCGCATAAGCAGGTTAGTGTGAGAGTATATGTTCCTGTTTTATAAAGAAACATGTGGTAGAGAGTGGTTGCTTTAAGTTGTCCTGAGCCATCCACATTTTCCCATGGATTATCTTGTTCACCAGTAATATGTATCATCTTTCATGCTATTGGATAGTTTATAGCACTTTTTCATGGATGTCAACATACAGTGGATGTGCATTCATTTATGATTTCCTGTGATTTGTGCTTTTTTTCAGGCAAAGGGTGGAGGTTATGAAAGTGAAGATGCCTATCAAAATGCAGAACTAGTTTTTCTAGATATCCACAATATTCATGTTATGAGAGAGTCATTACGAAAACTCAAGGAGATTGTGTACCCCAACATTGAGGAGGCCCACTGGTTGTCTAACTTGGAATCTACTCACTGGCTAGAACATATTAAGGTGGGTATGTGTTGCTATTACCTTGTACTATTACTTGTATAGAACATCAAACAAGAACTTTCTCTGCCCCTTGGTCTATATTGGCTCTTACAATGGAAATCAAGCTGAAGTAGTTTTCAGAACAGGGAAATATTGTTTGATAACTGCTTTGATAATTAGAACTACTTCTAAGTTTTGGTGCTTCACTGAATTAGTTTCCTATATTGTGCATTTGGTTCTGTTGTACTCCTTTCTTTTCTTCTCTTTCCCATCCTGTCTGAATTCTATCCATCCTATAGGTCCCAGCTCATATTTCATTCATTCCATGAATTCTTACCAGATTGCATCCATTTCCATTTTTCTCTGAAGTTTTCACTTTTTCCATTTAATTAGGTACTACCTTGCATCTCATTTAATTACTTCTGTGTGTCAGCCAACGTATATTGCTAAGTCATGGAAATGAGGACTGGATAAATCATAAATCATATCTTTTTGTCCCCTCAGGAGTTAGGGCAGCACTATCTGTGTGAATAATAGACACCCAATAAATATTTGTTGCATGACTGGTGAAGTAAAAACCATTCTAGTCAGGGAAAAGTTGAGTGAAGGATACCATTTGAATGCTAAATGATTTGGAGACCACCATGTGAACACTAATTTGCGTGACATTTGTTTTGCCTGACATGTTAATATAGTGTTTGAAGCCCCAAATGTTATTTCAGTTAATACAGTTACACATATTTTCAGATACGGTCTGAATTTCAGTAACATAGCTTACCAAAATATAGACTTCTATAACCTAATATATATTATTATGAAATAAAGGGAAATGAGATTTTTCATGTTAAAAGGAGCAGACTTGTACTCACATTAAAATCTCTAAAATTCAAGAGAAGGCCAAATTGACATAATGAGAATTATAGACTGTTTTTATTATTGTTTCTCTTCTAGAAGCTTACAAATTAAAATGTAGTGAAGTGTAAACAGTCCTCAGAGAACATGTTCGTGTGGCCCTTTTATTACATGATGTGTAAATAGGACATCCATAAAATTTGATTTGGAGTGAACATAAATTGTAGCATTCACTTCTGTAAATTCCAGGTCATTTCACTAGCAGGTACAGCATTCTCTCCAAAAAGCTGGCGGTAAAAAAAACAAGTTTAGTTAAAGGTACAGGAGGTACGGTTGTGCCTGGACCGCCTTCTCCTCTAGTCCTCAGACTGCAAGCGCACCCACTGACTTTCTTCAGATCTCTGCTCAAATGGGACCTTCTCAGAGGGGCCTTCCCCAACCACTCCATACAAAGTAACAGTTCTCCCAGCACCCCCTGCACCTTGTGGTGCTTGTTCCCTTACTGCCCTCTGACAAGGTACGTGTTTCCTTATTTATCTGCACCTGGCTGGCCTTGCTAGCCAGAATGTAAACTTCATTAAGCTACCACTTTGTTCTGTTCACTGCTCTGTCTCGGTCACCTTGAGCAGTGCCTGCCACGTAGTAAGGGACTCCATCAATGTGTATTTTATAAATGAACAAATTAAAATGACCACTTCAGATAACTCTTCCTGGTCAGTCTTAGCTTTCCAACTGTTCTAATCCTTTGGGTCAATGATTTGTAAATCTGGATATGTGTTTGAATTATGGGTGGAAGTTATTTAAAATAGTGAGTTAGGATTAGTGGAGAATTGGGCCCAGGCACTTCAGGAAAAAAAAAAGCTCACAGATGACTCTGAGGCATAATCAAGATAGAGATTGTTTCAGAGCACTGCATTTCCAGAATATGCTTGTAGTAAATTATGAGCAAAAGTTAGTCATGAGATTCTCTAATCTAGTCAATAAATCTATATTCCTTCATTCTGATCTATGTTTGTGAAATCATACTGTTCTTTAAGTGTGATCTGGTCACTGCAGAGAAGAGGGCTATACTGTCCATTTTAAAGGCTATCATAGTTTTATGTTTCTTTTTTGGTTACATCTAATTCTGTCTAGTTTTAACTCAACATTAACTTCAGAAAAGGTAAATTATTTTTGCAAAGAGTCTGCGAATTTCAAAAAATAACTGAAATTATCTTAGATACCAGTTAAATTGGCATGGTAGTATATTGAACTGATGAGAATTTTTCATTCATATTGATACAGAAAAGTAGCTCACTCCACAGTTTCATGCTGTGCTTTCTGAACACTATGTGATGTATATAAAAACAATAGAATAAATGCTGCAGAGGCTATAGAATGTTTTAAAGGAGATCAATTTTATTGTTTTTATATATATTCTAATTGGGTTAAGCAAGCATTTTTAAAATAACAGATAAGACTTCATTTGGGACATTATTTTTATTTAAATGGATGATGTTGGAATACAGATTCTTAGAATCAGATCATTTTAGAACTTAATCCTTTTTATCTCTTACTCATATTGTTCATTTGTTTAGAACCCAAAGGCACCTTTCATTTAGCTATTTCATGGTGCAGCTTAATAGGAGTTTGCATGTTTGAGGTTTTTCTAGTTTTAGAAGCAAAACTTACATACTTTCTACCATTTAAAAAATTCTTTTTAGGAGGGGACTGATGTTTTTTCTCTACATGTTATTGAGACAGTCATCCCTAACAAACCGTATGAGTAGATTTTGAAGAAGGAAGCATTTCATTTTTTAAAACTTTCATTAAAACAAAATCTGGTTTGCAGCTTATTCTTGCAGGGGCTCTCAGGATTGCTGACAGAGTGGAGTCGGGAAAGACGTCTGTGGTGGTGCATTGCAGTGACGGCTGGGACCGCACCGCTCAGCTCACTTCCCTCGCCATGCTCATGCTGGATGGGTACTACCGGACCATCCAAGGATTTGAAGTTCTGGTGGAAAAAGAATGGCTGAGCTTCGGACATCGATTTCAGCTTGTGAGTAAAGACTTTGATGTGATGTAGCCCATGCATCTCACATGAGGCGTGTGAAGATAACGCTTTGTATTTACTAGATGGTCACCTAAAATTGATCATTTATTCTAGATGGGTACACTTCTCAAAAGAACTTTTTGTTGGTTTTGGAAAGCATTAGGATATCCTATCACGGCTCTGCAGTCTGGAGCCAGGGCTATTTGTCAGGCATCTAACCCTGTCTCTCCTGAGATCGCTACCAGGAAACATCAGATACCATTACATGATTTCCACGGGTTTCTCCACCCACAAGTGACAGTTGAGATTAGCATGAATGATTCGAAATTACAAGGCTGCTAGCTTTTCTTGTAATTTAAAAAAAGACGAGAATGGCTTAATTATTATTCTCAATTTAAAGAAGCCATACAAAGTAGCATTTTTCATACAGGATCAGGATCTTTAAAAAACAAACAAACAACAAAAACACCAGACTGGGGCCAACAGAAATAACAGAAAAAAATAAAATTTAACTGAGAGTTGGGAATAAAACTTTTCTGTTATCCTTTAGTACTAACACTGTAATGACCATATATGTGGAAATTGTTACAGTTAATTTAATGGAAATGACAAATTGTTGCGCCCTCTATACGTTTCAGAATGTATGTTGATGTCAGTTTGAAGGACATCAGAGTCCAGGCGTTCGTTGCTGAATGTCTTCTATGGTGTCCCCAGAATGATGATTTAATTTCTTCATTAACACCTCCAGCAATAAACAGCAAATTTCTTCCTGAGCTATCTCACTTCAGAAAGTCTACCTACTAGAAACTTCTTCCTTATAGTAAACTAAAATTGCTTCCCATTTTCCTATTTCCTCTTTGGAGACAGGAAGGAAAAATGTTACCCGTATAAGATAACCCTTCAAATACTTGAAAGCAGCGGTTGGCCCAGGTCATTCATAATCTTCAGTTCTTCTGGCCAACCATCCATTTTCTTCAGTCTTTTCTTACCTGAATCTCCCAAAGCATCCCAGTTGTCCTCTGGACTTTGGTCATGGCTTGTCTGAGTGGGTACACAGATCTAATCATAACTCTTAAAATAGAGGAATGGGGTTGTTATGTTCCTTTTAAAGAAAACCACTCTTTCACATTTGCTTTTTTGTTACATCATACTTTAGATTCATGTAGCTTTTAATTAAAGAAACATTCAAGTAGCTTTTAGCTGTGTTTCTGCTAAACTACGTTGGAATCAGAAAACTTGGTTTTCATGTATTGCCCATCTGTGTTAGTTGTAATCAGAGTTAGAATGAAGAGGGGGAGTATTTTCCCAGGAAGGAGGGGCAGGGTGAGCAAATGTCTAGATGGGATTGGGTGGCAAGAATAGAGTTGAGAGAGGGACAGGTTTAGAGAATGCTGGAGGGGGAGTTAGAGTGTACAAGGCCTTGAAACAGCCGAGAGCATGGTTCGTGGCAGCATTTTCCTAGATTAGCCAAAAGGTTTTCTGAAAGATGTTTGCCCAGATGCTGTCTCTAGTTTAACCTTTAGTATCCAATAGTTACCAGGGTATGTGAGTAGTATTTATAAATAACTTGAAAGAAACAGACATTTAAAGGTAGTCTGCTCTTTTGAACTTGAACTGTTAAATAAAATTGGGCATCTGGAGTATCTAGTCAGATGACTCACATTTTTCAATTCACTATAAAATGTATTTATCATGAAAAGACATTAAAAAAAACAACAAAAAAAACTTACTTCAAAGAAGAAAGTTTTAGTTAACGAAAACTGCACGTGTTCATATAAATGTGACCAAAATCATAAACATTTCAGGCTGTTTTAAAGTTGCTCTGGATTCCTAAACTGCTAATTCTGGTTATCTAGTCTATTTTTTAAACCCCTAGTTGTTATATGAAAGCAGAATTTGACAATTAAAGGACATCTGGTCAAGAAGGTATGCTCACATGGTTAATATTGGGTAACGATTCTCAAACTTTTTGATTTCAAGACCTCTTTACCTTCTTGACAATTATTAATAACCCCAAAGAACTTTGTTTATGTGGTGTATATCTATTAACATTTACTATATTAGAAATTAAACTTAAAATTTTAAAAATATTTATTAATTAAAAATAATAAATCTATTTGTCTTAGTCTGTTTGGGCTACTATAATAGTACCACAGACTGGGTGGCTTATAATCAACAGGAATTTATTTCTTACAGTTTTGAAGGCTGGAAGTCCTGATCAGGGAGCTAGCATAGGCAGGTTCTGGCAAAGGCTCTTCTGGGTTGACTGTTAACTTCTCACTGTGTCCTCCTCAGTGGAAGGGGGCCAGGGAGCTCTGCGGGGTTATTCTTTTGATAAGCGCACTAACCCCATTCATGGGTGGAACCCCCATGACCTTGGTAGCTCCCATAGACTCGTCTTCCTCATGCCATCACGTTAGGAGTTCAACATAGGAATTTCCATAGGACTATTATAAACATAAGTAACATTTTTAAGAAAAACAACCATATTTTCCACAACAAAACAAAAGGTTTCATGAGAAGACTGGCGTTGTTTTACATTTTGGGGACAAATTTCTTTTATGCCAACTTAATAGAAGATAGCTGAATTTCATATCACTTCTGCATTCAGTCTGTTGCAATATGTACTGTTGGTTGAAGTATATAAGGAAAATTTGATCACATACAGATATATAGTTGAAAAGGAAAGAATATTTTAATAGCTTTTTCAGGGAACTTTGATATTATGCCAAAACTTGACAAATCGTAGTTGCTTAGAGGTTAAATGTAATGTGGAATCCAAAACTAAATCAGTGAGTTTTTTGTTTGTTCCATTAAATTCCATTGGTTTCTCTTGCACTTTGAATAGATCTCTTATCTGTGCATGATTTTGTAACATCATGTGTTGGTTATTTGGAAAATACTGGCTTTTACTGAGTTATACACCTCTTCCAACGTTAATGCATTTCATTATATAATACCATAAAACCACATTTGTTAATGTCACCACTGATTTTTATCAAAAAAATTCTTTAAATATTATCAAGCTTATATGGCAGATAAAAGTTTTCCAAAAATCTAATTTTTACTCCAAAGCTTGAACTTTATCATTGGCAACAAATACTATCCATTGTTTTCCTTGAAGTGACACAATCACTGTGTTCATTTTCAAAAAAATTGCCTGCAAAATGTTCAGTCTTAATAATCATAGTTTACATATCAATTATTCTTTTAAGACAAAATGATGTTCCATGAAAGTGGCTTTTCCTACCATCCTACTTAAGTTTAAAGACGCACGTGTTGTGTTTCCCATTTTGTTATACATTTTGTTATACATTTTTGTAAAAAATTTACTCAAGGGGAGAGATTTAATAAAGTTAGTCATTTTTTATTGCTTCATCAAGGAAATTGGCTTGAAAGAGATTGGCTTTTTTCCCCTTTCTTTTACTTAACTGCGAGTATGTGCCCAGACAGAATATAACTACTAATGTAGTTTGAGTCCAGTGCCTTGCTTGGTTCCTCCCAAGGTACCAAGAATTTTATCCTTCATCACTTTTGCACCATTAGTGCAAACAACAATGCATTGAAAAAGGCAAAATGTTATATTATTAGGAAAATAGTTTTGACCCAAATAGTTTTGACCTTGGAGCTCCCTGCCTAGTGTATGGACCATACTTTTTTAGAATCACTGCTTCAGGATACGGAATAGGGGTCTGTTCGGTCATCTGGGGTGATGGTCCTCACAGGAGAACAAAACTGGGAAAGTGGTTGAGTGCATGCTTAGAGGGCCGAAATGAAGCTTTTGTTTTTAAAAGGTCTACAAAGGTTTGTGCTAATATGATTGTTCTTGATAAGGACAGATTGGAGCTAAGATACAACAGGGGTCCCCTTCAGGCACTGGCTGAGGTGGTCAAGGAGAAGGGTACTTTCTGAGACAGCTGTGTAAGTAACTTAATATTCAGGGGAAAGTGCGTTCTCCAGGAGACAGATCGGGGCTCTCCACGCTTCACCGCTCCTGTCTTCCGTTACCGACCTTTTAGGATCTGGGTGTCATTTATTAAACAAAGTTGTAGTTCCTATTACAAGCACCTCACGTTAAAAAGTAACCTGGTGGTTTGTGCATCAAAATGTTATTAGAAAATTCATAGGTAGGGTTATGGGTGATTGCTATTTTCTTTGCTGTTTTAAAAATTTTTTCTGAAGTTTTAAATATATTGAGCAACTATTACTTTTATTGGAAGATAAAATTATTTCCATTAAAAAATGAAAACTCTGACAAAGTTCATATATTATTTAACTCTCTTTGCTTCAGAGACTTGGCCATGGAGATAAGAACCATGCAGATGCAGACAGATCACCTGTTTTTCTTCAGTTTGTCGACTGTGTCTGGCAAATGACAAGACAGGTAACTTATGTGTGTATCTACCTATTCTTCAATCTCCTTTAAATTGTTCTGCCAGAGTTGGGTCACTGATTATCTACATTTCATATAAAATGGAAATTCTTATAAGGTTTCTAAGTAATAGAACTATTGCCTAACTATCACATTATGAATTAAGAAATATTATTTGGAGGTAGTGTGAAACACTTGACAATTCGATTCCGTAAGATTTCAACAAGTGGCCCTGATAATAACCTGAAAGGTTTCCTCCTTTGTTGTGGCCAAGTATTTAAATAATGGCTGTGTATACCCAGAAGCTCATCTGTATATTGCTAAAGAGGTAAAGAAATGAAGAAATAGGCTAGGTTACTCAAGCAAAATAAAATCCCAATTTAAATAATTTTAATGGAAAAATGGATTTAGGTGAAATTATGGCAAGGTAGGTATGTAATAAGTTCCGTTATTTTTTTACTTCTTACCAACTTTCTAACAAACTGGTATAAAATATTAGTGTAAATGGATTTAGTCTTTTGGAAATACCAGAGAATGAAAAACACCTGGCTTATTATGGATCACTTCATTAATTAGGCGAGGGGTTGGCGTCTTAAAAATACTTAACTCTAGAAAAATCATCTTAAAACTCAAAAGTGGGATACAACTCATTGGTATGTCAGTTAATTGTTTATCCAAGGGTTTATGAGACCTCAAATAACCAGGAACTTGGTTTGTTTTTACACAGACTGCCACATGAACGTAAGGTAGGGCAACTGCTGGCTCTGCTTCACTTTGGGATCACATTTTAGCGGCAAGAAAGTACTATTTAATTCATTCACAGAAAATAAATGGTGATCCTCAGGTGAAATACCTCAATTATACTGTACATTGAATAATTTGTTTTTCCCCCGTAAGTATTCAGTTTGGGTGGATTAATTTGAAACCTGCTGGGTTAAATGAAGTATCGTAGAAGATATGGCTGCAGGATGAGGAGGCTGGTGTTTTCACACACATACTACAACTATGTGTACAGTTCAGTTTTATTCTGGCTATTAGGCCCTTGGTGTATTGTGAGAGGGGAGACGTTACATTCTCATTTTCATCATGTTTGTTACTACTTGTAGTGGGTTTGAACTTTTCCTTTGGAATTGTCTTTGAGGTAGTGTATCAGCTATGCCAGTCCTTACCTACCAAGGCCTTTTTGGGGTATTTGACCCAAACCAATAGGTCACACTTTTGACCATTACCATATTGGATTTTTAAATAACATTTCACTGTTGGCAGAAATCCAGTATGCCACAGCAAAGACCTAGAAAGTAGTTTGAAACCATGACCCCATGGATGGCTACGTGAAATGCTTTCCATCGGGAACACCTGGAAGGGGGCAACATGTGTGAATATTAGTGAATATTAGTTAGGAAACGAATCACATTTACCAGTTGTTTACATAGCAGAGTATATGACAAGTACACTTCTCCCTTAGTAATTGTGTTAACTTTTTATATGCTATATATCTAAAAGCAGTTTAACTCCAGTTATGAGCTTAAGTTACTGAATAATAGAAAATCAATTTAATCTTGTGTTTCTCAGAACTTTAAATATATTACAGTGATGTCTTTTAGACATCTAGTTATGTTTTTCTGTATATTTTCTTCCTTAACATAGATTAGTCACAGTGTTTATTGGCAATCATCAGTTTTATAAATAATTGAATGTTTGTGCAGAGACTTAAATAGCACATTTGTCAAAATGGGACCAATTATGTTGCAATTAGCTAGACTCCCCTCTCCTCCTACCTTCGCCCTCATCCCCATCCTCTCACTCCTGGGATCTGGATCAGTTGACGAAGGGCCTTTCAGATTTTAAACATGTAAGGAGAACAGAATATTCCTCCGGTGCCTAAGATTTTAAAAGCAATACCGGCGGTTAATGCTCTATTATAGTTTTGTTGTGGGGACATGCCCACTGATTAAACTCTCTTCTTATAATTGAGCTGTTTTGCCAAGAAGATAAAAAACTAATCACAGGCTTAGGTCTTTTGGGTTGCTGTGTAAGGAGTCATGATCCATTCTGGCTAATAAATAAGGCTGTTAAGGGTACATGACAACACAGAAGATGGGACTTACTTTGTAAATTAATACATGGGATTTAACAAAGTTTCTTACAATTGATTGGCTTTTTATTGGCAGGTGCTTGATCACCTGCTTCACTCAGCTTCACAGCCACAACAATTATTCAAGGCATGGTAGTTACCCTTCATTGTTTGGGAAATTTGCCACGTTACTTTGCTTAGGGCTTCCTAAATTTTAGGAAACGTCAAGGTAAAGTTGTTTTCAGCCCCATCCCTTTTGTTTGCAAGTCATGCTGTTTTCCTCCACTATTAGGTAGGGATCATTGGAAGCAATATTTCTTTCCCAAGTCTGCAATCCAGATATTCATGGAATTCCTTTTAAAGCAGCTGTATAATTGGTGCAACCTTACACACAAGCTTTGGAATTTTAAAATATTACACTGACAGGATGTTTAATCCTTCGCCTTCCTGGGATTTGTAATTCGTCCTTGATAAGTTCCCCACAAATTGCATTGTTTGATTGTTTGTGTAATATGAAGACATCCTGAAGGCATCCTCCTAGGTTAAGGAGAAGGCGGATTTTATTTTTTGTTAGAAAGAGGCTGCCCAAGTATTGATTGCAAGATACTCTAGTTTAACTGATGTTCCTTGAAAAGATAAGCAAGTGGGTTTTTAAATGATATGCATGTCTGCCCTGGGTATTTATTTTTGTGCACTGATGGTATTTTCTGGAGACATTGATGCTGAGTATTTTTGTGTATTAATTCCTAAAAACAGTGTTTTTTAAAAAAATTTAAAGTCTTACTATGTTGTTTATGTTCATTTTTGCCAGAGAAGGGCTAGAGTTGCCAAAATTGCCCAGGTCAAAAAACCCATCATCCTGCAAGTTCAGGGCTAGCAGAGACAGGGAGACAGAAACATCAGGTCAGACAATTCAAAGTCTTGCTCATAAGAAAGGGAGGTTTTTGGAAGAAATTGTCTCAGAAAAGTGGTAAAGTGATTTTTCAACAGAAAACCAAGCAGATAATGCCATAATGGCTTAGAAATATGTAGTTTGAATATTGTTTAGCCTAATTTTAAGTATTATAAAGGATCTACCCATATACAAGGATGAGTGTAGTTGAAAAGTCTTGTAATTTTGTATTTGTACTGTTCGATTTGCAGTTTCCTACAGCATTTGAATTCAATGAATATTTTCTCATTACCATTTTGGACCACCTATATAGCTGTTTATTCGGAACATTCCTCTGTAATAGTGAACAGCAGAGAGGAAAAGAGGTAAAATATGACACCCGCCCCCTCCCCGCGCCCAGTCTACTCCCAATACGTACTTTCCCTACTAGAGTGCATTTTGTGATGGATTTTAGTAGTTGTTCTTTTGCATGATTTATTTGGCCATATTTTATTTTATATGCTGTAATATGATTGCTTCTTTCCATATGTCTGAACCTGATTTATTTTAAACTACCTCTGTCACAAGGCTGAAGATGCCAGCTAGTTGTCAGGTGAGTTTATGGGTGGGAAGTAGTATCTGCTGAAGAGAACTTAAGTGTATCTGAGGGGCACAGAGTACTTGTTACTCTTTGCAGGATGGAAATCCTTCAAAGCAGGTGCAGAAAAATATAACTAGTAAAAAAATACGCATTTGAGTGTATTGACAGCTTAAATCCCAAAATATATTCTGCCTACATGACCCAGTTTTTTAATTGTAAAATACTATAAAACATTCAAACACCGAAAAAATACTATGTAGAAAGTTAAAGTTTGTTACCCCAACTTGGAGAGATATCACTATTAAGCGGTTGGTATTTACAAGAAACCGTGTAAGGATTACATTCATTCAAATTTTAGTTCTGTTTTCCTCAAATGCTTTCTTATGTGTGAAGTTATTAATCACCTTAATTGGTATCTCCCTCTGCATCCGCTTTTCATTCTGAAAAATGTGGCTACACAAGTTTATCCATGCTTTCCTATAGAGCATAGTGGCAGTGCTTGATGTGGAGCCAGGCTGCCTGGGTTCAAACTTCAATCTGATCTGTCACTTACTGTGTGACCCTGGGCAAGTTAATTTCTGCTTCTGTAAAACAGAATAGCACCTACTGTTGTGAGGATTCAGTAAACCATACAAACACTACAATAACTGCCATGTAGTAAGTGCTTCCTAGACTGTAAGTTCCTTGAAGGCAGATAGTAAATTTCTTCATTCACCATTATATCTTTAGTGTCTAGCACACAGTATTTCCATGCATAGTAGGCACTCAAGAATGACTGAATATTAGATAATTAAGAATAGCTAAGTTCCAAAGATACTTTAATTTTTTTGAGTGCCTGGAATGGGATTTACTATATCTTGATTTAATTTTTTTTTTTACCAATGTGTAATTTGCATTCCTTAAAGCTGACTCTTTTAAAGTATGTAATTTAGTGATTTTTGATATATCTGCGAGTTGTACAACCATCACCACTATTTTCAGAACAT
Organism: Rhinolophus hipposideros; assembly: GCF_964194185.1. Lineage (NCBI taxonomy): Eukaryota > Metazoa > Chordata > Mammalia > Chiroptera > Rhinolophidae > Rhinolophus > Rhinolophus hipposideros. Next base: position 65,334,356 of record NC_138056.1, on the reverse strand, counting down.
CGAAAAGAAATCCCGTATCTGTTAGTAGTTACTCCCCATTCTCTCCTGTCAGCCCCTGGCAGACACTATTCTGTTTCTACGGGTTTGCCTCTTTTGGACATTTCGTATAAATGCACTCATTCAAGATGTGGCCTTGGTGTCCGCTTCTTTCCCTTGGCATAATGCTGTCAAGGTTCAATTTGTGACATGAATTAATACTGCATTCCTTTTTATGATTGAATATTCCCATTGTATAAATAAATTATTTTACCCACTTATCAGTTATTGGACTTTTGGGTTGTTTGTACTTTTTGGCAATTAGGAGTAATGCTGCTTTGAACATCTGTGTATAGAGTTTTGTGGGCATGTTTTCAGTTCTCGGGTATATACCTAAGAGTGGAATTGCTAGTATGGTAACGCTAGGTTTAACTTTTTGAGGAACTGTACTGTTTTCCAATATCCTCTGATTTTAATGTAAGTGGGGCTTCACCGAAGTGTCAGTTGTCTCCCTCTAAAGAGACTTAAGTGATCACAATATATCTCTTTACAACTTTCTTCTAAAGTATAAATAGCTTATGTGATAGAGACTCAACTTATTTTTCCTTCTTACAGAATCTTCCTAAAAGGACTGTGTCACTGTGGTCTTACATAAATAGCCAGCTGGAAGAATTCACTAATCCTCTCTATGGGAGCTACAGCAATCACGTCCTTTATCCAGTAGCCAGCATGCGCCACCTAGAGCTCTGGGTGGGATATTACATAAGATGGAATCCACGGATGAAACCACAGGTATATGCTGGACAATACACGGTGGGAGTTTTCATCCATGCCACTGTATAAAATATCTTTGCCACCTTTAAAGCAACTAGAAAAATTATCTGCATATTTAATTTAAAAATTTTTTTCCCGTTAATAGTTATAATTGTGTAGTAGAAAAAGTACAACACATGGGGCAGGGGGGTGGGGAATGTGGCGATAATCAGTATACTTGGTTCTTATGCTGATTTTGCTTGGATGGCTTTGCACAATCACTTGTTTTGTCTTTTCTTCCCTCCTCTGTAAAATGAGGGTGTTGGACTGGGTACCTTCTAGAGATCTCATTTTAATAGGTTGGGCAAAATAGCTTTAGGAAAGTTTAAAAACTAACGAAATTCTGGTCCATTTTGAAATAAGGAATATTTACTACTTAGAACTGTTTAACTGACTGAAAATCTACAACTAAATGATAGGAAATCTTTTAGTATTTATTGGCCTTTATATTGTCTTGTTAAATATTTGTTATATTTGGAAAAGTACCAGTTGCAGGATACTCTGTGGAAATATTTGGGGGCACGAGGAAAGCCAGTGAAAAGACCAGTGGTGTCACTAGAGTCCTTGAAATTAATTTTCACTGATGTGCTACAAAGGTGGGTTTGGCCCCATGGCTGAATAAAAAACACACTTGGCAACAGTTAGGTAAAGAACTACCGTGTTTCCCCGAAAACAAGACCTAACCAGAAAATAAGCCCTACCATGATCTTTCAGGATGACATCCCCTGAACATAAGCCCTAATGCGTCTTTTGGAGCAGAAATTAATATAAGAGCCGGTCTTATTTTGGGGGAAACACGGAGTATACCAGAATGATTTGACTTTGGGTTTATTTAGGATTGCCTACTTGGAATAATTTTATGGTGTTTTGCTGTTGTAGGAGCCCATTCACAGCAGATACAAAGAACTTCTTGCTAAACGAGCAGAGCTTCAGAAAAAAGTAGAGGAACTACAGAGAGAGATTTCCAACCGGTCAACCTCATCCTCAGAGAGAGCCAGTTCTCCTGCACAGTGTGTCACTCCTGTCCAAACTGTTGTATGAAAGGACTGTTAGATGGGGCCATCATCGCCATGAACTCTTGATTACAATGGCAGCTTAATAGAAAGTCTTCTGAATTTACAACCCATCTGTGAGAGATATTCAGTTGCTTATTTATTTTAAGTCTCTCTAGGATGAGTGCAGAATTCTAGCAGTACAGGTGGCTTAAGTGAAATAACCCCATATGTAATTACATGACCATAACATGTCACCCAAAGATTATTAAAATGCTGCAATACTGGATCCACAGTGGGAATAAGTTTCTAGTTTCAAAAGCAAAGTGCTGTCTCAGAAATTCTGGTGTCTGGTAAAATCAAAATACAAACCCCTTCAAAAATGTACCTCTTGACGGAAGAGAGCTCATTGCAGAGGGTGCATCAGTCGTCAAACCAACACTGAATTCTGTGGCGTTATACGTAGGTGGCCTCAGTGTCATGGGAGATGAAGAATCATTTGATACTTCTTTTCCCATCATGGGTTTTTCCTTTGTTTGATTTACTTTCGTTACACCTACATTCTTCATATATGATAAGGCAAAGTCTTGAGTATATTATGATGTAGTAGTTGAAATTTACTGCTGTTATTTATGTACTTATTTAAGATGTATTATTAGATACCTGTACAAAATCACACCTGATAGATGTGCTTGTGGGGAGGACAGAGGAGAAAGGAGTAGCTGTCCAGGATTTCAAAGAATTCCACCTCCTTCAGATTAATTTCCACTTTCCCAATTACTAGAAACATGAAACATTTTAAAAACTCATCTACCTTACTTTAGATTTGTTGGTGTGTCTGAACACAAGTTAATTGGTAAGTTTTGAGGCAATATTTTAAACAGTTTACTAGGACTGACTTTTTTTCTGAAGTCTTTGTAAACTGTTTATGGTGAGCACTATGCTCAGATTTTACAGGAAATACTACTGCTCTCCTTTGCAAATTCTGTTAATTCCACTGACTAATTTACCAAAGAACTTACTGCATGTAAAAACGTATTCCAATCTCATTGCCAGTAAGGGAAACCCTGCCGCACCGTTGGCCTGCTGCAGTAAGAATTCAGTGCTGGTATAAACACAGTCCCCGGCGTCTGTTTTATTCTACACGAGAGCCATATGTTATGTACTGTAACAAAGGAGTTTCTTGCCTCTTGGGCCTTTAATTAGAATTTCCACTGACTTTGAAACTTTGTCCTTATCCTAAGTTATTTACTTTAAGTTTCTTTTGCAGAAACGTTACTTGGAATTTTATTAAGGAAATAGGTGTCTGCTAGCATCTACTCCAACATGAAATGTTCAGTTTGACACTATTTTCCCTTGAATACACAAATCCAACAATACTCAAAAATACAGTATTTTTTCATTAATTTACTTATAGTCTGAACCTTAGTCCTGCTTCTCTTGGTACCAAAATGATTTGGTAATTGTGTGAAATTTGTCGTAAGAATTTATAACGGTATTTAAGTAGCCAGTCTACCAATATTAAAGCCAATATTTTATAAATCCATTCTCTGCTGTCCATTCTAACATTTTTCCTTTAGTATGCTAAACAATTATGGCACAAACGTAAAGAGCATTAAACATAACTACACTACAATTTGCTAACAAATTCACAGACTCAAGTTAATTTGTGACATCAAAAATATAAAAAGGGAAAAAGAGGATTAAAGCTTTATAGGTAAATAAAATAAATTGCTATCAGCATAAAATGGACTATTTTATGTATGAAATATTTTATGTAAACCTTATGGTAAGCACAAAGCAAAACTCTAGAGCAGAGACATGAGACATGAAAAACCACCAATTTACAAAAGTAGACCAAAACCGAAGGAAAAAGAAACAATGGAGAGACAAAATAACCAGAAGGTGAAATCTGAAAAGGCAGTAGTAAGTCCTTACATATCAATAATCACCCTAAATGTACATGGAATTCACCAACCAAAAGGTACAGAGGGGATGGATGGATAAAAAAAACAAGACCCAAATATATGCTGCCTATAGGAGACTCATTTCAGATGTAAAGGAGAAGATATTTCAAGCAAGTGGAAAAAAAACAAAGCAGGCACAGCTATACTTCGATCAGTCAAAATAGACTTCAAGCCAAAAATGGTGAAACAGGCAAAGAAAAATTCTATAATGATAAAAGGGTCAATACATCAAGACAAAATAATCATACAAATATACACTCTCAACACTTGAGCGCCACACATACTAAGCAAATATTAATGTATTAAAGGAGAAATAGACAAACAATAATAGTAGGGGACTCCAGTACCACCCTATCACCAATGGAAAGATCAGCCAGACAGGAAATCTACAAGAAAATACTACAAGGAATTAAAACATACTTTAGAACAACATACCACCCAACAGCAGCATATAGTTTTCTCAAGTGCACCCGTGACCATTCTCCAGGAGAGATCATACGATAGGACACAAAATAAATCAGCAAATGTAAGACTGAAATCATACCAACCACAATGGTAAGAAACAAGAAATCAAAAAGGAAAGTGAGAAGATCTACAAATACATCGAAACTAAATTGCATACTTCTACACAACCAATGGGTGAAAGAAATCAAAAAGGAAATAAAAATTACCTCAAAATGGAAATACAAATCAAATCCTGTGAATGAGGGAGGTAAAAGCAGGTATAGCAATAAAAACATATTAAGAAATTAGATCTCATAAACAACCTAACAACTACAAAAAGAACAAATTAAGCCCAAAGTTAGCAGAAGGGAGAAAATAAACATCGGAGTGGAAATAAATGAAATAGAGACCAGAAGCGTAAAGGAAAGGATCAATGAAAGTAGAAGGGTTCACTGAAAAGATAAATAAAATTGACAAACCTTTAGCTAGACTAAGAAGATTCAAAATTAAAAATGAAAAGAGGAGACATTACAACTGATACTACAGAAATATGTAGGATCGTAAGATCGTACTATCAATTATAGGCCAACAAATCACATAATCTAGGAAAAATGGAGACATTTCTAGGAACACAAAACCTACCAAGATTGAATCAGGAATAGAAAATCTGAATAGACCAATAACAAGAGGTTGAATGAGTAATCAAACAATTCCCAATACAGAAAACTCAAAAGACTCTGCACAGCAAAAGAAACAACAAAACAAAAAGACAGCCTACAGAATGGGAGAAAATTTTTGCAAACCATGTATTGGATAAGCAGTTAATACCCAGAATACAACTTACAAAAAAACCCAAACAATCTGATTTTAAAAGGGCGGAAGAATTTAAAAGACATTTTCCCAAAGAAGAGAGCCAGTTGTGTTTTATAACTTTATAAACATCTATGAATATGGTTGTACAGGTGTACTTTTTCCTTTATGATCAGGGGTATAAAGTTTAGAGACTTGTACACAGTTAAGTTGAAGCTCCTTAGGAGTCTCTTGTGACTTGTCTGCTTCCCTTTTTATTCTTATCTGCATACTCAACTTTGATCTAACCAGTACTACCCAGCTAGTCACAATTCTCTGTACACTGCAGATTCCTGCCTCTTTGCTTTGTTCATTTCACTTTGTTCACCAGAACGCTGTTCTCTAGCGTTTAGGCATCATTTCCTCCAGAAGGTTTTCCTGTTCCATCAGTACCTGCTCTGCCATGCCCCAGCTTCCTCTGTGCTCCCGTAACAGTGCACATGCTATCTCCACTGCGCTCACCATATTGAAATGAAGTCGGTATCTCCCACCTGCCTGCGAGCACGCCTTTCTTCCTCAGCTTGGTGTTCATGTTGGCGTTTTACACGTAGAACATTCTTGTAGTGGAAATGCACTGCGATAAAGCTGCCATACAACGGAACTGGATGGATGACAAGATAATCCTCGGCTGTAAGTGTTCTGATAAGGGAAGCAGTGTTCTCTCGTTTTCAGTTCTCACCTGAGGGTATCAAAAGCTGGAGTAGATATTTCAGTTTGATGCCTGAGGAAAGGGGTAGCTTTTACCAACATTAAACCGCTCTTCTAATTAGGACTTGGAGCCACTACAATGCAAGTGAGGTTTACAACATTAAAGACCTGAAATTCAAACACAGAGATAACAAAAGTTTTAATAGTTGAAAAGGTGGTTGAGACACCAAGAAACATTTTCCATGTCACAAAGCAGTGAGTGATTCCTTGGATCTATAGCCTCAATTTGAGGCTATAGATCCATGAATTTGATGAAGATACAAACCCGCTCATCAGAAAATTGTACATGCAAGCAAAAGTTTACATACAATTTCAGGAGATTCACAAATATCCCCAAATCTAAAGCCCCTAAAATAAGAACTCTGTAGGAAAATCATTCAGTAAGAGGCCTAATAAGCTTAGTGCCCAGATAGCCACTACAATTCATGCTGGTTATCTAGATAAAATCCTAGAATTCTTTCAATCCCAGGGAGGCATAAAAAGGAATCTTTAGTATGTGGCTGATGAGTTTTTCAGTACTCTTAGAGTATTTTATCACACACGAGGAGATAATTCGATCTCATAGGGTTTAGTTTCTATGTAAGCATGAGAAAAGCAAGTAAATTACGAAACACCAGATATTCTTATTGTTTCTCATAATATGCTAATGTTCTGTTTAGAAATGCATTTTTTGCAGAGATTACAACAAATAAAGCCTTTATTATCAGGCTGATATGGAAAATTGCAGTTTCCTTAAAAAAGCTGCTTTATTGATTTAAGTGGCAAATTTATAAAAAGGTAACATGTCTTGATCTATTCAAAATTACGATTTACATTAACATAATGACAATTGCACGTGTACAGTTAATACTGCACACATATTGTACACCAAAAGTAAATATCCAAGGAGTCTTCTTAGATTTAAGATTAAAATCCATAATGCATTGAACTCAATAGCATGATTACAAACACGTACTATTTAAAAATAAATGTATATGCTTTACCATACCACTCCTTCTCTCTTCATTCCAAAACCTCATTTACTTCATTAACAATTTGTTTACACTTTAAAAAATGCATTTATAATCTTTACAGTTAATTGACTAAAAATGAATGCCTGGGTCTTTAAAAAAAAAGCTTTACCAGTGGATTAAAAATCAATAGAAGTGTATTTAATACTGAGTGATGTTTGAAATGTCAAAAAGCAAAACAAAACAAGACTCTTAAATATGTATAAATATTTAAATATAGAAAACCTCCATCAAGTTAAAAATAAAGTCTATTTAATGGTTGTACTATAAAGGAGAAATGGGCAATTCATGCCGGAGAAGATTCAAAAATGAGACGTTTCAAGCAAACACTGCCTATGGACAGCCTCATATTTGGATAATTTAAACCTAATTTTAATTTTACTTAAAGAACAATTTAAAAAAATCACACCCACAAGTAAAAAATTGGTAATTTGTTTACGAAGCACAATATTTCAGTACAGCAAATTCATCTCAAACAAACAGTATGTGTGGCTTCTTAGCTTTTCAAACTCCGATTTCCATTTAGATGGTTTAACATGTAGTCGTGATGGGTAACACAGAAAGCCTGTGTAATGAAGCCTGGGCCCCTTAAAACCTGGTAATTGCAACATAAGAGTATGAGACCTGGCAAGTAAATTGTCAACATCTGAATGATGAGGTACAAATTATCTTAATAAAATTTATGACCTTATTACCAGTCAGTAATCCCAACACAAATTATTGCTTTGTAATGAACTCTGTATGGTTTGCATGTCCTTCAATAACTGAAGATTTTTCCTGCTTTTTTCTCCAGGTCTGGGTTTGGCAAAGTCCTTTTTATTTGTGGTCCCTGTGATTCCAGAAGAACGGCTGCTGCTGTTTCCTTCTTCATCAAGAGTCTTTTTGGTGGTTCTTAATTCCCTCTTCTGCTTCTCTGTCTTCTGTTTCTCCAGCTATACCAAATAAGCAAGGCATAGAAAAAGGAGAATTTAATGAAAACATTCTCTTCTGACAACTGATACTTTATTCTGATACTAACTAAAATGCAAATAATATATTCTATTTTTTTGAGACTTCAAAAATCTGTTGTACTACTAATCATTTACTACTCAGTGCTTAAAATATACAGTGACATACAAGGAAGTCTGGTGCTGTATCACAAGTTAAGGCATGTGGCCCAAGTGCAGAAAAGGTAAGTGAGAAGCTTGGGGGTTTGGGAGAAGGCCTCAAGGAGGAGGCAAAAAACCTGACACGGGAAATGAAGGATAGGAAGGATTTAGGAGATGAAGGAGAGGAGAAAGAAAGGCATTCTAGAAATTAGTCTGAGCAGGCACAAAAGTATGTTTCAGATAGACGAAGAGATGTAGTGGTAATGTATTAATACTATAAAAAGGATTTTTATTTTGTTATTTCACTATTATTTACATGAATTCATTTATTTAAATAATTATTATAAATTAAGAATAACTTATTAAAATAGAGGAGCTTTATTTTCACTTTAGCTGCAGGCTAAAATAAACTGCTGCTGGCATGTTGGTGTTCCACTGAAGAGAATAGTCTAATGTACAAGAAACAAATCTGACCATTACACCTACAGGAATCATTTGCTTGCCATTTCTTTTTTTGAAAAATGAATCTTCTCATCTATAAAATGAAATAATATATATGTACTTAACAAGCCTTCCATGAAAATTAAGTTTTAAGATGACATTTTCAAAGCACCTTGCAACCAATTAATGCCAGCCGAACCTGTGCTGCTGTCTTCTCCAGTGGTAACCCACCATCCTCTTCCTCCAAGTGAGATCCAGCAGCAAGTCACCCTGATATTTCTATTTCCAAAACACACCTCAAATCCGTCTCTTCTCCCCAGCTGCAGTCACCATCAGAGGTCAGCTTAAAAGGCCCCTCAGCGGGTCCCTCAGCTTCCCTGACCCATCCCCACCCCCTCCCAGGGGTCACAGTAATCTCTTAAATACATGAATCATTATGTTTCTTTCCACATGAAAACCCTGGAGTGTGACTTCCCACTGCACTTAGTAGATACTAAATAGATGGTTGTTTTATTCATTTAATTAGTAACAAATGTAACTAACGATTTTTTCACATATTTATATCTGATTCCTTTAGAAATGAGACTTTCTAGGTTCTGTTAAAGACTTGGGTAAACTTAGAATCATTTAAATTCCTCACAGAAGTGACAAGTTTGTTGATATAAAGGTAGGAATATTAAATATATTCAGTATTTGAAGGACGTATCTTAGATGATAAAATCTATTCCAAGAGACTGCAAGACAGTTGTCTTATTTCCTAGCCCATTTAACACGAATTCTTAATATTTAATAAACTGAATTAACAAGTGTCTAAAGAAAGTCTTCCTGTAGCTCCCTATCTATGATACACTTACAATGCCATCAATATATTGACTAAAAAGGTGTTTCTGTTACTGTTGTTATTTTCTAATCATTAGAAACACGTGAAGAAAAACTGAGTTACCTGGGCTTGATATTTTCGAACTTTAGTTATTTGATTGGCTTTTGCCTCCATCCTTCCCACTAATGCCTCCAGTTCGCACTCTAAATTGTCTTTCAGTTCAACAGTTGGTGATTCTTGTATAAGTTTTGCAAGCTGCTGATGATCACTATATAAAAAACAAAAGTAGGGCTTGTTTACGTTTCCTATGATTCGTGGTTAGGCCCATACATCTCACTCATATGGGACCACTGCTCTGTGCATTAAAGACTCATTGTTTTTTTTAATACACCAACACATTTTCAAATTAACAGTGACAGTTTAAAATTCCAAGAAAGGCACTGAAGGCAAATGCCAAAAATTCTTAATTTAAAAGTTAATTATATTTCCAAACTGCCCCCCACAAGAGTATTAACGCATCTAGAAAGGAAAATCTAGAGAAGGACCATGGTTTAGCAAACAGTCACACCCTAATTTATCAGGTAAGTTTAGCGTAATGTATATATCAAGCTTCCAAACAAGGAAATAAAACTTAAATGTAAACCTTGGTCTTCAAAACAGTTAACAATATTAGAAAGGGAGAGATTTCACCCAGAACAGTTGTATTTGTTAATGTCCTAGTAACTTGCTCAGTGGTTGGCGCAATGATTGTGCTCAACAAATATTTGTTGAACAAAGATTAAGATTGGTAAAGTCATCGAGAAGTTAAAACAAGATTTTACAACTACATTAAAAAAAAAAAAAAACACCTAAAACTCACAAACTCATTTGCCCAAATTCATCTTGTAGTGTCTGTAAGACTTCTGACAACTCTTCATTAATGCTGCTCGAGGAGGGAGGTGTTGCTGACAACTTCTTAGTCCTGCCACTTCGTGAAGGCACTTGCTTCGTCAAGGGAACGCTGCTGACGACTCGATCATTGCACAGGGCTTTACTGTGCTGCTTCATTAGGTGCAAGACATGCTGCACGTTGGCTACCACAGCATGGCTGGGGCTGGTGGACTGAAGAAAAATGAAGAGAACGAATTGAAGCCACATCCTCTAAATCTGTTCTTTTTACTCCCTAACCTGAGTAAAAAGACATCCCACACCCCCCAAAAAGCCTGACCTAAGTCTCCTACTCTGGAGTGAATCAGTTACCAACTCCCATGTATTTAGCACTTGAAGTATCTCCAATAGGCCTTTGATACTCCACCCTGCTGGCAGTCACCTGTTTCTGTACTCGCCTCTATGAGCCACAGGAAGAACATCCTAACTGGTCTGTCTGCTCCCAGCCTCTTCAGTCTCTAACTCCACAGTGCTATCACTTCTCTTCCGAACATATTATTCTGATCAAGCTGTTCTAATTGGCATCCTCTGATGGTAAGCTCACTGATTTCAAACTCCTCAGAGCAGAAAATTAGGCCTTATTACTGAGCTGCAGTTTACTCCTACAGGAATCATTTGCTTGCCATTTCTTTTTTTGAAAAATGAATTTTCTCATCTATAAAATGAAATAATATATACGTACTTAACATGTCCTCATATCTCATCTCGTAATTTGTCTCCATTACTTCTTTTGTGTGACAACTTTTATACCATTCTTTAAAACCCAGTTCAAATCTATAATTTTTGAAGACTTCCTTAAAACCCCCAGGTAATTAGTGTTCATTCAGAGATCACCTATGGCATTTATCTCTATCATAGTATTTATCACAATATACTGTAATTGTATTTGTGTGTATCAGCTATTAAACAGTGTGTAGTAGGAACTGTTATTGTATTGATTGCTCCATCCTGGAATAGTAAGAAGCACTAAATGTTTGCCAATATTAACAACAGGAAAAACCTGGTAGCCTTCTTGAAGTTTGTGTTTCGAACACTAAACAATAATCTCAATTTCAATTCATAAACAGACGGCTGTTCTAACTCAGCTCCAGAAGAATCATCTAGACAGCATATTTAAAATGCAAATTCCCAGGCAGCACTCCAGACTCAGTGCGAGGTCAGGGGTTGGAAAGGTGTATTTTTAAGTCTGCCAAATTGATTCTGATCAGCCAGGTTTGGAAACCACTGTGCTAAGCTAAACAGATACTGTTTTTATCCTAGTTTCTACTATTAGGTAGTAAACTGATTCCAGCAATACACTGTTGTACACACCACATCAAAGTGGGGTTTATTCCAGCAATGCCAGGCTAATTCCATATTTGAAAATCAATCTATTTAATCCAGCATCTCAGTAGGGTAAGAAAGAAAACTCATATAATCATGTAATTTGATGAAGAAGAGCACTGGAAAAAGTCAAACACCCATTCGGGGCATAAACATTCAGCAAATAGGAGCAGAGGGGTATTTCCTCAAGTTGATAAAGAGCACTGGCTGAGAACCTACCCCTGATGCCAGACTGACTGGTGAAAAGACTGAAAGCCTTCCCTTTAAGACCAGCAAACAGGCAAGGATGTCCACTCTCATCACGCTTACCTAAACTGTCCCTATTTATAGATGACATGACTCTCTACACAGAAAACTTTAAGCAATCCAAAAAATAACTCCCAGGACGAATAAATGAATTCAACAAGGTAACAGAAATTAGGAGCAACGTACAAAAACCAAATATACTAGCAATGATCATGTAGAAACTGAATTAAAACTAAATACAATTTACAATCACTCAAAAAATATTTGAGTATAAATCTACTAAAATAGATATGGGACTAATATGTTGAAAACCATAAAACACTGATAAAAGAAATCAAAGAGCTAAAGGAATGAGAGAGATACTATCCTCATGGGCTGGCAGACTCAACCAGGATGTCAGTTCTCCCCAAATTAATCTACAGGTATAATAAAATTCCCATGTAAATCCCAGTAAGATTTTTTTTTTTAAGCTAGAGACAAATTTATTCTAAAATTCACACGGAGAGGCAAGGAAACTAGAAAAGCTAAAACAATTTTGAAAAATAAAATAGGATGAATCACTCTCCCCAATGCTAAGACTTTATATAAAGCTAAGTAATCGAGGCAGTGTGGTATTGGCAAAGACGTATCATCTACCAATGGAACAGGGAAAAAAAAGAATCTTGACTTAATAAGACTTACCGTACACAAAAATTATTTAAAGTGGGTCACAGATTTAAATGTAAAACAAACTACAAAACACAGATGAAATTCAGTGAAAATCTACATAACACAGTCTAGGCAAAGAGTTCTTCGACATGACTCCAAAAACATGATCCATAAAAGCGAAAATATCAATTAACTAGAGCTTGTCAAAATGAAAGCTTCTGCTCTGTGAAAGAGTCTGTTAAGGATGAAATGAGGACAGCATAAAAAGGAGCAGGTCCAAGATGCAGATTAGGTAAACGCTATACTTACTCCATCCCGGGATCACACCAAAATTACAAATGAATTATAGAACAATCCGCCTCAAGAATCATCTGGAGACTAGCTGAGCAGAACCCCTATAACTAATGATATAAAGAAGAGGACACACACACACACACACACACATACACACACAAAGGACGGAAAGCTTAGCTACCAATTGGGATATTTGCAAACCACCTATCTGATAACATGTCTTGTATCTAAAATACAGAAAGAACTGTGAAAACCTAACAGTAAAAAAAAAGAATCCATTTAAAAAAGGGCAAAATATATAAATAGACATTTCACTACAGGGTATGTGGCTGGCAAATAAGCACGTGAAAAGAAGCTCAAATACTATTAGTCATTAGGGTAACAGAAATGAAAACCCAATAAAAAGTGACAATACTAAATGCTGGGGAGAATGTGGAAAAATTGCATCTTTCATACACTGCTACTGGGAATGTAAAACGGTACAGCCAATCAAAAATAGCTGGATAGTTTTCTTTAAAAACTAAATATACCCTTACAATACAATTTGGCAATCAAACTCCTGGTTATTTACCCCCGAGAAATGAAACCATGTGACCACACAAAAACCTATACACGAAATGTCATACTGGTTTTATTTGTAAACATCAAAAAGTGGAAACAACCCAAATGTCCTTTAACGGGTGAATGAATGGTTCCACCATGGTACGTCCACACCATGGACCACTACTCAGCAAGAGAAAGAACTATGGATACACACAGTAATTTGATAGGTCTCAAGAGAGTTATGCTGGGTGAAAAAGTCAATCTCAAAGGGTCACATACTGCATGATTCCATTATACAGCATTTTTGAAATGGCAAAATTGCAGATACAGTGTGGTGGTGGTTACACAAATCTATGTGATAAAACTGCATTGACCTGGAGCTGCGTGCACCCACGTCCATGTAAAGCCAGGGAAATCTGAGGAAGGTCTGTGGATTGTACCAAGGTTCATCTTCTGGTTTTAATACCACATTATAGTTATGTACTCTGTTACTATTGGGGTAAACTGGGTGAAGGGTATACACGGCCTTTCTGTATTCTTTCTACAGCATCATATGACTCCACAGTCATTTCAAACTGAAAAAGTTAATCCATGTTTTTATCAAAGTAATCTAAATTCAACCACAACTAAATAATTTAGGGATACATACTCCCCTGCAAGTATGCCATCATCAATACAACCTTGATTATCAAGCTTCATCAAATTCATCTGTCTCATTAACAACTTTAAACAGTGATATACATGGTATTTGTTTTAAAGTACAAAAATATGTGTTGAATATGGGGAATCACTCTATCACTCATAACTTCTATTCATTATACTTCTGCTCTGTGAGTTTGTTAAGAGGATGAAAAGAGGACAATGTAATAAAGGAGACGGTACAAGATGGTGGATTAGGTAAATGTTATACGTACACTGTCTTTTATTTATACATATACTTTCAATAAGCAGTATAGTTTTTGAAATCTTTTCCTATTATTTTCCTGATTGTAATTGTTAATGTAATTTTATGTCTGCTGAATCTAGTAGTAAATTGGGATTTGTATTTTGTCTTTTTAATTTCATTTTTCTAATAATTCATTTTTATTGCATTTTACAAATGTTTTTATCTATGACAACATACGATTAAAAATAAAAACTGGTCTTTCTCAATAGATAGTTTGAGAAACACTGAGCTAAGGTGACAGCACATTCTTAAGTATCTGAATATTTCACAAAGAATACAAAAAGCTTCAAAAGAGGAACTTAAGTTGAAAAGCCCTGTGTTTGAATGTGTCCTGTTCAATCTTTGTATTAATGAGAATTAGCAACGATAGATAATTAAATTTGAAGATAACAGAAATATAATGGAAGACTGAAATCAATTCTAATCTAATGAGGGACTGGGTGAATCTATTCCTATAGAGCTTCACCTGATTAACAATTCTGTATATATAAAAAAATCAATTTCACAAGTAAAGAACCTACAGAGGCCAATGCAAAGATTCAGTAAGACTTGTAACTTCAGCTGACTTCAGTTATTGATGAGTGAAAGGGATGGTGTGGCTTTCCCCGTAACATTAATGTGATGCTAGGCTGAGCTAACAGATTATCCAGAACATGACAAAGACTATTCTGTGCTAGTCACACCACATTTAGAAACCTATATTCAATTTAGGAAAGAGGAGAGTGATGAGGCAGTAAAGAAACTCATAAAGCACATCTTGTGATGAAGAGCTGAAGGAAAGGTAGTATTTATTTATAACCTAGAATAGAATAAGATGAGAAAAAGATAAAGCTATCGTCAAAAGTTTTACATTTTATAATAGTCGAGGGTTCATTTATATGTTCTATGTGAATCCTTAAGAATGAAAGAAAGACCAATGAGTAGAATTTCTACAGTGACAGATGTCAACTCACTTAAGAACTTTCAAATAAAGCTGTCAAAGAAATGTGATGGGCTGTCTAAGCTATGATGGTGTTTCATCAGTAGATGTATTTGAACAGAGTATACAACCATTACCCTGCATGTTTATATAATGAAAACAATGGACAGGGAACTACTGTATTAGGTGGGTTCCAAATCGAACTGAAAATTAGACTGGGAGCAGGGAAGAGTGGAAAAATACTTTCTAGGCCCCACAGCTGAAAAATTCGATTTAGTAGGATTGTGGTCAGGGTTTGTAATCTGCTTTTTCAAGTGCATAGTGATTCTGATGGAGCCGGTCATCCCTTAAGAACCTCTATTTCCAACCTACCTCAAAGATTCTACGGTAAAACAAAAGAGCCTGGTAAAAGACATAGGGGGAAACATGGTCTGCAATCCAACAAGAGGATTAATTTAGGATAAAGGACAGCATAGAGCCAACGGCAACACTTTTTTTCAAGTGATTTGTGCCTCACACATCTACAAAGGGCAAATGGAAAAGCTAGGAAATAGTTCATTCCTTAAGCTTTCACTGAGAATCTACTATGGGGTTAAAGTTAAATAAATAAGTATGACAGATAAAATTAAAATTTACTCCCCAAGCCTCTCAAACTCACTGGGTCTTCAAGGCATCTATACAAGAAACAAACCAGCAACACAAACAGTTAATCAAAACGTGGTATAAACTACAACAGTATTAAGTACTTATTAGAAATTACTTAGTACTTGCTGGTACTTGACAAAATTAATCACTTCTGCATTTAAGCACTAAAGGAACATAAAATTCAAGTCTATGCATGACTACTTCTTGGAGAATGAATCCTGTGAGTAATATGGATGTGAGGACAAACAGTATGTGATTTCTATTTATTTCAGTATCTATCTATATTTAAATATAAATCAACAGGATTGACACTGAAAATTCAATGCTAAAATACACTATTTCCTGTTTCCTTGACCCTTATCTGCAACCACATCTTCTCCAAACCAGGGTCTCTGGCATTTGTTCTTATCTTCCCTTCTACAAATACTTTATTTGCTTTAAAGTAACCCCTAGTCTCCTCCCTGCTCCCCAATCTCATAATATCTTCCTCCATTTCATTCTCACATCACTATGATCCACATTGGTAATGGAGCAGAAAATATTTCCACCATTTATAGGTATACAGGCAGGGGGTGGATTTAGTTCAAAGATCTAAGTTGTATAAAAAAAAAAATCCAGATTCAACCAACTCACCTTTCCAGCTACAAATGGCATATCACCCAAGCATAATCTATAATGTGGTTGTGCAGCAAAATAGTTCCTAGGACCCTTCTGAATGGAAAGGAAAGAAAAACAATTTTACGCACGTGACAATGAAAGCTAACTGTCCATGACTAACCTGAAACTTCAGCTTAGTGCTATGCTACTACTTGCCTTATCTATACTGGCACTATGGTCTCAAGCTCCTACTAACACTTGTCAACATGCATCCCAGCCTAGGAAAGAAGAAAATGGTACCTGACAAAACAGCAGTTAAAGTCTAGAAAAAGTGAGTGTGTGTGTGTAAAAAGATTTTAACAGCCAAAGGTAATTAATTAATTAATGCAATACTGATTAATAGCTAATATTTGTGCAGTGTTTTATAATTCCAAGATGCTTTCACATATATTATTTCACTACCAGAGTAAAAATTTAGAAGCAAATATTACTTATCTCCATCTTACAATGAGAAACTGAGAATGAGAAATTTACTCATTCCGTGTTATCACATGGTCTTACGAGGGTTTTTCACATAAATTATGCCCAGTAATAATCAGCATTCTGACTTATTAGTTGTTTTCATACCTTTTCTGGTGGTTTTGACTTCTTTTTTTTAATTCTTCTTGCACTAGGAACACGAGGAGTTGCCTTATCTTCAAAGATAAGTCTATTTGTTTCTAGACCAATCTGCAACTAGAAAAAAATATGAGCCTAAAGTTAATGCTGTAGAAATAAAAGCTATGATTCAAATTTGAGATTCACCAGGTAAAAGCCTACAAAAACCTACAGTAGTATATACCTGAAAAACACGTCATCGCTGTGTAACTATGTCTTGAACTAATCCGTCAACATTTGTCAAACATTTTAAATCAGTGTCAGTCTCTCATTTTATCTTGAAGTGTTGTGTTATAATTTGTCCTTTCTTTAGCCTGGAACCCTTTAGCTCCATTATTTGTAGCTGTTTCACAAATTATACTTAATAAGTTAAATGCACTATATCAAACTGCAAACTGATACTTCAATATTTTTTTTCACACATAGAATCAACAACAGTGCCAGACACAAAGCAGCTGGAGAGCAAAACACATTTCTTTTTATTTAAAAAACGCATACATTTACAATGTAAGAAAAAGAAACTGGAAATTTATGTCCAAAAGAACTGGAAGGTGTATCAGCAAATGTTATCAAGTCCCTTTCTCTAGAAGCTTAGTAACTACATGCATTTAAAAATAATTTCACATCTATGTGGTAGAAATTCCACAAGCAATTACTAAGGACTTCAAACAAGAACTGCTGTTTTGTCTAAGCCAACTTTGAATGTTCCTTAAACACCTGTGCGCATGAGCGTTTACACACACACATACACACAAACACACACAACCGACAAGTGCATATATTAGTCTAGAATTGTGGTTTTCAAACCTGCCTGTGTATGAAAGTTTATGAGAAAAAGTCAGATTGTCAGGCTCCTTTATAGACTTCATGATTTTGAATGGTCCAGGTTGGGGAAATTTGTATTTAAAAGCATTTTAAAGTTCCTTGGGAAATTATGACGGAGCTGGAACAAACACTCAGAATCAATGCATTAGTTGAAAGAAATACTGAGGTCGTTCATTATTAATACTTCCCACAGTGACTGCATTCTCTGGGGAAAGAATCTATCTAGTGACAAAGGAATACAGGGATCTCTATTCACAGGAGTGTCTACATCCCCACACATCTAACAATGCTTTATACATAGTAAACTAAATAAATACAATTCAATGAACATGAAATTACTATTCTGGAAGACCTAAGAAGCCAATGAGTTTAAATAGTATACAAAAGGACAATTTTTTTCTAGCTTATTTAGTTCTTCCCAATAGCTGTTATATATTTGTGTGGCAGATTTTTAACATTTTAAAGTATTTTCATTATCTTTCTCTCTTGTTTGAACTCTCCAACACTAAGATATAAAATGAAGACCACTTTATCAATGATAAAATCCAAGCCCTGAATGGTTACTATCTTGCCCAAGGCTACACAAATTAGGGTTAGCTAAACTTGGAACCATTTATCCCTTGGAAGAACCATTGTTCTTCCACTACAATAGTGTTCACTATCAGAACTCAAAACCTTTACTGATATTATCAATAATAATAATTACTGATTGTAGAGTAGACATTAAATAAAGCAGAGATTGGATCTCTACTTTATTCCTGCTAAATGAAAAAGAAAACAAAAACACCATAAAATCATTTTTAAAATTAATAATGAACTTGTTTAATTTTGTATTTCATGTACAACAGAACTCACCACCATAAAGTATATAAAGAACACCCTGTAAGTTTCATGTTACAAGTGAGGAAATGAAAACACAGTAAAGTGGAATGGGCAGAGAAACCAAGTAATTTCAAAATTCGTTGGTAGTCAAAAATAAAGCCACATGGCTATATAACTCAGAACACATTGAGGGAAAGACATATATCAAGGAAAAACATCTATATGAGGGAAAACATATTGAAGGAAAAACATACTGACGGAAAACCAAATCTATCAGAAAGTAAACATTTGAGAAAGAAAATATTACGTTTAATAGAAACACAGTATGTTAAGTCAATGAATTCTGGGAAGCACAGGAAAAGACAACAAAGATAACAGAATGTTTCTAGCCCTGCAAGCACATTTATGAAGTGACCTCTGGCCACAGCTGGAACTGCAAAGCCTCTACTCCTAATTGTTTTACAATAAGGACCTATTTCTTGTGCTAATATTATCAGAAAAGATACAACTGTTATAAAACTTAAAGACTTTGGAAGGGGGAGGGCAATTATACGTGACGTATTTGAATAAATATGCTCATAAGGGGAGAGTCTTCAGTTAGAAAAGAAGTCTTTTATTGAGCCTGTTAAGACTTACTGGGTACAGAAGTATTGCTATAAACGCAGTTCTGGTTGGTAATATATAAACTCGATGTTTTTGAGAATTCACACTGCCTCTCCTGTAGGAGAGGCACCGGAGTGGCCACCACATAGGATAAAAACCAAGACTAGAGTGAGCAAAGCTCATTTTCCTAATATGGTAAGTTTTTGTGAATTAGTATGGGTCACTAGACATTGGAGTAGCCCACTACCTCAACTTCTGTCCTGATGTTTCGAGGCCCTCAAGGAAAGGAAGCACCTGTAAGTAGGACACTGAATGACGGCTTTCCCATAGTGACCCATGTTTTACATGATTATGTATTAACCTTATTATGTATACAGTCTCTGATATTTTTCAGTTTATTAATTTTTTTAAAAAAATGCTGACTGAAATGCCACAATTTGAAAAATTCTAAACAATTGCTCAGCTTTTATTCTGTTTGTAAAAATGTTTGTAATTTTCCATCTTAAGCTACGTCTAAGAATTTACATATTGGACCATTCCAAATTCAAAAGTATAAATAATCTAAGAACCCACAGTTAATCATCTAGCTATATATAAAATACAGAGTATTATAAAATATGATGAGCCTAATTGCTCACATTTCAACTTACCTCAGCTGCCTTAGCTTGCATACGTTTCCTTTCCTGTTCTTCTTCATGAAGTTTTGCTTCCAACTCTTGCATTTTTTTCTAGTGATAAAAACATTAAAAGCAGTAATAGTAAAAAAGAGTCTTATTGTCTATTTGAAAAATTTTAACATAGCAACAGAGGAATATGTGTAAATTTTTAGCATAGTAAATATAAGCTTGTTAATTCACTCTAGTAATGGCTCTGGGCTTGCCAGTGTGCATGCAATCCCTTGTCATTTATTATTAGTCATCTGTGAGGTAGTTGAACAGAACTATGGGTAAAAATCTTTGACTGAAGATCACAGCTCTGTATGAAGGCACATAGGTAACACAGAAGCTCAATCTGGAACATTAGTCTTCCAAGAGAATCAATTTAAAACTAAAATTAGCTCACAGAACAGCTTAACCAAGTGATACACGCCTGAGGGATACTCAAAAACATTTAATCTTCCAACACTTTTGAAGAGAACTCCTCATGTACCTCAAGGTTTTAAAATGTGAACATTCTCTCCAAATTGCATTTCTTCCTTTAAAAATACCTATATGTTTCTTTGCTACAAGGTCACTTTTCTTCCTATAAATATTCAGCATTATAAAATGATCACTTTATTAAAAGAACCAATATTATGCATTGATAAGTAAAAAATATATTCACTGACTTCTGCAAGGGCCTGCATTGCAGTAAGTTTATTATATTCCTGCTCAAGAAGGTCCAATTTTTCAAGCTGGCTCTGAACATGTGTCTGATCATGTTGTCGTTCTCTTTCTAGGGAAACCTGTGGAACAATATTAAATACAGAACGATAATTTGATTTAAAAAAAAAAAACCCTGAAAAACAACTAGCACTGAGTGTAACTAAGAATACACTATATGCTAATTTTTTCTAGCCTTTCATAAAACTACTTAGATACTGCAGAGGAATTCTAGGAAAACGATATTAAGATGAAACCACAAGAACATCAATTAATACAAGTGGACTCCTGGTTCTTACCATATACTACTATGACATTTAGTTCTATTACAGTGAGACTATCATTCTTTGAGATAGCAGGGATTTACTAGACATATAGGCTGCACATACATACTCCTATACACATTCTCTCTCTCTCTCCTCCCCCCCCCCATTAGTCTGGTTCTCTTAAATAGTTAATCTTTTAATCAACGCAATAATTATGGTTTTGGTATCTATTATTTACATTTCCTCTGAATTATATGTAGAACATCCATTATTTTCCTTCTTTCAGGTGTAGGGTTAAGGATTTAAAAAAACTTCCACCTATCAGTTTTAAGAACTGAAAATCACAGGGTAAATCTAAGACAAGAAGTGGAAATATGCTAAATTGAGGTCTATTGGTAGAACTCCAAGTATAAAAACTTGTAAAGAGTGTATCTCCACATACAAGTCTACAGTAATGAGTAACATACAATGACAATAATTTTTTCAGAAACCTGTGTGAACTCCTAATTCCCTCCTATCCACCACAGTAGATAGTTCACTGCCCTTAAAAGAATACATTAAAAGTTGGCAAAAACCGTATTTTATTTCCAGTACTGGAACCATTCTTATTAAACTATATATTTAAAGTTTACTGATGAAATGGGCCTATAATTCCAAGTCATCTTTTATATACAGTCAGGCCTCACTAAGGACAGGAATACATTCTGAGAAACGCATCATTAAGCGACATCAGCATTGTGCAAGCATCACAGAATGGACCTGCACACTCCTAGGTGGTGTAGCCCACTACACCTCTAGGCTGTATGCTGTAGCCTATTGCGCCTAGGTTACAAGCTGTAAATCACGTTACTGTACAAAACAACATAAGATTAAATAAGCACAAGAGAAAATAGTGCAATGGAGAGATGCAGTAAATATGGGATGTATGAGGCTGTTGCCAGCATAACACAGCATCAATGTTTTACAGCAAATTTTTCTTTTTCGTATCTAGAAGTACAATCGAAAATAAAAAAAAGTAAATACATAAACCAGTAGCATTTATTATCAATTTCAAGTATAATGTACTGTACATAACTGTCTGTGCTATTCTTTTATATGACGGAGTGCAGGGCGTTTGTTTACACCAGCACCATCACAAACACGAGTAATGACTGCACTGTGGTGTTACAACAACTACATCACTAGGTAATAGACAATTTTCAACTCCATTATTATGTCAAGGGAGCACCATCGCATATGCAGTCTACAGTTGACCAAAACGTCTTTGTGAAGCACGCGACTGTATGTGTAACAGATACACAGGCATTCCTCGGCAATACTGCAGGTTTGCTTCAGACGATAGCAATAAAGTGAATATTCCAATAAAGTGAATACTGCAACAAAGCAAATCACATTTTATTGCTAAAAATTGCTATCAATCATCTGAGCCCTGGAAAATCGTAATCTTTTTACTGGTGAAAGATCTTACCTTCAATTTGTAAAATAGACAGTATCTGTGAAACTCAATAAAATGAAACAATAAAAGGAGGTATGCCTACCTATATTAGTCAAGACATCTTACTGATGTCTTATAAATGCTTTCTAACCTGTGAACTGGAATATCTCAATGAAGGGAATTACTCCATTACTGTATACAATGGTTTACTTTTCCAATCATGTGACAGATATGAAAGAAAAATCTCCATATGTGAAAAAATATAAAGGAACTCAAAAGCAAGTGAAGTGATACTAAAGCAAAATGTCACATGAGGCAGTACTAGAGCCTGGATGTATAAGATATAGCAGAGATATGACAAAAAATCTCAGGCAACGTATCATCTGGATGATGCAAGAACCCCAGCCAATAAATTAACATAAATCTGGACCAGAACCTGTGAAAACCATCAAGCATCAGCGAAGCAAATCCACAACTGCTTCTTAAGACTGCAACACAACTTAGAAAGTATGGAAAAATCCATGACAAAGGTGGTAAGAATATACAATGGGGAAGACAGTCTCTTCAATAAATACTGTTGGAAAAACTGGATGATAAATGGAAAAAAGTTGAACTGAAGACTTTCTGATACCATATACAAAAATAAACTCAAAATCAATTAAAGACTTAAATATAAGGCCTGAAACCATACAACTCCTAGAAGAAAACATGGGCAGTAAACTCTGACATCAGTCTTAGCAATATTTTTTTGGCTCTGTCTCCTTAGGCAAGGGCAACAACAACAAAATAAGCAGTAAGACTACCTCAAATTAAAAATCTTTTGCACAGCAAAGGAAACCATCAACATAATAAAAAGGCAACCTACTGAATGGGAGAAGATATCTGCAAAGTATATATTCGATAAAGGTTAATATCCAAAATATGTAAAGAAGCCATACAATTTTTGAAAACACAATCCTTTTTCAAGAAAGGACAGAGGACCAGAATAAACATTTCTCCAAAGAAGACATACAGATGGTCAAGAGACACATGAAAATATCACCTCACATCTTTCAGAAAAGTGTATCAAAAAACAACATACAGCGAGGATGTGGAGAAACGGGAATGTTTGTGCAATGTTGGTGCAATTGCAAATTGGTGCCACCAATGGAAAACAGTATAGAAGTACCTTAAAAAATTAAACAGAACTACATACCACACAGAAATTCCACTTCTGGGTATTTATCCAAAGAAATCAAAAACAATTCAAAAAGATATATGCACCCTCATGTTCACTGCTGCTTTATTTACAACAGCCAAGATACGGAAACAACCTAAGTGTCCATCGAAAGATGAATGGATAAAGAAGATCACACACACACACACACACACACACACACACACGCACACACACACTATGGAATATTATTCAGCCATAAAAAAGAACGAAATCTTTCCATTTGTCACAACATGGATGAATCTAAAGGGTATTATGCCGAGTGAAATAAGTCAGACAGAGAAGACAAATACTGTATGATTTCACTCACATATGGAATCTAAAAAAAAAATAAAAAAATAAATCACCAAACAGAAACAGAGTCATAGACATAAAGAACAAACTGATGGTTGCCAGAGAGGAGACAGTAAGGGGAGGATGAAAAAGGTGAAGAGGATTAAAAGGTACAAAATTCTAGTTATAAAGTAAGTCCCAGGATGTACTACAAAACAGAGAATATAGTCAATATTGTAATAAGTGTATGGTGACAGATGGTTACTAGATTTATCGTGGTGATTTTTTAAGGTATATACATGTCTAATCACTATGATGTACATCTGAAACTAATATAATATTGTATGTTAACTATACTTCAATTTAAAAAAAGACAGTGTTTTCAAAGTATAAAGAACCTTACACTTTCTCCAAGTATAAAGATTCAAAGCTTCCTAGGGTCTTCAAATAAATTCAAGAGATACATAATAAGATTTTTTGTATCTTTTATAATGTAGACTCAAAGAATATGATGAGAAAAGATCACACAACTAGCTGTACAGTATTTTCCCAATTTAAGTAAAACTCTACCAAATGCAGCAATAATAATGAAGACGACCAATCAAATCTTCAGACACCACAAATGATCCCAAGTAATTTCCGTCTTGGGCTGTTATACTGTTCAAAAGCATAAGCTACCAAAGCTTATGTGTATGTGTGTGTGCGGGTCATCCAAAAAGGAAACCCCTCTTTATTATAGCTATGCTGAAAAGAACAAATTACATTTTTTTCTCAGAGCTTACACTAGCTTTTCAATATGAACTACTGTTGCTACTGCCAGTGGTTATTTTAATATAAAAGGAGAAATAATTATTATAATAACACCATTAGTTCTCACTGAGAAAAAAGGTCTAATTTTCCCCATAACCAACTGTTCTGGAGAATGAATCTGTAAGGTACCATACCTGTTTCTCCAAGACAGACGTCCTTTCCTTTTCTGCATG
Source organism: Rhinolophus hipposideros (assembly GCF_964194185.1). Lineage (NCBI taxonomy): Eukaryota > Metazoa > Chordata > Mammalia > Chiroptera > Rhinolophidae > Rhinolophus > Rhinolophus hipposideros. The sequence goes on along the minus strand of NC_138056.1, from coordinate 65,309,719 downwards.
CTTTATCATACTACGCATGTATTCCAATTGTTTTTCTAAAAGATTACATTTATTTTCTGCAGCTAACAACTGAGATGTCAGTTCTAAAAAGAATACATATGAAAAGCAGAAATTAGCTCACTCACAGAAGTTTGAACAAGCTGTTATAAAGAACTAAACCTACTGTGTATACAATAATTACTTAACCAGTAGCCCCAGAAGCCTTTTCAGGTGACCTAAGGTGTTCTCTATAGGTATGCAAGTCTAATGTGCTTTGAATTTAGTCAGTAAACATAATTCATGACACCAGCACTCGCTCCTCAAACTGCACCAGAGTATAATGCAATTTTGTAGTGCCTGATGACACTGACCACCAAAAAATGCTATACTGTGCAATTTTAAGAGTAATTTTACAATACTTATTTTGATGGTGTTTCATTTCCTTCATAATTTAAACAAACCTTGATTGTGCTTTGATTCCTCATTTTTTGAATTCTCCCTTTCTTGTATCTGTTCATCCAATACTTTCTTATATTCAGTTGTTTCTCTAGACAAGGTTTTCACACTTTCTTCTGCCTGAATCCTTTCAAGTTCTAAGCGTCGAATCTTATCCTGAAGATTCTTCAGAGCAGAAAATATGGCTGCCAAATACAAATATGGGTACTATAAGATAACAAGATATATGGGGGAAAGTTCACTGAGAAAGAATAATCTTATCTAAATAAAAAATAAAAGTGATAGATGGGTTCAGCGAAGGATCACTCTTTGGGAATAAAACGTTAATTATTATCACATAATTGCTTTTTAAAAAATCCGTTTAAAGACATCTTTTGAGTTTCTGAAACATGTCAAGTACTCAAGTAAAAGCCACATTACTGTGGTCCAAATATTTCCAAGATTTTATAAAATGATAAAAATATTTAGCTACTCATAAATTTTTATAAACATATGAAGTTCATATACAAAGTTCATATAACTGACCCAAAGTACATTAACTATCACTGTTTTCTGTTTCATTAATAGTATCCCATGCAGAATTCAAACGCAGAGTTAACAGTCAAGCACAAAAGGGACTATTTTTTAATCTCCAGTTTTTTATCATTTAGGAAAAAAAAAATCTAAGAATACTTCAACTGCTCCTCACCCAAATTTCTGATCATAAAAGTAATAGGTATTCACTGTAGAAGGCACAGGAAAATACAACGAAGACAACTAATAATCCTACTACTGAGAGATAATGACGGTCATTTGTAATTATTTCTCTCAATCTTTTACTATAAGTATAAAATAAATTGAGATAAAAATTTAAGATTTGTTTTTCACTCTAGCATTATGAAACGGTGAGCATTCCTTCATGCTGTCTTAAAAGGTGATTTCCTTACCACCAATAAGTAAAAATTGAAAAAATTAAGTTACTAGGTCAAAGAATATTCACATTTTAAAGGCTCCTGAAAAAGAGTCAAGTACCTTCACAAAGGGTTGAACCAATTTATAATTTCATTAGAAGGATGTGTTTGCCAACACAGACCATTATTAATTACAGTATCTCTGTCATTCTGAATAAGAAACACACGCTACTTCTGGATATTTTACTTTGCATTTCTATTAGAAGTTTAAATATTTTTTTGATATTATTGGTCAATTTCCTTTCCTTAGTGAATTTCTTTCCCCATTTTTCTATAAAAAAAACTCCCCCTCTATTTTGTTTTTAATTCTACAGATATTTTTCATATAGTTATATCTGATGTACAGATATTTTTTTGATATATAGATATTTTCAGTTATATCTAACAATCTTTGCCATCAAGTTCGTTTATATACACAGAACATTCATCTGTAACCTCAAGATTAAACATTGTATTTTCCTTTATTATACTTAGTTTCATACATTGTTACATTTAATTCTTTAAGTCAAATAAAAGGTATTTTTGTATTAAAGAAATTTAAATGGCAATTTTATCATATACTAAGTTCACACATATACCTATACATAGATACAATTAATAGTTACACACATGCCCAAGACAGTTTCAGGACTTTATTTATTCTGATTTCATTAATATTATGCTAATATTTCAGTTACTAAAATGTTATAAACTTCAATAGTGCCAGTCTCTCACAGTATATAAATCTTCAAAACATTTCAAAATTATTCTTACCAATTAAATATTCAGAATCATTTTGCCTAATATTGATTTACATGAAACGTCATGTAAACTATATAAAACATAGGAAGAACTGCCATCTTTTAAAAATCGAGCCTTCTAACTCAAAATGAGGCACTTTCCCATTTATTAATATAATTCATTCATTCACCAAATTTTTCAGTGCCAGACCCAAATAGGAGATTGACACATTTCCTAATATAGCCAGGTTATTCTTTCTTGTATGCAATGAGACTAATTAGAAAGAGCACAGACATGAAACACACACACACACACACACACACACACACACACACACACACACACACACCTACCTACCTACAAATTTGAAAAATCAACTGATGACTAAGAATATGAAAAGAGCCCAGATATAAGATTAGTATTTAAAGTAACAATAATTCTCTGATATACCTGGAATAATCAGATAAATGTAATAGGAAAACAGAAATTGAATAAGTAACTTTTAATATCAATTGAGGTTTTTTTAACCTCTTTTGAGCCACTGAGGAATATTTACTAAAACTTTGTAATTCCAAACATTTCTTGTATTCCTTCATTAAATTATACCAACTTAGTATATGATTTTGTTAGTGTTCTATTTATATTTATAGTTATTATTGCAACTAGCTGGAACACTCAATTTTTGTTCTCTACGTCAGCAACTGTGGTATGAGAAGACATACTATGTAGATTAACAAAAAGACAGGGTGCGATATACGTTTTCCTTTTCTGTATTCCAGAATGGCTTACATATACCATGGAGATTATTTAAATGCTTCTCAAAATTTATTCCCTAAAACTACTTGGGGCTTGAGATTTTAACAATTTAACATTTTTATTATGATACTCAAATGTATTGCTAGAGAACTGAATATCACAGTTGTCCTATAAACATCTACTAGACTGCCCTTTTTTCTAATTTTCTGACTAATAGATTTATGTTCTTTCCTTAGAATCTTAGCATTTCCTTAGGATCTTTCTTAGAAGTTCCTTAGAATCTTCAGCATTTTTATTTCACAGGCCAAGCATTAGTTCTTCTTCCTCCTTTCCTTAGTTTTTAACAAACTTGAATTAATGCTTAATTATTTTTCCAGTTTTGAGAAATAATTGACATACATCACTGTTTAAGGCATACAGCATAATGGTCTGATTTGCGTTTATTATGAAGTGATTACCACAACAGGTTTAGTTAATGTTCATTATCTCATATAGATACCATAAAAAGAAAAAAAGAATTTCCCCTTGTGATGAGAACTCTTAAGATCTATTAAGAGACTTTCCTATACAGTAAGCCCGCACTTAACATCGAGAGGTTTTGCAACTTTAAGGGAAACGACATAGAGTGAAACCAATTTTACCTCAGGCTAATTGATATAAACAAGAGTTCTAAGTTTCCACGGCACCTTATCAATGTTATAACAGAAGGACTTTGAATGAACCGACGTTATTTGAGGCCTGCTGTATATCATTCAGCAATGTTAACTATAGTTAAATTATTTTCATTCTTTTCTTGCTCAATAACGGAAAGTATTTACGAGTATATTAATTTCCTTCCAAATACTGCAATCCATAATTTAAAGTATGTTTCACTGCTTTCTTTTGCAAAACAATTATTGAATAAATGTACATTAAGTAGAATTTAGAATAAATCAGGAATCAAAAGGAAAAACATGACACCCGTAATCCTATCATCTGTGCATAATAACCATAAATATTTTTGCTGAAATCCTTTTGCATTTTTCTATACTTTTATATGTTAGTGGAATTACCCTCTACTATTTCACATCACACTTATTTACATTAGTAATTATTCTGTGTCAACAGATGCATTTCTAATGCATTTCTAGAATTCCATCCTTATATACATTTGTGTCTATGAACTTTCTGTTCCACTAATACCTAGTTCTGTACCAGTTCCACATTTCCTATTTTTACAGCTCTATAATTTTTTATTAGTTGACAGAGGCCATCCTACACATAGAGCAAATACTTCTATTAAAAGAAAAAAAATGTAGTTTTCACACATTATTCTTTTTAAATGCAATTCACAATATTAAGAGTTTCAACTTAGTAACACTGTACAGCTCTATTTATTCGTCTTCCTGTACACAACTCAGTGAGCACACGGAACAGACATAGGTTGATTTATCAGAGGTCACTTTTCTATCCACAGCCTCTTTCCTAGGCCAGGGACTGAGCTATCCCAGTTTCCTTTGCCCAATTACTGTCATTACTCAGTTTTTAAAGGAAACACTACACAAGAAACTACCTCACTTAGGTCTAAAGTTTTGTTCTCCGTCCCTACCTAAGTTTAAAATCCCAATTTCTCCTGGACTATACCCCAATACCTAAGGCTTATTTATACCCAATACCAAGACTCCTAGTAGTGTCCCTGAGGCTTTTGGCTTTAGTTCCCTCCTTACTGCTTAGGTTTAAAATTCATTTTATTTCTGGCATTTGGGTATTTCCCTTTGTTTTTAAGGTAGGTATTATTCATTGTTGTTTATTACTATATGAAACTGCTATTTGTGTATGACACTATTCTGTTTAATATTGCCATCCATCTTTTTTTTCAATATTCCTAGTATGTCTTTGCCAACTTTTTAACCTGTGTCACTCGGTTTCATGTTGGGCTTAAAAAGCATAAATTGTCTTTCCTTTTGAGTTGTTTAACATACATTTGTCATCATACTTGATGTCATCCTATTTTTTATCATTGTATTTTATGCTTTCTAATTTTGTCTCCTTGACTTTTTCTTTATTATATTTCCTATATGAAGTATAGCATATACATCTTCGGAACTGTTTACCTGGCTTACACACCTTTTCCTGGGAATTACCTCCTTACCTCAACATGGTTATATCTACAATATACATATAAACCAGTGAAACATAAATTATAGATTGCAGTATTTGGAAGGGAATTAATATACTCTTAAATACTTTATTGAGCAAACATATATATATATGTGTGTGTGTGTGTGTTGAGCAAACATGTACATGTTATATATATACATGTATATATACATATATACACATATGTACATGTACATATATATACACATATATATGCATATGCTTATGTTCCTTTAGTACTCTCTCACAAAACTGGTCACAGCTGATTGGCCCACAGGGGGCACCCAACTAAAGCTCAGACAAAGGATCTACCTGGGGATTTTTTGGACTTTTGTCTAAGAAGTTGCAGCCAGATTAGTTCGACTTAAAACTCACGATGTTAGTAGCTGTTTCCTGGTGTGTAGAAAAGCTGGTCTGTGGCTAGAAGCAAGAAAAAAAAAAAAGAGATGGAGAGAAAGTGCCGGGCCATGTTTGAGTCCCTGGCTACTAACAGTTTTAAAGTCCACCCGTGTATCTGCCTTCCTGTCCTTGGTTATTCAATCCTACCTTGCATGTTTGTAAACCAAAAAGATTCCTCTTTGCCAAAGCTAGTTCAGAGTGGGAGTTTCTATCACCCACAGCTAAGTTTTTATTAACTCCACTTTGTTTTCTAAGCTTTTATTAAATAAATCTAGTATCATAAAGATACAAAATGACTTTATTCTACCAATGGTTACTATATATTTAAAAACATATAAACACATACATCTCCGAAAGAATTTTCTATGTCAAAATGAAATTTGATATAAAAGTTCATATAGAAATATGGCAAACTTTTACTTCACCCCCTTATTTTCTAGTTTTTTAATTGGAGATTTTGGGGTCAAGATAAATAATTTGCATTATATATTTTAAGAGTTATATTTGGCATAGTTTCTTAGTTTTATAAATATTTACTTTTCATACTAACATGCCTGCTTTCTTAAATTAAAAAACATACTAGGTGACCAAGTGATAGATCTTAAGCTTTCTTTTTCTCCCTGTGAAAAGTATGTGAGTGAACTCTTTGCTTTTTCTTTCCTTCTATTGCCCTCACATCTATGAGGTCATGTACCATCTATGAGGTCATGTGCTATTTATGTTTAAGTTACCACACTACCTAGAAAGATCCTGAAGTGAAAATACTACACAGAAATGAACAATGAAAAGATACTATGTAGAAATGAACAAAATGAAAAGATTAGAAGATTTTTACTTTCCTATGGTGGGGAGAGATACTGTGGGAAATATACCAGGGGTGCTAAAAAAATCTATATATGACTTGTATTCATCTTTTGGTATCGGTACACATTGAGTATTACAATTTTAATACAGTTTTCTCCTTTCTTAAAGTGTGTATACATTTTTTTGGCACTACCTGTATTTCTAAAATAAGAAGCAAACTCAGACAGAAAAAAGTGATACACTAAAAAATAATAATAATGCATGTGTTAGTTTTATTTTTACAAATAGACTTTTCACAGTAAATACTAGATTTAAAATTTTTATCCTCATTCCCCACAATATTCCTGAACATAAATGTTCAAAATTAAATACATTTGGTTAGTTGAATATGGGAGTGTAGAGTGTAAAATGCCTCCGGAAAACTTAGGGTCTATAAAGATAGGCAGTTTCCCTTAAACTTCACTTAATCATCCCTAAAATATGAGCTCCTTTAGGGAGAAGAGAAAACCTATTATTCATAATTGAAACTCCAATGCTATGCACATAATTGGCAGTCAGATGTTTGAATAAACATGTATCTAGGAAAGTCTCCATATAAACTTAAAATACCAATGACAGTTGGCTGAAATCCTTTTCTAACTCTTTACATAGTAAAATTAAGCCTTATCGTAGTAATTCATCCTTCGCCTAACACAGTAAGAGGTTCCCTTACTTTACTATTTGGTGACCTTTAAAAAATCCCAATGCCCAGGACATACTCCATCCCAATTTAAAAAAAAAAAAAAAAGGTCCAAAGAACATTTGGAATGAAAGTCAGAAATCCAAGAAGATCCACAGGTAACTCTAACAAGCAAAGCTTGGAAACTTTCTGGTGACATCTAGAAGCACTAAAAGAATGGAAGACTTTCTATCCACTTCTCAAACCCAGTTTGTCATTCATTCAGAAGACTGAGGCACTTAGAGTCCATTTAACCTAGCAAACCTCAATGCTATCTTGTTAACAAAGAAGTTGGTGGCTGAATTTTTCTATCAGTAATGTATTAGCACAGGTTTGTTGCAGGTTAAAGTAGGAAAACAAAACAAAACAAAACAAAAAAACACCAGAGCACCAGGCCAGGTCTTCGATTTCCCTAGTATCTATCTATCTGTCTTGATAGTTGTCTACCCTTCTTACTATTCCCACTTTTTAGCTCACCATTTAAATGGTGGTTATTTTCCAGAAATTTTATCTCCCTCTATTTTCTCTTTGGAAAACCCCTCCACACTCATAGGGCTTCATCCACTATTAGATCCCTGATGATGCCTGAGTTCCTTAGTGCAATGCTCTCGTTTACACTTCATTTTTATCTCATTCGCTTAACTCATAGGCACGTCAAATTCAACATAACTCAAATCATATTCATTATCTTTCCTTGAAACATTCTATTTTTTGTATAACCTGTCTTAATCACATCATCATTTACCCGCAATAGACACCTTGGATTCAAAGGTTTCTCCATCTTCTTCATTGCCCATATCAAAATATGCATACATTTCTCAGTCTCGTTTTCTGACCCAATTGGCATTGCTTCAATTTAGACTAATTCTAATTCCCTGTTACCAATTGATAAGATTATTTTGTAAGCCTAGGATACCAAATCCTGCTTCATAAGTTTGCCTATGTTTGTGTAAACAATGTGTTTTATGGTGATATCATGGTGAATACCAGCTCCAAATAAAAGCCCTAATCTGAGCCTTAAGAGGGCTTTCCTGGGCAGAAACACTGCACACATATACAGTTCATCGTTGGAAGAAAGAAGTTTGTTTCTGTGTGACCTCCACGAGGGAGAACTTTAGAAACCTGCATCTAGATTTCTCCAGATTCCACTGTAGTGAACCACTGCAGTAATTAGAACCACTTCTGAATATTGCCTTTAGTTAATCTCCAACTATGGAGGTGGTCCTTAAATCCTAGAGTGCAAAAAATTCACTGATGTCTTCAGATTCCATATTGCAACTAAATTTTAAAAAACTACCATTTGCCAAGTTTTGGTGTAGTATCCAAAAATATCCACAAATAGTTAGAAAGGCTATTAAAATATTACTCCTTTTTCAACTATGTATCTCTGTAAGGTCAGATTTTTTTCACATACGTAAAATCAAAACAACTTACCACTACAAAAGGGATGCAAAAGTAGATATGTGAATCAAGCTCTCTTCTATTAAGTCAGAAATACAACGTTACTCTTGTACTATATGTTTTGTTGTCAAATAAAACAATGTCACTCTTTGTACTGTATTTTTTTTTAATTTGGAAAATAGTTACTCTTCATTGAAACATTTATGTAAACATACATGTAAACATATAATGGGTTTATTAGGGTTTCCTGCACCAAAAAATTTGAAAACCAATGTTTTGGGAAAACTGATGGGCAGTAAAATGTTATCAGTACCTAACACAATAGCTATAACTTGACTTCTCTGACTGGTCACAATAATGCTGAGCTTTCTATAGGTGTGACACAAATTTGTGATAGATACGAGTATGCTAAGATGTTTTCTTTGTCAGCTCTGAGGGGGGACCAAGAGCAAAGGGCTCTAAAGACATTAATACATTTTTGAAGGCAGTAATAATTTCCAATTTCTCACTCATTTCTAACTAAAGTTCAAATTGAATATGAGAATTATAAGCAACAGTTTAATTATCTCTTTCTATGGCATTAGTCTAATTATATTTTCAAGGTGATTATCAGATACCGTGTTTCCCCAAAAAAACGACTCGGTCTTAATACATTAAGGTTTGCTCCAAAAGACACATTAGGGCTTATGTTCAGGGGATGTCATCCTGAAAAATCATGCTAGGACTTATTTTCCGGTTAGGTCTTATTTTCAGGGAAACAGCAGCAATGTGGAATGGTATTTTATCAATGAAAATATATTAAACTGCAACGAATCTAAAGAATAACAAGTCTCCCCTCACCCAAAGCATTAGTGAGAAAAAAGCATTTACTGTGTGTAAAAAAGAAAAGTTTATCATAGGAGTTTATCATTCAAAATAAGACTTATTCATTCAATAAATATTTGAAAGTTCACTGAACAAACCAGGGAAAAAGTGGAAAGAGAAAAACGGTTTGATATTACACTTGTTAAAGTAATCACCTTGAGATATTTCTTCATCTATAAATTTTGAATATACCTAACCTTATACAATTTTTTTCTGTGAAGATTAAATGAAATGTATTTGCTCTATCTGGAATGCTACTGCACTTCAGTTTGTTTTTCCTTTTTTAGTTGTGTTTAATCAATAGTTCTTTGACAATTATATTTATTAACAATTCTTTAGACAAAAGAAGTGTTATATTTTAGCCACATATGGGATTAAACAGGGGTTTGTAAATTAGTTTAGGAATATTTTTACTTCAACTGGGAAATGCATTGCAAATATCTTAAGATTAATCTCAGGATGACAGTGTTTTATAAACCGTGGGCTATTTAGTAAAATATTAGGTAGATAATAATATCCAAGTAGAGTTACTAATGTAAATCCTAGCCCAAAATGGGGCCTCAAAAGTGTTTCTGAAATAAATTTCACAAGAAGTCTGGTGTCTTTTAAGAATTTCAATATTAGATATTCAATTTCCTAACCAGAAACTTAGTTATAAGATATTGCGTCTCAAAGATGATGACAAAGAAAATGCTAATTAACTTAATGGTTAATAAAACAATTAAGTGCTACTCATGAGAATACAGTAGTTAATGATTTTGGCAATTTTGTAAAATAACAGAAGTTGCATAACATTCAAACAATTTAACATAGGTCAAAAAACCAAAAGACAAATAACTAAGCCCATAGTGGAGTAAAAATCAGTTAAGTTTTAGTAATATTAAAAAAAGCACAAAATAAAATAACGAAGCAACTAAGTTCTAACAGAAACACAGGTCTAAGAATTAGATATTAATCCTTCCATTACAACATTACATCTAGTTCTATCTTTACATCTATGTAAAGAAACTTCTTTAAAAGTTCAGAGAAAAACAAATTACTAAAGAATAAGAAAAATGAAACAGGGCAGATTTATTCACAAAGCAGAGCCAGCAAATGTTTAGCCCAGTGTTAGCAACAAAGCTAAATTCTACTTGAGTGTCACTAGTGGTTTTAAGGAATATGAGAGAAGGGGAAAGGAGATGAAAAAATATTGTGCAAGACAGTAAATAAGCTTCTTTCATCTTTTCAGAGCATGGTGTTTTTGGTAAGGCAAGTAAAACCTAGCTTATGAAAAATTTAAGACTTGTCATGTAAACCATGGAGACATGTTGAAACTTTAGAGTGGGAGGATGATGGGTACCAGAAATGGTAGGACTATTACTACCTGGGGATGAGAGGGAAACATGGGTAGGGAGATTAGTTAGGAGTGTGTTACTATTACCTATGCAATAGACGATGAGAGCCTGAACCACGGCAATGAGCAGGAAGAGACAAGCAGAGAACCAATAACTTTTGAGGATACTTCAGAAGCAAAACCCTAAATCATGGTTCCTGACTAATGGCTGAGGTGACAGAATAGTCCTTGATGACAAAATGGATTTTTACTTTAGCCTTGATGATTCATTCGGTGGATGACAGACCCTCCAAAAGGCATAATATTTAGAGGAGGTTAAAAACAGGAAGGGGGAAGTACACTTTCCTCCTTTAATTTTAGAATAAATAGAAGACACAATTAAGAGATTTTAAGTAGGGAGTAAACACACAAAAAGACACCTATTTTACTAGACTTTATTACCTCTGCTGTTGCTTTCCGGATAGGCAAATGTAGGCTTACTTGGGGAGCGTCGTAGATCACTATTCAGGAAAGGCTTATCAGGTGGGTATACTACATATGGAGATGAGGAATGGCGAACCATACTTCCATTAGACCTTGATGGTTTGGCTAAGTTGTTCTGAAAAATAAAAATACATAAATTACCTTTCAAAATTTTAAATCCAAACAGCACATAAATATGTATGTATGTACTCGTATGTATGTTCATGACTGAGAATTGGACTGTTCTTATGTTCCACTGACAGAGACAACAGAAAAAAAAGGAGAGACCATATACAAAAGAATTCAACCATTATTTTAAAATAATAAAACTTTTAAAGTGTTTCTTATTTGTCTAAGTATATAGCCATATGCCAGACACTACAAAAAGGAAATAATGTTCACACACTTTGAATCTGCACAGAAATACTTAAATATGGTACTCACAATGAATTTAATATTTTATTCAAAAAATATATACTATAAAATATACATTCAGAAAAATGTTCTTTTTTACAGTATCAGAAACTGCTACAAAATGACTGAATTAATTTATCTGTAATCAACTAAATACTTACTGAATATTTATCAAATGTCCAAAACTCTGTAGTACCCACAGAAAGAAAAAAAGGCATAGTCCTTGCCTCAAAAAATTTACACTTAGTTGGGGCGGAGTGGGGAGGGAAGAAAACAGAAACAATTAAAGCTTATCAAACAACTAAATATAAATCTTTATTTACACCCACACACTGTCTTGTATAGGATTCTGTTCACTTTGGGATTATGCTCCACGTGATAGTTTTCAGTGCGCGGGAGGCTAACTGGGGGGTTGTTTGTTGTAGGTGGCTTCCTGTTGGAAGGCAGACCTAGAGTGGGGGAAGAAATGGAACGACTGAAAACTAAGACGAAGACATGATTGCTAACTGCTCAAAATTCTCAGGCATCCATTTTTCTTATTCAAGTAGCCACAGCAAACTAGGTTTTCGACTCCTACCTTTGGAGAACTATAACTATTTATAAAGCACCAGAATGATCTGTGTCCAGAAAAGTACAAAATAATCACATTGCATCTAAACCTTATTAAAAATCGAAGACTCTATTTCTGTGTTCAAAAACATGCAACTTTCCAGTTGATTTACAAAAGCAAATACAAAACATATATTATGACTCTGAAAACTGAAGGAGAAGGCAAAGAGCTTAGAAGTCTCAAAAGTGGTACTCAAATGATTCAATGCTAGGTCTCCTGTAAAATGGGTGTTCATGTGCAACAGGGACTAACAATTGACATTTTTCAAACTTTTTGGCAAACTGACATCAGTTTTGTAGGTGGATGGAATATGTTTTCAATTCTTAATATGTATAGAGGTTATCTTAAAATGTGTATACATTTTTTGGGCACCCTCTGTATAATCCTGCCAAAGCTCTTGCAAAGCACCATGAGTTACCACATTACAACCATTAAATATGGTTCTTCACAGAGAACTTTAAGTCATACAACCTACTAGAATCCTATCATGTAACAACTACCATGCAAACAATGGTTAGGAAATATCAATATATTTATGAACATAAACAACCTCTAAATTCACTTCTGATTTTCAAAATTTTTATTAGAATTACTGAACATTGCACAGATATTAGAAAAACTGTGCATAACTAATTTAAGGAAAACAAATCATCTTTATTAAATTTATTGCCTCCCAACTCTTACAAAACTATCAGTACAAGATTTGTCAAAAAAAAATTGCCACATATATGTCATCAAAATACTACCTGAGTTGGGCCAGCAAACTATTCAGTCTTTTTATATAAAAATGCACGTTATGAGTTTTTTTTTTTTTTTAGAAAAGCAATTCTAAATATATTCCATTTTCTATGTTAGGCAATTCATTTTAAATGTCAGGGTTTAAGCAATGAAAGTCATCGTTAATATGAATGTGTTGGGTCGGTGTCCTTATTTGCCTCCAGCAGTTTGAAACAAAGAATAAAAGAATATTTAAATCAACCCAAAAGCAAAAGATAGAAAATAAAATGGCTTTGCATAAATTATTTATAAGAACTAATGTGAAATTAAATTAAAACAGAAATGCAAAACTGGTAACTCTTAATTATATACACAAATGTGTCGATTAAAAACAGGAAAGAATAACATGTGGTATACATATAAAATATTATTCAGCCTTTAAAAGGAGGGAAATCCCATCACATGCTACATAATGGATGAATCTTGAGGACATTATGCTTAGTGAAATAAACACATCACAAAAGACAAATATTTTATGATTCCTCTTACATGAAGTCTTTCAAGTAGTCAAATTCGTAGAAACAGAAAGTAGAATCCTGGTTACCAGAGGCTGGGGAGAGGTTGCAAAGGGTAGTTTTTCAATGGATATAGTTTCAGTTTTGCAAGATGAAAAAGTTCTGGAGATCTCTTTCACAACAATGTGAATATACTTAATAGCACTGAACCGTACCCTTAAAAATGGTTCAGATAGTAAAGTTTAGGTAAACACCTAAGACTAATAGAAAAAAAATAGTAATAATTTTTAATAGCCAGAGAAAACAGAGAAAAAGGTATAAACTTTAGGGATTAGAAAACTAGTATTTTTTTAAGGAAAAGGAAGCTCAAAAAAGCTGACTTACCCACCTCTTACCATCCCTCCCCGCCCCACATCCTCACCCCCTGTACAATCACATTCATTCTGGGATTAGCTGAACAATAACTAGTTCTCAAGAGAACCTACAACCTACTTCCACCATTTTTATACACTCTGCCTTCCGTACCCTGAAACAAGGAATGAGCTTTGTATACGTAATGAACCTGTTTCCATTTACCCACTCAAAGTTTTGGTTGCTACTAAAACCCCTCTCTCGTCTGATGCCATCTATTTCTCCCTCCCTTCCAGATCTTTCACATTGCCATTAACTACCAAAAAAACAAACAACAACAAAAAAAAACCTTTTCTTAACTTTAGGACTTCCCACCTTTCCCCTCCCAGCTCCCTCCTCATTTCTCAACTTTTATAACAAAGTCCCTCAAAATAATTAAAATTGCTGCCACTTCTTCATCACCTCTCCAATCAGACTTCAGTTGTCACTTCAGAGAAACAGCTCCCAAGCTCACCAATAACTTTCACATTGCCGAATTCAGTCACCTCCCAGAAGCATGTGATACAGATCACTTCATCCCAACACTTTCTTTAGTGCATGGACCACCACTCTTGTTTTCCTCCTAACACACAGGCCCCTTTCTCAGAATCTCCTTGGCTCTCTTCTTCCTCCTTCTAAATGCTGGAGTTCTCCAAAGCTTCGTCTTTCCACCTCTTCTCTTTTTCACCTTGTACATGGATTCTTTTGATGACCTCACCTACTCTCAGGGCTTTGAAACCCTCTGTTTGCTGATGACTTTCAAGTTTAAACACAGAATCCAGAGTTTTCCCTCTTGGACTCTATACTGAAATCGACCTTCCCACTCGTTATCTCCACTGGGATGTCAATGCGGCACCTCAAACTTAACATGTTTATAACCGAATTCTTGAATCTACTCCCCAAACCTGCTCCTCTCCCAGCATACCACAGTAACTAGCACCACCATTTACCCAGCTGCTCAGGCCAAAACCCTTGAATGGAGTCATTTCTCCATACATCCCACATCCAATCTTTCAGGAAACCTTGTTGGGTCTCTGTCTTCAGAATATAGCAAGAAATTGTCTAACGTCTCATCAAGCCCACTGCTAATTCCCTGGTTCACACCATTGTGATCTTTTGTCTGAACGACCGCATGGCCCCAGCTACTGTTGTCCACATCCCTTTCTGTTCTCCAAATAGTAATCGTTATGATTTTTTTAAAAACGTAAATTAATTCAAGTAATACCCCCTAATCGAAACTTTCCAACAGCTTTCCATCACAGAATAAAATCCAAAACTCTTACCGTGGCTTATAAGGCCCAAATAATGTGACCCAGGCTAACCCTGACCTCATTCCCTACTTCTCTCCCCATCCCCACAACCACTACCACTACTTCCCAGCCACACTAACTTTTGGACTTCTAAAATGCAGTCCACTCCATTGCCATTTGCTATGTTTACTCTCCTTGCAAAGCTCCCTTCCTCATGCTATTCAGTAATTTATTCAAAAGTCTGTCAGTGAGGCTTTCCCTGGTTACCCTATCTAAAGTAGGGTCACTCCATCTCCTCACTCTTTTTTAAAAACATTTACGTAAATTAGAGATAGAGATCTGATCTAGTTATTAATTGCATGCCCTCTGGAATAAAAAAACATATTTAGTTTCTGTCCCTGGTTCTTGGCAGAGATTCAAAAATTCTTGGGAGTTTCTTACGTGATCGGAGAAAGTCTTTATTATGCTTATAATGGGGCCCCCTAGTTTTAAGATGAGGGCTGGTGGCCATAAAAACCAACCAGGTGATTAAAGAGTAATTTCAGCACCACACTCTGACCTCAGTAAGGGAGAGGGGCTAGAGATTGAGTTGTCACCAATGGCCAACGATTTAACCAAGCACACCTACATAATGAAACCTCCATAAAAACTCTTGCACAATGAGAATCCAGAAGCATCTAGATTGGTCGTGGAAGCCCCTATATGTTGTGCCCTTTACCTACATCGTGCCCTAATGTGTTTCTGCCATTTATCTGTCCTTGAATTGTGTTTTTTTAATTAAAAAGCTGTAATCATAAGCATAGTGTTTCCCTGGGTTCTGAGAGTCACTCTAGCAAATTATTAAATGTGAAGAGGGAGAGTCATGGAACTCCTTAATTTACAGTTGGCTGGGCAGAAGTGTAGGTACCTTGGGAACACCTGGGACTTACAGCTGAAGTGAGGTCAGTCTTGTGGCACCTCTTAACCTATGGGGTCCATGCTATCTCCAGGCAGTTAGTGTCAGAAGTGAGCTGAATCGTAGGACACCCCCTTGCATAGGAGAACTGATTATTGGGGATGACTGTTTTTCCAACATAGTCATCTAACAGAGTTCTAATAAAGACACTTCAATGTGATAAATATGCTTAAATCTCTTAAATAAATTAGTTCTATAATTCCCCGGCAAAACAGAAAAACTGCCCATTGTTTATAAAACTGAATTATCCTATTTAATAGTCACTGTAATTCATTGAAAGACAATAAAAGCTTTTGGTTTCTTCTACACCCAACAACAAACAACACGAATGTCACAGGAAGGTGGTGTGTAAAGCGCTAACAGCAGACTTGAAAGCACTATCTTTAGAAATGTTTGCCTGCAAAGCTGGTTCTTGGCTGGTATTTGGGAACTTGAATTTTGAGAAGGTTCCAACTACTGTCACCATGAGCATTAGGGGTCCCCCAAACCAGCCCCAGGTTCACTGACTTGCTAGAAGGACTGACAGGACTCAGCATATAGTTAAACTCATGGCTGTAATTAATTATAGCAAAAGGACACCAAATGAAATCAGCAAGAGGAAAAGAAGCATGGGGTGAAGTAAGTAAAAGAAGGTGCAGGCTGTCAAAATTCCTCTCCAGGTGCACTCATTCAGGGTATGCTTAATTCTTCCTCCAGCAACTAATGACAACTTGTGTGAAGTGTCATCTACCCAGAAAGCTCATTAGACTTAGTGGCCAGGGTTTTCACCGGGGGCTAGTCACATTCCTGACTCCCAAAAAGAAAGCAGGTGTATGTAATCTACATTGTACACACAGTGTACGCGCACAGTAAGTTACTCTTCCCATTTAGGCTTAAATCTTACATATAACTGTAGGAAATTGTTTACTATTAAGTTCACAGGTGCCAACCAAGAGCCAACCTTGCAAACAGGCCTTTCTAAAGATGGTAGGCATTTAGGATGATGGAAAATTTCAAGTGAATTCTTGCCCTCAATGCCGTATCATGCCATCTAATCATAAGCACCTGGAAACTTTGGGCAAGCAAAGGAGCTTCCAAGCAAAATGTTTATGCTTGTTCCACCCAGATACATACTAAATAAAAACAACCCATAAACCTCAAATTTGCATTGGACTTAACAATTCACACTTCCATTATCTGGGTTGATCCTCACAACAAATCCTGACAGGTAAGAAAGCACTTCCACCTTATAGTTCAGGAAGACATACTTGGGTTTACTTTCAGAACACTGCACATGGTATCTTAGATTTGTTAGCACATTGTTTTTTCTAGGCACATTCACATTCTCCTTTAATTATCACAAGAACACTGTGAAGTAAGCATAGCAAACTTTGTCCCCATTTTGTAGGTGAAAAACAGAGGCTAAGAAAACTTAATCCGTTTGCTTAAAGTCTCATAGTACTAAGAAACCCAAGTCCAACTCTTAATCAAGTACTACTTCCATGACCCCAAGCATTCAATAAACATTTTTCCAACTAAAATGATATGATTCTAGGAAAAACTTTTAGGATTAAAGGCTAAATGTTTAATCTGACCACCTTCTTTCCCGGTAGCTTTGGTTGTTAGGGCAAATATTGTACTTAGGAACACGTATGATTCAAATATTTAATTAAAATATTTAACATCTCGTGTATAACACTGTGTTAAGTATAAAGTATGTTTTAAAATGTGCGTTATTTGCCTTTTCAAATGGAGTGTGCAACATGGCTAGAAAAAATCAGGTACATGAAAGTTTAAATACAATTATATAAACCATATCCAACTATACAGAAAATATGAAACAGTGGGGTTTATTCCAGGTATGGAGGACTAGATGACCCTGAAAACATCTTTTAAATGCAGTCCATCCTATTAAAGTGAAAACCCATATGATCAACAAATATAAAAAAGAAAAAAATCAATATTTAGCCATTATTAAAGAACCATTTTCTTATAATAAAATTTACAACAAACCATGGCAACATATTTAATGGTGCACATTCCTTTGAAATTCAGGAACAAGGCAAAGATATTTAGACAGCTTCTAGTTAATGTTATACTTCATTCCCTAGACTGCACATTGAGACAATGGAAAGAAATGAGATGTCAAGATTGAAAAGGAAGAATCCAAACTTCACAGATTATAATCTTTAAATAGAAAACACCAAAGAATCCTCAACTATTACACTTTAGAAATGTTGCTAAGTAAAATGTGAAAGAATTAATAATCCTATATACCAGTTAGAAAATGCAATTTATGAAAACATATTTTAAAAACTACAAATAAATTTAATAAACGATGTCCAAGACCCAAAATTATAAAACTTTACTGAAAAATGTTAAAGTTCCAAAAAATTGGAATGACATCATATGTCCAGGTAGAAGGCTCAATATCCTAAAGACATTAGTTATTCCTAACTTTCAATAAAAATTTCAATAGCAAATTCTAGAATTTCTATTGAAGAACAACAAAGAACCAAGAATAGCTAACATTTCTGTTGAGGAACAAGGAAGAGTTAACCTCTCAGACAAATAAAAAGGAGAATCATTAAGACAAAGAGAGACAGACAAATGCAACAATGGAACGAAGAGCCTAGTAACAGATCCATCACATACGGAAATTAATATAGACAGCTAAAATTGCAGACCATTAGGGAAAGGATGAGTTTTCAAACAGTACTGCTAGAACAATTGTGGATCTTAAATAAAAACATTAAACTGGATACCTATCTTGCAGCACACAAATTAATTTCAAGTAAACTAAGGAATTAAAAGGCCCCAACTTTAAAATTTGTAGATAAAATATATAGAATACCATAGACTACCATCAAAACCTTGGCTGTAAGTAATTTCTTAACCAAAAAGCAATTATCAACAAGAGAAAAGACTAAAATTTATTACATTAAAATTCATAATTCCTATTAATTTAAAGGTATAAAAAGACAAGCCAAAGTGTATTTCGAATACTCTTAACAGACAAGGATTAACATCCAGAATATATAAAGAATGACTATAAATCAGTAAGAAAACCAATTGTGAACAGGCAAAAGACAAGAACAGGCATTTCACATAAGGAAAAACACAAAAGACGAGTAAAGTTGGGGCGGGGGGGAAGGTGCATCTTCACCAATGATCACGGGAGCACAAATGAGAACAAGAATAGGTATCATTTCACACTCACCTTTTAGCAAAAATTTAAAAGTGAGACGATACTATTTGTTAGAGAGGATACAGATTAAAGTGGACTCTTGGTGGGAATGCACATTGGTACAATTGCTTTGGAAAACAATTCATCCATTACCAAATAAAGCCAAAGATGCACATACTCTACGACGCAGAAATTTCATGCACAGGTATATTTGCTGAATTTGCTATTTTTTTCTCTCCTCTTTTTTTAAAAAAAAATTGTGTGTCCTGAGTCACTAAACATATTCCACACTCACTACTGAGCTGTAAATAACAGCTCAACAGGCAGTTTGAAAAATCAGTACCCCAGACCTGTCCCTTTCCACCTTCTTGGACTTGTGACTCCTTTACACTCTTAAAAATTACTGAAGACCCCAAAGAGCTTTTGCTTACGTGGTTACATTTATTGATATTTATCATATTAAAAGTTAAACTGAGAAAATTTAAAGATATTTACTAATTTAAAAATAATAAACCCAAGATGTTATAATTTTTGAGTGAAAAATAACTGTCATCCAAAAAACATTGAGTGAAAAGAATGGCATTATTTTACATTCCGGCAAATCTCTTTAATTCTTGGCTTAAAAGGGTGTTGGATTCTTGCATTTGCTTCTGCATTCACTGGTAGACACACTGTTTTTGTTGATGTATGTGAAGAAAATCTGGTCTCTCACCAAGTGGTTGGGTAAGGAAGTACATTACAGACCGTCCTGAGAAGGTCTCAGAGAACCCCAAAGGTCTTCAAAACACTCTGAGAACTGCTGCTCTAGAAAAATTTTTGCAAGTGTGCAACTTACAGGGATGACCACAACAAGACTGTTTATAATAGCTGGCAAACAAACTAATTAACATCAAATCCTAAAAACCCAAAGCCCATCAAGATACCATACTGTACAGTGTGAACAAAGAGGGACTACGTAACAAACCTGACAAGCTACTGGTGGCCACATGGCAGGCCTGACAAGCTCAGTGACCAAAAGTAACCACACAAGATAGTCTGATCATAAATTCCTAACTGGGCAGGCTCTGGCAGGCAATCACATCGCATGACTATAGCTTCCTTAGCAAAGGTCAATCGTTATCTTAAGTGAATTCTGTCCACTGCTCTTATACATCTAGGATAACACACCTTGGAAATGTCAGAGTAATTTTTTCCTCGACCCCTCAAGGCACAGGAAGAGGCACCACAGCACAAGACCACCAGAACACAAGACCACAGAACCCCTCATTATCTTGTTCCCACCAAACCATCTCTATGTACTGTAAATGTTAATTTTTATCCTGTCTCCACCAATGTAAAAGTATGTTTCTCTATTTTGCTTTTTATTCAATCCTACAGATTTCCCTGCTTTGCTGTCTCCCACCTCCTTAATCTACAACCAATGGATTTCATGTAACCGTCCTTACATCTCCTTTGATTCTAATGTACGGGATAAGCTGCAAAACTGCCATTCTCCGGAGCATGATCTCAATCCATTGAGATTTTGCTTTCAGACATGTCCTCAAAATGTTGGCTGAAATAAACTCTTAAAAAACTTTTCTATAGGCCGGACATTCTTTCGTGGGTAACAGAAATATAAAAGTAACTTTAGGGCCGGCCCCGGTGGCTCAGGCGGTTGGAGCTCCATGCTCCTAACTCCGAAGGCTGCCAGTTCGATTCCAACATGGGCCAGTGGGCTCTCAACCACAAGGTTGGGGGTTCAACTCCTCGATTCGCACAAGGGATGGTAGGCTCCACCCCCTGCAACTAAGATTGAACACAGCACCTTGAGCTGAGCTGCCACTGAGCTCCCGGATGGCTCAGTATTTAAAACGATTGCCAGGTAGTACTACTAAGTATTAATATTATGCATTATTATAATCTCAAAATGTATGGTGGTATGTGTGAAAGCAAGGTGCAAACAGCGGCATGAAAGTATTCATTGTATTATCAAAAATAAATTTTTATATGTTCTATGGTTTAATGTTATAAACTCTATGAAATATTCATAAAACATTTTAAAAGAAATAGGGAACAAGTTGATTAAAGGGCTTGGCTAAAAAGCCAGGGAGACCAATTAGAAGATTAGCTTATTAAGTCCGAAGAGTCCTAGGTGTTGATCATGGTTACTAGGAAAATAAAAGAGGACTGACAGAAAAGACATTCTTCTGTTTGCAAGACTATGCTGCCTGTACTTCTATTTAATACCCTTATGCCCAATCTTTGTTTTCCTGCTACTCTCCACTAATCAGTTGCTACATCCCGATCACTCAACAAATGTTACTGTTACCCACTGTTGCTAAGTCTTGCAGTGAAAGACTACTTAACAGCACAATTCAAATGTATCGCCTATTTCCATGTTGTTCATATTTGAGGTTTATATGGTAGCTGCTCCCTGAAGTCTGTTACTTTGAATCTACCTGTTAAAAAATCCTTGCCTGGTAAAAGCATCTCTATTTACTACAGCTAACTCCATGGGGACTTATTAAAGTTGAGTCAGTATGAAATGTTAATGTTCACAACCCTAAAATCTGAATATGAATACCCTTCTGAGTTCATGGTGTAGTTTTAAAAGCTCTTTGTGTTGTCATATTTTATGGTCATCTGTTTATTAAGCCAAAGTGCTTTGTAAATTCTGTTGGAAATGCCAGCCTTGTTTCTCATAAGACAGTTGGTGTCTGAGCAGGGCTATTTCTTATACACTGATAAACTAAATTTAGTGATTTTTGTTTTGAGACATAGTGACTTACAAATTAGATATTTTGATGTAGCAGGTCAAGTTAATTAAGAAGGTTGGTTATACTTTCATTTGTAAAGGGTCCTAGATAGTCTTAACATATTCTTGACATTTAGAATCCACTTAAAGCTGAGCTTAACATATAAAAAATACTGTGGGGACAAAGCCCCCAAAAAACAGTTTCCAGGCTCTCGGCCTCACATAGAAAGGTGCTGGCTCGGGTAGTAAATGGCCATCAACTGTGATCAGATGGCCAGCAGCTGTGGCTAGTTGGCCGTCAGCTGTAACCCGTAGGCCATTGGCCACTAATATAACGGCTGTGGCTACGCTAACAGAAAGGAATGGGGGCTAGCAAGAAGATGGTGGCTGGCAAGCGTGGACTGCTGTTAGGCAGATTATGTAGATCCTGCTTCCTGTGTCTCCAGCCCAGCCGCCAGCGAGAATATATTGGTTTGACTCCCCTATCTATGGCTCCGTGGGTGTTCCTTTTTGGCCTTACCGTGTCCTGTGTTCTTGGGCGGGGAGTGGGAGCTGAGACCCCGCCAGACGCCCCGCAGGACAAATGGCGCAGCGAGCAGGGTCCCCTGCGTGACAAATACATATGCTTTCCTATTACACACATTGGAGGATTTCTGACCGGGTTACCTTAAAGACTATGTAAGGGTTGACCACATCTCAGCACCACGGCTCAGCTCAATAGTCTCAGCAGAGTGCAGTTCAATTCAACATTTACAGGCATACCTCATTTCCTTGTGCTTCACTTTATTGCACTTCATAGATGTTGCGCTATTTTTCACAAACTGAAAGCAAGACCCTCCCCCAGCAAAAAGATTACTACTTGCTTCATTGCCATGGTCTGGAACCAAACCAGCAATATCTCTGACGTATGCCTGTATAAGAATATACCTTACTCAGTCTCCCAATGATACGTTTTGAGGGCAGTGAAAAGCCCTCTTCTCCCAATTAAGTTTAATTAATCAAGACTCATAAAATCTCATCTACTTATGGACACTTGTTCCTAACAGTCTAATGGTTCCTCTTTTATCTTCTGTTATTGGTCTATTTCCTGATTGAACTCCATGGCTTCATACTTTCTCAAACTTTCCTGACTTCTCTGCAAACGTGTTACTCCCTTTCTGCTGAAACCCTGAAGGTTATTTCTAGCCTATTATCATCTTCACAATAGCCACCAAAAACTGAAACTGAAGAAAAGTGTATCTTTATCAAGGTGACTCTGCTCTGTCTTAATGTTCCCTAAACAGCCCCCATTAGCTTCTATGATATAACTTACCCTGATAGCCTCCTGCTTCTTCTTTCACTATCCTTTTTCCCCATCTTTTACCTACTTTTACAATTCATCCAGTACAACCCCACTCCCATACTACGAATCATCCCAAATTATTTCAAGTTTGCGTACTGTCTTGGCACATTCGCCATATGCCGGTGGTGTTCTTTCCTATTCTGTTTTTGTGACAAGCATTTACAATTCCTTCACCATCCAGCTAGCTCCATCTTCCCTTCTAAGAAACTGTCCCTAGCATACCCAAGCACTGCTAATCACTCTCGCCTAGGTTATTCCAGTATGGTAGCATTTATCAACCTCTACTGTGTCAAAATCTAATTGCGTGTAGTTTCTCGTCAGTGCGTTGCCCTTTCAAGCAGGGACTCCATCCTATTCATCTGTGTAATCTTGGAGCCTTAAAAGCACGCCAGGCACTTGACATTTACTAATCAAGAGATAATGGCTCCAAAGTTGGGCTTCCTCACATTTACTGCCAATCTACAGTATTCCCAATGCTGTGGTAACCAAAACGGTAAGTGTTCGACAAATATTAGTGACTTACCTGTCTAGGGGCTCTTGTGGAGGCAAAAACAATTAAGATCAGCTCCCCCCTGCCGCTTCCCTAAAAGGGCATTTACAGATTGCAGTCCTCAGGGTAAGCACAGAACAACGTTAATGGCAGGGTGGGAGGACGCACCATCACCAGCTTAAGCAGGACTAACATGCACTCGAGACTGCACACTATTCAACAGCTGCCCACGAAGCCGACCAGCGCTCCCGCCTGGGCCCGGCGAGATTCCAAGCAGGGCCGTTACACCCACGTGACCAAAGGAGCAATGTTTTCGCGACCCAGGGTGTGGGTACAGTCACGCCAGCGGGTCCTGGCAATGTTCGGCCACAGGGGCTGCTAGGCCGAAAGGTGCAAGGGATATGTGAGTGAAAGCTGGGCAGGCCTGTTTCAACAGAAGGCTGCAAGGTCCCCAGGGGAGCAGCGGACGCCAGGGCAGCTCGGGGCGCCCCCCGCCGTTTCCCAGGACGGGATGAGACGCTGGGCTGAGAGCGCTCTCAAGGGTGAGAAAACGCAGAGAGGCGCCAGGACCGACCTGGGCCTATTCGAACGTCAACCGCTTCTTACCGAGAACTGAGAACCTGAAGTCGCAGACACCGACGCTGCCGCCATCTTCCTTGTTGCCCAGCACACCTCCGCAGCCCCGGGCGGTCCGCGTTCTCGTGCTCTTCTTCCAGATTCGACAGCCGCCCACCAGGGGCGACCCTTAGCCGAGCCCCTGATGGAAGGGGCCGCGATGCTGGTGCAAGGTCTAGAAACCCCCGCCACACTCCCACGCAGGGACGCCCTCCCTCCCTCCCCGCTCAGAGCGCACACGGAAAGGGCAACACGTCCTAATAGACGTTCTCAATAGCCAATCAAGAAAGCGGACGTCTTCCGGGAGTAGGAGCCAATCCGTCTCTCCCCTCGGTGACGTCACAAGGTAGCGCGTAGCCGCGATCGCGGAGGCTGGTAACGCTGTGGGCTACTAGACAGCTCAGAGGAGATTCCACGGAGGGGCGGCTGTTCTCCGGGCGGAGACGTGGGCGAGGGGTTGCGTTGGTCTCCAGGGGTCATTGAACCGTATGGTTGATGGAGAATTAAAGCGAATGCGAAATTCAAACACTCCATCAGTTCCCTTGGACCCAACGCCAAGGAGAGCGTGAGTTTGACTCGGGGACGCCTCTCCAGGTGAAGTACCTACCTTTTGACCGGTAGCAAGTGGAATGGGGGAGGAGGGGGGCTGAATGATTTGGTCCAGTACAAATCAAGTGAAAAAACAGTTGAGGCAGAGAGTAAATCTTCGCGAACATTTACCCGATTGGCTGGGGGAACGCTCGCGCAGACCTGACACCGGCTACTAGCACCCGCCGCGACCCAGACCTGTGGGCGGGGCGAGTTGAAAGCGGCGTTCGCGCGCGGAGAGCGGCGGGCTGCTATTGGCCAGCGGCTTCCTCCCTTTGTGGGCGCTCCCTGCGTAGCCGGGGTGAGGGGTGGGGAGGAGCGTCCGCGTGACGCGTAACCTCCCCAGCTAATCAGGAATGGGGGAGGCCGAGAAGGAAGCGGATCCGCTGCCGCGCAGCTGAACTGCAGCGAGCGACCCGCTTCGTCTCCCTCCGCCGCTATCGGGGCCTAAGCGGGAGCGGCTGGGACGGCGTCACTGGGTGGGCTGGGGCGGAAGTGGAGGCGGAGGGAGACGGCGGCGTCCACAGGGCCTTGGGCTCTCGCGGCAAGGCCCTGGTGGGCGCGCGGCAGGGGGAGGGGGAGGAGGAGGAGCCCGCGGCCCGGGCGGCGGCGGCGGCGGCGGCGCCCGAGTTCTCCGTAGGGCCCCGCCTCGGAGCGGGTGGCGGTGGAGGAGGAGACTGAGGAGCAGGATGGCGGCCTCGGCCCTGTACGCCTGCACCAAATGTACCCAGCGCTATCCCTTCGAGGAGCTCTCCCAGGGACAGCAGCTCTGCAAGGTCCGTGGGCGCGGGGCGGCGGGCGGGCGGGGTTTCCTCGGCCGTAGCCCGAGGGAGCTGGGTGCCCGCTGCACTGCGGTCTCGCTCTCTTTGCCGGCGCCTTGGGGGTTTGGAGCCCTCGCCCCCTCGCCGGGGGATCCCTTTCTCGAATGACCTGGGCATCAGCTGGGAAAGGCCCCTGAGAGAAGACAGAATCCTGCCCGCTTCCTGGAGGCCCAGGAGTGGGCCGGGCCCCAGCAACATTCAGGGGTCTCAGGGGTGGGGCTGAGTGAGGCAGCCACCTGTCTATGCCGCAGCGACCCTGGGGTGGAGATGTTTTCGTCTGGGTTTTTTGCCTGGTCTGTCCTCTCCTTCCACCGGGAGGCAGGGGACGGTTTTTGCACTTTCTTGCTAGGAACCTGAAGCAGCAAAGCTGATGGCATCCTTCTTTCCTGCCCAGGAAAGCGAAGCGACTGGCTTGGGAACAGAATGCTCTATGATTTGGAGCTCCTCCCATCCCATTAAAGCCGGGATGCTGTCTGTGAGCAACGGTGCAAAATAATAAGTAGTTTCACATTTAACCAATCCTTGAAATCGGCCTTGACAGCTTTCTTAATTTATCTGTAGCATACCCTCCCCCGTGTAATAAAGACAAAGACACCTATGCCGCCTCTAAGGAATTACGATGTAATTGGCCACTTATATGATAAATCACCCAATTGTTTACGTTGGGGGGGGAATATTTTATTAATGTTTTAGACATTTGACTAGGCTAGGTAACAATTTTCTACCAGAAAAGTGAAATTTGGGACTTTGAGATAGGTACTGACTAATTCATTGTCTTATTACAGGAATGTCGGATTGCACATCCTATTGTAAAATGTACTTACTGCAGATCTGAATTTCAACAAGAGAGGTTTGTATACTGAACCGTTTTTGATTGTTAAAGACAAAGTATTATCTGTAGGGAATACTTGGGGGTTTTAACTCCATACTTGTATTAGAGTCTGTGTTTTTTAATGGTTTAGCATCTTAAATTTTATGCTGTAAACCTTTGAGACATAGGAGAGACAATGTTGACAAAGAAATTAATGGTTATTTTCGACCTAGACTTCAGTTTGCACATGAGAAAAGAATAAATTATTGTGTGGAAAGCGTATAGCCTTGCTAATGAAAAATTCAGACATTTCAGACATAAGCACATTAAAGTTAAAAAAAGAAAGGCACATCAATGCTGACATAGACCTGAGGAAAGGTTACTCATAACTTGTTACCAGTGGAAGAACGGCACACACTTTTTTTTAATAGGATGATTCCTATTAGAGAATTAGAGCACATACTGTGAGAGTAGCCTAAGAGAAAAACAAATTCTTCATAAGTTGTGTAGGCACCAAAGCAGTACTATGATGTCTATTGGAGAAGGCTCAGTGGAAGGTTAGGTAAGCACTGATTCATAATGCTGTGCGTAAGTAGTGACAAGTGTGAAGATTTTGGAAGAAGATAGAAAACATTAGGATTCTTTTGTTTACCAAAAAATACACAACAAAAATGTATAGAAACATTTATCTTAATGGTAGAGGAATAAATTTGAATAACAGTCCGTGGGCGCTGAGCCCTATGTTTGTATTTTTAAAAAACCTTTGGTTTATATTAGAGTAAGTTTTAAATACTTCTAAAGCAAATAGTACTCTGCTTTCGTTGAACATTTTTCTGATTACTTCAGAAAGCCACATAAATTTGATCACCTATATATCATTTTCTTTTCAGCAAAACTAATACAATTTGTAAGAAGTGTGCTCAAAATGTGAAGCAGTTTGGCACTGTAAGTATGTCATATATTTTCATGTATTGTTACTGGTCAATTAATAATTTTCACAAAGATGAACCTTTAAAAAATACGTATAGCTATGTTCTTAAATACTTCAACATATAAAAATATTTCAGGAAAGAAATTTTCTGTAGACAGTCTGATGAGAAGATGACAACATTTAAAAGCAGTCATGTGCCTGTTTTATACACTGAAAGTCAGTGTAAAATGTGTGATTTTATTCTGTAAAGATTCAAATATAGAAAACTACTGGTTATGGAGAAGCACCTTACCCATAAAATTTGCATAATCATACTTTTCTCCCTTCAGAAACTCCAATAATTTTTATATAGCAGCACAATTCAGGCATTGATTCACAAAAGTCATGACATTATTCTAGTATAAATTCTTTTCTTACATGTGTATTATAGTCATTACTGGTATATTACAGTCATGTTTAGTCAAAGTACTGGCCTTAAGGCTCTATGAAATCCTGAATTGTCTTTTGAATATCAAAGAAAATCAAGGTATGTTTATTATAGTTTATGTTGAATGTGCTTATGCCAATTTTTTAAAGTTGAAATATTACCTAAAGTATATATTCCTTGTATCATCTGTACCTGTATATGATAAAAGTTGTTAAATGTTTTTTGAATAAAAGATGTAACTAAGTAGGATATCATATTAGTAGAGGTTTGTTCCCCCAAATAACTGCATATATGAAAATTTCCTATCAATGCATACCTTTATTTTTATTTTTAAGACCCTTTTCACATGTAGCTTTTTCATTATATAACATACTATGTGAATCATAAATGTTACTCGTGACCTTTTTTTAACTATTCAATAGAGAAACAAAAAGTTTCATGACTAGGAATAAATTTTACTAAGCAAATAGAAACATGATAAATTTTATTGATTATGGCAGCATACAGCAGGTCCTCAAATGTTGTTTTTTGTTATGACACTGATGCGATGTCATATGAAGAGATGTCATGGGAACTTAACTCTTGTTACCCTACAGTAAAATTGGTTTCATTATGTGTTGTTTCGTTCACTCGCAGAACCTGTCGAGGACCTTAAATGAGGACTTACTGATTTGACACAAATTTTGTTACCTATTCATTTCCTTAATTAACCCAGAATTCTATTTTGTATAGCAAATTTTTAATATTTTCAAATGTCTCTGTTAAAGAAAACATGTATTTGTTTTTCAGCCTAAGCCTTGTCAATACTGTAACATAATTGCAGCATTTATTGGTACAAAGTGTCAGCGTTGTACAAATTCAGAAAAAAAATATGGACCACCTCAGACCTGTGAACAGTGCAAGCAACAATGCGCTTTTGATCGGAAGGAGGAAGGAAGAAGAAAGGTATGCTTTATTTATGTTATGACATATTCTGGAAATGAAATAAAACAGCAAACAAATTGGAAGTTATTATAATTAATACACTATCGAGACTTGATGTATTCTTTGGGTCCCTGAAAGCTGGTAGTTAGATGAAAGTGCAGGAATAGTGCATTTTCTCCTTGTTTGCATAATACTTAGATTCAGGTTGATCATTTGAGATCACTGTACTTTAAAAAACATTCTGTGATGGTTATTCTGTACTACTTGGTTATCCAACGGTTGGTTTGGGAGAATTGCTAACTTTTAAACGCTTTCAGCTACTTACCCTTTTGCTGGTTACTTGAAGTTGCTGGTGTGAAAAAAATATAGCTCATTAACATGATTCAAGTTACTCTTGTGCCTTTTGATTTGGAGCTCGTATTTTAAACCATTGTTTGTTTTCCTCTACCTACAGTGACTTAAAAAGAATGTGTATTCATGTGGTATTCCTCTGCTGATCAGCATTCACCTCCTGTTTCTCAGTTTCAGTTGATTTGCAGGATGACTCTCTTTGAGGGGCTCCCCTAGATCCCCTCACAGCAATATATGTATCCTAGTTGTAAGAAATGTCCCCCCAGCACTTCTTGTATGAACAAATAGAAGATAGAAATTGGTGGTTTCATTTTCTATCCCCGTGACATGTACAATTGATTCTCGTTGTTTGTAGTAGTTATGTTCTATAAAGTTGCTGCAAATACTGAATTAGTGAATACTTCCTAAGGGCAATATAGGATTAGGTTCGTGCCACTTGGTCACAACAGGGTGATTAATACATAATCTTGTTTTGTGTGTGTTTCTGTTTAAAGACACCTTACTTAATATATACCGTTGATAGATTAACAGTTGTAATGCAAATAGCAGTATAACTATGCCTGAAGGAAGCTTATCTATCACATGTTTTCTACATAGAGTACATCACAGCCTTCTTGTGCTTTGGAACACTATATACATCACTTCAATCCACCTAGAGACCATTTTAAACAGTGAAATCACTGATAAGCAAAAAATGCAAAAAACATGGCACTAAATAGATGATGAGGATTTGTTTAGGGTATGAGAGATGAAGGAAGAGGACAGCAGAGCATCACCTTGTTTGACCTGAGCGGGGAGGGTTTGCTATTCGGCTACACAAATTTTTTGCTGCTCTGTACATATGCATGAATGATCACGAAAGCACTGCAAGTTGATTTGGGGGTTACAGGTAAATTTTAGCAAGTAGGTGATGAATTTAGAAATGGGAAGTCTGCAAATTATGAGAATTGACTGTAGATGTCATTCGAGCTCTCTTTTTTTCTATAAAGTAACTGTTTTTACTGTAGTGGAAAATACTTTGTCATTTTAGTAATTACTAAAATGTGATTTAAGAATTCAGTCTAGTGATTCCGTAGATTTCTTTGAACTATATCAATTTATGCTTATTCTCCAAATAATAAAACAAGTTTTTCCAAATTAAAAAATGCCTCAAAACTAATGGAAGTCCACATACCATCCTCATCAATTTTATGATCCTCCAAACAAGAATTTTCCCAAGTTTCAGAAAAGTCTAGTTTTACTTCAACTTTTCAATTGTGTGTGTGTTTGAGATAGAGAAATATAGGTAGAAGCACTTCTCTTACCTGGTTTCACCTCTGGCCAGTTTACAGGTACATTTAATCTAATAAAAATATTTTCTTTTAAAAGGTTGATGGAAAGTTATTATGCTGGCTCTGTACTTTATCATATAAGAGAGTTTTACAGAAGACAAAAGAACAAAGGAAGAGCCTCGGATCTTCACATTCAAATTCATCTTCTTCTCTTACTGAGAAAGACCAGCATCATTCAAAACATCATCACCACCATCATCACCATCACCATCGTCATAGCAGTAGTCATCACAAGTAAGTACTCTGAAATCATGTTTTCTAAAATCCTCCCAGGCACTTTAATGCCATATATTGGGGTTTAACTTTCGCAAATCCTAGCTAGTGCTAGTCTAGTTTCCATTGTACACGATCAGCTTTGAGAGTGTCTAGGGCTTTTCCCCACTTTATTCAGTATATACAATTACACACATGGAGTGTATTTAGCTGTATATCATAATAATATAGATAGGACATTTAGGAAATTATAAAATTTACATCATGAAGTAAAAATATAAGTACATTGGAGTTAATTAAATACTTTATTGATTTCCATTATCAAAAGCCTCATTATTTTTTTGTTTAAATAATTGCTAGGATTCTATTTGTAAAAATTGCATTTACCTCAGGTATCATTTATTTACTTTAGTTAAAACAAAATTAGACCAGTGACTAGGAAATGTAGATACATTCAGTATCTTTGGGAACAGATTGTAACACTATCATTTGTAACTGGGATAGAAACATTTTAAATCTTGAAGGTTCTCAAAGTTTGAAACATAATCTTTTTAACTAGTGGTGCTTTGCTGTTTTTTTGTTTATTTTTATTTATTTTTTTAAACACATAGGCAGGAACTCTTCAAATATAAACAACTACTTGTTTTTTTAAAGTGCCTTGTGGTGGCGGAGTTATATATTAGTAATATCTTAACCCTTTATGTGTATAGTATAAAGGTTTTTAAGTGTGGTTTTAGTCTTCAGGGCAAAATCAAGAACATTAAAACACAAAATAAAATGGAGAACACAGGAACATGGTACATACTGATTTTCAGAATTCACTGTTTTTTCCCAAATTTCTCTATAAGTCTTTAAAGTTCTAGATAGGTAAAACATAATTTTATTTACAAAACAGTAATGTCTACCACAGTTAGGAACACAGCAGTTTTTTTTAGAATATAATACGGTTCTGTCTAATAAAGATTTGATTCTAAATTGTAGCCAAGCACATATTAAATTATGGGGTGTTTTTGAGGCACCGATGTTTACTTCAGGAGCAGTTTTTCCACGTGCCTTATTGTGTTGTGCTTTCTGGATATAACAGTGGTAGACTGCATAGTGACTTTTAATCTTGCTATTTTGAAAAAGTTTTGTGGTCTTTATATCAGAGTATCCCAAGGAGCAAAGGAATATAAATTGTCCTTGTTTTTGCTTCTTGTTTTAATAAAAAATATGACAAAATAGCTATGCGGCAAGCCTGCTCCTAAGACTCAGCTGAAGTGTCCTTTTCCTTTGTCCTTTACATATAAATTTGTCTTGGTGTGATGTGAAAGGACTCATTCAGTATGTTTATAAAAATTAAATTCCGTGACAGGTACTTAATTTTTTAAGACAAGTTTCAAAAGTAAAGGGAAAGAGGATGGTATTGACATTTTTTCACTTTTGATTATTTAGGAAATAGAAATACTAATTTGTATTTGATGAATATAGACCGTTTGACAAGTAGGCAACTAGTTTGTGGAGTCCTATCTTAAGTTTAGTAGATTAGAACAATGATATGACGGGGGAGAATGAAACCTAGGTCAATCTGGATCCAGGAATGGCCCACCTCAGAAAGCAAGGATGAGAATCCTGAGTGTTTCTCTTTAATCATTACTAATATGATTGATCTCACTTTGAAATCTGGGTAGTGCTGTTAATTCATGTATGATTATATGGCCTGCTAATGCTGATAATAAAATTTTTAAAAGAAATAAAATGGCAGCTGAATTTCTAAGGAAGGTTGCCATTCATTGCCACAAGTAAGGAAAAATTAAGGTTCACAGAATTACAGAATTCCCCAACTTTGTGTTTATTTAGAGGTGATTGTTAAGAACATGGTCTGTTTTTCAGTTTTGCTTAAAAAAACTACAGCTAAAATAATAGTAAATGTTATACAGACAGGTATACGTATTTCTCATTGTGTATATGCTAGCACTGTACTAAGTGCTTTTACATACGTAATTCATTTCATCCTTATATCCCTCTAAGGTATGTATTATACCTGTTTTATAGGTGAGGGAACTGAGGCTCAGAAATTGTAATTAACTTGCAAAAGATCTCACAACCCAGGTCTTCTAACATCTCTTATATTTTATAAATACACAATGTCTGTACATAGGAGATGTTCTATACGTGTTGAGTCAATAAACTAGGGCTTAATGAAGCATTGGCTAATGTGCAAGTACAGTGGGAAAATTTGTAGGATTCATAGTGCATTGTAAGGTGGTTATATTACTAGTATGGCATGGTGGAAGAGAAGTAGTATTCATTGTAAATAAAAGTTAAATCAGTTATTATTGTGAAATTTCCCAATATTTTCAGCATGACTTCTTCAGAGTATTGACTAAAGAAAGATCTAGAGACTTTGGAGAGAGTTCTTAGGAAAACTAGGAAAGAAACACAGAAATTAAGATATTTCCTCGTTCAACCTGACATATTATTCTGAAGAATTTGAGTTACTCCAAAGGAAGAATCTTCATGTGGGATTATTAGGAAGGCCTTGACTCAAAAGATAGAACATCTTCTATCTGAAATAGTAAGGGCAGCCTAAGTGCAATGATTCTCGGTCTTTGTAATTATAGAAGCCTGTTGTGGTGGTTTTCACGGTCATACACCCCAACCCTTAATATGAGATTTAATTGAATTATGGAAGTGCTGATTAAAATAAAAAATTTAGTCCCTATCATTGTACCTTTCTTGAAGAATTTAAGATGACTACATAGTAGTCATCGGATTGGAATTTATCTTACTAGAATGTGATTTGTTCTATATATATATATATATATGTATATGTATATATTAGCTTAGTCTGAAAACTTAATTGAATGTGTTTTTCTCTGAACAAAGGATTATAATAAATATACGAATTTGATTTCATTGGGAAGAATGCTGTTATGTGTAGATGTATTAAATAAATATTGTTTGTTATTAAATGTCATTTATATATTTTTCAGAATCAGCAGTCTGAGTCCAGAACAAGAGCAGGGACTGTGGAAACAGAGGTAAGTAAATATGTTAACATATTTACTGAAGTATTTCGAAAATTATTTTTTAAAATGTGACATCCCTTTAACCATGTTAAGTTAGGCTTTTAAAAATTCAGTGATATTTGGTAATGTTTTAGGGGAAGAGAATTAACTTATCACTTGGTGCCTCAGCCCTTTTTACTCTAATTATTCTTATTAATGTTTGGTTTCAGCCATAAATCCTCCGCAGCAATTCAGAATGAAACTCCAAAGAAAAAGCCCAAATTGGAATCTAAGCCATCTAATGGAGATAGGTAAAAATGAATTCCTTTAGTGAAAATTCAACTTAGTTGAACAGTTACGGTTGATTGCCAGTTATTATTAGGTAAAAGAATAGAAACATGTGTCTTCTACATTGACTTTGAGTCATTCAGAAGAATAAACATAATCAGTTAAAAAATTTTAACTTAATTTTGGCAATAAGAAAGTGGCACTGCACTGTTTTTGTATTTGGGGAATGAATTTGGGTTTTGAAAAAAGGAAAACATCTGAATAGAGAACGTTCTTTTTATCTTAATTATTCTTCAATGATACACAAATCTAATTGTGATATTTTAAATTGACCTGCTTGGAAAATGTTTTTAGATTTAAGGTATTATGAGCGAGCGTGACTTTGTTTTAGTTCATTAGCCAAGTTTGCTGATGTTACTGTACAAATTGGCTGCCTATTGCTTTACACTAGAAGTATTGACCCCCTAAAAGCTAATACTGAATTATATTTCTGCAGGTGTATGTAATGTGTGCCATTAGTAAGGTAATTTGCCAGTTGCATCCATTTCTGTCAGGTACATATTTTTTTGCATTAGCCTTAAGGATGTTTGTGGAATTGTCTAATTTATGCAATTTGAACACCTGATAATTTTTCTTCTACTTCATTTAACTGTGTTTTACTTTTTTCTTTTTAGTAGCTCTATAAATCAGTCAGCAGATAGTGGGGGAACAGACAATTTTGTCCTTATAAGTCAACTGAAAGAAGAAGTGATGTCACTTAAACGTCTCTTACAGCAGAGAGACCAGACCATTTTAGAAAAAGATAAAAAGGTAAGAACATGGTTCGCTGAAGCCTGGTAAGATTTACATATTGACTCTTTACTGATAATTGCAAATTTTATTAAACCTTGTTTAATCATTTGGTAATGTTTGTGGTGCATAATTCCTAAAGATACATTATGAAAGCCCAAATTGGACCCTAAGCTGTCTAATGAAGATAAATAAAATAGTCTTTCAGAATTTTTGTTCTAAGAATTGAGAGCTAATTAGAATTGTAGTAATTTCTGAAAATTAGTTTTCACTAAGCCTGTAATTTAAAATAGGTCTAATGTTCTATTAAACATTTTTTTAATTAAAATTTTAAAAATGAGAATAGTTCTAATGTCTTAATTTGAAAACGAAATGTAGAGAATATTTTGTGAATTCTTCTGATTTAAGAAAGTAATTGAATATAATTTTTTTTTTTTTTAAAGATTTTATTGGGGAAGGGGAACAGGACTTTATTGGGGAATAGTGTGTACTTCCAGGACTTTTTCCAAGTCAAGTTGTTGTCCTTTCAATCTTAGTTGTGGAGGGTGCCATTCAGCTTCAAGTCATTGTCCTTTCAGTCTTAGTTGGGGAGGGCGCAGCTCAGCTCCAGGTCCAGTTGCCATTTCTAGTTGCAGGGGGCACAGCTCACCATCCCTTGCGGGAGTCGAGGAATCGAACTGGCAACCTTGTGGTTGAGAAGTTGCTCTCCAACCAACTGAGCCATCCGGGAGCTCAGGGGCAGCTCAGCTCAAGGTGCCATGTTCAATCTTAGTTGCAAGGGGCGGAGCCCACCATCCCTTGCCTGACTGGAGGAATCGAACTGGCAGCCTTGTGGTTGAGAGCCCACTGGCCCATGTGGGAATCGAACCAGCAGTCTTCGGAGTTAGGAGCACGGAGCTCTAACTGCCTGAGCCACCGGGCCAGTGCCTGAATATAATTTTTGATATACCAGTCATGTATTCATTTCAATTCAGATTAAATAACTGGTGAAAAGTAATGCTATGGAAATTTTTTTGTGTTTTAGTCAGTGATTAGCATTAGGTGTCTAAGATTATTTTGTAGGAAGTGTGTTTATTGGAATTTTGTTTGATTTTATTTATAGGTTAGATCAAGAGGAATATCAAACATTTTGTCTATTTAATGTAAAGTTCTAACTTCCTGTATGAACTTGCTCAGAATGCTTTCACTTCTTTAGGCCTCAGTTTTCTCATTTTAAAAATGAGGGTATTAATACCATCTTATGGGATAGTTGTTATGATTAAATGAAAATGTAGAGTACTTACTGTGTTTCCGCAAAAATAAGACCTAGCCGGACCATCAGCTCTAATGAGTCTTTTGGAACAAAAATTAATATGAGACCGGTCTTATAAGACCGGAAACACTGTACTATAGCTCCTAGCATGTATAAGTGCTTATAGTTCCAATTACTAACGCTTAGTCATCTTTGAGGGTAGAATCTACTTTTGTACTTGTTTTACGGTCCTAGGCTATCTAGTTTGATCTGTTTCAAACATTTTAATGCAGTAGGAAAACAGTCTTTTTAAAATTATAAACAACGTGATTATAAATACGTACATATATGAACATATATGAATTATCTGTTTCTGAGTATCCATAGTAGTGCTTCTGTCTAACCTGGCTTTTACAATTCTGCTCTGGCATTCAACAACTTTTTTTTTTCCATTTCTATTTATATATATATATATTTTTTTTTTCTTTTTTTAATAGGGTGACATTGGTTATTAAAATTATATAGGTTTCAAGTGTGCAATTGTATAATACATTATATATTGCATTGTGTGTTCATCACCCAGAGTCAGTTCTCCCTCTATCACCATATACTTGAACTCTTCTTTTCCCTCTTCTACCACCCCATCTCCCCTTACCCTCTGGTAACCACTAAACTGTTGTCTCTGTCTATGAATTTTTGTTTGTTTGTCTACGTTGAACAACTTTGGTGTTACATTTTCCCACAGCTTGATCGTTAATGTATCTAAAGTTCTTTTAACACATTTGTGCCTTTAAGCAAATTCAGTCTATAAAATTTAGTATTGACATAAGATACTAGTAAAAATAAGATAGTTATAAGTATCTTATTTTTAATGGTTATTTTTGAGTAACTGCAGGATATTTTAAATTGATGAGCTTTTATGAAAATTTGTTTTATACGCAGAAATTTAGCGACATTTCTATTGCAGAAAGACAGCTATATCTGTATCAATCTAGATAAAAGTTGAATAAAATGGTAAGTCAACTATAACAGTGATTCCAAAACCAAGTAGTAATGAATTGTGGGATTTTTTTTTTTTTACTTTTAAGATATTTTTCCTTTTCCTAGCATAATTTTCTATATTAGTGCACTTAGTTGAGTTTTCTACTTTCATTAGTGTTCCTTTTTTCTTAAGAAACACTAATGGGAATGGGGCAGTTAGCAGTGTTATAAGGAAAGTAATAATTGTAAGCCTAAAATGGCTACATATTGGCAGTTTTTTCTTATAATGTAAATCTAAGACAACCAAGTAATTTTCTTGAATTTATTTCACTTTATTTAGTGATTTTTAGAACCAGCTACATACTAGATCATGAGGATACAAAGGTGAATAAGTAAACAATCCTTCCAGAAATTCTTAATCTGGAAGCAACTCACAGTATAGTAATGAGAAAATGAGTATCTTAGCTGGTTAGATGTGAATTGACTTTTTGGCACAGGAATTCCTTTGTGATATAGAAAAAAGAATTCATTTATTCTTTGAATTTGACGAAAGCAAGGACTTTTATTCAGAAAATAAGAATGTAAGACACCATGACTTCCTTTCTCTCTTTTTTCTGTTGTACATATTTCAGTTTATTTCAGTTCACTAACTATTGGGTAATTACAAAAAAGAACTGCAAACCTTTAAAGCTTACATAATAAAAACCATTTAAAAGTAACCAGAAGCTTTTTTATGCAGAGTTCTAATAATGAAATTATATAATACCAACTTCTTAGTGTAAAGTCATGAGATTTTATAGTTTCCTTGTTACTGATATTTATGAAAAGTTGTCATGTAGCCTTCTTTGCTTCTTCAAATTACTTTTTGTTACATTTGTCTAATTAGCCCAAATTTTAAAGTAACGCCTTTTCCTTTCTTGTTCCATATTAATTATACTTCCGTGGTTTGGTCTTCACTTTTACCTCAAATCTTAGTTGGAATCAGATACATCATTCTGGACGTATGTTTTCAAATGAAAGCAACATAGCTCTTGTTTCATGGACCATTCCTCTTTGTACTTTCCCCACGTGAAACGTTTTCTTTTAATCATTGAAAGATTATTTTATTAAACCAGTTTTATTGTTCATTTATAATATAAAGTCCATTTTAATTGAGGCATTTCCAAGGTATTAGCCATTAAGCTTTCCTATTGGCATACCAGTTGCCAAACTCCATCCAGTGAAGCCACCTTTAAATAGAAACAAAAAGGCAACTTCCCCAATGTTTTACTGATGGTTCATTATTATCTTAACCTTAAAATTATACTACAGCAAAATAGGTAGAATGCATCATTTCACAAAAATTCTAGATAAGTTATAAAACTCAGGAAGCTGCTGATAACATTTTCCACTTATCTGATGAATTGTGAGTTTATTTTAAATAATGTGTTTGTATATGTGCATATATATGTATATATATATATATATATATATATATACACACACATATATACACAGACACACATATATATGTTGGTTTTTGTTGTTGTTGTTTCTTAATCTCTCAGTTAACTGAACTAAAGGCAGACTTTCAGTACCAAGAGTCGAACTTGAGAACAAAGATGAACAGTATGGAAAAAGCTCACAAAGAAACTGTGGAACAACTTCAGGTAAATGACATTATTTATATAAATAGTTAGTCACGAAAGGCTAAACTTTTTTAATAGTATTCATTGTCTTAGACTAGTATTTTTATCCCTTTTTTATGCATATTTGGTACATTTTCAGCTTTCATTTACAGACTTAGTTTTTAATCCTGCTCCTATTAAAAGTAATTGCTTGAAATCACTTGGTAGAGGAAATCAGTATAATTAATTTTAAAAACTTTTCCCTAAATTTCAAATGAGGTTTTCAGAGGAGAGGGTATCATTGCAGTATGTTCAGTTGACCATCAGATGAAAAGCAAAAAACTGAAAATCAGATTCGTGAAACTGAGATCTTTAGTACATTGTGCAATCATTCTTCTTATGTCCTCGCAGATGATGGGAAAGGAGATGGGTATACAAACCACTTCTCAGGGACCTCAGGTAGATGAAATTTATGCTGCATGAAGTGATGCAGCATCTAGGTCAATCTCAGAGTGCTGTCAAGTGTATAGACTCAGAAGGATGTCAATATAGGCAACAACTGAATAGGGAAGCCAAGAGTTACCAGTTACAGAGAGAGTAGTATCTGATGTCTGCCATGCAGAGATGAGAACATGCAATGGGGATATAGATTTATTTCCTTATTTAAGCTTTTTCTCACATAGGTTTTATAAATTTAGAAATGAGACCATACTGAATTACCTGTTCTATTGATTTATACATTCTGACATTTGTAGAGTCAATCTTTAGGTAAAAGGTTTTCAGAAGTTTTAAAAGTGTAGAAGATGCCAGCACACAAGACTTTTGACTTGATGGGAGAGTTTAAGTTGGAAGGAAGGAATTAATACTGCCCTGGTTGGTTGGTTAATTTGTTTGTTTTTAACAATGTAACACTAAGGGATATTTGCTATTGCTATCTCGGTTTTGTATTCTTCATAGTTCTTTGAAAGTAGCTTAAGTTGAGTAAGATTGTAAAGTGGATATAGGAACCTGTTGAAATTTGATGTACAGGTTGCCTACCATTAACACTGATGTTACTATTACAAAGAATTTTGAAGAGAAAACCTTGAATAGAACTTGGCATATAGTAGGCATTCCAATAATTTGTTGAATGAGCGGTGATTTATGGAAATGGCCATGTCCTGAGATTGCTCATTATTTTGGACTTCTTACACATTGTTACCATCCACCAGCAAGTATTAGTTTTATGATATTTTTGTTTTCCTCATTCAGTTATTAATGCTGAATGATTACTTGGTAACAAAATCTTGTGTATGATGATCTCTGGTGTGGTGTGGTGTAAACCAAAACTCTGGAGTAAATCCAGAATAAAGTGGTGGAAAGACTGTGAGCAGTACTTAAATATAGTAACACTTAGTACTTCTCAGTGTTGGAAAGGCAGCTTGTTTTATTTTGTAGTTGTAAGTATAGGGGAACCTCTTTGATGTCTAGCCTGATTGACCTTAAGCTTACGTTCTCTTGGTTGGTAGCTGAAGTTTCATATGATAGAATATTAACTAATAGAGTGTGATATTTTCAATACGATTTTACATAGGCTGTCTTATTTGCATCTTAAAATAACTGAGTTATATGTCAGAAGTTCCATAGAAACCTGCATCTTCTGACTCTGATTTGACTATACTTTCTCCTGTTCCACCTTTTCCCACCCCTTCAGGTTACTTAGGTTTTCTGTTTCATGTTATGTTTGTTAACATTCTGTCACAGTTAAGTACCTTCTTTCAAATCCCACTCCCTTTAGCAACCCTGTACTAGTAGGTGAGTAAACATAGTTAACTGTTTTTCTTATCTTTTTGTGATAAGAAACTAAACCCTATACCAGGAAAGTTACCTTGCTCTAATAGCTCTCAAAACATTTTTAACTACCACGCCTGGAGGAAAAAAACACTGAGCATCACAAGAAAAAATGGTGCAGAATACCAAAAAAAACCCACCCAAAACAAACAAACAAAAAACAACCCAAATTACCTAAAATATCAAGAATATCAAAACAATTTACCTTTCCTTTAGGAGGTAAGTTGATAAAAGGGTGAAAAGGCTGCAAACATTTGAGTGCCTGCTATGTACAAGTCGCTGTGTTTAGCTAAGTTTTATATTTCTGATTAGTTCTTTCGACCCCTGTTGTGGGTAGTGAAGTTTCCATTTACAGATGAGAAAATTGACTCCAGGTTACACAGCAGATAAATGTCAGAGCCAGGATTCAAAGCAGGATGTGTATGATTCTTAATCCAGATATTCTTTCCTTTATGCCAGTGTTTCTAAACATTTTTAACTTGCTTGAGTGTTTTTAAATAATAATGGATTTTTGAAGGTGCGTAATAAGTAATATTAGTATACAAATTTTAAATGTATTTGTATTTAAATATTGTATTACAAAATATATTTTTATTATACCTATATTAGAATCGGCAGAATTGGGCTTGTCTCCATTTAACAACTGATGCACTGTTTATTTTTCTTAAATGCTTTTTTCTTACATAATTTATTAGCAGACAAATTTATTAGTGACACGAGTAGGAGACAAAATATATAAATGCAGGTTGAAAATTAGCTGCTAAAGAATTAAAAGGAAAAATTGCTTTCAATACCTAATGTTTGAATTCTGGTATTTCATACTTAGGATATGAAAATTATAAACTCATTTTTTTTAATTGATCAAGAAAAAATAATTTGAAGGTTAACTTTTTAATGATTTGGTGTGTCAGTATAAATGTTTCTATATAAATGTAACTTACAGATATCCCTTTTTATGCCCTTCATTAATTTGTATTTTAAAATTTGTTCTTAAAATATATTTTTTTAGCCAGTACGTCTACTATAGTTACAAATTAAATAATCTGTAGCTAACAGTAAAAAGAAAACAATTCAAAACTACCACATTGACTAGGACTGGTCAGCTGAATAATAACCCAATCGATAGAGTGTGCTCACTTGACTTCCACTAACTGCCAGGCATTCTCATTGATTTGACCCCTGAGTTTCTCAAACTGTTTAGTTTTAAAGGGAAAATAAAATCATTTTAAATTCTTGATGGTTTTATAAATTTGAAATTGAACTAGAAACTCTTAATTACCACCTTAATTATTTAATAACCGTGAACACAGAAATGCTGCTGCTAATTGTGCAAACATATGATTTGCAAATATAAGATTGCTCTAAGAATATTTGCATTTTGGAGGTCATAGGTTATGCATTAGGGAGAGTTTGAATGAAGATGACTGGGGGAGTTAAAGTACAAAGCTTGGAAAGGTTTCTATCTCATGAAGCTGCTTTAAGATGGTATACACAGAAGGCAGGATGTTAATTTGCCATACAAAGGCTAAAATTAGAGTAAAAGATAAAGCACTGGGGTTAAAAAAAAGTATCTAGATAATAAAAAATCTTGAGACCTGTGAAAGAAAATTGTTTTCAAACATAAGCCAGAGGATATCTTTTAAAATTTTATTTAGGGCAGTGCTCAGATTTTTGGCTCAAAAACTTCAAAAGTGTTTGATCATT
Organism: Rhinolophus hipposideros; assembly: GCF_964194185.1. Classification (NCBI taxonomy): domain Eukaryota; kingdom Metazoa; phylum Chordata; class Mammalia; order Chiroptera; family Rhinolophidae; genus Rhinolophus; species Rhinolophus hipposideros. Next base: position 65,267,720 of record NC_138056.1, on the reverse strand, counting down.
AATGTACTTATGTAGTATATGGAGGGTTCTTATTATCTGTTTCCACACTTAAGAGATTGCGTAGGGAAACAAAGGCAGTGAAAATATGAAAGTATTCTGAATACTGAAGGGTCCCTACTTCCAAATTCCTCTTCACTAAACACTAGTGATTGTCACAGCACATCGGCTTAAGGTCAGTGTCTTTCAATGGTGGATGGTACATTTGAATAAAGTGCAAATTCAGTTCAGGTAGATGACAAAGGGCAATTGTGAATCTGAAAAGAAATTTCAGCCTTTCATGAAACTAAAAACAATGAGTATGTGTTACTGCTCAAATTTGATCAAAGCTAATACCAAATGACTATATGACAATTAAAGGAGCAAAAATAAGATCAGAAAGGGCGGTGCTGATGGGTACTTCAAAAAAACATTTAGATACCAGTCCCTGTGGCAAAGTGATAAAATCAATATTTTTGCAAAAAGGACTTTTTACACTTGTTCTAAAAATAAGTGAACATCAAATAAAAGATTGTACAATCTGTAGGGAACTATTCCTCCTAAATCATCACTTGAGTCGTTTGGTCTTATTTATTATAAAATAAAACTTACTTTCATGGTTTTCATTTCCTGTTTTTAGGATAAAGAGCCAAAAATTCTATCCCTATTTAAAATTTTGACCCTCTTTTAAGCAGGTTCACTTTAAGTTGCCTTTTTAATAACCGATTATAAAGAGATGAACCTAAATATGCTTTTTCATTTAATTCTGTTAGTGTTTCAATGAAATCTTGGTCTGTAAGTGAAAACAGCATTAGACAAGTAGTATTCTTCAGCATGACTTAGTATTTCAAACATTTTTAACCTTAAATGTTTCTGTCTCCCACAGGCCAAAAACAGAGAACTACTCAAACAGGTTGCAGCATTGTCAAAGGGCAAAAAGTTTGACAAAAGTGGAAGCATACTAACATCCCCTTGAGAAAGTTATTAATTTAGTGTTTCTGCTAAAAATGTAAATTTGAAAAAAATTCTGTGAAGCCCTTAAATTCTGTGTAGTGGAAGAATATTTTTGCACACCAAATGAATTGGCGTGTTTCCTATTCACTTTTGTAACTGATGATGTAAGGCATTTTTTTAAGTTGTAAAACATTCAAATAAAACTTCAACTGGTTTGAAGTAACTTTTTAATTATTTGATATCAAGGAACTTTTTTGCCAGCAATAGTATTAAACAGTTGTGAAGGAGTGCATGAATAGTGCTCTTTATGAAATGCAACATGCAATAATAGAGTAGTCAGAGTAGCAGGGTTTTCATTTTGTTTTCTGTTTCACACTATGCTAATACAGATAAACAATTTTCAGTTTAGAAATACAAAAACTTTTAAATAAGGAAAGTGGTAAACACTGGTTTTTTTGGTAATTGTTTTCACTTTGCATCAACATAAATTTAGGAGAGAATCATGGTGCTTTATTAAAGAGAATATGTAAATATGTTTTTAAAAGTTAGATCATTAACATTAGTTAGTATACTAGTATTTTCATTATTGGTATAGGAATTAATGTTTATTGTACAGTATCCAAGGTAAAATGTGTTTTGTTTTGTAAAAAAACTGTAGATTTTTACTTACAAGTGCCTTTTTGCCACCTAATGTTTTTATTTATAGGAATGCTGATCTTTTGTATATAAAGCTTGTTTTAAAATCATGTTTAATAAATGTTTGTATATAAATGCATATGTACAGAGCCTATTTCAGAAGGAAATGAAAGTTGCTAGTAAAATGTTTGAGGTTGCATTAAGAACTGAAAATGCACATAGACTTTAGATGATTTTGTGGTTTGTTTCTGTGTGATGCGGGAAGCTGTTGATCATTGAATTCATTGAATTATGTCAAAATACTTCCCCAAAGATTTAATTTTAAATCACTTCTGATAGAGTATATTTTTTATGTGATACAGCTTCATGTTCATATTTTGTAAGTTACATGTTTTGCTTTATTTTTCTTTTATAAAAATTTTAAAAATTTATAATTTTTCTGCAGTGGTCCATATATCTGCTTTCCCTATAATATGTCATTAAGTTAATATTTATGTACACCATACTTAATTTGTAAGTTTTAAAGCAAATCTGAAAAAAAAATTAAATAACTTTTAAATCAATCTGTGACTATCTTTGAATAAATTGGAATCTATTGTAAGATTCAGGTACTATTTATAAGAAAATTATATCAGAGTCTTTAAAATTGTCTATAAAAGGTTAAAATAGGGTGGGATAGGTTATGGGAAATTGTTGACTAATTATATTTTGATCCATTGGTTTTCAGTCTAATGGAATTAATTGATCTCCTGCTTAGTAACTGCCAGTTCAGACTTTTAATTTAACTTTAAAACATCAGGCATTGCTAGTATACTGGATAGAGTGGAAGAGTTCTTTCTCTTAGAAATTTATGGGCAAGGGTAAATTTGTTTAAAGTAAACTTACTAAATTTATCAATTTTGAAGATGTTTTTAAGCAAGCATTGATTATGAATGTCATATCAAAGGTCACCTTTGCTCAGAATACAGGATGATTGTAATAATTGTTTTCAACATGACTCACATTTCAGTAGATTATTCTTATAGTTACTCATTAGAAAGTAATTTCAAATAACTGTCCAATTTGAAAATATGATCTAGGGTAATTTTCAAGTGATAGTGAAAGATTGAATGAGTCAGACTTGGAAAAACTAAGCTAGTTTGTTTTTATGAGATCGTCATGCAATAATCTTCCTAAATTTAGTACTCTCAGCAAATGCCCTCTTAACACAAATTTTAATTTTTGCAGGATTTGCTAAATTCATAAGATAGTTGTTACCTTTCTTTAAAATTTGTAATGCTTTATATTCTAATTTCATAGTCATTTGTCAATCCACAGTGGTCATTATCATTTTAAAATAAGCTGTGTAATAGTTCTTACATACTTTTTCGGAGCTGCTATGATAGAAAGGTGCCCCTTTCCACATTTTTAGTAAATCACAGATTAAAAATTGAAAATCAGTCTCAATAATTAAGCTTGTAAATTCAAAGGCTAAAATCTTTTAGGGGCTTCACAGTATTTAGTCCTAATTAAATACCCTCTTTCCATGACTTTATTTTATAACTTAATTTTTTTTGCAGTTGTATAAACTAGCAATTGAGTCCCAGTCCTGGATCTGTAGCGTATTGACACAATGAGCTGATGTTCTTTAAATGTGGACCTGTAAGGAGATACTATGGTGTGCCGTATTGTGCTTTTTAGCCTGTTTTCAGCTATTAATTAGCATTTACCAGTGAGGGTCATTTTGGCTCAAGTTATTTATGTATTAATAGCCTGTGAATATTACAGTCCTTTTTAGATTGTATTGGTCTAAATACACATTTTTTGCAGTGAACCTGTTAAGCTGTTCACATGTATAGACTATTGAAATACTGTACTTGTACACACCTGACTGTTGACATTTTGTACTTTTTTCTAAATCCAATATTTCACAATAAAAACTTGTCAAAAACTTTGTATTAGTTTTCTATTGCTGTTATAACAAGTTCCTACAAACTGAGTGGCTTAAAACAGCACACGTACATTCCCTCACTGTTCTGGCGGCCTAAAATCCAAAATCAATTTCGGTGGCTAAAGCAGGGTGTTGGCTGGGCTGGCTCCTTTTGGAGGCTTAGTGGAGAATCCGTCTCCTTGCCTTCCCCAGCTCCTGGAGTTGCATTCCTTGCTTTTTGTGGCTCTTTGCCCCTTCATCTTCCTAGCCAGACCTCCAGCATCTGTAAGTCTCTGCCTCCACCATCCTCGGTTTGAAGTAGCTCCCTCTGCTCCCTCATCTGAGGCCATCATTGGGCTCACCTGGGTGACCCGGATCGTCTCCCCATCTCAGATCCTTGGTCACATCTGCAGACTCCTTTTTGTCATATAAGGCAACATATTCCCAGGGTCCAAGGACTCGGACCGAGAGCTCTTTGGGACCATTATTTGAGTCTACCATAAGCTTTATCTACATTTTCCCTTTAGGAGGCCCTAAAACAACAGATTTGAGATCATTGGCTCAGGCCGAACAGAAACTTGATTTTCCTATCTGTTCATTCAGACTGTTTTTATGAAATAGTCATTTTCCTAGGGGGAAAAAAGGTATATAAATCTTTGTTGAGCTATTTAAAGCAACAGTAAAGCAAATCAAGTAAATACAGTAAAATTTTTGAAAAGTTTGGAACATGGTAAGAACCATGTTAGGTTGTTGGATAGAAAAAAGACATGATTGTGTAATTTATAGTTTAGTTGGGAAGACAACATACATGAAAACATGTATGCACTTGACTAGCACTTGACTTTGATATCATAAACTGCAATAAAAAGCTAATAACCTTTAGCAAGGGCATTCGAAAATTTGGGAAGGTTAGTCTTTCATTGCTTTCTCAAACTTGAGCATGCATCAGTCACTGGGGTGTATGTTGGGGGCCGGGGATGCTTGTTAAACACCTTGCTGGGCCTCAGCCCGGGCCTGAGTCCTTAGGTCTGAAACAGGGCCCAATAATTTGCATTTCTAAGCTCCCAGGTTGCTGTTGGCTTCTGGTCCAGAGCCCACAGTTTGAGAATCAGTGGTATTAAAAAAAGAACAGGGCCGGCCCGGTGTCTCAGGCGGTTGGAGCTCCGTGCTCCTAACTCCGAAGGCTACCAGTTCGATTCCCACATGGGCCAGTGGGCTCTCAACCACAAGGTTGCCAGTTCAATTCCTCGAGTCCCCCAAGGGATGGTGGGCTACGCTCCCTGCAACTAACAACAGCAACTGGACCTGGAGCTGAGCTGCACCCTCCACAACTAAGACTGAAAGGACAACAACTTGACTTGGGAAAAAAAAAAGTCCTGGAAGTGCACAGTGCTCCTCTTCCCCAATAAAAATCTTTAAAAAACAACAAAAATAATAACAAAAACAATAAAAAGGTTTAAGGGATAAGTGGAAGATACCTTGGAAAGAATTCAGAAAAATTATTTAGAGCCCCATTTTAAAGACCGTATGGGTAGAGTCTACTAGAGTTTTGAAAAGGAAGTGATGTAAGACCAGATAGTTTTACACTAGAAAACTAGAAAATATAGGAATCATTTTCTTCAACTGCTTTATTTTATTGCCAGGAAAACAGAGCAAGAAAGTTTAAGTGACTTAAATTTTGACTTTTATTAAAAAGTCCTGCTGTTTTCCAAAAAGAATTTGGGGGTAGCTTGGTTTAAGTAACTTGTACCTAAATAGTTAGCCACTCAAATAAAAATCAGTTTTAAGGAGGTATGTATGTATGTAGTCATATCAGCCGTAACTAAGTGGTTGAGGATAATGAGAAAAGTCAATTGAATATGACAAGTTTACGGGGAGAGAAAAATCTGAATTCTCAACAATGCCTTGAATATACATGCAGAATTTGTTTTTTAATTAACAAGGAGATGGTAGATGATTTAAACCCAGTGTTTTTCCTTATGTTTAATACTGATATGACTGCATTTGGAAAATTGCTAGTCGCCACTTCTCAAGAAAAGTATAATTTGAGAAGTTATACGATTAGAAAGTCAGACTGTATTTTGTATTTTAACTAAAAAGATTGACTTGTTTCTAAAATAGAGACTAGAAAGACCAACAACTCTAGAAAACAGGGCCAGAGAAATAGATAGTTCACAGGAAAAATGCAAATGTTTTTAATCTCACTCATAATAAGAGTTTATGGAGTTACCACTTCTCACCTAAAGATTTACAAAATTCCAAATCTGACAACATGTTTTATTGACAAGATTTTGGGTAAATAGGCACTTTCATACATTCTTCATGATCATTGCAAATTAGTCTCTATGCAGGTAAGTTTTGTTTATAACTGGCAAAATTACACACACAGTTGTGCTTTGATCCAGCAATCAAGTTTCTAGGAATCTAACACAAACACTTAAAAAAATGAAAAGACACATACATACAAAAGCTATTGCAAAATTATTTGTCACAACAAAAATCAGAACATTGAAGTCAATAAAGGATTGTTTAAAAAACTATGATGTATCTATACAATAGATACTATGTAACTATAAAAAATAACTCAGCTACTGCTATTAAGATACGTTGTTAAAAGCAAACTAGTATACAAAACAACATTGTTAACAAAAGCAAACTAGAAATGCATAATAACAAGTTACTGTTTAAGAAAGGTAGGACTACACACACACACACACACACACACACAGCTTATATTTTAGCTGCTTATATTTTAAAAATTGAAGTTTAATCATAAGTTTTTTTTAAAGTTACTAATGGGGAGCAGGGAGGAAATAGATTGGAAGGGATAATGTTAGAAACTAGAGTTCTTTGTACATATGTTTTGTTGACTTGATTTTGGAATCATTTAACTATTTTTACAAAATTATAAAACAATATTTTAAAAAATAAATGAAACAAATGTACCTAAATGTATATCCAGTTGTTACCATAACACAGAGAACTATTCATATTACTATAAAATGCAATAATTTGTGCCTCCCTAATGGGATATGTCCTAGAGTAAAAACCAAACCGCAAAAATCATCTTACGCTGTTTACGGTAATAATATTGCTGGTGGCAGTTTTAGTATTGTTATTCTGAGATTGTTGTGTTGGGTAAAATTCTGTGGGATAAGGCAAGTGAATAACAATGTGATATTTTAATTCTATCATTGCATTTGCTGTTTAGGACTGGGATTCTTAGCAAAAGAGAAAGGAGATACCTATAAATATATGTCCAGTAAAATCTGTTCTTAATTAGAATTAGAATAAATTCAAGATATTTTATCAAAGAAAAATAGACAAATTCATCGGGAAAAGTATGGGATGAGCCTGCAACATCTTATCATGCAAGATAGCAATGAAGCTATCAAGGACTATTTAGTATGCTCTCAAACGGACACATGAGCCTAAACATCAGTTAGAAAATAGCACAGTCTGAACAGCAATATAGAAAATAATAACTGCAGTGGTTAAAACATTGACTATGTTTAAATACATGACTCCAAAATGATATGAAATAGACAAACACATCATGCAAAAACCAGAACACTGATTGCTCACCATTGGAGGGTGTTAGTGAACTAACTTATTCTGAAAATTGGTAAATACAAATTCAATATTTTCTACTCACCCAACTGTACCTTTGGTACATAGTAGAGGAGGGATAGTTTCTCTTATAAAACACATTCCAATTAATAAGTGAAAAAGAAATGATAGAAATATAATATCACTAATTTGCAACTTCTAATGAATTAATAGAGATAAAAAGTGTTGGTCGGCTGCTAAAAGTACACAGAGACACAGCCTTAGCCTCACATGCTTTCTGATGGAGGAACAAATTTCTACCCATAGAGGAGTTTTGCTGAAAAGGATCAGACCTAAATCTGATCAAGCATTTACCAAATCACAGGAAAGAGAACAGAAGATCATGTTGAATGACACTAAAGGGATGCAATTGCCATGATTGTTTCTTCAATAGATTGCAAGGGGGAAAAAGTCATGGAGTGACAAGTACTTAGGAGATATCAACCAATCACAATGTGTGGGCCTGATTTGGATCTTGAATCACAGAAGTTTAAAAATCGAAAAAAAAAATTATTATTTATGACACAACCAGAAATTTGAATACTGACTGGTTGCTTAATAATATTTAGGAATTATTGTTAACTTTTTAAATGTGATAATACTATTTCGGCTATGTTTAATTTTTTATTGAGATGTAATTCACAGATAACCTATTCGTTTCAGATGTACAACATAATGATTCAATATCTGTATACATTGCAAATATGTTTAATTTTTAAGAGTCCTCCTAGAGACATCTACTAAAATACTTGAAATGAAATGGTGTGATGTTTGGTATTTGCTTCAATATAATATAGGGAAGGAAATGGATGGGAATACAAATGAATCAGGGTTGGCTGTGAGTTGTTGATGATTGGAGCTGAATAATTGGTATATGGCAATTCATTATACTATTTGGTTCAACTTTGTGTAAGCTGAAGTTTTTTAAATAAAAACTAACCCCATCACCACCACCATCATCCCTCCAAATTATATCTCACCTTAAACAATGCATGCTCACTGAAAACAAAGGATAATATTTAAAAAGTTGAAATAAAGGGGGAGAGACCACCCACAGTTTTACCACCAGGAGACATTCATGTTTCTGTTGTGTATGTTTTCTTCTAGTGTCATCTGTGAGTAACAGCTATGAGCATGCCGCAATGTAATTTTGATTCCTGTTTCTATACATTCTTTCTCCCCTCATTTCCATAACAAAAGTAACCCTCCACATTATACAAAATTATCTGTAAGCATTTCATAGCCATACCTGTGAGGCACTAGAGCCTACTATTCAAGATCACTATTTTTTGGAGTCAAATCTGGTTTCAAATCCAGCTTTGTCATTTGCTTGCTAGGTGTTTTAGGGGGTATATTATTATCTCTGAGTCTCAGTTTCCTTATCTATGTCATTAACAATTCATAGAGTTTTAAGGGACTGTTAAATAAGATAAAGTACTAATATACAAAGTGTTTCACATACTCTCTGGCACATAGCAGATTTACAATATGATTAAGCAATTGTTTCATTTATTTAATCAATGAAAACCTTTCAAGATAACATGAAGGCTAACTATGCCTTTTCAGCTTTCAGGCATGTCTCTTTGATGGGTCTGATGACAACAGAATATTGGGGTTGATTAATGGCTTCATGTTCATTAGCCATGGAATGAATTTTCTTTTATCAAATAAAACCTGCATAAAATAAAAGCTGAGACACTTTGGTTGAAGTCAAGGCAAGGACGGTATCTCTGTCATTGGATCCAACACAGCTGATCTTGATGGCTAAAAGTTTTTTAATGTCACATAATTTAAACATCTCTGTTATTTGAGTTATGCCTCAATTGTTGCTAATTTGGATTAATTGAGAACCTCAATGGGTGTTATCTAATTGTACAGGTAATTTCATTTTGGAGGGGTAAATTGAATCTCAGTATCAAGCAAATATGTGTTACGTAACATATGACAGCTATTGTACTAGTTGCTTTAAAGACCTTCATTTCCAGGAGCTCACAATCTAGAAGAGACAGCCAGATAAATAAGTTATTGCAGAAACTATAAAAACTTATAGATATTCACAAGTAATAACATTAAGAAGAGAGTTACTAAGATGAGACCATTTCATGTAAAGGGAAAAAACTATGTACAAAGGTTCATGACTTTCAGAACATCACATTTGTTTTTCTCCAACTTGTTTCTCAGTTTCTTTTGCTGGTTCATTCTCATATCCTTTATATTGGATAGTTGGAGTTGCTCAGGACTCAGTCCTTATATCTCATATATATATATATATATGTATATATATATATATACACACACACATATACACACATATATATACATATGTTATATATAATATGTTTCACAGTCATTATTTTATAGTGTATGTATATTATAGTATATATATAGTATAATATACATATACATATACTATATGTAGTATATATACTATATATATACTATAATATACATACACTATAAAATAATGACTGTGAAACATATTATATATAACATATATGTATATATGTAGTATATGTACTATATATAGTATATATATACTATATATACATATATGTAGTAACTATATGTAGTATATATACTATATATACATGCATATGTATATATATTCACTTCCTAGATAAGCTCACTAAATACTATCTATGAGATAATGACTCTGAAACTTGTAACTACAGCCTAGACTTCTAAACTAATTTCAAAACTGTATATCATCTTTATTTGGGTATCTAAAAAGCCTCTCAAATGTGTGTGCTGCTGATCTGCACCCCGAAGTCCAAATAAATCCTGAGCCAGTTCCTCTTGCCGTCTTTCCATTTCAGTTAATGGCCACTCAATTCTAGTTGTTCAGGCTAAAATTCTTGACTTTCTCTGTCTCTCTCTCTCTGTCTGTCTCTCTCCCCCTCCCCCCAACTCCATATCTGTCTTTTCAAAATTTCTGTCAGCTCTAACTTCAAAATATATCTGGATTTGACCACTTTCGACCATCTCCATTCCTAACTGTTGTTTCTGTTCCATGCAGTCTATTCGTAACAGAGAAGCAGAGAGTAATCCTATTAAAAGATGTCATATCATGTCATCCCTCTGTTTCAGTGGTTCTCAACTGGGGGTTATATTGCTTTCCTGGGGACATTGGTAATTAATGTCTGGAGACATTTTTGATCATCTCAACTGAGGGGGTGTAGGGGGGATGGGAGGAGGTGCCACTAACATCAACTAGGTAGCAGCCAGGGATGCTGCTAAATAGCCTACAATGCTCGAATGGCTCCGAACAGCAAAGAATTGTGTAGTCCAAAATGTCAATAGTGCCAAGGTTGAGAGACCCTACTCCACTCAAAATCCTAAAATGACTTTAAATCTCAACCCTTACAATAGCCTAAAAAGTTTTGACTTTAATGTAAGTCTTTCTACCATGCTAAAGCTTATATGACCAATCAGTGGAGCAGCTATTGCCCCACTTTTCTTTTTTTAATTCCGTGATTTAAATGTTAAAGAGGAACTGAAATGTAGTTTTTACCATTGTTTAAATTTTTAATTATGTCCACTAGGGGGAGTGCTTCACCTCTAAATAATACTATACCATCTTCATTCTCTGTGCAGCCATCGTTCACAGTGAGAATAGCGAGTATTCTCACAGCTACGGTTTTTGACGGACAGGTTTGTTATACATGGGATATATGTGTGTGTGTGTGTGTGTGTGTGTGTATATACGTATATATGTATATATATATATATATATATATATATATATATATATATATATATATATACAGAGAGATACATATATATGTATATATATATATAGTTATAAATGGGATAACCTATTTGCAGAAAAAATTGGTTTTGCACAATTCCAGAATACTTTTCAATTTAGTCAACTGATTAGCTCACCAAAAAAAATGAATTTTAAAATGTTTGTCTTTGGATGGCTTGAGTTTGAATTCAGAAGTGTTATTTTTGAAAGAATTTTTCCCAAATATTTCTTCTTTGTTTTTATTTAACTCAAAATAGCTAATAACAAAAGCATTAAAAATATCTCCAACACTTGACTCAGTTATTTTGGTTGATGACACTTGATTTAGCTCTTGTTTCCAACATGTAGTAATACATCTATCATAAATATATCTCTAAACGTTTGCAGCAGGCTTTAAACTTGTATATTTGTATACTAATCAAATACCATGATGCAGTAATTAGTTTTGAATCCAATTGTCCCACACAGAAGATTATTAAAACTAATAACCATAAATAGGCTAGCTGTTAATTATTTTCAATGAAATGCCCAAATACAGCACATACATACAGGTTGCATATAAAAGAATTGCTTTAAATATTTCTGTCTTGAAGCGCTGTGAGCATTCTTTGCTCTCGAAAGCCAGTCCTGCTGAGGCAGTAGGTACATTTGGTCCTCTCCTTCTATCTATAAGGGAGTTCCTGTGCCCACTATGCTCTGGGACAACAGTCCTGAGTCAGGAGCCCATATCTCCATCTAAGCTGTGTCTCCAAGAGGGACTTGGCACAGACACTGCAGTATGAACTTGTCTATGTTAACAGCAGCCCTGGAGTCTGAGGTTGTACAGTGTACAATACAATATGCAGCCTGTGCAGCCGTGCTTGATGGCTGAGCCTGGGGGTACCCACCGGGCAGGAATGGTGTGCTCTGAGTCAAGCCACCGCACGCACCGGACGGCTCATAAATGATCATTTCTTTATAGGGTTTGCTTATTTTTAAACATTTATGGGGCATGGATTTTTCTTTGAGAGGGTTCTCAAGGCCCCCCTTATTCAATAGTAATGGGACAGATCTGCCAGGGTATCAGGAACTCATACGGGCTGCCCATTCAGTGTCTATTAAAAGCCCCTTTTTTTATATTCTTAATTGTCAGTGCAGCTAGAAAAATCATTTGTCCTTTGCCCATATGACAACCAACCAAACCACTAGCTACCTCTAGTCAAGATGGGGTTTGCGAATTTTCTTTGTCGAATAAAATCACTTCCTTTTTTTTTTTTTTGAGTGAATAACCAACATAATTGAGATACTGGACCAAATGTATTACATGCACTAGCATTCTGAATAATGGATCTGGCATGTTTCAAGTTATTTCAGGGTATAGTTTAGAAGATTCCCTGAAAATGAATAAATGGAACTGGAAATAATGACAGGGAAGAATAGGTGTGAGAAGGTCATGTGAGAAGCGTGGAGTGTAGCTGGAAGGAAAGTGGGGCATTAGGAAAAGTGGAGTTCAGCTAGCAATCAACAAATACCAAAGGCCAGTATAATTACTGCATCTGACTTTTATTTATATTAAAATGACTTTATACAAGCCTGACTTGGTCTGGGTGATGGCATAACCATCCTACAGCAGGGTGTCTTTATAGTCAAACTAATAGCCAACATTAGTAATTGGTAAACATATATAGGAGGTAATATATATGAATATTCACATCTGCATTCTTATTACTTCATATCATTTTCAAATTATCTTTTTTCTAATATGAATTTTATTAATACAAGCTGAAGATTTAAAAATGGCTGCAAGAATTCAGATACTTCTTTCAGAAAGCATTCTCAAGTACCTCTCAAAAGGAATGAAAGGTGTTTTACGTGATTTTTTTTTACATCACCTTGAGATTTCCTTCAACATAGCAGTACTGACCAAATAGAAGCCACAGTGCAGACTTCTGACGTCATTGGCTGCCTGCTCCTATGGTTACCAAGATGGGCCCATGATTCCTGATTACCCATGTCAGTGAAGTGGCCTGATTCCTAGGTTATAAATATCTGTATGGCTGTACAGAGTAGAGGGAGGAAAGGGTATTTGTCAATATTTAGTCTCTCCTTTGCGTAAAGAAACGTGGGGATGCTGTGATATAAATTATTTTTAAAACATAAAGCACTGCACATTTTCTGTGTTCTCTAAATAACTGTGATCTCAATCTATCTGTCCCAAAGTACTAGTGTAAGAAAACATTTTGGGAGCATTTGAAAAGGAATGCAAAACAAACATTTCAATTAGGAATAAGGCTATGAATTCAGCTTGTGTATACAGATAATTTGTAATAGGATATGGAATTGAAAGTCATGATTTGGACAATGAGCTACAATTGATAGTAGATACCAAAGTGAAATGGACCACCCTTGGAAACTTGCGAAAAGGAGGTAACCTTTTCTTAAACCCCTCACCAGGATACAATTCTTAAACCACTCACCAATAATGAGGGTCTGAAAAGGTTGAAAGTGGTACATAGGAAAAGATTTGTTTGGAGAGAGCGAACTGTAAGATCTTTCTCTCCATCCAAGATTAACTCCATAAAAAAAGAGAATCTTCAATGCTTTCACTTGAAGAGCTTGATATGTTCCCGTCTCTGGGGGAACAAAATGGACTGGTGTGTGACTTTCCCCAGGAAAGTCTAAACTCTAGCAGATATGGCTGGCTTGTCTAGCTTCTCTGATGGTACCAGCAAAGGAAATGTTGCTGCATCGAGATAGATTTCCATTTTCAGGGATTATTGGGTCAAAGATGTATGAGTAATGTTTCCAGTTGTGGGAAATGTGATTCAGCCAGTCAGGAGGTGTTCCAAATTTTGCCTAAGAGGACTGCTTTGGATTGGTAGGAGATGATCAGTGAGGGGATTCCAGCCAAGAGTCTTCATCAAATAGTCAAGAGAAAAACCTGCGCTTGAAGGACCAACAACATTCCAAAGGAAAGTATCTTATCCATGTTGTGGAAAGTACAATAAAAAGGTCCCAGTGGCATGGAGGGAGATCTCAAAAGAACTCATGAAAGCACCATTTCTGCCACAGCCACTCGTCCTATCACAAGAGAAGAAATGACTCTAAACATTTGCCAAATCCAGAGAGTGAAACCATCTTCTAATAACATCATAAAGTAAAAACTCCCACTCTACTTACTGCTCTTGCATGAATCACTTTGATACTAGCTGGTTAGAAACACTGGCAAGTTGGCCAAAGAGGACAAATGTTAAATGAGGGGAGAAAAGGACTGTGATCTCTCTACCCACTGCACATTTCTGGTCCACAGCAGTCCTCAACTGGGCAAGAGAAGACATCTTAACTTTAAACTTTAAAGTTTTAATATGTAGTTGTGATAGCTGTCTTCAAAAATTAGCTCCATGAATCATACTTTCCAGTATTCACACCCTTGTGTAGTTCCCTCCTACAATGAATCTGGGATGGCCCTGTGTCTCCCTTTAACCAATATAATGCAAAGGAAGTGAGCTTGTGCCAGTTCTAGCCTAAGCCTTAAGAAAGTCTGGCAACTTCCAACTTTATGCTCTTGGGGAGTCCTTCATACACGAAGGCCAGCTATGCTGCTGAACAGATCACGTGAAAAGGCCACATGGAGAGGAAAAGTCTGAGACTATGTGGAGAGGAAAGGCGACCAGCTGTCCCGCTTAAGTTCAAGGCCAATCTTATTTCAACTATAGTTATACCCAATTTCCCCCAATTATCTTGAAGCAAGTCCTAATCATATCATTTCTAACCCCTTATTACATTATCTCATTTAAAAGTTATAATTTCTTAACATTATCAATTATTTGTGTTCAAATTTTCCTAATAGATAATTTCTGCCTGTTAAAATTAAGATCTGTATGAGATCCATACATTGCATTTACGTCTCCTAAATCTCTGTTCATCTCTATCTTCTTCCTCTTCTCCTCCCACACCCCACACCTCAGGGATAGGAATCTTAAAGCAGCAGATGGTGGGACAGCATTACTTTGGGTCCAACAACCCAAACTGAGCTCCGGTGAGCTAAGAGGATATGCTCCCATCTACTGGGGCTCAGCATTTAGACGGGGGAATATCAGCACAAACAAATACTACATCACCAGTGAACCAAAGCTGCTGATAGAAATAAGTAAAAATTTGAGCAGAAAAATAATAAAGAACACTACTTGGAGAGGATAGTCATTGCTAAGACTGGATTAGTGGCCTTGGAGAATAACTACAAGAAACATCTATAAAAGGCAAAGTAGAAATGATGAGAAAATATATTAAAATTTTTTTGTAAGATAGATTTAGCAGTCCTGCCATGCAAAGCAATAATAATTTTAAAAGGTGTTTTAAAAGAAAAATTTTTTTAAAAATCAGATGGATTAGAGACAGAAATTATAGTAGAAATTATCATAGAGCTATGAAAGACCTGAGTCTATGTGTATTGGAAAGAATCTACAAGTTTCTAGTAGTATTAATTTTTTTAAAAAATCTATCCTGGTAAAATTTCTGTATTCTAAGACTAAAGAGGAAAATCTTATAAGTTTTCAGACAGGAAAAAAACAGGTTTCCCGCAAATTAAAAGAAATTAGACCTCATCTGTAACAGTAGAAGTGGCAGTCAACTAACATCCCACAAACTTACAGAAGCAGGCTGCTACTCAGGAATTGCACACTAGCCAAATAGCTTTCTCCTGTCAAGATGAAAGAAATTAAATTGTGGATGTGCTAGTAATCAGAGACCACATTATCCAGGTTCTCCATATAAGGAAACTGTTCTAGAAATGATACTAAACAAAGGAACTAGAAAATAAATCAGTGTGGAGATGTGGTGGAGAGGAAACTGCGGTGTTCAATGAAGCTTGCAAGATATATTTGTCTTTAAATCTAAACAGATAACATTAGCCTGGGGTTTTTAAATATCAGGAAGTGATAAATGTGGACTCTTGAAAAAGAAGGAACTACCAAGATTTTAACTATCTCAGGAAAATCTAAGAGTTGGAGGAAGGAAAGAGGACTAACACAATTCCATTCCCAAAGTGTCATGGTAAGCAAAGCAGGCAGCAGATGAGAGCAGGAGAAGGGAGAAATGAGCATAGTTTAAAGGGTTGATCTTATTGGAATCAGAAGAAAATGAAAAAAATAGAATCCCTGGGGTGAGAGAAATTGATGGTATATTTTCTTCAAATGAAATAGAAAAAATACGAGTGTGATTGTAAGCACAGGAAAGGGAAGGTAGCCATTTATGAAATGAAAGGGAGGTAGAACTTATGAAATATCAGGGGAAAAACTGCACTGAAAGCAGCTTGATTAAACCAGTAAAAATAATGAAAAGGAAACATCATGTAGGAAATAACTACAGGAAGGGAGAAATGGCAAGTGATGACAGCGAAAGGGAAGCCACAAAGAAGACTGTGCTATAAGAATCTAGCATGAATATAATTGTGTTTATACATACCGTGTTTCCCCGAAAATAAGACCTAGTGGGACCATCAGCTCTGATGCATCTTTTGGAGCAAAATTTAATATAAGACTCGGTGTTATCATATCATATCATATCATATCATATCATATCATATCATATCATATATCATATCATATCATATATCATATCATAACATATGATATCATATTATACCCTGTCTTATATTATTTTAAAACAAGACTGGGTCTTATATTAATTTTTGCTCCAAAAGACGCATTAGAACTGATGGTCAGGCTACGTCTTATTTTTGGGGAAACACAGTATATAAAAAATTAGGTAGGTATGTACATTTAAAAATGAGCTACCACTCAAGAGCTTTTTCTTTTTATGAAGAAAACCCCTTCTACTTTGTGTAAATAAAGATGATTGTGCACTTAAAATAACAATAATAAATATAAACTTTAGCAAGGATATACAAAATAAAAGTAGAATAACAATTTATATATCCTGAACTGCAGAGAAAAGAACAATTTGGGAAAGCAATTCTCCTGGTCACTAAAATTTAAGTCAAAAAATTTAGACTAGTTTTTGATGAAAAGCCCAGCCCTCCGCCACCAAAAAAAACCCACATACACTTTCTGGCATTCTTACATGGTGATTGTAGGAAAGAATTAACTTTTCCTTAATTCAAAGACAAGAAACCTCCCATCAGACTTAGCAGAGCATTGCATACAGAGGTGATAAGATGTGATGGTTAAGAACTGAGGCTTTAGAATTAAATCCTGGCTCAAACTCAAAATGTGTCACTACCTGGCTGTGCAACACTGGGTGAGTTATTTAACCTCTCTGAACTTCAGCTTGGTCATTGTTAAAATGGAGGTCAATCACATGTTTGTTAAGTATAAATAAAGCATCGAAGATACTGATGCCATTGCCTGGCACATAGTAAGTGCTCAGTAAATGGCCTATTATTATTTCTTATACGTGGAATAGGATAGGACAACTGGAACTCGCTCATTTGAAAAAGTCCTTGATATCCACTTGCTTTTTAATTATTTGTCTCTTTCAAATAAAGACAAGGGGTATCCATACTATTGCATAATTTCCAGACCTGAGTTTCTATTAAATCAATTTTGAATCAAAGTCTGTTGTGATGTATGGAAAGAAATTTGAGATGAGATGTCTGGGCACCTTGAGGAGATATCTTTTTCTTTTTTGCCTCTCACTTTTCCCCCTCACTTTCAAAGTGCCATAATAATATTTCTATAACTACCAATTCCCAAGCCTGTAAGGATCAAATACCTAAGATCATGATTATGAAAATCCCTGTGCACCATGAATTGCCATCAAATATTGTCGTTATTACAGACCACGTAGCAAACTCTTCCTTGCCATCTGAACTGAGCCTAGTCCACTGGGACGTGGTCTGAATTCTGCCATGTGCTAGGAAAATGCCAAAGTTCACACGTTTAGATGCCCTTTCACTGAATGTCCCTGTAGACTGCAAGTTCTCAGGAAGGGACAGAGATATCTAAAATGGCTGCCCTTGTGTCACAAGTCCTTCTGGTGCTCTTCACATCACAGATTCTTTTCTTCTTCCAGGCACTGATACCCACAGAGTGCTGCTGCCTGCCGCCTAGTGTGGTGTCAAAGTCAGCTGCGTCTGGAATCCCCACAACTGTCTCCTTCATTAGTTCTCTAGCATGTGTTACTCTCTAACTGTTCCTTTTGTTTGTTTGTTTTTTGTCTTGGACTTTTTCCTTTTCTTGTTCTTTCTCTCAGTATTTTTGGTTTTGCTATTTTTGCTTTCTTACCTTTGCTTTGTTTTGTTTCAGTTGTGCTGTGCTAATAATTAGCTTGACTTTCCAGATTATCAGAGACCTATAAAGGTGTGTTTTGCGCTTTTAATTTCCCACCAGCCAGCCAACAGAGTTAGCTTAATAAATGTCACATTGTGAGAAAAGATGATCCTGGGGATAACTGACAAAATCCAGATTTGGGAAAATCTACCATGTGCCAAATTATTTTGTGATTATTTTGTTGAGGCCATGGACCCACATGATACCTTGCAGCTGGGAAAGGGTTTTTCTTGAAGGAAATGTATGTTTCCACTTTTAATCACCTGGGGATAAGTGGTAAACCAAAGTCTGGGGGACGGAGGGCTTCGTTTCCTTTTTGGGGCTCCAAATCAGTTGGGCATGGCCTCTGAGGAAGAGGAAGATAGGCAGCTCCGGGAGTATGAATGAGCTGCACCAGGAACAAGAACAACAGGTAAGGAGAAACAAGTGCAAACAAATAAGTGCGTTCCCAAGGCAAAGGCAGGACCGCGACAATAAGCGCAGGGCAGCAGGGAGAGCCTTGAGTCTCAAGGGCTCCTGTTTAAGTTCCACTCAGCCCAAAGCCACAAAAGGTAGTCCAATAGATATAAGAAAACATCTCTAGAAAGACTAGAGTTCTTACTAATCAAGTGGCACCTTGGTTTTCATACCTTGCCAATGGGGAGGTGTTTGCACTTGAAGCCAGTCCAATGCTTCATTCCTGGTGCAATTTGTTCAGCAGCTATAGACTAGAGGCTTGCAGGCTATGCTCCACAGAAGCTGCAGGAGTCTGCAGACACAACAAAAATTCATCTAAAACATTTCAGGAAGTGATAAAAAGTAAGGAGCACATTCACATACCTATAACAAATGTTAACACTTGGGGGGGCCCAATAAGTTAGGATTCTGATTTCAAGGAATAGAAACCAACTCTAACTAACTAAAACAAAATGGAGAATTTTATTTGAAGGGCCCAGGACCCTGCTGTAGACCAAGGGCTGGAATGCAGCCAGGTCTCACGAAAGAACTGAAGCCAGGTACCAAAGGTCAACAGGACTTCCTATTTCTCATCAGTGTGTGCTTCTTCATTCTTTTCTCTGAAGACCTGCCATCTATACTCCTCAGGCCTTGTAGCTAAAAATAACGCCTCTACACACCTCTGGGTGTGGATATCTGCAGAGACTGACTCAGCTTTCAGTTCCAAATGCTTAGGACAGAGAATCTAATTGGCTAACTTGAGCCAGGTATCAACTGCAGATCCAATCAACCAAGGCCAAGGACACAGAATCATGCAGTTTAAGCATGGCTGCGGGGAGCCTATTCCTATGGGCGAGGGGGGCCTCTGTCCCTGTGTGCACAGGGACCACAGTTATGTGTTGACTTCTGATATCTAGTTTAACTTCCTTTTGTGCAAACTTTGGAATAAAATTTTTCTGATAGCTTTTGTCTTTGTACTATAAAAAATGCATGAGGTAGGTTTGTAGGCCTACCTCAGTGACTTATTAGTTCAGCTGGCTGCACGTGTCCCCTTCTAAAGTTGTATAAGCAAGTACATTACAGCACCCACATATGCTGTGCTCAATTCTATGTTAGGCAACACTTAGATGCTTCCACTAGATGAGTGGTATGTTCATGAAGAAGTAGCCAGTTTTAAGAAACATCAGAATGGGTAACATGTTGTGATCCAATTATATTAAGATAGGTTTAGCATTTGGGAGTTTATGGGGCTTTCTGTCTGACTTTTAATAAGCTGAATCAGCTCAATTTTACAATGCAGTCTTTCAGCATTTCCCAGCTTCCAAATGCAGATAAAATATCAACAATAAAAGAGAACCTTAAAGTTTGAGTTCTACATGCAAAACAAAATGAATATAGCCATTTGAAAACAGCCACAGTATGGCAAAGCAGCCACAAGATTCTGGAGTTAAATTGCCCGAGTTCCACGTGGAGCTTTACCACTTACAATCCAAGAAATCTTGGGTATATTCTTGACTTTCTGTGCCTCAGTTTCTTCATCTATAAAATGGATATAACATCATTTTTAAGGGCTGTTGAAGCATTAAATGGGACAAGACCTAGTAAAGTGCTGAAAACAACACCTAGCAAGGTAACTGCTCAGTAAAAATCCGTTATGATAATTGTCATCTCCTGACTGGTAGATATCACTATTCAAGCTGAGCTCCCTCAGCCAGGTTGGGATATGTTCAGTGCTGGAGCTCCATCTATTCGTGCTTATTCACGGGTATCGCATCATCTAGTTTTATCTTTCGGAAATTTACCAATGACTTTTCTACATTGATGTCCCCCTTCCCATTCTCTGCTCTTTTAGGAATTTATCCCCTTCTTTGCTTATTGTCATGCCAATGGGTTGTCAGGAAGAAGGGGAGGGAAACGTGTGGTCCATTTACAGGCTTGAACAAAAGTCTTTCTGAGATTTTAAAAGACATTGTTGGATATCTGATAATGTGCTACTTAAAAAATTGTCCCACCAAATAATTCCAAACTGAATACTTACCAATGACAAAATGTGAACAGTGTTAGCTATTGTTAGGAGTCAACTTTGAATAAAAAGGATTTCTTACGGTCCAGCTTTCAAGCTTTTGAATCAATTATATTGAAGAGTATCAGAAGACTGCTGGGAAATCTGTTAAAAACATTATGGATTGTAACTACTTTTTCTATAAAGTAGAAGTTTTTCAATATTCTGCAAACCAATAAAAATAAAGAAGTAAATTAAACACTGAAGGTGATATAACACACCAACTGCTACCCATGATTTCTATAAACCTCGATTTTTATCTAAACAAAACCGTTATCATTGGTGACTTTCTACGTAAATATTGGCAACTTTCTGTTTTTATTAAACTTGGTGCATTGACCACATAGGTTTGTATCTTTTCCTTCTAAGATCTTATTAAAACTGAAGTAATTTAAAAGATATCGACCCAGGAAGAAAACGATAATTTATTGGATGCAGGAGTTTGGTACATTCTGGGGAGACAGAAAGGGGACGGAGAAGAGATGACTGCTGTAGCAAAGTAGAGTCTGAAGAAAGGAAAACTTACTAGTTGTGAGCTTGTCACCCCACACAGACCTTAAAAGTCTCAGAACTTGGAAGTGGCAGGTACTGGAAGTTGGGAATGAGGCCCAGGGCTGAAAATAAGAAGACTGCCTGAAAGTCTGCAACAAACAAAAGAAAACTTGAGCTCAGAACACAGCAATATAAGGTATCGTGGATGGCTAGGATGAGAGGCAGGTCAGAAAGCAGGGACTGAGAGTCCACATCCAGGAAATAAGACCAGCCCTCCAGCCACTTTCCCTCTCCTGATTCTAAGAGGTCAGATACCTGAGACTGAATAAAACAAGACACAAATACACAAAGATACAGAAAAGGGGGAGCAAACCACAGCAGATCTGACATGCCAACAAATACTCTAGGAGAGAGAAAAGTGGTGGATTCCAACTTAGCCAAGTAAAAATGACTCAAAAGTAAGTGCTTGCGAAGAGGATGCCAGTACCTAGGCTTTACTCTGCAAGGCCCAGGAAATACCAAGGAAATAGAGGCAGGGTGAGGAGGGGCTTAATGAAGGAAGAGTGATTGGAATGAAGACTATTGGAACCTGTCTCCTACCCCTATAAAGCCAGGCATCTGGAGGTTTATTGTCCAAAAACATGGAACCAAGATACTCTGGACTTAGCGATCACTAACAAATAGAGCCTGGGGTCAGAGTGGGTCACTTCACTAGAAATGCGGATTACATGAAATTATGCATAGTGAATGATAAGATCTCTCAGCCCATTTCTTTAGCTGGTCTTGCAAATCATGGACACTCAGTGTATTGCACAGAGGTAGGAGTTTGGCATTTAGGCATTATGTGATACTTTGATAACCTGTTGAAAGCACAGGAACCTCTCCCTAGAAAATGCGTATGTGCACACATCCAAAAATGTGAAGACAATTTCAGGGATGGAGAGGTTCACTGTCCTGGATGTCAGGTTAGGCATTACTGCTCTACGAAGAATGTGCTTGTTAGTCACTTATGTTTCTCCTTTATTTGTTGTCATTCATTACTCAGCCATCTAACAGAGTTCTGGCTTCTTCCCTCCTGTAATTAATTACATCATACCTGCTTTTTTATGTTTCTCCTCTCTGATAATCTGGGCATTGAGCAGGAGAATATCCTCACTCATTGTTAAATCAGCGGTTCCTCACAGGCCCCACAGGTAGCTATTTTGTTTTGTGACGATTAATTTATTGCTCCCTGTATCTCTTTACAATGTTTCTAGTTCAAAACTGTCTCCATTTGGAAAAGCTCTGATATATTGACCATAATATACTACTGAAACAGTACCTCTCTGCGTAGATTTTGTCATGTCATGGAGAAATACTCAGTGGTCCTTTTGTGGTAAGGACACAGAGATAAGAAGTTAAGGAGGCTGAGGTGGCTAGATTTGTAGGTCAATGAACTATAGAGTAGGCAGCCATGCTGACAAGGAGTTCCAGAAACTTGCATAGAGGTCTACTTGAGTCTGTTGCTGAATACTAAGCTATCCATCCAGGCAGAGCATGAAAACACCTCACAGCCAAGTAGAAAACTACTAGGGAACTGAAAACTAAGCAATTTTCAGAGGTCATACTCAACTGAAGTCTATTTGAAGTCTTCTAGTCAAAGTAGTGAGGTCTCATTGAACATTAAATAGGGACCCAGAAGGTTCACACTTAGTAGTACAGGCTAGCTTTAGCCTAGAGTAAAGACTACTCTAGACATTCCTAAAAATTTTAAAACAAACCTCCAAAAGATCAAGCTGATTCACAAGTCATTTAATTGCCTGCCAAAACAAACTTAAACACACTTTAATGAGAGACAAAAATATCTGGGAATTCAAAGTGTGACAATCACAATTATAAGCATCTAATAAAAAATTATTAGACGTATAAAGAAATGGTAAAATGTGACCCATAACCAGGAAAAAATAAATCACTAGTAACAAATCTAGAAATGACATAGAAGATGGAATCAACATATAACAACTTTACAATTACTACAACAAACATACTCAAGGAATGAAAAGAAAACATTAAGTTAGTGAGAAGACAAGTAAAAAATATTTTTAAAAAAGCGAAGGGAATTTTCAGGAATGAAAAATCAGTATCTAAAATGACCATATTGCAGAATGAATGCAATAAAAGATTAGATAGCACAGAAGAAGAGATCAGTGAAGTAGAAGATATAGGAATAAAAACTATACAAATGGAAGCTAAGAAAATAGACTAAAATAAATGAATAGAGCCTCAGCAATCTTTGACACAATTTCAAATACTTAACATATATACAACTGGAATCCAAGAAGAAAGGAAGGGGGTAGAAAAAAATTTGGTGAAATAAAGAAAGAGCATTTCCAAATTTGATAACATCCACAAAATTATAAATCCAAGAAACTCAACGAGTCCCAACCAAAATCAACAATTGCATAAACAATAGGCAAAAAAACCTACCCAGGCATATCTTAATCAAATTTCTGAAAATCAGTGTTAGAGAGAAGATCCAAAAACAGCCAGAGAAAAAGAAAATATCGTATTATATAAAAGGGAGCAAAGAATAATGTCAGACTTCTTATCAGAAACAATACAAACCAGTAAATAATTGAAAAACAGATTTAAAGTATTGTAAAACGAAAACAATTCCATTAACCTAGAACTGTATATTAAGCATAAATATCCTTTAGAAGTGAAGATAAGAAAGACTTATTCAAATAAACATAAACAGTACATAGCAAGCTTGTGGATTTAAGCCCAACTGCATCAACAATTCATGAATACATGAATTAGAACATATGCATAGCCCTATATTTATGGAAGATATTGCATTAAAAATTAAAAGATTCTCAACAAAGAAAACTAACTACAGATTTGTTAAATTGCTTTATTAGTGAATATTGTCAAATTGGTCTTTTACTTAAGGCCTTTAGTTCATTTACGTTAAAAAAAGCAGTAGTCAACTCTATGATACCTGAAAGAAACTACTTTAAATATTAAGTTAGTTAAAAGTAAAAGAATGAAAAAAACTACAACAAGAAAAAAACAATCAAAAGAAAAATAGAGTGGCTGTATTATAGTAGACAGAACAAGGAATGTTATTAGGATAAAGAAGGACATTATAATCTAGGCTTCCACTTTAAGAAGGTGCCATTGGACACTATGGAGGAAATGAACCCCAAAATAAACAGGAGGAAAGAAATAATAAAGATAAGAACAGAAAGTAATTAAATAGAAAAGTGAACTAACAAAAAAAATCAATAAAAGCAAAAGCTGATTCTTAGAAAAGATCAATAAAATTGATAAGCCTCTAGCCAGACTGATCCAAAAAAAAGATACAACTTACAAATATTAAGAGAAAAAGAGAACTTATCACTATAGAAATTGCAGCATTAAAAGGAAAATAAAGTATTATGAACAACTTCATACAAAAACATTTGACAATTTTGATGAAATAAACATTTCTTGAAAAAGCACAAATTACTAAAACTAATATAAGTAAAAAATATGTGAATAACCCTATATTTATAGGAGATATTGCATTAGAAATTAAAAGATTTTCAACAAAGAAAACTACAGATTTGCTAGATTGCTTCATTAGTGAATTCCACCAAACATTTATGCAATAAGTAACACAAACATTTTTGGAAAACAGCAAAGGAGGAAATACTTCTTAATTCATTTTATGAGGCCAGCCTTACTCCGATAACAAACCAGACTAAGACATTATAAAATAATTATTGACCCATGTCCCTCATGAACACTGAAACAAAATTATACTACAATTTATCAGCAAATAGAATCCAGCAATACATTATAAAAGTAATACTAAATGAACAAGTAAGATTTATCCAAGGAATGCAAAGTTGGTTTACATTTAATAATCAATTAATATCAATCACCCTATCAACAGAATAAAGAAGAAAACAAAATGAATTTCATTAGAAGTAGAAAAAAAATTGGACAATATTCAACACATATTTATGGTAAAATATCTCAGCAAACTAGGAATAGAAGAAAACCTTCTAACCTGATAAAGGGCATCAACCAAAAATAAATAAATAAATAAATAAAATCTCAGCTAATACTATACTTAATGGTGAAAGACTCAATGTAACATTGGCAACAGAACAAGGAGGTGTTCTTACCACTTCTGTTCAACACGGCACCGGTCCTAGCACATAGTCCTACTCCAGGCAATAAAACCAGACAAAGAAAAAAACATACAAATTAGAAAGGAAGAAGTAATACTGCCTTTATTCACATATGACATGATCATATATGTACAAAAACCCTAAGAAATCTACAAGAAATTTTCTAGAATTAACAGGTGGATTTAGCAAAGTCACAAGATATAAGGTAGTATACAAAAACAATTGTACTTTTATATGTTATCAATGAACCACAGGAACATACAATAAAAAAGTGATTCAATTTGGAATTGCACAATAGACATAAAGGAATTAGGGATAAATTTAACAGGGATATTAAGATTGCACACTACAAGACGTGAAAACTACAAAATCTTGCTAAGACAAATGAAAGAACACATAAATAAACGGTAAGGTATACCATGTTCATGAATTGGAAGATTCCACATTGTTAAGATATCAATTCTCCCTGACTTGACATAGAATTTCACCTCAATCACAGAATGACTTTTTTGGGGTAGATATTGTCAAGTGGATTCTGCAATTTAGATGGAATTACAAAGGATCTAGAGTAGTCAAAACAGTTTTGAAAAAGAATATTGGAGGAGTTACACTACTTGCTTTCAAGACTTACAAAATCTATGATAATTAAGATAGTGTGGTATTGGTGTAAGGATAGATACACAGATCAACAGAACAGAAGATCGTGTGTGTGTGTGTGTGTGTGTGTGTATGTGTGTGTGTGTATGTGTATTTGTACTGAATTGCCTTTGCACCAAGTCTTATTAATAAATAATACTTGAAAAACTGGGTATCAATTTATAAAAAAAATGAACATCACACCTTACTTCATATCTTCTCATGTAGTAAATAGACCTAAATGCAAATGCTTAAACTATAACATTTTTTGAAGAAAAATATGAAAAAAATCTTTGCAACTTTGTGTTGGCACAGATTTCTTAGGAACACATAAAGCATAAAATATGAAGAAAAAAGTGAAAAACTAAATTTTATCATAATTAAAATTTTCTGGTCTTCATAAGATACCATTAAGAAAATGAAAAGGCAAGCATAGGAGAAAATATTTTCAAAACATACATCTGACAAAGGACTTGTATCCTGAACATATAAAACCCTCTTAGAATTCAATAATAAGAAGATTAAAAAAAAACACAAAAAAACAAAAAACACTCAAGTAGAAAAGGAAGATATACAAAAGGTCAATATATACATGAAAAGATGCTCAGCATCAC
Source organism: Rhinolophus hipposideros (assembly GCF_964194185.1). Classification (NCBI taxonomy): domain Eukaryota; kingdom Metazoa; phylum Chordata; class Mammalia; order Chiroptera; family Rhinolophidae; genus Rhinolophus; species Rhinolophus hipposideros. The sequence goes on along the minus strand of NC_138056.1, from coordinate 65,241,221 downwards.
TAATCATCAGAGAATGAAAATGAAAACACAATAAGATACAATCACAAATTTAGAATTTAAAATTTAAAAAATTGACAATATCAAATATGGGCAAGAATGTGGAGTAACTGGAATTCATGTAAATTACTTATGAGAATATGAAATGATAAAACACTTGGGAAAACAGTCTGGCAGATTCTTACAAAGTTAAACACAAAATTACAATAAAACCAGGAATCGTGCCTAGGAATTTACCCAAGAGAAATGAAAACATATGTCTACATGAAAAATTGTTCATGAATGTTCATAGAAGCTTTGTTCATAATAGCCCCAAACTGCAAACAATTCAAATGTCCATTAACAGGTGAATGAACACAGAAATTACAGCATATCCATACACTGGAATACTACTTAGCTACAAAAAGGAATAAACTACTGAAATAAGTAACAGCATGGATAGCTCCCCAAAACATGTTGAATAAAAGAAAATACACAAAAGCGAATTTATATGAAATTTTAGTAAAGGCAAAATTCATCTATAGTGGTAGATCAGTGTTTGCTTGGGGATTGGGGTGGTGATAATTTACTACCAAGGGGCACAAGGGAAGTTTTGGGGATGATGGAAATGTACTGACGATGGTGGTAGTTATATAGGTGTATATATTTGTCAAATTTCATTAAACTAAACACTTAAAAATAGGAGCATATATATAATTTATACCTGAAGTCAATTTTTAAAAAGCATGTTTATTGGCAAAAAAAAAAAGGCCACTAGGAAGCATGATTCCCTGGGATGACCACACAATATCCAAACTAGGATAGGAATATAGCTCCCTTGGTAGAGCTGTGGAGGTTTTGCATGGCTAGAATTTATCATGGGCTCTGGGTGGTGGAAGGTGTGAGTGAGAGATTCCAAGGATAGAGCAAAGGGAAGGCCAAGGGCACAAGTCGGCCATGTGCTTACTGGTGTCCTCAACCAGATGCTACTTCTACTAGGTCCCAGAGAGACCTGAGTAGAGGGCAAGGCTCTACAAATATATACTATTCCTTGCCAGGCTTTTGTTCCCTCGTGCTGCATGAGTGAGAAGTGAATTCCAAGAGATGCAGAAAAGGGAACAGAGCATTAAAAAAGGGCAATTTACATGGGAGCAAGTGTTCATGAACTTGTTATTGATTTACTCCTAGTCCTTTACGCAGTAATGGCCCAGGCTTACACAATGTTTCCTGTGTACCAGACATTTGATAATAGGTAGGTAGATAGATAGATAAATAGATAGATAGATAGATATAGAAACACAGATAAGTAGATAGACATAGATGTAAATATATAAAGTTTATTTACTCCTCATGACAACCCTCATGCCTGATAGTTTAGTAAGACACAGAAAGGCTAACTAACTTGCCCAAAGTCACACAGCTCTAAGAAGCAGATCCAAGATTTAAACCCATATAGTATAATGTAACAAGTGCTTTCAACTGTTACATTATTCTACCAGTTACACTCTGAAGTTATCAGCACTTCAGAATTACTCCTCACAGGTAGAATCAAGCAAAGAGAGCTCTCACCTACACCTTCAGATTGAGAGGTGTTAAAAAAAAAATTCTCTCTCTCTCTCTCTCTCTCTCTCTCTCTCTCTCTCTGTCTATCTCTCTCTGTCTCTTTCTCTCTCTCCCTCCTTTGCTGACGGTAACTGCTGAGGGTCACTTATTTGATTTTTTTTTTAAAACAAATATGTGTAGAGTGACCTCTATGTGTCTGATATTATGCCCATTACTGGGATTCAGAAATAAATAAGACAATCAATCCTTGCTTTCAAAGGACTTGACATTCCTCCGAGAAGACTTGGTAAATGGCATATAGTGCAAATGAGAGTTTGAAACACCTGCCACACTGGTGTAAACCAGGTATTGAGGCAGCACTTCTTGTATCCATATTATCAGAAGACTGTCTGCACTTGACTAACGAAAGGTCACACCTGGGCATCCCTGGCGGTCCTCTTAGTTTTACCATTAGGAAATCTCAAGCCATAAAATGATTAGGGTTGGCACACTTTTAGAGGATTAATGTTCTAACAACTTGGGTGATTTTGCTCAGCTTGGCTATTGAGGATAACATATTGTGAATTTACCGAGTTCATTTGTGACCAGATTCCGCTGCAGGGTAATTGGAAGTGAATGGAAATGGCTATTTATGTATTCGCAGACATTAGATGTTACTTTCATCTCTGATTTCGTTGGATGATGAGTCAAAACATATCCTGAGATCATTGCTTGCGGGTGGCACTTTGCATGTTCAATTAACTAAGGCCTGTGCATAGCACTGGTCATGAAAAGGCAGATGGTGAAGGGAAGCTGTACTGCTAGAGTTCAGAAATGACTCACCAGCCAAATGGGGTGTATTTCTGAATTGCATCTCCTTTTCCTAGGGTTTGATGGCCACTAGGGGTGTGTGTGGCCCTTAGCTATATTCACAATTCTTTGGCAGTGTTGCCTAAAGTTTTTTCATGGATGTTAAGAATAATTTTAAAACCCACAAAAAAAAGAGTTCATGGTGAAATACATTTAGGAATACATTTCATGGTGAAATACATTTCCTGTATTGAACAAAGTCCAATGCATTTACTTAGTGCAGGGTATTTTAGAGCCCTGAATACATATATAAGCATTGCAAATTTCTAAGAGAGGGAGGTAATAACATTTAAATGTGTATAACAAAGCAACATTTATTGAGTACCTATGTACTATTTATTATATTAAATACATAGATTACTTCATAGTTTTTATGCAATTTTACATAGATTACTTCGTGTAATCCATATAACTATTCTATGACGTATTTATTTTCTGGATTCATGGCCCTGAGGTCTGGAGTATTTAAAAAGCTTTGCTAAGGTTGTAATGAGCAAGTGGCTTTACTGGGATTTGAACTCAAAGAATTTTGACTGCAGAATCCACACTCTGCAACGACCACAATGCTTCATTTTCTTCCCTTTTCATTTTTTATTTTTTTCCAAGAGTATCTTTCCTCAGCAGAATCCCACAGATCACACTTTGAGAAGGGTATTTCCAGGATAAAAATATCAGGTAACGCTGGGATGTGCCCCAGCTCAGGGTCAGCACATTAATGATACAGTGGAGACAAAGAAACAGACAGGTTAGACATTTTCCAACTCACCCTAGTCTGATCCTATTCCCTGGAGTACCAAATAAATTAATGACTCCTGGACTTCTGAATGAGAGCTGACTCCCCATTTTCCTGAGCATTGGAAGTGCCTTGTGCTTATCTAGGTCATTCTTCACATTTCCATTCAAGCATTACAAAGACCCTGACAATATTATTTCATTAAGCTCACTCACTTTTGAGCCGGGCCCTGTGCTAGCTGTGACATTCAGAGCTGATTCAAGCATAGATGTAGGAATCTAACTGCAATGTAAAACTGGCTTTGTTGGTAAGGCTGACTAGAGACTGTGGTTTAGAAATGGTATTCCCAATAGGCCACTAAGACTTTACTCCTGAATTAGGCAGACCTACCCACCCAGGCCAGGGAAGAGCAGTGTAACCTCTTTATTCTCCAGCTTACTCTACACACTTACCCCACAGCTGTGACAAAGAACAGGGCCTCTTGAGGGTGGCCTGGGCCTGAAAGGGGAGGGCTGAGTCAAGTATGTGTGTTTTCTTCGCCCTTATTTCCCACTGAAGTAAGGAGCATGGAAAGGAGTGAGAGGGAGTTTAGAGAGGCATTAGAAGTCTCTCCTAGGTTTTTCTCTTCTGCGGAGGAAAATATACTTTCCTGCTCCTCTCTGGCTGGAAACAAGTAGGGTTCTCCTAGCCTGGCTGTTAGTGACAGGAGATAAAACAGCTAACCACATATAGTGTCTCAAAGAGCTCAGAGTCCCATAGAAGAGCTGGACAGACAAATAGACAAATGAAACATTGTGAAATAAAGTAAAATATACATGAGCAGGGGATAAAGCAGAAGGTTATAGGAGAGATATAGTCCCAATTTCAATCACTTAAATGAAATTTAAAGTTTTTTTTCACTGTCAGGATTACATTTTCATGTATTTGTGTTGTTCCTTCCTCCTTTCTTTCCTTCCTTCCTTCCTTCCTTCCTTCCTTCCTTCCTTCCTTCCTTCCTTCCTTCCTTCCTTCCTTCACTCATTCATCGAACATATATTGAGTACTAACGTGTATTGAGCCCTGCAGATACAATGCTGAATACGAAGGAGTCAGAAACACTGCCACCTTCTTTTTGAAAAAAAGGATTCACTTTACTTGATTAAGTTACTGTGTGTGAATTTATTACCAACCATTGGTTTACCATTTTGATGAAAGTCCTCAAGGTAATGCCACACGGGGTAAGTTTTGGCTGGAGGAGATATGTAGGTCAGGGTTTAGTTACAATCAGAGGACTATACATTGGAAGGGAGGAGAAGAAGGAAAGTACAGTAAGAAATGGGTTAAGAGACTCAGAAATGAATCATGGAGGGACTCCCTCCCAGTCTTCACTTGCTTCATCATTTTGCCCAGAGTCAGTACGTTTTTTATTAAAATAGTACCTATTTTAGTACCTAGTACCTATCCCATGGAAGTTCAAATGAGGTCCATGGAATCAAACGGAAGTCTTAAAATCGAATGGGTAAGACACTGAGAGTGGGTGGACGATTCTAAAGTCAAAGGACATGAACTGGTAATTATTCTATTTGCAAAGGGAAAAATGGAAAGATTGAGGACTGGAAGATGAGAAGCCACCGTATTTTGCCACATATACTGCACTCCCGTATATAATACACACCCTCATTTTTGGCCCAAACTTTCAGGGAAAGAAAATCTTTCGTTTTAATTTTTTAATTCAAATTTTTATTTGTTTACATTGAGGTACATGTTTTTTGTATTATAAAGGAATTTTAGCATTTATTTTTTAACAAGTTATGTACCGGTAACAAATTTACAATATTAATGCATCATAGAAGGCCAAGAACTCTTTGTCATTGCAAGTTCGTCGTAAGTTCAACAAAACCGATTATTGCATTCCAGTGTATTGTTTTGCATATGGATATTGTGATTGACTTCTAGAGTTACACTTTTAACTCATAAGCATAAATAAATTAAAAACACACATATGTGTGTGTGTGTGCGTGTGTGTGTGTGTATGTATGTGTGTGTGTATATACGGAATTAGTACTATCCATGTATAATGCACATCCTTATTATTCCCTCACAAATTTGGGCCAAAAAGTGAGCATTATGGCAAAATACAGTAAATAAGCTCTAATGAAATATAATGGATATAGAAACCAAGGTATCCTAATATATGCTGTTCCACGAAATCAAATCTGAAAATTGAAAGAATAAAAATGACGATATAAAATTCCACTATATGCTTGAAAGGAAAGGGAAAAAATTGTCAGTTACTGGTATGAAACTTAGTTCTAGAGGAAAGAACGTGCGTCTTCACAGAATCCTCACTTTTTTGAATGCTGACTGTTGAGAAGACGGGAGAAATTTCTACCCCTTTCCCCTCCTCAAAATCAGTAGTGTTGATCCTGCTGACTCTGCTCTACACTTCATTTTGTAATCCATAACAGTTATCACTTAACACATCATATAATTTACCTCTTTATTATATTGCTTATTTATTGTCTGTCTCCCCCACTGAAATATAAACTCACAAGGGTAAGGATCTTTGTTTATTTCTTAATTGTATCACCAGTGCCTCGCAGAGTGCATGTATGGCCTTTAAATACTTGTTGCATGATGTTGCATTATGTGCCAAATTCTTCCAAGGGGCTAAAATGGAGGCAGTTTTATGAAAAAAAGAAAAAGTCGTTTAGGAAGAAAAGGATCCTTTGAAACGAGAGTGGGTTGAAATAGATCGTTCGTGGGTTCTGAATTAGAGAGGAAGATAAACAACAGAACTGAAGCAAGAACTTAGTGATTCGGTTAGACAAAATGCTTCCCGGGTTTATTTAAGTAAGAAAATTGCTGCAAGAAGCTTGGACTTATAAAACTAATTTTTTTCCCATCGCTCTGTCAATTATTTTAATATAAAAATGTCCAGGTGATCTTCATTTCTTCTTCAGATTATTCAGTCCACTGTTATGTGGAAAATCCCTGATTAGCTTGTTTAATGGCCTCCCAGATCCAGGTGAGCCCTGCACATCTGGAATATTTAGGGCTGTAAAGATTCAGTGACACAGCTGAGTACCATAAAAGAGTGTGACGGGTCCTCCTTCAGCTGCTGCAATGGAGAAGGCCCTGAAAATTGTCTGTGTTTTTCCTTCTCTAATCCTGTAGCTGTTTTTTCTTCTGAAGACTGAGTTAATTACATAGTGGCTATTTTAGGTTGCTTCTGACTACATAATGTTTGTGTTCTTTGTTTTCTTTCATCCGATGAAAGGAAAACTCATTCTTGGGTCCCTGAGATAAAAAAGAAAACACCAATAGCCAACAGTTGTGCAGTAATGGTCACCCACTTTATTACATTAAATCATCACAATGAGACCGTGGAGTGGTGCCATCACTGTAGCTATTTTATTTCAAATGACCTAAGGCTCAGAGTTGCCAAGCTGTTTGTCCAGAAATACGCAGCTAAGAAAGTGCTAAGGGTGGTACTCAGACGCATCCATGTCTTGGAACTTAAAATGCTCGGCGCTCTCTACTGCTCTAAAGTTACCATAGTCCTTAGGCAACGATGGCCTAATTGTTAGTCTTGTCATAACATTGTACCTTAAGTCTAAATTATAGACTTAAGAAGTATACAAACCCTTGATCTTTAGGGGCACAATCTTTTTTCAGACTATTTTTTTTTTATTGTTGAAAGAACTTTACAATGTCAACAAGAAGGAAAAGAAATTTTATCTTTGATTTTATATACTGGTTTCATTGCTCTAAAAATATACAAATCTATGAGATTAATATCGAAATAAGATCTGAACTATTACTCTTAGTCTTTTTGTTTTCCATGCTACAGCTGGGGTAGCCAGAAATGACATGGAAACTTCTAATCTTTTTTCACCTCCCTACCACCAACCTCTACGCCATAAGCGGCCAAGAGAAAATGATCGAATCCAACAAGACCCCCACTTTTCAAGCTCTGCTTGAGTATTGATGTATTTTAATAATGTCTTACCATTACATAGTCCTTTCTCCCTCCCTCGCTCCTTCCCTCCCTCCCTTCTTCCTTTTCTTGCATCCTTCCTTCTGTTCTTTCTTTTATTTAGCAATTATTTATCAGTGCCTACTTAAGTGTCAGGCACTATTCTAGGCAATGGTGACACATTAATAAATAAAAGGGTGAAATGTGTATAGGAAAATCTAGAGCTAGTGTGAGTGTTAGGTTGGGTAGAGGATGGGAGGGATTGGTTAGGATAGAGCTCATTAAGGTGACTTTTAGCAAAGACTTGAGGAAGTGAAAGAATGAGCCATTAGATACCTAGAGGAAAAGCATTCTAGGTAAAGGGAATAGCAAGAGCAAGGGCCAGGAGGCAAGAGTTGCCTTATAAAAAGTTAAAGATACATTTAGCCCAAGACCCAGTAATTCCACTTTTAGGTATTTACCCAAAAGAAGTGAAAACATACGTTCCCACAAAGACTGCACATTAATGTTCATATCAGCCAAAAATGTAAACCATCCCTGATATCCACCAAGAGGAGAATGGGCAAATTAATTGTGGTATGTTTGGACAATGGATACAATGGAGTACTAGCCATCAATAAACTATGAATACATCCCACAATAGGAATGGATCTCAAAAACATTGGGTCGAGTCAAAGAAGCCAGACACAAAAGAATAGACACTATTTGATTCTGTTTATATTAAGTCTAAGAAAAGGTAAAAGTAATCTATGGTGACAGAAATTAAAGCAGTGGTTGCCTATAGAGATGGTAAGAATTGACTAGAAAAAAAAAAACCTGAGGAAACTTTCTGAGGAGATAGAAGTAATCTAGATCTTGATTTGGGTGCTGGTTACATGTATGTATATAACTGTCAAAATCTTATGAACTACACACCAAGATTTACACATTTTATTGTGTGCAAATTATACTTCAACTAAAAAAAATAATGTGCCTGGATTGTTTGCTGAGGTAAAGCAGGAAAACAGGTTATTTGGTGTAAAGTGAGCAAGGAGAAATACAGCAGAAGATGAGGCAAAAAAAAATGAGGACAAAGATATAATAGGGGATAAAACTCATCATGAAAGGCTTGCCAATCTATTGTAAGACCTCTGGCTTTTATTTTGGATGAAATAGGGGCCCTTTGCAAGATTTTGAGCAAAAGCATGAAATGATCTGTTCCAAGTTTTAATAGGATCACTCTGGTTGCTGTGTTAAGAAAGACAGTGAGAAGCAAGGCAGACCCATTAGAACACCATTGCAATAATCTGGGCTAGAGCTAATGATGGCTTGGATGAGGGGACAGCAGTGGACATGATAAGAAGAATTTGGATTCCAGATACATTTTGAAATTAGGGATGACAGAATTTGTGGAAAGATTAGCTATGGGGTTAGAGAGGAAGAAAGAAAGAGCAGTGATTCCGAATTCTGCCTTAAGCAACTGGAAAGATGGAGTTGCTCTTAGTTGAGAGGGGGGGAGACTCCAGGTGAAGCTGGCTTTGTGCACATGCTCAGTTTGAGATGCCTATTGAACATCCAAGTAGAGATGGTGTGTAGGGAGTGGGATCTCAGGAGTTTTTAATGTATAAATGTTATTGAAAGCCACCAGGCTAGATGAGATCAAGGAGGAATCATGTGTGAATAGATGAAAGAGATTCAAGGATATGTGGAAGTCAGCTACCCTAAAGGGATTGCTGGCCTGCCCATGTTAGGCAGAAAAGGAGAAGTCACATACAGGGAAGCGTTGGAAACTTCAACATGCATCAATACAGAAGAGAAGTTTCTTCTCCCTTTCCTTTCTTCCCTGTCTCAGCATCAGAGGAGGATGGGAGACAAGATGGGGAGGGATGAAGAGGAGAAAAGTCAACTACCCTATTCTCCTCCCTCTCCTCTCATGCTTCTAGAGTCATAAGTTTAGCCTTTGTTAGGGTGAAGAGAAACAGGACTTCGGATCAAATTTGAGATTGAAGATAAATGGATGGCACTTGGTTTTAACAATCCCAAATGTGACTGCTCAAATAACTGAAAGTGTTATAAAGTGAAAATTATGGAGCCACAGTGAGATACCTAAGGGTGCCTGCTACCCAGCCTGGAAAATGGCACAGGGGTATTCAACAGAGCATAGCTAGTATCAGTTACTGGAGAATAAAAATAACCTCTTAATGTTTATATCCTGTGAGTTGAGACAGCTCACAAAGCGGGGTATATTGGTATATGATACTATGAGATCTGTAAGAGAGACAGCTCCGGGCATTAATTTGCTCACCTATAATACATATAGGTTGGAGAGTATGATAATCTACAAGATCATTTCCAAATCTCAAATTCTATCATTTGATTTGAAGCACTTGAGATCAGTCATAGCACAGTGGCTGGTGCTAAGCCAACATTTTGCTGAATAGCATTTTTTTTTTCCTTTGAAACTACACTTGTGATAACAGTATTTGACCATCTGAGTTTCAGTGAAACTAAAGAGCTTTTAAACCCAGTTATTAAGAGACTTCTAAGATTCTTCTTTTAGGGCGAGCATTACCAATAATAAGGAGTAATGTAATTTCTATCTATATGCAGAGCAAGCACATCAATGAAATTTCAGTTTATGCAGACACCTGCTTTACTGGGTTTAATGAGAATCTAAAACTATGTACAAATGTCCTGTGTGGAGATAAACACACTGATGGATTTGTTTGACACAAAGAGTTCCTAACATTAAGGAACATATCCCTCTAACTCATGTTTTGGCCTTTTTAAACCCTCAAACAGCTATCTCCCAACAAACTTAATGATGGCTGTGTTCCAGAAATGCTTCCTGTAATTCTTCCACATTAGTGTAGAAATCAGCTAAGGATGCAGAATGCAAAGCAGTGCTTTTACCATACAAAAATTGTTCTAATTTTCCTTTTGGGAAAAACCTTGCATTTGAAACACACTGGTTTTGAGTAAATTTGAGGCCCATTTTGCAACTATACAAGTATTGAATCATGGCATTGGTGCAAATGCATACGTTATAAAAGAAAAACCACCTGAAATTGACTTTTTGAATTCATTGCTATTTTGAACAAATCTTTTTTCTGAAATTTAAAGTATCGATACAATTACCATAAATAAGATTTAGAGAAAGGTAGTTGTATCATTCCAATAGGAAAAATCACCTAGTAAGATCTTATCCGATATGCTCAATACAGTTCTGATACAGCCTGATCAGTTGACTGGGGTTTTCATAGAGATAGAGGGATCAAATATAGAAAAGGTGCACTATATTCTTTTTTTTTTAATTTTCATTTTGTAGAAACTGATGTGAAGCAGTCAACTTTAAGCAGTAATAAAATAGGAGGCTAAGGTGTAAGTTTCAGTAAAATTTTAAAAATGTTAAAAAAGTATAAATTTAATAGTTATTTTCCAGAATATTAAGAGGTTGTGATAGTTGCCTGACTGTGTTGCATATTTTTTAAAACTTTTATTTCTGTACATATAGTTTAAAAATTCTAGAAATGCTATTGTTTTTGGAAACAAAGAAATGTGGGTATTATAGATGTGTATGATATGTATAAATTTATATGTGTATGTGTGATTAGTAGTACATATAAAAAGAGAGAAAAATATAAAATATGACATACATACATATATGAGCAATTACTATGTGTAAGTTCTTTAAAAGTTTCCTCAGAGTAAGTTGTGAAATCAGTAATAGCTGTACTTTACAAATGAGAAAATTGAGGCTCAACATATTAAGAAAACTGTTTATAGTCATGCAGCTAATTAATGGCAGATAAAGTTTGATTCTCAGTCTATTTAATTTTAAAACCATACTCTTTTCTCTCTGCTATGTTATCCCTTTTCTGCAAACCTCCTAAAAAGGCAATACAAACTTTAAAAAAGAAAGGAAGGAAGGAAGGAAGGAAGGAAGGAAGGAAGGAAGGAAGGAAGGAAGGAAGGAAGGAAGGAAGGAAGGAAAAAGAAAGGAAGAAAGAAAGGAAGGAAAAAAGGAAGAGATGATTATAAGCTTTACAAATGAATTCACTCTATAATTTCTTCCAGTGGTCAAATACCATTTGTCTTTATATGCAATTCATTACAGCATATAGACTTTTTAGGAATGTGAGCATTACATAATCTGAGGCATATCTTTTAAAATCAATGCAATAGATGTGTCTGGGCTTCAAAAGATCTTTGTTGCTGTATTCCATATGTATTACTTCCTGACATCTTGACTAATATTATGAGTAGAATCCTTTACAGAGAATGGAAATGACACTGAAAGGGCCCCATGTATGTGAGGGTGTCATCATAAACAGCAAAGGTTTATTGAACTCCCACAGTGTGTCAGAAAGCGTTCAGGCATGGGCAGACAAATGTACAAAACAACTTCTCCACCATCAAGCACCATGAAGTAGCATGGTTCAGAGGCAATACTCAGAACTCTAGAGATATGGAGGGAAGAGAGATTTAGTGATGTATGTACCATGTTTCCCAAGTCACACTAAGTAAGAGGTAAAAATCACAGAAGCAGTATAAATATCTTGTTTCTTTGGCCCTGCTTCATTCACTCCAGATTCCTTTAAAATCTTTACCGATTAGTTCTGAGTTATCTTTAGAGAGTGTTTCAGTACACAATGTGCACACCGAAACACCATCATTTTACTTCTTTCCAGCCCCAGCTTTGCTGTCAGTGGTAAGGTCTGCTGCCAAATTTCCCAGCGCCAAATAACAGCTGCTGCCACCCAGGGTGCTTGCCTTGGCTCCCCCCTGCCTCCCGACCCCTGCTCTCCTCAGTACCAAAGCTATCTCACTGTGCCAAGGCCACTGATGGGAGCAGCTTCGGTTCAGAAACCGCACGTTGTGTTCTCCACTGGTCTGTGGAGAAATCCTCCCTCCCTCTTCTGTATCACACCCCTAGTGTATGTGTGACTCAGGCTTCTCCAGTCCGTGTAGAAATAAAATCACATTAGCATAATGCCCAGAATTTGCTGGCTCTTCTCCCTTCATTTATAAAACTACAGGAACTTACCAGTCCCCACCCTTCCCTGAGTCTCTCTACTTAAGTGTGGGAATCCTTAGACAGCATATCTATGCATGCAGAAACAGGTCTGTTCAGATTTTTTCTACCCACTGAGTCCTCTGCAGAACTGTCTTTTCTGTATTCCAGACTCTTCCCTTTCCTTCAGACAAAATGAAAGCCTCCCTGCAAAGAATGCTTTAAAAGAGTCTTTGTGATCATGAGCCTCAGACATGCGATCTTGAATTCTGAGGCAGCACAATGTCCTTGTAATAAATTTCCATGTTTTACTTCAGCAGCGCTAAGTTAGTGTTTGTCACTTCCAACAAAAAGAATCTTGACTGACATAAATGTGGAAGGAAGGTGTGGTCTTTTCATCACTGACCATATTTTGTTCTGAGTTATTCCAGTCCTTCAGAATTCCCCATATTATCTAAAAACACTCCATCACTTGTTATATGTTGCAGAGTGAGGCTTTCTCAGATTTACCAATGTTAAAGGCTCAACTTGGTTTTTTGATGTGATTTTTTGTCAACGTCAATTCATTGAATAGATTTCTGGGTCATTTAATTTTCTTCCGCTATTGCAAAGTTTAACATTTGTTGTCTCATTACTTTGTGTTTGTAAATACTTAAGTTGAAAAATGTTCTTTTTATAAACAATTCTCACTGCAGCTGCATTGCAAATAGTACAGATTTCATAGTCAGGAGACCTGGAGTTTGGACCTGGGTTCATCACTTATTTGCTGTGTGACTTTAATTCAGGCCCTTGATAGCTATGAAATTATTTCATCACCTATAAAATACACAAGTGATGTAATGTTATGAAAAGGTATTGAAAAATATGAAGCCTGTAAAATGTAAAGTATTGATAATAAAAATAGTAAACAAAAGGGCATTGAAAGTTCTATTTTAGTTTCTTGATAGAAGATAGGTACACAAAGTTTTGTTATTGGCACACTATTCATAATACTTTTGGAAGTACTATAAGCAAAATATTTCAAATAGCATTTAAGCTAAAACTAGTAGAGAAATGATGACGTATTTGAACGAATAAAGCTTTTTGATAGGATAAAATATATATTTATAAGAATGAGATAAAAATATGTATTTCCATCAGAATCTTCTTTGTAGTACTTTTAGTGTTTGATATGGGTGATATAATATTCTCTAGATATACTTACCATCAACCTAGCTAAATAGTTGTTCACTCAAGCAGGTTTTAGGATGGGGAGAGGAGAGGAAGGGTTAATGTTTAATCCTGTGTTTGCTTCAGGGCTGGTGAAGATATTAAGATATTCACTTCTTCAATAGGTGCTAGAAATTGTCACCTGAATTAGACTAATATTAAGATTAACCAGGCAATGGATTTGGGACTTAAATATACTTGTATGAATTCTGATGACTGTTCACCCCAAGGACGTCCTTTTATTTGAAGTTCCAAGTATTTCGCCTTTCATTCCTATCCTAAAACATTGTTTCCAGCATTATTTTACACACAGTTATTTGTATGTTTGTCGAGCTCTTAGGTTCAGTCACAGCAGCCTTGGTAATACTAATGATGTAGGGGACGAGTCCCCAAACGATGTACGATGATTTTCATATACAAGTCCCCATCAGGGGATTTTTCTCCTGTGAGTGAGTGCCAGGATTGTCTTGTGAAACCGAAGAATGGAAACACAGACCAAGGAGGGGCAAGGAGTTGTAAAAGAGGACAGTTTATTAAAAAGCAAAGAAAGGCAGCTCCCGAGCGCATTTGTGAGAGGATTCACAAATAGGATGTCCCGTGTGGAGCAAAGGCTCTTATTCTTATATATTCTCTTGCCTGTTTGAAGAAGGGAACTGATGCCTTCTAATGTAATTCGTCTACCAGGTTTGTTCTGTTTGCCCTTCCTGAGGGGATTAACAAAATAACCCACTCCTGTCTATCAGATCTGCTCCCTTTGGGCCAAAAGGAATTTTGTGATTAACCTCAAGGGGCTGTTACATTTTGTCCTGGAGTGAAGGAGTTATTTCAAAACCTGAAGTTTTAGGATATGGCTGTCTTCTGTTTATTCTACCAGGTACGTCCTTGTCTACCTAACAACGTGCTAACTAACCTGTCTCACTAATAAAATACAATATTACACATATTGAATTATGACTACTAAATATCCAATACATAAAAAAATCTCAAAAGTGACCTTTTATACTTTTAATATAATTTAACATGTATTTGTTTTTATCGAGTCAATTAATGTAAATAGATATACCACTAAATATATTACACTGTAGCTGCTAGCTTTTATTTTTATTCAACAGAACTACGTGCATTCCGTCTGAAGTGTCAAAGATTCTGAATTAGTGATATACAAATTAATGAGATTTTAAGTTCAAATGTATTCTCTAGTTTCTTCTTTCTCTATAGCATATTTCTTGCTTCTAGAAATAAATTGGATGAAGCTTCCTTTCTCCTCCTGCAAGATAAATTGCGTTTCTTTGTGTGAAAGCAAAATAAGTAGAAAAAAAAATTTTTTTTTCTCATCTTGGGCAGCTCTGTTGAGTTACAGCATCGTTGCACAGCAGGCTTTTACAGAGAAAGAAGTCAGGTATGGAGAGACAAGAGAGTTCTCAAGGAGAGAGAGGCATATTTGGGGAGAAAGGGGAAACTATATCTAGGAAGCCTGTGATTTGTGAGCTCCCTGAGAAAAAGGAAGATAGAGTGTTGCAGTAAAACATGGTCTAGGCTAAGGGACCAAACGTGTGAAATTCCACGTAAGGCCCTGAAAGTAGACACTAAATATGCTTGGCAACTGACACAATCACATTTAATCTGCATACCAACTCTGAAGAGTAGGTATTACTATCTAAATTTTACTGGGGAAGGAGTTGTAGCTCAGAGAATTGAAATGACTGATAAGAGACATAATGTGGAATTTGATTGCACATTTTCTGATTCTAATAGATCTAGTCACGTCCTGCCCAGCCCCACCTTCCATAGAGACCCCTTTGTCATCAACAAAGTACTTGCTGGGGTTAAAAGTCAGTCTGTGGCTGTGAGGCCCAGAGTATAGGATGTGATGCTTCTCCCTTTGGGACCAATCTCAGGACCTCTCTACAGCCTCTGCAACCATTAGACTTTGTAAGATCCTCACAACGCACACGTGCTCACTCTCTATTTCAGTATTTGCTGAATGTCATTGCTTCAGATCAGACCATAAACTCCCCATAGGTATGGGCCAGCTTTGTTTTCTCACTGCTTCATATGCTGTGTGGCCCCGTACAATGCAAGAAGATAGATAGCAACATTTGCTCTATATAGAATGAATAATTTTTAAAAGATTTTTATTAAAATAAAGCTAACATACATCATTATATTAGTGTGCAGAGCATATAAAATATATTATATATTTTGGATTGAGGTTTGCAAAACAAGTTGTTTACTGGTAGGGACGCGAGCTAGGAATATGGCCACACATGTGCGAGACTGATAAGAGTGAAGTAAAAAACATGTTTTTGTGTGACACTGAGCATAACAAAATTGAGTGATAAACACGTTTACCAAAACAACTTCTGGTTATCACCTAGGAAGTAAACAAGTCCAAGGAAAAGAGGATAAATGCAGAACTCCAGAGCAATACCATGAGTAGTCTGACTGGGCACTCTGGCTGAGACTCTCTGCGAGGTGCAAGCCACGATACTCCGGGACTCTCCAAAGTTCTTCCTGGCAAGACCAGCTTGCCTCAAGCTTGGTCGTGGCCCAATCGTCTCTCCCAGACCAGGGACCTTCTCCTTCTCAATTGACTCTGGGACTTGGTTCGTTATTAAATTCTATTCTATTCTATATAACCTTCTGTGCTTACCAGAGCATTGGCCTCTGGAGGGACATTGGTTCCCAAATAAAGCTGTGTTTCTCACTCTATCTGAATGTGTGTGTCAGGACTTTGTTTCCCACTCATGTCATGAGCACCACTCAGGGCCATAGGGCCCTGCTGAGGGGTCAATGTCTCCTTAACTTTCAGGAAGAGACTGAAATATGGCAACTGCCCTTTCAGGCACTTGCAACAATTAATTTCAGGGGTACACCATAGTTATTCAACATTTATGTACTTACAGAAGTGACCACCACGATAAGTCCAGCAACCATCTGACACCATACTCTGATATTACAATATTATTGACTATATTCCTTACGCTGTGCATTACATCCCCAAGACTTATTTGTTTTATACCTGGAAATTTGAACCTCTTATTGCGCTTCACCTTTCCCCTCCTTTTAAATTTTTCAATTATAGTTCACATTCAATATTATTTTATATTAATTTCAGGTGTACAGCATAATGGCTAGACATTTGTGTAATTTAAGAAGTGATCCCCTGACTAGTCTAGTACCTACCTAACACAATACATAGTTATTACCATATTATTGACTATCTCCCCAGTGCTTCACATCCCCATGACTATTTTGTAACTATCAGTTTGTACTTCTTACTTCTTTTACCTTTTCCACCCTGCCTCCCAAACCCCTCCCATCTATCACCCCAACAAATCTAGTGCCCATCTGACACCGTACATAGTTATTACAATATTATTGATTATTTTTCTTATGCTATATTCTACAACCCCATGACTACTGTGTAACAACCAATTTGTACTTCATAATCCCTTCCCCTTTTTCACTCATCCCAAAACCTCTTCTCATCAGGCAACCTTCAAAATGTTCTCTGTAACTATGAGTTCTGTTTCTGTTTTGTTTGTTTATTTTGTTCTTTAGATTCTACATATAAGTGAAATCTCATTGCATCCGTATTTCTCTGTCTGAAACTCCACTCAGCACAATACCCTCCAGGTCCATCCATGCTGCAACAGATGGCAAGAACCTGTTCCCTTCTATGGTCAAGCAATATTCCATTGTATATATGTACCACCTCCTCTTTATCCATTTATTAATTGATGGACACCCAGGCTGCCTCCACATCTTGGCCTTTGTAAACAGTGCTGCAATGAACATATGGATGCACACGTCCCCTTGAAGTAGCATTTGGGTTTTTTCAGATAAATACTTGAAGTGGGATTACTGGGTCCTACTTTGTCTCTTGATATAATCTTTATTTTAAAGTCTATTTGTCTTGTGTAAGTATTGCTACCCCAGCATTCTTTTGTTGTTGTTTTCATGAAATATCTTTTTCCATCCTTTTACCTTCTATCTGTGTGAATCTTTCAATCTGAAGTGAGTCTTTTGTAGGCAGCATATGTAAAAGTTTTGTTTTCTTATGCAATCATCCACCCTATGTTTTAGATTGGAGCACTTAACCCACTTACATTGAAAGTAATTGTTGATAAATTTGATAAATATGCAGTTTTTGACATTTTATTACTCATATTTTTTATCTTTTTTTTTTTTTTTCCATCTTAAAGGAGTCTCTTTAACATTCTTTGTAACATTGGGTAATGCTGTTTTGGTTGGTAATGAACTTTCATTTTTTTCTTGTATGGGAAACTCTGTATCTGTCCTTTGATTCTAAATGATAGCTTTGCTGGGAGGACTACCCTTCTTTGTAAGTCCTTGCTTTTCACCACATTGAATATTTTGTGTCAATTCCTTCCGGCCTGCAAAGTTTCTATTGAGAAATCAGCTGACAGTCTTAAGGGAGCTCCCTTGTAAGTTCTTAGCTGCCTTTCTCTTGCTGCTTTTATGATACTCTGTCTTTAACATTTGCCATTTTAATTATAATGTGTCTTGGTGTGGGCCCATTTGGGTTCCTCCTGTTTGGAATTCTCTGGGCTTGTGTGTCTATCCTGGACTTGTGTGTCTATTTCCTTTGTCACATTAGGAAAGTTTTCAGTCATTATTTCTTCAAATAGGTTCTCAATCCCTTGCTTTCTTTCTCCTTCTGGTACCTCTATGATGCACATGATGGTACGCTTCGTGTTGTTCCAGAGGTCTCTTAAACTATCCTAACTTTTTGGATTCCTTTTCTTTTTGCTGTTCCAATTGTTTTTTTGCTACCTTGTCTTCCAAATTGTTGATTCAATTCTCTGCTTCACCTAGTCTGCTGGTGATTCCTTTTAGTGCATTCTTTATTTCAGTTATTGTATTTTTTGACTTCTGACTGGTTCTTTTTTATGGTTTCTATGTCCTTTTTCTGCTTGCGTCTCTTTGTTGAAGTTCTCACTAAATTCCTTGAGTATCCTTATAACAATTCTTTTGAACTCTGCCTCTGGTAAGTTGCTTGCATCCATTTCATTTTCTTTCAGTTCTTTTTCTGGAGTTCTCTCCTGTTCTTTCATTTGGGACACATTTTTTGTTTTCTCATTTTGGCTGCCTGTCTGATTGTTTCTATGTATTAGGTAAATCTGCTATGTCTTCCAGTATGGGCCAGGTGGCTTTATGTAATAGGTGTCCTATGGGGTCCAGTGACACAGTCTCCCTGGTCACCTGAGCCAGGTGCTTCAGGAATGTCCCTTGTGTGGGTTGTGTGTGCCCTCCTTCCTGTTATAGTTGAGACTTGATTGCTATTGGTACATCAGTGGGTGGGGTTGACCTTCAGGCTGACTGGCTGTGGGTTTTGGCCACATCCATAGCTCTTGGGCTGCTGTGTGAAAGGCTTACCCCACTAAGTGGGATTCACTCCATCAGGCTCTGGTGCCTGTTAAGACTGCCCTTTGTGTGTGTCACTTGTGAGGCTAATTGGGTGCTGTGGTCTGAAGCCAACCTCCAAGTGTGTTTGTTCTGGGATCTCTTGGGAGGGGCTCCAGTGTAGGCCAAGGTCAGCCACTGCCTGTGACCAAACTGAGGCTGCCTGGTAGGAGCTACAAAGTGATCCTCAGTTCTTTGCTGCTTGTGCTGGATCTGGAGGCACATGGGGGGGGCATGCTGTGAACTGAGGACGGCTGCCATCTGTACCACGTCTGGAGTAGCGCTGTGAAAAGCTAGAACTTCCCCCATCCCCACCCCAAGGCCTGCTGCCTTCTAACAGCTCCCTTAAGTTTCAGCCACTGATGATAACTCCTTGTGCAGTATGCAAATTGAGTGAGCCAGAGTCTCTGGGAGTCTCTAGAGTAGGAAGAATTGTGGTCACCAGGTAAATGTAAATTCTAGTTTGGCACAAGTGTTATGCCTGGAGTGACTCAGCAAAAGACTCAGAGCACACCAAGGCCAGTCGCTGCCCGCCTGAGGCCTGTGGGACTTAGACAGTTTCCAAGAAAGAGTGTAATGTGGGCAGAGCTGGATGCTCATGGAGAAAGTGCCTTTGGCTGTGTGCAAGTTAGGGTCCTAGTGAGTCAGCAGGGAGGAGCACCCTAGCTCACCAGACCAATCACATTCAGATTTAGTCAGAGGCAGCAGGCTCAACACAGGAAAGATTGCTGCACCTGCCTGACAGCTGCACAGAAGGTGGACCCCTTACTGGGAAAATGCCGACTGTTTTCCCGTCTTCTTCCCAGAACCACAAACCTCAATCTGCCCCATTGTATGTCTCAGAGGCCACCCAAGTCACCATCCCTCCGCTGGAGCCCAAGGTCAGTACCTGCGAGTGAGTGTGTTTCTACATGGGCTATTTAAGTGGACATCTGGGTTTTCCACAGCCTTCTGGAACCACCCGAATGATTGGAATCCCACTGTTTTTCACAGCCAGATGTTGTGGGGACTCCTCCTTTCGGCACCAGTACTCCAGGCTGGGGAGCTTGGTGTGGGGGACTGGGGTCCCTCACTCCTGTAGGGGGAACCATGGCGGTCAAGATATCCCTCCTGATTCTCAACTGCCACACACACAGATGTGGGGCCTGTTCCGCATCTCTGCCCCTCCTACCAGTCTCGACGTGGTTTTTTATTTATATTTTTAGTTATAGTTACATTCTGTCTGGCTACACTTCAGATGGTTCTCCAGGTTGATTGTTCTATAATTTAGCTGTAATTTTAATGTGTTCACAGAAGAATGTAGCCACAGTGTTTATCTACTCCGCCATTTTGGATCTCCAGAAAGCTCTTAAACTTGACTTTTTACTTAAGGAATTCCCTTCCTAATTCTGCCAAAGGGCTTGCAATTTCCCAAAGTTATCTAATCCCTTGGTTTTAGACACTAAAATATTTTGTAAAGTACATGTCACGCAGGAAACCCTGCTTGCTGCGCCATTTGTCGTGCAGGGTCTCAGCTCCCACTCCCCGCCCAAGAACACAGGACACGGTAAGGCCAAAAAGGAACACCCACGGAGCCATAGATAGGGGAGTCAAACCAATATATTCTCGCTGGAGGCTTGGCTGGAGACACAGGAAGCAGGATCTACATAATCTGCCTAACAGCAGTCCGCGCTTGCCAGCCACCATCTTCTTGCTAGCTCCCATTCCATTCCTGCTAGCGTAGCCACAGCAGTTATATTAGTGGCCAATGGCCTACGGGTTACAGCTGACGGCCAACTAGCCACAGCTGCTGGCATCTGATCACAGTTGATGGCCATTTACTACCCGAGCCAGCACCTTTCTATGTGAGGCCGAGAGCCTGGAAACTGTTTTTTGGGGTTTTGTCCCCACAGTACAGGTGCTGTTTAGGTGCAGGGGCCATGAAAACTTTAACTCGGATGAATTTATCAGTTAAGCTGCAGTAATTTAGCAGAGAATAGGATATTCCTGAGGGAAAAGGATGTGAGACAGCTGAGATTTGATGTGGGACAGCTGAGATTTGATGTGGGAAGAGCAGTGGTTCTTATCTTTGGTGGTTATGGACTCCTTATAGAGTATTTCAATAGAAAAATGTATATACAGTGGAAGTGATAGCCAGGCATGTTCAAAAGTCAAATTAGGTAAAAGACAAAATTTTGCTTGAAAAGCCCTTAAGTGATCTATAAAGTATAGTATAAGTTCTTTAAGGTACTTTGTTGTTCAGTAATTCCTAAGCATATTGAAATTTGAATATCATTGATCTAGATCAAAGACAGAAATATATATATATATATATATATATATATATATATATATATATATATATATATTATAAATATTCTGTTATCTGCCCTTCACAACATTCTGTGTTTGACTATCTATTAAAATCTCTGGAGGGAAATGGGGGATATATGTACATTCAAATCTTCCCTGCAGGGTATATTTTATTTTGGGTTTTACTATTAAGCCACTACAACCCTAGTACGAATAAGAGTAGTTCCCCCTCATCCATGGGGGATACATTTCAAGATCCTCAGTGGATGCCTGAAACCATAGATGACACTGAACCCTATATGTACTGTGATTTTTCTATAATACGTATCTACGATAAAGTTTAATTTATAAATTAGGTACATTAAGAGATGCACAACAGTAACTAATAATAAAATAGAACAATTATAACAATATACTACTTAAAAAGTTATGTGAATGTGGTCACTCATTTCAGGTGATTCCTTGCTGACATCTTCATATAGGCTCAGTGCTATCTGGCGCAACACCCGGCCATCAATAGGAAGGCATTTCCTGTTCATGTCTTCTACCCACAAATGTAATGCCTTTCCACTGTTAACTAAGTGCTTATCACACACTGTGGCCATGACATTTTCAGTTTGAGGTGTGACAACAAAACTAGCACGAATTTCTTTTCTTTATTCACAATTTCATAAATTGTGACATCTTAACAACCTCAGCATACAATTTTTTTTTTCTTTAAGTCAAGAACTTTCACCTTTTCACTCATGGCAGCTTATTATATGGCTTCCCTTTGGCATATCTGAATTGTTAGCATCACTACTCTTGCGCATTGGGGCCATCGTTAAATAAAATATGGGTGATTGGAACACAAGCACCGTGGTATCGAGACAGAGGGTCTGAAAACAAAGACACTGGCTGCTGCACGACGGACGGGCAGGGAGTGTATGCAGTGTGTATCCACTGGACAAAGGGATGATTCACCTCCCGGGCGGGACAGTGTGAGATTTCATCATGCTACTCAGAATGGCAATGTAAAGCTTATGAACTGTTTATTTCTGGAATTTTCCATTTAGCATTCTCAGAATGCAGTTGTAAGTAAAACCTCTGAAAGCAAAACTGCAGACCAGGGGGACTACTGTACATGCTAATTGATTTGTTTGTGGTTAAAGATAAAAAAAAAAAAAATTGTGCAAACTTAGGTTCTAAAGTCAGAATATAAGTTGAATTTGTACAAAATGAGGCTTCATTGTACACACAAACCCTCCTGATTTGGAACATTTGTTGTTTCAGGTGGATGAGAAGATGGGAAACAGAGCAGCTAGGAAGAGGGTAGGAACTGAGGTGATGACAACACTGAAAGGGGGGGGGGGAGAGAGAGAGAGAGAGAGAGTGAGAGAGAGAGAGAGAGAGAGAGAGAGAGAGAGAGAGAGAGAGAGAGAGGTTTGTGTTAAAAGCTTCTCTACTGACCTTCGATTTTTCCTTGGACCAGCCCCAGCTGGAGACTTTTTTCCTTTTTAAAATTCCCTTTGCTCCTCCCTCTTCTGTTTGCTCCTTCCCACCCTCCTCTCTTTCTCTTATAAGTCCCAGCATTCTCTCCTGGCTTCTTAGCACACAGCAAGTAAAGTCCAAAGTATGTTCCCACTTGGATAAAGGACAAGCATACAGCAGCCTTATCACTACCCCCTAATTCCTCTGGGCTTTATTGTTATTAATTTTCTTATATAGTGTTTCTGTGAGACAGCTGTGTTTTCAGCTAGAGAAAATTCAGCTAGAGAAAAATTTTTTTCTCAATGACAGAAAAAAAAAAAGATGCTATTAAAAAAGGGCAGTAGAGAATTTTGAAAGTCAGGATTTCTTTAAATAGCATGAGCTATAGCCAGTTCTCATCTTTCTATAAAATCTTTCCTGGCTGAATAGAAGGTAAATGGCCATTCTCTCTGATGATTTTCCGTTTGTTTTTTTGTTTGTTTTTTGGCACAGGGTCATGAACAACACTTTCTCAGTATCTGGTGAGACCATTCATTTACTCACTCTTTAAGCAAGTCCACAAATCTGTCAGTTAGGAAGTTAATTAGTGATTTAGGAGCTCTGGCCATTACAAAAGCTATAATATCTCTATTGGTTCGTAAAAGAGCATCTCTACCTCTGACCCCGTTTTCTCACTTGATATGAAATAAAAGGGAGGCCATATGATTTAGTTTATTGTTTGTGTATTGTCAAAATTAAATGAGATAATGTATATAAAGATGCTGGTCATGACTTAGCTTATGCAAACACTTGGTACAGGTTAATTTCACTTTCCTTCTCTAGTTGAATACTCCCATATTCCACATGTTTCTATTCCTATCAGAACCTACTGCCCATTACTCAGAACCCTGCTAAGGGGCAAGAAATAATAGGACACATGAATTCATGCTAAAGCTGTCGGGGAGCTTCTAACATCACACATGGAAACTTGGCCATGGAGTATTACACAGCAGGCTTTACAATAGATTTCTACACCTCTAAGTTATATCTCTCGAGTTAAAACTCTGCTGGTTTATAGAGATATATCCCCACTTGATTACGATTAAAAAATTGTAAGATGCTTAGCAATCGCATGTAATCTGCAAAATACCATACCATATGATCTCGTTTATATGTGGAATATAAAGAAAAGAATAAATGAATGAACTAACTGGAAACAGTCTCAGAGACATAGAGGAAAAACTGAGGGTTGCTAGATTGGCGGGGGGTGTGGGGATAAGGGGGAATGTGAGGGGATTAGAAAGCACAAATTGGTAACCACAAGATTGCCATGGGGATAAAAAAGACATTTTGGGGAATATAACCAATAATGTTGTAACGATTTTGTAGGGTGTCAGATGAGCACTTGTCTTACTGTGTTTTCCTGAAAATAAGACCTAGCCAGAACACCAAATCTGATGTGTCTTTTGAAGCCAAAATTAATATAAGACCTGATATTATATTATATTATATATTATATTATATTATATTATATTATATTACATTATATATTATCTTATATTAATTTTGACTCCAAAAGATGCATTAGAGCTGATGGTCTGGCTGGGTCTTATTTTCGGGGAAACATGGTGCTAGGGAGATCACTTCAGGGATGGTGTAGCTGCCTGACCAATGAGCTGTACCTGAAGCTGAAGCTGAATAACAATGAATGTCAACTATAATTTAATATATATATGGCCACAAGATGTGGAGTACAGCACAGGGAATAGAGTCAATGGAATAGTAACAGCTATACACGATGTCAGAGGGGTAGTAGATTGGGGGAGGGGCGTTATCACTTTGTAAGCGGTGTAAATGTCTAGTACATTGTTTTGTACCCCTGAAACTAATAAAAAAATTTGTAAGATTCTTAGCAATCGTATGTAATCTGCAAGCTAAATGATTTTGTAGTCAGATAGCTGGATTTTTAATTTTTTTTCCCAACTATAGGTATTCTGACATGCAAGCTCCATGATGATGAGGATTTTTGTCTCTTTTGTTCTCTTCATTGTAGAATTCCAGTCACTCAGAGCAGTGCCTAACACATAGTATAAACTCAAAAATATTTGTTGAGAGGCCGGCCCTGTGGCTCAGGTGGTTAGAGCTCCATGCTCCTAACTCTGAAGACTGCCAGTTCGATTCCCACATGGGCCAGTGGGCTTTCAACCACAAGGTTGCCAGTTCAACTCCTCAAATCCTCAAGGGATGGTGGGCAGTGCCCCCTGCAACTAAGACTGAACATGGCACCTTGAGCTGAGCTGCTGCTGAGCTCCCGAATGTCTCATTTGGTTGGAGCGCGTCCTCTCAACCACAAGATTGTCAGATTGCCTCCTCGAGTCCCGCAAGGGATGGTGGGCTCTGCCCCCTGCAACTAGCAATAGCAACTGGACCTAGAGCTGAGCTGCGCCCTCCACAGCTAAGATTGAAAGGACAACAACTTGAAAAAAAAAAAAAACCATCCTGGAAGTACACACTGTTCCCCAATAAAGTCCTGTTCCCCTTCCCCAATAAAATCTTTAAAAAATATATATACATATAGAAAAAAATTTTGAGAGTCTACTGTATATCTAAGGCATTGTGTTGGGCCTTTGGGATTTTATAGTTAATAAGGCAGTCACGCTTCCTGCCATGAAATGAGGAGATAGGGTAGCAGAAAAGAGAGAAATTATGTTGAAAAGTGAGTACTTAGGAGGGTTTCATGAAAAAGAAAGTACAGAGTATTATGGGGGTACTGTGGGGGGCCACCACATGTGAACAAAGGCCACGTTCGTAAAGTAAATGTTATAGATCATGAAACCATCTTGAAAACGAAAAAAAGTATTTCAAATGAAAGGTACTATTAGCAAAGGCCTTGTGATTAAACAGCTGGCGTTTTCCTGGTGCTCTGTCTCTTTCTTGGAATCCAGAGGGGGAATCATTGTTGTTGCAATTATTCTGACGTGGATATGACCCTGAGATACAGCTAAAGAACCAACCCTGAATAGGGCAGCAAGCAACATTTTCTAAATTTCTTCTTTTGAGGAAACATCTGTCTCTCTTTCAGGATGCCAACCCTCACATGGGTCTTCTAACATTAGCATATTTTTCAGCCATCTGCAATGTTTGCCTCCCACACACACAGGCTTAGTCACTGCACACAAACAACACACCTTTGCCCAAGCTTCAGTATCAGGCTTTACTAGTAAAGACTGCAAAATCTGCTTGGAAAAACCTTAAAGCTTCATAGTCCATGAATATTTTCCCAAAGGTGCTGCATAGCTATTTTATGTGCAATATATTGAATGCTTTTCAGGTCATTTGAATTCAAGGGAAAACACAGGAGAAAGAGACTGTTGTTATAGATGTTTTTGTTTTTTTGGTTGTTGTTGTTTATCCTGATAGTCATAGGATGGAAAAAAGCCTCAAATGTCACTTGGTTTCACTTCCTACTAGGCAATCAGGCCCACTGTTAAATGAAACGTCTAATCAATATTCTCTCATTTTTAAGTCACTTAGGGGAGATGAAATTCTGTAGGTTCCTTTGGTAAATTATCCCAGAGTTAACAGAACTTGTTTTCAGACACTCTTTTTACATTTAGCTATAGTATCTCCCACTGTCTCTGGGGAATAAGAGCTTAGTTTCAGTTGTAGCATAGTCTATGAATACAGTTAAGAGATAAGATCTTGGAATCAGGAAGATCTGGGTTCAAATCCAGACTCTGCTTTGGATGAATTGTGTAATTTGATTCAATGACATGACCCTTTTGTATCCTAGTTTATCTATCTGTAAACTAAGGAAAATAACACTCATTTCAAGAGGATACCATCTGTGACCCTGGCATTGACCTAGTTTCTCTCAAATGATGAATATTTGATAAATAGTGACTTTTATTATTGTTCTGTCTAAAGTATCTAATAATAATATATTTGGGAGCAGGAACCAGGGCTTGTTTGGGTTTGTATCCTTCACAGCCCTTAGATAGCACTGTGGATATAATAGGTACTCAAGAATTGTGTATAAACTATTAACAAAAAAGATAGTAAGTGTAGGGAATAACTTGATTAACTAGATCCCTGACAGAGCAAATCATTTACGCTTCCTGAATGTTAGTGTTATTAATGACCTTTTGCCATTGAATATTTATGATCAGTATTTATTTATTCTGCCCTATTAGAACTCCAGAGAAGAAAGTGCATTAGGCAAAATTTCAGGGCCTAAGAATGATTTCTTGTTAATAATCTGATTTTTTAAAACTCTCTGGTATTTTATTTAGCTACATTTTAAAACATCTTTCAGGGGAGATATTAGAAACTTTTTAATATTTTCTTGATTAGATTCTAGATGAAAAGAGTTTCTAAATGTTGAGTTTCTGTTCCTTTCAGTATTATTTCATAGACAGATTAGGACCAATATTTAATACTAGTTTCCAAAGAGAACATATAGTTGGGAGAAGGAGGTGGAAGGGGCAAACTCTAGAACAATCCCATTTTACTTGTTGTTCCAGGGACTAATAGCTTCAGCTTTCTCCCTGGAGTGTTGCCAAAGCTCTTTGCTACACGTTCACCTTGACTCTGCCCAATATTCTCAACCTCAGGTAAATGGAACTGCAGTTTATGAAAGCATAGAAGCTGCAGAAATGCAGCTTGTAAAGCCTGAGCACAATTCTACTTAGAGAGACAATAATAATAAATTCACATTTACATTCATTTAACTATTGATTTTCCCCAGAACTTTAGGCAGCTCAAGGCATACAAAGAGGTATGTAATGGGGACAAGGGAAAATTCCAAAGAGTCTTAAATACTCTGGAGTTTCCTTTCTACTCCTGACTCTTTTCTGGGGTTCTGAAGTTTCCAACATGAATACTAATAACATCACAAAATTCTAAGAGATGAATTATCTTGTCAGTTTCATCAATGGCCACTTTGGATTCTCAAAGAACATGGTAAAAAGTTAGGTGAATAAACAATTAGGTAGAGAAAAAAGTGTGTCAATCTTAGCACAATTTTCTCATTGGATTCACCAAACTCTAAATCTTATGGAGTTCCCAGTATACACACCATTCTTAATTGTAATACATATTAGTAATACATAAATATCAGTGATACATAAACAGAAAGAGTAATAAGTCTAAGTGCATAGACTTAACAGAAGCCCAGCTATGTCGTGGTGCTCTACAGTGTAATTATGCCATATTTCATTCTTTTTTTTCAATCGGTAGGGATTATTCCTTAGACTTTTGGGTAGACTAATAATGTGGGAAGATTATTTGTTTAATTTTAAATTACTAGATAACACCAATGAGGATAAAATTCAGGTTAATGGGCACAGTTTCACAACTCTGCTCTGTTAATACTGTATTCATATCTTTATATTCAGTGGTTTTTCTTTGCGCCAATGACATCAACACAAAGAAATCCAATCTAAAG
Organism: Rhinolophus hipposideros; assembly: GCF_964194185.1. Classification (NCBI taxonomy): domain Eukaryota; kingdom Metazoa; phylum Chordata; class Mammalia; order Chiroptera; family Rhinolophidae; genus Rhinolophus; species Rhinolophus hipposideros. The sequence goes on along the minus strand of NC_138056.1, from coordinate 65,213,323 downwards.
AAAATTTCCATCGAATAATGGTAAGCAAGTTATTTTTTCTTAACTTTCTAAATCTTATGCCAATGACTCCATCGAATACAGAGAAGTCTTTCCTTTGTGAACTTACTTTCCCACATACTAATTAAAAATATACAACCCAGGATATAAATTCAGGATATAAATCCCACTAAAAATATATAAATCCTTTTTAGTACAAACCAGGGCATATTGATATAAATGAAAATATGGTAAAATAAAAAGAGTGGGTAGAGTCTGACATATGTATTTGGCAAAACATCATAGATAGTTATGAATGCCACAATATAATTCAGACACTACTAACATTTGTTTAATATCATTATCACATATATTATCTTATTTAATGTTTACATTAAATGTGTAAGGTAGTTCTTACTATCACCCACCTTTTTTGAAGGCAAGGAGATGGATGCAGAAATCAATTAAATAATAGCCCAAAACAACTACTTAGTATGTGTGGGAACCCAAATTCAATTCTCATTCCACCTGACTGTAGACTAGGGATTTTTCTCATTTTGCTGATGACTCAACCTTTTCTCACTCAATTAATGTGATGATTCCTGTCCAAAGGCAGTACTCCTTTCTGGGGCGGAAAGCTGGAAGTTTTTCCTTGGGGGACCATCAGAATCTATGTGTGGGTAGATGTGTATAGTTTGGAAAAGATGCCAGAGATAATTCTTTCCTACCATCCACTCCAATTGACATACTCTGCATTATCCCATATCTGTGCCGTTTGGGTTTGATTTTAGTCCATTGACTTTAGCATGGGACTTCTTCCAGTTTTCCTGTTTAATATCTCTATGAAGTTTTTGTTTTCAATTTTGGCACAAATTTCTCAGGCAATGAGTTTCATGGAATATTTCTGGATTAGTACATTTCCTTCTCCTTGAAGTAAATCTTGGAATATATAGGGCAAGAAACTCTTACCATACAATTATATTAAGGTTTAATTAGAAAAAAGAAACCACACATCAATTTAGAGGTTACTATATGAAGTTGGATCCTCTGTCACATCTTCATATTTCTCATCTAGTGAGAGCCTTTGACCTCGCCTATGATGGCTTAATGTAATAGGAATCATTCTAGTTGAGCTCACTCTGATTTTAGGGATGGAGTCCCAGAGAACAGTTTCCAGGCTGTCCACCTCACGTGGAAAGGTGCTGGCTCAGGTAGTAGATGGCCATCAGCTGTGATCAGATGGGCATCAGCTGTAACCAGTTAGCCATTAGCCACTAATATAACTGCCGTGGCTACGCTAGCAAGTGGGGTTAGCAAGTGGATTGTAGATTGCAGATCATGTTGATCCTACTTCCTCTGTCTTGCCTGGCCGCCAGCGAGACTAGAGTGCAGGAATACCCCTCGTTGGGGAGCTGGAGGATGTTTGCTTTTGTTTCTTGACCAGCCGCCATTGAGAATATAGTGGTATCGATACAGGAGAGTTAGAATGTCCCTAGGTAGACAGGGAGGTCCCTGGTGGAATAAACAAAACAGCCATATCCTAAAACTTCAGGTTTTGAAATCACTCCTTTGCTCCAGGACATAATGTAACAGGGCCTTGAGGTTAATCATAAAATTCCTTTTGGCCTGACAAACAGAGCTGATCTGATAGATAAAGAGTGGGTTACTTTGCTAATTCCTTTAGAATGGTCAAGCAGAACAAAACTGGTAGATGAATTTCATTAGAAGGCGCCAGCTCCCTTCTTCAAACAAGTTCCCTTCTTCAATCAGCTCCACTTCCCCAAGCAGGAAAGAGAAGGTACAAAAGTAAGAACTTTTGCCTCAGTCAGGGGGCACCCCCCATTTGGCACCCTCTCCAGCTCGGGAGCTGCAACGTCTTCTCCTGCCTCTAATAAACTATCCTCTTTTTAAAACTTTTTGCCTCTCCCTGGTCCGTGTTTCCATTCTTCGGCTTCACGAGACAGGATCCTGGCCCATACTCAGAAACTGCTGGCAGATCCAACATCACCTTCATCATTTGGGGAATCACAGGAAAATATTCCCACATCAGTATGACTCCCCTATCTATGGCTCCATTGTTGTTCCTTTTTGGCCTCGCCATATCCTGCGTTCTTGTGCGGGGAGCGGGAGCTGAGTCCCTGCATGACACTGATATTTACAGCTCATGTGCTCCCTAATGTTCTTCCAGGAGGGGATTTAATTCCTTTTACTCTCTCCTACCCACAGGTCCACTGCTTTCTTTGCCACAGTTATCTCCAGTCTCCCTTGAGACTCTCCACCTGAGCCATGCTCAGCATTGTCCACAATTTCCTTCCGTCCTCTGTGGAACTCTGGTATCTCAGGCAAGTTATATCCATACTTAATATCCTGTTGTGTTTTTTACAGATTGTTTTGGTCTTCCTTCACAGTCTCCTTCAAGGTATAACTTGTCTTTCTTATTAGCAAAATAAATTGGTGAGTTTTGTGGTATTGAATTGAGCATAGGGACAACACAATATTAGAGAGTTAGGGCCATGGAACTCACTAGATTGGGGTGCCCTGAGCCCTCCAGAAATAGTATCAAGTAGGCTGAATCGTGTAGCTTTATGTCCAGTCTTTATTGCTCATACTGCCTGCTAAAAGGGACATTTCTCGTTTCTCTCTGTGATGATGGTTTCAGTATCAGAATCATATTCTTTCAAAATCATTGGCCAGTTTGGATTTCATGAGAGCACAGACTTTTCAGGTTTTACCTGAGGGAAAGGAGCTGTTACTTTTCATACAAAAGTTGCTGTCTGTCAGAAGCCAAACCCTGAGAGAATTTTTCACAGCTGGCCTTGATCTGAAACTCTTCTTGGAGCAGCTGGGAGTCAATGCTCTGCTTCTAATCTCAGAAATCCAGTGAAAAAAGAAAGCTGTATATTTTACGTGTGCATTTCCATCTTTCTATTGCTTGTGGTCTACTCTGTCTGGGCTCTAACATTAGTGTGCGATGGAGTAAGTGAGCCCATAAATGATGTAATTTCAGGAACAGATGTAATTTTCAACCTTTGTCAAAATATCTCAAATCTTGCCCTGAGAGATTAATTCTATTGGGACTCTATTCAAGAGTCCAATATAAAAGTGTAAATACCATTGGGAGGTATTGTATTTTAAGCCTTATTCTTTTTTGCACTTGAAACACCTTAAGGCAATGTCAGTCCACACCTGAGGAATATTCATTGACAACTAGTTGAAAGAAAATAATGGAGAAAACAGTGAATCTCAGAAACAGTTTGCCAGGGAATGGTGCTAAAAGAAGCGCAGGGCAAACTTTGATAAATTCACACCTCTTTGGTCCTCCATATGTGTGCAATAATCACCCCATTGCAAGAGGTTTTGGCACATCACATTTCTAGGACATATATTTATAGGTTGTGTTAAAAATTAACAAAAGTAAAAATCAGTTTCTAACTGGATAGGCTAGTGCACAATGTTAAAATCTGAATATTTTCCTGCGATCAGTGAAAATATGATCCCATTGAATGGGTATTCACTCTGTGATATTGTGATTTGTAATAAGAAAAATATATTTGGTCATCCCCATTTCTGGCACAGAGCTCCCCAAACCCTTGGAATTTTCTAAGGGCTGAAAGTAATCAAGGTGACTTTTGTTATGCTAATGAAGTTACTTTTGAAAAGCACCTAAGGATGAGGGCTGGTTGCCAATGTACCCAACAGTGTAATTAGAGGGTTGGAACTTTCAGTCTGACCTGTGACCTCCAGGGAGGGGATAGGGGCTGGAGGTTGAATCAATTACCCATGGCCGATGATTTAATTGTGACTATGTAATGAAGCCTCTATAAAAACCCCAAAGGACAGGGTTTGGGGAGCTTCCACAGTGAGTAACCAGACAGAATGTTTCTATGCGTCTCTGTGCAGAGTCCCAAAACTCCGTAAGGACAGAAGCTCCTTTGTTTGGGACCTCACCTTCTTTATCTCTTCATCTGGCTGTTGATTTGTATCCTTTAATATCCTTTGTAATAAATGGGTAGTTTAGTGAACACACTTGTTTCCTAAATTCTGTGAGCCATTCTAGCAGATTAATTGAACCCAAGGAAGAGGTCATGGAAACCTCTGATTTATATTTAGCCAGTCTGTCAGAAGCCCAGGTGACAGGCCCAGGGGAAAGTCTTACAGGACTGAACCCTTACCCTGTGAAATCTGATGCTATCCTTCCTATGTCCAAAAAGTGCTTGTTGTTGGCCGGACTACCCTACCCCACCAAACATACACACACACACATTGGAATTAGTTCTAGGAAGCTAATTTACTCTCTCAAGTAGATAACTGACATTTTTCTTTTCTTAGCTACTCATTCAGATAATTGTAGTTGGTCTCCCTCCCTGGGTGAGATCAGAGGGATTCTCTGAAAAAGATGGAAAGCAGAAACAACCTTTACTCAGAGTAGAGAGTAAGTAGATGCAGACGCTGAGTGCTCAACTGGGTCTAAGAGCACATAGGTCAGACTAGGGGGATGTCCCACTGGGTCATCGGTATAGAAGGGACCAGAAGTAGAAATTGGGAGAAGAGTTCAGAGAATCAGAGACCATGAGAGTAGGAAGAGTAGATTGTCGTAAATGAACTTTGTGGACATTGAGGACTGGATCTATACATATTCCTACCACCCAGTGTTTGGTAAGGCTAGATATGTTCATAGGGTGTGGGATGGGATAGATCTATTCTTATCTATTCTGTTTTACTTTAGTGTGTGTGTGTGTGTGTGTGTGTGTGTGTGTGTGTGTGTGTGTGTGTGTGGAGTACCTCCTGTGCTCCAGGTCCCCTCCTAGACCTTGTGAATATAAATACCACCAGCAATAATGCTTACTATTAGGCACTGCAATAAGTGCTGTACACGTATCACTCATTTAACCCTCATAAAAATATCATTAGGTAAATGTTATCTTCAGTTTTTAAAGATTTTTATTAAAAATATAGCTAACATGCAATATTATGAGTTTCAGCGGTATACCATAGTGGTTCAACATTTATGTACCTAAAGAAGTGATCACCATGATAAGTCCAGCAGCCATCTGACACCATACTATGCTATCACAATATTATTGACTGTATTCCCCATGTTGTACATTACATCCCCATGACTTATTTGTTTTATACCTGGAAATTTGGGCCACTTATTGCCCTTCACCTTTCCCCCACCTTTTTAATTTTTCAATTACAGTTCACATTCAGTATTATTTTGTGTTAATTTCAGGGATACAGCATAATGCTTAGGCATTTATATAATTTATGAAGTGACCCCCCTGACTAGTCTAGTACCCATCTGGCACTGTACATAGTGCTACCCATTTATCACCCAAACAAATTTAGTACCCGTCTGACACCATATATGGTTATTACAGTATTACTGATTATAATTCTTATGCTCTACCCTACATCCCCATGACTACTGTGCAACAACCAATTTGTACTTTTTAATTCCTTCCCCTTTTTCACCCACACTTCCAACCCCCCGCCCATCTGACAACCATCAAAATGTTTTCTGTATCAATGAGCTTGTTTCTAATTTATTTGTTTATTTTGTTCTTTAGATTTCACATATAAGTGAAATCACATTGTATTTGTCTTTCTCTTTCTGATATGCTCCACTCAGCACAATACCTTCCTCTATTCATGCTGCTGCAGATGCAGATGGCAAGAACCCATTCCCTTCCATGGCTGAGCAATATTCCATTGTATATATGTACCACTGATACAGGTTAGCTAGCATGTCCCTAGGTAGACAAGGAGGTCCCTGGTGGAATAAACAAAGACAGTCATATCCTAAAATTTCAGGTTTTGAAATCACTCCTTTGCTCCAGAACATAACAAGGCCTTGAGATTAATCATAAAATTCATTTTGTCCTGACAAATGGAGCAGATCTGATAGATAAAGAGTGGGTTACTTTGCTAATTCCTTTAGGATGGGCAAGCAGAACAAACCTGGTAGACGAATTTTATTAGAAGGCACCAGTTCCCTTCTTCAAACAAGTTCCCTTCTTCAAAACAGCTCCCCTTCCCCAAGCAGGCAAGGGAAGGTAGAAAAGTAAGAGCTTTTGCCACAGTCATGGGCCACCCCCATTCGGGACCCCCTCCTGCTTGGGCGATCTAACCCTTTGCTTTCAATAAACTGTCCTCTTTTTAAAACTCTTTGCCTCTCCTGGGTCCGTGTTTCCATTCTTCGGTCTCACGAGACACGATCCTGGTTTACACCCAGAAACTGCCAGCTGATCCGATATCATCTACATCATTTGGGGACTCACAGGAAAAATATTCCTCCATCACCACCTTCCTTTTATCCATTCATCCCTTGATGGACACCCAGGCTGCCTCCACATGTTGGCCTTTGTAAACAATGCTGCAATGTATGGATGCACACATCCCCTGGAAGTAGTGTTTGGGGCTTCTTCCAATAAGTACCCTGAGGTGGAATCACTGGGTCCTTCTTTGTCTCTTGTTATAGCCTTTGTTTTAAAGTCTATTTTACCTGGTATAAGTGTGGCTACCTTACCTTTTTTTATTTATTTCCATTTTCATGAAATATCTTTTTCCATCTCTTTACTTTCCATCTGTGTGTGTGTTTCAATCTGAAGTGAGTCTCTGGTAGGCAGCATATGTAGCGGTTTTGTTTTCTTATCCATTCAGCCCTGTGATGTGTTTTGACTGGAGCATTTAATCCATTTATATGGAATGTAATTGTTGATAGATATGTAGTTATTGCCATTTTATTAGTCATAATTTTGATTCGTTTTTCCATTTTAAATAAGTTTCTCTAACATTCCTTGTATTACTGGTTTGGTGATGATGAACCCCTTTAGCTTTTTCTTGTCTGGGAAGCACTTTATCTGTCCTTTGATTTTAAATGATAGCTTTGCTGGTAGAATATTCTTGGTTGTAGGTCCCTGTTTTTCATCGTGTTAAATATTTTGTGCCAATCCCTTCTCATCTGAATTGTTTCTGTTGAGAAATCAGCTAACAATTTTATGGGAGCTCCCTTATGCGTTGTTAGTTGCCTTTCTCTTGCTGCTTTTAGGAATCTCTCTTTGTCTTTAACTTTTGCCATTCGATTATAATGTATCTTGGTGTGGGCCTGTTTGGGTTCATCTTGTTTGGGACTCTCTGTGGTTCCTGGGCTTGTATGTCTATTTCCTTCACCAGGTTAGGAAAGTTTTCAATCATTATTTCATCAAATATGTTCCCAATCTCTTTCTTTCTCTCTTCTCCTTCTGGTACCCCTATAATGTGAATGTTGTTGTTTGATGCTGTCCTAGAAGTCTCTTAAACTGTCCTCGTGTTTTGGATTCTTTTTTCTTTTTGCTGTTCCCTTTGGGTGTATTCTGCTGTCTTGTCTTCCAAATCACTGATTCGATGCTCTGCTTCATCTAGTCTGCTGGTGATTCCTTCTAGTGCATTCTTCATTTCAATTATTGTATTCTTCCCTTCTGACTGGTTCTTTTTTATGGTTTCTCTGTCTTCTTTTATGCTTGCTATTTTTTTGTTGAAGTTCTCGCTAAGTTCCTTGAGCATCCGTATAACCATTGTTTTGAAGTCTGTCTCTGGTAGGTTGCTTGCCTCCATTTCATTTACTTATGTTTCTAGAGTTTTCTCCTGTTTTTTTATTCGGGATGTATTTCTGTGTTTCCTCATTGTGGCTATTTCTATGTACGAGGTAGATCTGTTACATCTCCCAGTCTTGGCCAGTGGCTTTATGTAGTAGAAGCCCTGTGGGCCCCTGGCACAGTTTCCCTGGACACCTGCTCCAGATGCTCCAGGAGTGTCCTTTGTGTGGGTTGTGTGCACTCTCCTATTGTAGTTGAGCCTTCATTGCTATTGACACATCAGTGGGTGGGGATAACCCTCAGGATGATGGGCTGTGGGGTTTGGCCACATTCACAGCTTATAGGCTGCTGTGCAGGGATCTTATCCCACTGAGTGGGATTTTCCCCAGTAGGCTCTGGTGCCTGTTGAGACTGCCCTATGGTTGTGCAACTTGTGGGGATAATTGGGTGGTTCTCTGCTGTGATCTGAAGCCAACCTCCAAGTATGTTTGTTCTGGAGCTTCTGGGGAGGGGCTCTGTTACAGGTCCAGGTCATCCAGTGCCTATGATCAGCCAGGGACTCCCTGGTAGGAGCTACAAAGCCATCTATGGTTTTTTGCTGTCTGTGCTAAACCTGGAGGCATGTGGGAGAGACCAAACTGCAAACCCGGACAGCTGCCACCAGTACTAGGTCTGGGGTAGTTACACAAAAAGCCAGGACACCCCAAGTCCTGCTGCCGCCTGCTGGGTCTCTTAAAATTCAGCCACTGAGATAGCCTCCTGCAGTATGCAACTTGGATGAGGTAGGGACTCAGAATGTCATTAGAGTGGGAAGCACTGTGGTCAGCAGCTTAACGTAGACTCTGGCTTGGTGTCATTGCTGAGCATGGTGCTACACAGCAAGTCTCAGAGCACACCAAGGCCACTTGTTGCCCACCTGGGGCCTGTAGACTTCAACATTTTTCCAAGAAAGAGTGCAATTTGGGTGGCTGCTCATGGAGAAAGTGCCTCTGGCTTTGGGGGAGTTGGGTATGGTGGGGTCCCAGTGAGTCAGTAGAGTGGAGCCCTGGAGCTCATCAGGTCAATCAGATTCAGATTTGGCTGTAAGCATAGGGGGAGGGCTCAACACAGGAAATATGGTGGCCACCTCCTGGCTGCACAGGAGAAGAATGCCTCACAGGGAAAATGGGACTCTCCTCCAGACACACACCTCAGTCTACTCCCAGTATGTCTTTGACACCCCTCTAGTCACCGTCCCTCCACTGGAGCCCAAGGTGAGTGCCTGTGAGTGAATCTATGCACAGGCCTTTTAAAAGGACATCTGGGTTTTGCTCAACCTTCCACCCCGATGGTCAGAATCCCTGCTGTTTTTCACAGCCAGATGTTGTGGAGGCTCCTCTTCCTGGCAGCAGTACTCCGGGCTCAGGATCCTGGAGTGGGCCTGGAGTCCTTTGCTCCTTCAGGGGAAGAACCTCCACATCTGAGATATCCCTCCCAATTTTCATCTGCCGCACAAAGGTTTGGAACCAGCCTGTTTTGCATTTCTGCCACTTCCACCAGTCTCGACATACCTTATTCTTTGTATCCTTAGTTATAAAACTTCTGTTCAGCCAGCATCAGATGGTCCTCCAGGTTGATTTTTCTATAATTTAGTTATAATTTTAATGTGTTCACAGAAGGATATAGGCACAGTGTTTATCTACTCTATCGTCTTAAATGTTATCTTCCTTTTATATATGAGGAAACAAGTTCACTGGCAGGACACATACCCAAGGTTAGAAATATAAATGATAGACTTGGTAGTTGAGTCAATTTTCTCTGTTTCTCTAAAATTTATCATCTTAGCCACTATGCTTTATAGTTGGCTGTATCCGTTAATCTGTTGCTAAATATTAATGAAAACAAGGAATTGAAGAATTTCTATATCATGGCTGGGTAACTAAAATTAAGTTCATTGGCTTACTGGGTAGTGAGGATGCTATAGAAACAAAGAAAAAATAATTTACTCTTCCATTTTGCCAGTACTCTTTTCTGATTTTGCCCACACTCAGCCCATTCTCCTGTCCACTGTGTCGTGAGGATAAGGGAGTATAAGGTACATGGTTACCAACTGAATTTAGAACTCTCTCACAAAGATAGCTCTTATGAGGAATTATGCAGAACACAAAGAAGTTTTGGAGAAGAAATGATGAGATCAATAAAAAGTGCCTTTCAGCTCCAAGGCCCTTTTCTTGGTGCTGTATAATATAAGTAAATTTCTCATGTCACTGCTGCCCTCCAGGAACTTAAAAACATCAGGGGATGTTACCCTAAAGCACATGATTACTTAGAGAACCAGGCAAGAATAAGTAATAAACTTACAATGGATGTCACTAGACAGTTTAATTGATAAATAATTGGTATTGAATATGGGTGGCATGAATAATTGCACGAAGATGGAAAGACATTCTTAACTAGTCCTTGAAAGATAGACAAGTTTTGACTAAGTGGTAAGGCTGAGGCAATGGGAACGGAATGAACAAAACGATGAGAAACAATATAGAAAATGGTGAAGAATCCAGTTTGGCACAGACTTGGTACAAAGGACTGGTGGCAGATAAGGCCAAGAAGGTGGGCTGGTGTATAGTATGTTAGACCAGATGTCTGGGTGGTAAGAAGAAATCTAAAATCCTCCTTTCAAAGCTCTAGTATGCTCTTCTTTCAAAGCTTCAAAGCTGACCCTTTTTTCCTCTTTCTTTATCACACAGCCCAAGACACACTTGTCCAATTGATGCTTATAAATATTTCAGTTGGTCCTGGACTTTCAAAGCCTTGGGCATTTGGGATACTTGGGGTTGACAAAGGGACTGTTGTGAGAAGACTGTTGGGGTAGATACAGTAGGTGGCGCTCTCCAACCAAGGCAGGAAAAGCCAGCAACCCTGACTAGGTCAGACTGTAGCTCTACCCTACTTTAAATTCCAACTCAATAAAAGACCATGCTGGGTGAGTGTATCCCTTTAATTTAAAATCCACTTTAATTTTAACTGTTATCTCTTTCATGATATTTTGAGGAGCTGGGGGCTGGGAAATTTATTTCTTAAAGATATTATTAAAACTCATTATTACAGATGGAATTGAGAGTTGCACTAAGAGTGCTTGCTATCCTGCCCAGATGTCAGGTACATGGTAGTCTTTTAAACAAAAACAACTTGCTTACCCATCAAAAGTCTATTTTATTTTGTTCCTGGTGCTCAGTTGTTGCATGATATTGCTAAACTTGATGACAATAAATAAATAAATAATCAATAATTACAGCCCTGTCTCAGAAGTGTGAAGAAAAGTCTATTTTGGTTTGAGATGAACCTTGGGAATATTTAGAATAGAAGGCTCAGTATTAGTGGGGTACCAGGTGTTTTTACTGGTGTGTTTCTATGGTAACGTGCTCTACAGCCTGGCCCTTGGCCTAGTGGATGGGCTCAGGGATTGGTACAGAATAGGGAGTCAGGAAATAGTGACTTGAACATCACTCTCTATATATTTTATGTTCAAGAAAGTAGGATATTTTGCCATTGTTTAATTTTCCTTTACTTTTTTTTTTTTTTTCCTGAGGACTACAGAAAAAAACACTGAGGACTAAGTGGAAACATTAGGGCATACTTGTGACATTTTGTTTTTCAGAACCTACTGATTCCCATTCCCTTTCTATCTTTCCATTGCTCTTGAGAATGCTATGATGCCCTCTGGCCGTGATGGCCCCACACTCTTCCATTTCCCCTTGATCTATTGTTCTGTCCTCTTCCTCCTTGTTAAAACCCTATTTCATGCCCATAATAGCTTAATATCTCAGTTCCTCTTGTATGGTTTGATTTCAAAGTTTCTTAAACTTCATATTTACATTTTTACTTGTGCAACAACTTGACCCAATTTAAGGTTTGTAAAATATGTTCACTGTATTCAAGACCCCTTGCTAGTTAACCTGAAGAAATGGCCTTGCCTGTGTTCGAGTAGAAGCTAAGGGGCTAAAAGTGTTAATCACCCTTTTCTCTGATTACATTTTAAAATTATGCTTACTTTAACAAAAGGAGTGAAGAATTTCAGGCACATAGGTAGAAGGAGATAATTTGGGGGTAGGCAGGTCATTTAGCTCTGTCAAATCACACCCTCTATGAGAAGAATTATGTATCTCTTGGGATACATAATCTCTTGGGACCCGTCTTCAGTAGCCCTGTGTCTTGCCAGCATGTAACGTGGCATATCCAGATAGGAATAATCCTGCTGAAGCCATGTTCGAAAAGGGTTGCTGTTAATGTTAATATTGTTTATTTAGTCTAATCATCAGTATCTTGTTGAGATTGTCCATTGGGCACATGTAATCCAGATAATTACTTATCGTAATATTTGCTTGGGAGTTTCACATTGAATGTAATCATGAACTCAAAAAGGATTAATTGAGAATAGTTAAACCCATACCAAGGAATATACCAGGTCCAAGTTACCAAGTAGTTAACAAGCAGACATACACACGTGCACATGCATGTGAAACTATACGTAATATCTACTCAAGAACTCACATGATTTCCTATCTTAACTCATTAGAGAACTGTTAAAAGATTTATCCAGGAATGCCTAAGGGAAATGTCTATGCCCGATCCATATATACATAGGTCTTCACTTCCCTTCCCCTTTTCATCTAATTCTGGGATGTGATTTTATTTTCTCCCATGTCCCTCATAGTTCTGTGTTGGAATGGTTACTTCTTGAATCAGAACTTTTAAACTACTTGAAAATTTGTAGACTCTGTCTGCAATTGCTCAGAGTTCACACTTTAAGATGAGCTTCTACCAGCTGTATTTCTTTAGCTCTAATTACTCTTCTTCCTAAGTACTACTAACTGGATGTGTGTAATGCTAGAACTTCTGGAGAGTTTCCCTTTTTTTCTTTTCAGTCAACTTATAGCACTGGTCACTTAGGATAATTGATCTCTCTCCCATGCCTTACTTCATTTTTATTCATCCCTCTCATTCAGTAGAGGTACCATGAATAGTTATATAAATACCTCTGGCTTTTAATTGAGAAGAGAATAACTTCCACATCAAAAACTATCTAAGAGTCTCTATCATTATGAAAGTGTCATTAACTTTAGGCTACTTTGTCCATCTCTTTGATGTATATGGAAGTCTTTAACCATCTTTTGCCTATCCAGGTATGCAAACCTAGAAAGGGTTTGGATCCTTGGATAAGAGTGAGGCCAAAACAGCCAGCAGTGCAGCCTATGGTACACTCTGCTGGATGTCTTCTTTTAAAGGGCAACCAATATAAAGAAACAGGCAACGGGGTTGCTAAAAGCAACAACCTATGAATAGTAGGGTAGGTCAGAGGCAGGAAAACAGCTTTGGAGGCTCTTCTACTCCCACAAAAAGAATGCATGTCTTGAGACTATCCTATCGTTTATGAACCCATCACTATCATAACGGCTAGTTGCTGAGTAGCCTGGTCATAGAACCCAGTGAGTTTTCATACTTATTCCCTCCTCACAGTAACCAAGTTGTACCAGTTGAAATCCAACTGTTCAGTGCAGTGTTGGGTTGGAGGTTAAATTCTGGACTGAACCTGGGGATCACAGAGACTCAGAAGGATTGAGCACAGGTGACAGACTTTTAATTTTTATTGAACTTGGGGCGGCTGGATGGCTCAGTTGGTTAGAGCGCGAGCTCTGAACAACGAGGTTGCTGGTTTGATTCCCACATGCGCCAGTGAGCTGTGCCCCCCACAACTAGATTGGAGACAAAGAACAGCCACTGACTTCTGGAGGGGCAGCCAGATGGTTCAGTTGGTTAGAGCGTGAGCTGTCAACAACAAGGTTGCTTGTTCAGTTTCGGCATGAGATGGTGGGCTGTGCCCCCTGCAACTAAAGATTGAAAACAGCGACTGGACTTGGAGTTGCACCCTCCACAACTAGACTGAAGAACAACGACTTGGAGCTGATGGGCCCTGGAGAAACACACTGCTTCCCAATGTTCTCCAGTAAATCTTTTTGTTGTTGTTGTTAAAGAAGAATCATACAATATGATACCATGTACATAAGTGTTTAAAAAATATTTTTGGACTGTAAAATGAATTTACAATTTGAGCACCACTGTTTAAAAAATGCCATGATTCAGGTTGATGTGAAAATGTGTGTGTGTGTGTGTATGTGTGTGCATTTGTGCATATATTCTTTTCCAGTTCTTAAAGCCTTGCCTTGACTCACTCCTTTTTTTCCCCTCCAAAAAATAATCATCATTATGGATTGAGCTAATTGAAAATGGCAGATAGCAATGTTTTATTTTAGCATTACTATAAATAAATAGTACCAGAAAGATGTTGGCTTGGTAGGCCTGGACTCTTTAGTCTTCGTGTTCCCTGAAAGTCAAAGGTTTCTAAAAATCAGAAGGGTATGGAGACTGGGTTCTGAGGTTGCTTTTCTGTTTAGTGCAAGATAGATGAGGGAGAATACTTTAAAAAGCCCTCTTATAAAAAATGTTTCTCCTGATTACTACCTCAATGAGTGACTTGAACATTTGGTTTTATTTTATAGAGAAGTGGTTATTTGTTTGTTTGTTTGTTTTATGGGAGTGAAGGAAGTTAAAATGCTTTGAGAACTGAGGCTGCTTTATGCAGCACTTAACACAGAAGTGCAAAAGTACTCAGGATGCATTTGTTGATTAAGTAATTGAAGTCAGCTCTAATCTGCTGCTTGACTCCTTTCTCTATTAATAAAAACAAATGTAATCCTGGCACACAAACTGTAATCTGGAAATGGGTTTTAGAAATCCACTCTACTGAATAAATGGGCCATTAGAGCCCATTATTATCAAGGTTAAGAAGGTACATTAGGCTAGATGGAGGTGGGAGCTGAAGGGGATGGGGAAATGTATTTAACTATTTCAAAATATTGATGGAAAAAAAATTTAGCCTCTAAGTCTCTGTCTGCCTAATATTTTTACTGACAGCCTAAAATATCATAATGTCTGGATATTGTCAGGAACTATGAGGGGTTGAGATTTTACCCTACTTGTAATCCCATACATTAGTTGGCTATTGTTTCACAGATAATGGCAAAAGACACAAGACTCCTGGATCAGTGACAAAGGACTTTATTACTCAGAGAAATAGCAGTAGAAAGAATATCAGAATTTTCTTGTGATAGTTCCTTGAGCTCCAATTCCCACAGGGTGCTGCAGAGAGGGCCAGGTGATACCTATACATGCAGTAGGTTGCAGGACAGGAGAGAAACCCTGAGCTTGGGGAACCCAGATCCATTCACATGGACAGTAAGAATGTTTGCCCTTTGCTGCAGAAGGAAATACTGTATCTTCTAAGGCTGCTTTCTATACAAACATCCTCAGAAAGATAATCCAAAACAAAGGATGTCAGTACCTCTGCTCATGAGATGTGCGAAAAAATGAGTCCCATGGAGAAACTATCTTGAAAGAACGTGGTATCTATGCCCATGTGTGCATTCTGTCTCTTTTCCACTGTTATCTTTAGGCCACCATCTTAACTGGAATGTAGTGGTTCTCACTGTCTCTAGTTTCTGTTCTCAAACTGGACTTGGAAATACCCTGGATATTTTTATTTTCCTTGAATCTGAATCCTTGAGGATTTCCAGGGATCTTTGCAATCAAGAAAGATGGCAAATCAACTAGGTGTCTGGAAGGAGGAAGTAACCTTTTGAGGGGGATAATTGTGATACCTGATTGATTTAGGAATGAGGAGAAGAGAACGAATAAAAGAGGAGAAAATACAGTATGGGCAAGAATGGCAAATGAAATACGAGAGAGAGAGAGAAAGGAGGACTATCCCCTTTCTCTTGCCATCCCCTCCCAATAAAAGGGCTGTGTATTGTGAGGAAGGGAAGTAAAGAGGACAGAGACTGACAATCACTGGTAAGCAGAAAACAAGAAAGAGGAGAGAAAAAAGAGATGGGGGGAATCTATTGCATGGTTCAAATCTAACTGCAGTAGCTAAGATTTTTTTCTTAAGTATTTTTATCTGCCATTTCCAATAGAATCAGGGATAGTGTTTAGCATCTATTTATGAAAAGTAAAGCATGAGTCATATACTACTGGTAAAGCTAAGGCTCCAAAGGAAATTGTGGGTGCAAAGAAATCAAGCTTTCATATATTGAACTAGCTGCAAAAGGTAATGATACTTTTTAAAAAGTCCCTCTATTTAGTGTAGTGAAAAATTTAAGGGCAACTTGAAGAAAACATGTTATGTAAGTAGAAGGTGAATGGTTGATGGTTATAACTTACAGGGAAACAAATTAATCCAGAGTTTTCTAAAGGTGAGAATGGGGACTCCATCAGCATCAGCAGATGTTGACTGAATGGTTCCTGTGTCCGTAAGAAATCATTTTGACCTAACTTTTTAATCTTTTAAATATCCATCCATGGCTTTGCTAAATCTCTTTAATAGTAGAAGAAACACGGGCACAAAAGTTAGCCAACTTGCCAATCAATGGAGCAAAAATATGAACCATGTCAACTGTCTCCAAGCCCAGATATTGACCCACAATGTTAAACTCTAATAGAAACTCATAAAATAAAAAGCATGGGAAAAAACATGCCACTTCTTCCTCTCTCTCAATTTGCTCAAAATTGACCCTCTTTTCTAAGATAGCAAAAAACAATATGGCAGGTAGCTGTTTTCACACCAACTTACAACTGCTCCATGCAAGGAATAACAGTAGAGGCAAACAGAGATGTATGAGTGAAGGCGTGAGCTGTTCAATGGGCAGAGGTGCGTAGCCTGCCCTTGAGATCTTTCATACAGAAGGGCCTCCATTTTTAAAAAAAAACCAGAGAAGGAGATCCTGCTAAAGTAGCTGCCTTCAATAATATCTTTGAGTCTCTACATTCTGAGATTTTAGAAATGTAACTGAATTTCCTCATGAAACACTATGGTCTATCTCATCACCATTAAAGTGTATTGTAAATTTGTTGAGTTGGAGGCCCATCTTCCTACAGAAGAGATACATGGTCTTGCATAAGTCCTGGAATCCAGGGAGAGGATGAGATAATTGATATAAATGGTTAAGTCTTAGGTGAATGAAAATAATAATAATTATTATCTAAGCAGCATCTTCAATCCAACTTCCTTTTCTAAGGAGATTTAGCTCTGTCCAGAAAAGAAATTCTAGCCGGTTTTCTTTTCATCCCTAACCACCGATGTCCCACTACTGGTCTTATCTAACACAGTGTCCTTCCTCTTCCCTTGTTTCCCCTCTTCTTCCTACTAAGTGGAGTATAAATACTACTTTGAATCTTATGGAAGTATTGTTCAATGATTATTATTCTATTCTATGTGTTCTCTGTGTATCGATCCTATAAATATTGGCCATCAGAGAATGGAAATGTCTCAAGGGCATGGAATGTATTATTGTGAACTGTGTCTACAAAAGTGACAAGCACAAATAGGTGTTGAATAATAATACTTTGTGTTAACTTGAAGACAAGGGTGAACATGATAATGATGACAGTCTTCACAGTTTACAAAAAGTAAGGGAAAGTGGTAAATTTATTTCCAAAAGTCCTCAGAAAAAGAGCCTCAGATGTACTAAATATTGTGGAGAGAGAACAAAAATAGGAAAGAGAAAAAGAAAGAAAGAGAGAGAGAGAGAGAGAGAGAGAGAGAGAGAGAGAGAGAGAGAGAGAAGAGAAAGAAAGAAAGAAAGAAAGAAAGAAAGAAAGAAAGAAAGAAAGAAAGAAAGAAAGAAAGAAAGAAAGAAAGAAAGAAAGAAAGAAAGAAAGAAAGAAAGAAAGAAAGAAAGAAAGAAAGAAAGAAAGAAAGAAAGAAAGATGAAGAATGCCCTGGTTTTGCCCTTTTAAATGTGTAGAGAGTATTTCCACTTATACATTATGTCATTATGTGAAATTCAACATGCCTTAAACCCAACTCTCTATTTTCTCTCTTAAAGCAGCTCTCTTGATTATCATCCCTATTTCAGATTTATTCTCATAGCTTCCTAAGCTCAAAACCCCTGAGTCATTTATTACTGCCGCCTCTTCCATATACTCATATCCAATCAGTAATCAAGTCCTGTTGTTTCTGCCTTCAAAATAATTTCCATATCTTTCTCCTTCTGTTACCATGGATACCATCAAATTTCCCTTTTTACTTCATGCCTGGACAACTACAGTAACTTCCTGAGTCTCTTGGCTCCAATCTACCCTGCATACAGCTGCTATGGAATAATTTCTTTTGTCATGTTACACCATTTTCCAAAAACCTTCAGTGGTTCCTCACTATTCTTCCCGACAGTTCAAATTCTTAAAGTAACCTGCATGGCCTTCCATAATCTGAGCATATTTAAAGGATCCCCACTAATTTACGTGATTTTTTTGTGCAAAATTGAGGAGGCACCCACTGTGGCCATAGAAAGCTTGGTTGTACAAGACTTACAGAGAAAAGCAAGCCTTGTGTGAACTGTAAAGAGTAATCACATTCTCCAGCCTCATGGTATACCCCCTTCTGCTGTAGGGTAACAGTGCACTTGGAGGGCAGGGTACAGGCTACTTTTCAGACCCCAACCACTTAGAGGCCTTTGTAGGTTACAACTTTCACAGCCATTGGCAGAGCTCTACAGTTTACATTTTCAACTGGCTTTCCTTTTGCTCCTAAGCTCAGGCCTCTTCTCAGATAACTTTGGTTTTCTTGAACATCCTGTACTTAATTTTACCAGTGTACCTTGACTCATGTTTTTGCACTTCCCGAAATACACTTCTGCTTCCTCATAGCTGGGTAATTCCTGCTTGCCCTTCAAAATTCACCTTAAATGTTACTCTTCTGGGAAGCCTTTTCTAATTTTCACAGTCTGAAAAAACTGACCTTCTTAGTTCCCATAGCACTACACATACTCAATCCTAGTACAGAGGGGTCAAATATAATATCCCACAACTCAGATGGGCCAACGTATGTACTTTTCAATTTTTAGTAACTGATTGCTCTGGAGTTCTCATTTCCAGAATGCTGGAAAACCTTAAAATTGCCCATTGCAAGACAATTCTGTCTCTTTTGGACATATACTGCAAATGTTCTAACCCCCTCTCAAGGGAGTTGGAGTCTGAGCAGGGGAATGTTTGCATGAACCACTGATGTGCAGGAAGAGGTGAATGATTTACATATTTACGTCTTCCTGGTCCTCTGGTTAAGTTCATCTCACCTGGTCTCTGAGAGTCGGCCTCTATTCATATTAAAGTTGCTACTCAGCATCTGGCTGTTTGAACTCAGGGTCTGTTCTTTCAAGATGGGCCATGCATGGTGATGGCTTCCAAGGAGCTCAGCCATCACCTCCTGTCAATCAGGCCACATTGGTTCTTGCTGGTGCTTCAGATCCCCAGTGATTCAGTCTGGTCCCCTGCTTGGCCTAGTTTGCCTTTAGCAAGTTCATAGACAGCACACATGGTCTACATACCATGAGGCATCCAGGAGCTTCTGGATTCCTTCCACGGGGAGAGTCAGGTGTGCCATACCAGGCCCATCTCTGCAGACACCTTCTCCACTCTTTGTGGCTTCACTGCTCCAAAGCCAGCTTGGACAGCATGGGAAAACCAGGTACTAGGTTGGATGTCTTGATTTCTGCCTCAGTGTGTCATGGGTTTTGGTGGCAATCTCTATTGCTGCAAAATCCTCCTGTCTCCACATGTACCTGGTCCCTGTACTGGGATACCCTCAGGGATTCATGATCACCTTCTCTGTTACTTGATCTCTTTTAGGTTTCCCTGTCTGGCCACTGTCCCTCAAGTCTTAACTTCTTTCTATTTCCTTCCTACTTCTTAGGTGGATAATAACTTCCCTTAAGTGGTAATACCCAAAGTTCTATCTAGAGCTTATAATAAATTCTATGTTTCAAAGTTCTAACTCATTCCTGACATGAAAAGGCAAACTACTGAATTTTAGGAATACCTTTATTTCTGGAGCAAACTGGCTCTCATTACTAGTTTGCCATGGGCCTCAAGATCCTCTGTTACAAATCAAAAGTTGAACAGAGGCTCCTTCTTTGCATTCTAGTGATAGCAACAAAATCCTTCTAACAATGCATATAGTTTAGTGGAGGACAGTTATACAAGGAAGAGTGAGAAAGGAAACCATTAATACATTACAGAAATGTTGTCTACACCTACAAACAACTCTGTTATATTATAATCACAGGTCCAATGGTCTGTCCTTTCTTTTAAACTAAAAATCCTCCATGGGGGCACAAATAATCTCTTTGTGTTTCATTTTTCAAATATAGTCAATTCTTAATGGGCAGTGAATAAAGGAAAACTTCTTCATGCACACATGCATTCAAATATATGTGTTTTACTGATCTGTGCCAGAAATTGTGTTAGATGTTAGGTGTACAAGGTTAGTAAGGCCCATCCTCTATCCTCAGGGAGTTACAGTCTAATGGTGGAGTCAGAGAAGACCAATGACCACCACTAATGGGAGCTGTTAAAAAGGAAGTGTTACCAATTTACACAGGGTTCAACTTTAACAGAGGGAAGGGAGATGCTTAAATGCAACTGTGACATTGGAACAGGTTTTCAGGAGGGTCGTAATTGAGCTAAGACATGAAAAATGAGTTGGTGAATTATGGACAAAAGGAAAAACGTGTCCAAAGGAATGAAAGTAAGAGTTTGAAATATTACTTAATTTGTAATAATTTAGTATGTCCCAAGCTCAAGGTACATAGAGAGAGGATCAGCAGGCATATTAGGAAAGTGCTAGATTTTGCAGGGTGTTGCATGTTAAGAAAAGACTCTGAGCTTTATCATAAAAAATAAAGAACTATTAAAGGAGTTTATTCAAGGAGAGTGATATAATCAAGTTTGTATTTTTAGAAAGGTCATTCTTGGGTAGAGAATGAACTGTAGTGGGACAAACTGAAAACAGGTGACCAGTTAGAAAACAGGAAGTTATTGCTGTAATCAAGAGTGGATTAATTAGAGCACAAACTAAACAATAGCAGTAGGTACAGAGAAAGGTATGGGTAAGGGGGCATATTCAAGAGATATTTGGGATCTGTTAGCATTGGGTAAGTGGTTCGATTGTGGCAGGGTGGTGAGGGATGAAGGGGGATATGGACAATACCTATTTTCTTCTCTATTGGGTAACTGAATTAGAAAAATTGATATTTATCAAGGTGGCAACCTTTAAAAAAAAGGTACAGATTTGGTAAGGAAAGACTGATTGGACATAATGAATTTAAAGGCCTTTGGGTCATAAGCAGTTGGATATACAGATCTCAAGTTTAGCCCAGCGGTACAAACCAGAGAAATAGGTTTGGAGTCAATAATACATACGTAAGTAAGAGTCGAGCTGTGATTGTAGGTGATATTCTCCAAGAAGAATACATAAAGTACAAAAGCTAGGGATATAACAGAGCCCTAGAGGACAACACATTTAAGAATTAATTAGAGATAGCAGAATCTACAAAGGAGGCTGGAAAGAAGCAGCGAGAGAGGTAAGAGGGAAACCAGATGAGAACTGGGTTACAAAATTTAGAGGAGGAGATAGTTTCATGAAAGATAAAGTACTCAGGATCATCATATGACACAAAGGTCAAATAAGAGCAATCTTTTGGAATGTCCACTAGAACTGAGGAAAGATATTGCTATTTTGAGGGAAATTAGATTCCATGGGAGGGCCACAGTAGACACTGAATGTCAAATGGTATGGCTGTAAAGGAAAAACAGATGGGATGGGACCTTATGGAAAGGGGAGCTTGAGGTTAAGAAAGGGATTTTTTTTTGTTTTTTAATCAGCTTAAACTATCCATTTATTATCTCCAAGATATGTATATGAGAAGTCTGGCATGACTCAAGTGGGTTCTCTGCTTGGGATCTCCCAAAGCTGAAATCAAGGTATCAGTTAGGCTTGTTCTTAGGGGAGGGATCTGGGGAAGAGTTTCCCTCCAAGTTCTTGTTCTTTCAGATTGTTGGCAGAATTCAGTTCCTTATGGTTCTAGGACGTAGGTTCCTATTTTCTGGCTGAGCGCATCATCCAGGAGCCACCTGAGTTCCTCATTATGTGGTCTTCCCCATCTTCAAAGCCATGGTGAATTGAATCCTTTTCATGCTTCAAATTTCTCTGATTTGGTTTTTTGCTGCTAGCTTAAAATTTTTAAACTTTTTAACTTATGTAAAATCCCCATAACATAAAATTTACCATTTTAACCATGTTTAAGTGTACAATTCAGTAGTGTGAAGTATATTCACATTGTTGTGCAATCCATTTCCAGAACTTGTTTCATCTTGCAAAACTGAAACAGTACATATTAAACAACAACTCTCCATTTTCCCCTCACCTCAGCCCCTGGAAACCACCATTCTACTTTCTGTTTCTATGAATTTGACTGTTCTAAGTACCTCATATAAGTGGAATCATGCAGCATTCGTCTTTTTGTGACTGGCTTATTTCATTTAGCATAATGTCCTCAAGGTTCATCCATAGACAGAATTTCATGGGGAAGGAAAATTTTAAGATGGAAAATATGAGAAAACAATGGACAGAGCAAGCTAGAGGAAAGTAACCAAACTATAGTTAAAACTGGAGAAATTCTGCTTGAATTTCTACCATCTGAGGGCCATTTATTTGATCCGTAAGATCTTTTGTTTTTCCACTCTTCCAGGTTAAAAGCAAATACATTGGAGATGAGTAAGCCTTTAAACATCCAAGGACTGATTAGTTAGCAACTGGTTGAAACCTAGGCCCTACAAGGAATGAGATGGCAAGTAGTCTACCTGGAAATGTAAAATAAAGAATTCCAGGAGGGAATAAAGAAGAGGTAAAGGTTGGTGAAAGTGTCTAAAGGTCAGACTGGTGGTCAGAAGCCATCCTTGAGAATCTTATAAAAGTCATCTAGATTATCTTGGAATGCAAGTTATGGCTTCACTCAAGAAAATTTGCAATTTCATTTAGTTTGGTTTAGCAGGGTGTTAATTCTGTTTGCATTTTAGGAAGATACTAATAACAAAGGAAGGCCTCAGTAAGTGGGAAACCAGATTGAAACCAGGTACTTCCATGAGAGTTATTTCACAGAGCAGATCAGTTACATAGAGAATTGGGAATGACTGTTGGAAAGCTGAGGTAGCACTTTGAAAAGGGTTCAGCCCTCTAGGGCCTTATAAGACACTTTATATGTACAACTGTGACCCCCCACCCCCTGCCCGCCCTCCTCTGACCTCTTTTATACTCAGCTGCTTACTTGACATCTCTATTTAGATGATTAAATGAAATCTCAAAGTTAACGTGTCCAATACTGCACTCTAAATTTCCCATCTCTCTCACAGACCGATGCCTCTTCTACTCTTCCTCAGTTCAGAAAATGTCAGCAGTATTAACCCATTTGTTCAGGCAAAATTCTAGAATCCTTCCCATTTTTCTCACTCACACTATCAGCAAATTCTGACAGTTCCATCCTGAGAGCCATTTCTTCCTCCCGTCTTCACTGGACTACCCTGTTCAAGCATTACTGTTTCCCACCTCAACTATTGCAATTGGCTTAACAGATCTTTCTGCTCCATTTTTGGCCAGCTCTGAACAGCAGCCTCAAAATCCTTTTGTATCTTTTCACTGCACTTGGGATAAAACCCCAGTTCTTACCACGGGCTCTGGACCCTATTAACCTTTCTCATCTCATCTGCTATTTTTCTCTTCTCTTATCACTTTCCAGTGACACCTGCCTCCTTTCTATTTTTCAGACTCCCAAGTTGTGTTCTCATCTTAAGGCTCTTCTTTCCACTGGAACTCTCTTCCTCCAAATCATATCATTGCTGTCTCTTTATTGTCATTCTGATCTCAGCTCAAATGAAAGACTGTCTAAATCTAGAGAAATCTTTCACTTCAGTCATTATGTGATACACCACTCTCTTTTATTTTATTTCGTAGACATTTTCACTATCTGAAAGGATCATTTTTTTAAATCTATATGTTTATCATTTGACTATGAACTCCACGGAGAAAAGATCTAGTCTGTCTTACTCCTATATTCACAGAATGAAGAACAACATCTGGTACAAAGCAGGTGCTCAATAAGTATGTGTTGATTGAATAGGTCCATCTTTTATAAACATGTTGGTTGGCAATTGCTGGTGGATGAAACAGATGGCAAGTAGGGTACTCTGTTTTCAGAATGGATTTCTGCTCTTGTGAAAAGATGAAACAGAAACATATTATTTAACAAATTAACAATAACAGTTCTGGATTTTTCCGGTTACAGGGTAAGTGTGTTTGAAGGTGAAAACAATGTGGTGTTGATCTCTCTTCCTGGCTTTGCAAAGAACCAGGAAGATGAAATCAGTGATTTCAAAATGAGTCACTGGAAACAAGTGGTTTTCAAAGAACATACCTTGAAGTTTAAACCAGGTGGCACCGAGGGAGGAAGAAAAACATGACAATCTTTTAGACCTTGTAACTTTTCAGCAGTTCAGTATAGATTCATCAATAAAAATATGTGCACTGAAACATAAGCTATGGAACCCTTAAAGAGTAAGTGATCCTAGGTACTCAGGAATGGCTATTTTCTTGATGGCTGATGGATAACCTGTAATTGCTGTGACTGATTTTTTTTTTTAATGGAAAACATTCTAAAACTTTCCCCTTAAGGGATCCAATGGAAAAAACCTGGGCTTTAGAGCAGGATAGACCTGGGCACATTAAAATTGGGCTTTCCTGAAAACATCTCTGATGTCAGATTAGTTTTACTTGTTTGCCTCCCTTTCAGGAAAGTCAAGTGAAACATGGCAAATTTGTGACTTCCAGGGGAAGCCTAACATGGCCACTTTCCTGCATCCAAGTTTTACAACTAAAATATTCTGTGACATTGGCACTTAATGACCCTGAGCTGCAGGTTCTTTATCTCTAAGATGGGACTAACAATAGCTCGTAGTATGGATGAAATCAAACAGTGATTGTAAAAATGTCATTATACAAAATAAAAACTTGAGAAATGATCAATATTATGAATACTACAAGTAAAACAAAGTCTTTAAAGATATCAAACAACACATATCCTTTTATAATGCCTTATTGTCAATGTTATGAACAGTTCATTTCTGTGATGTCTCCTAAAATACCTAGAGACACACGTGCTGTGAAATATGAGCTCAAATCTCTGTCAATGCCACCATTAAAATTGTACTTTCCTGGGAATGTCTCTGATGGCAGATTAGTTTTACCTGCTTACCTCCCTCTCATGAAAGTCAAGTGAAACAAGGGAAATTTGTGACTTCCAGGGCAAGACTAACACGCCACTTTCCTGCAAAAATGAATTAGTTCAGTAAAGCCTGCTGTTCCACAAACAGGTTTGGGATTCTCCAGGAGACCTTCTTTGTTCTCCACGGTGATGTGCTCTTTGACAGGCTATATGGCCATACTTTCTAAGTTTCCTTCATAAGAAACAGGACACAAGAGGTGTTCAGTGCAAAAGGATTCTGTGATGAAATACATTTGGGAATTAGATTCACAGTGCTCACTGACATCTTAGGAACTCTGAAATGTCCAAGAGCAAGAAAGCACATTCAATTTTGTTTAGACTAATGTTTCTTAGACTATTAGACTATAATTTTTTTAACATAAGTTATTAACAGGAAATTTTCTTGGTACCTAGCATATTTGAAGTAATACTACTACAAAAAATGGTACATTTCTTAATGTCATAAAATGACGAAGACCTTCTAGGTTGTCCCTAGAAGGAGAAGCTCCCATAGGGAAGGAAGAGACATCATTCTGATCCCACAATTTTATCACTTTCCAAAGTAGCAGGTCTCTGGGGAACATTTTGAAAACATGGAGGCATTTTTGTCTTCTAGTGTGATTATACTTGAGCATTTACATAGGATGAGCATTACTTTAATATTTTATTTTTCTTTTATAGTTTGGGGATTATATTGATTATTTATATCTGCAGACCAATTATATTATATTTGATTTGTGCTGGATTTCATATTTCCAGACTTGCCTCTTCCCTATGTGACTGACTTTAGACATAACTGACTTGCGGTGTGACCAGACATTTTTACAGGTCAAATAGTGATGCAATGCCTTATTTTAATACAAGATGTATTCATATGATAGAAAATTTTCACATACTCTAATGGGGTGTTTTCTTATATGAGTACAATTAATTTTTTCTCTGATTTCTGCTTTACTGACAGTGAAAACATTTTCAAAATATTCTTCTTCCACTTGCAGTTTCTCTTATGAGGTATGATTTAATGATTTTTTTCTCCAACTATATTTAGCTTTCTGATGCCATATTTGAGTTTGAAACATCAAAATTGGTCCTTATAAAAATGTACATGATTCAGTCAGCTTCAATTATTCATAAAACAGTATGATGTGTCATTGAGCACTGAACCAGAAATAGGATAATTATTATGTTATATGGCTGAAAATTGGAGAAAATAGTGTAAATTATTCAGTTTATGGAAGGTACATCTTTACTATCTCTGCAGGTTTAGATGAATTCTGAGCACAATATCACAGAGGGTGGATAAGTAATTTTGTCCTGATTGACTTGCATTTTTCAGTGTTCCCTTGCTTTTCATGTAAATGTTATGTTCTCAGTTCTCCAAGCTTTAGGGCCTCCTTACTCAGAGGAAGAGGAGAAGGGGGAAGAAGGGGAGGAAAAGGGGGAGGAGGAGGGGAAGTCAGGGGAGGGGGGAGGAAGAATGGAAGCAGCCTTTCCATATGCACAGAAAATGCAATATTCTATGTTCCCGAGAATCCCTAAGGAATGCTTACACCCACAAATCTATCCTGGTTGTGGCTTGTCCCCTCAGCTGGTCATTCTATTCCAGATGACTTCCCTGTGCTCTGGGCATCTCGCGCTGTCTTATAATCAACTTCTCAAGGCTGCTACTTTATTTGCACTGATTTGTCACAGTGTGGACACAAGCCCAGGCCTTATTCCCATCAGTACTGGTGAGGCTGGGCTGTAATGGTTCACTAAAGTGACCCATGGCTTGGGAAATTCAAAGGGAAGGGAGAAAGGAGAGGCCTACGACTTTTTACTAGATATTGCTACTCCTGGGGCCCCCTGCTGATTGCCATCAGAGGGGAAATCCCCTCTTGAGTAACTTTCTCACCAGGCTTTCAGGAATTACTTCTTTCCTGTAACACTGCCTTTGCTGATGCCCTTTCCCCCCATCTCCTGCCCCTTCCCCTTCCCCCAACAGCTAATATGTAGACAACCAAACAAGCAAACAAACACTGAGGTCTAGTGCTAGTTAGAGCAAGCGGGAACAGGGGCCTATTTTCTCTTTTAAGACTACGAAATACATTTTAGATTTGTGCGCTTTGCCTATTAAAAAATAATAATATTTAAATCAAGAAATGGCTTCACTGAGATACCAAACTTTTGTTTACAATATGGTGGCAACAAAGTTACTGTTAAAGCTTAGTTTTGCCATTCAGTTTTGCCTCGATGCAATGGACAGGGAACACCTCCACTTACTGCTAAACTTTACAAGTGTCATGCCTTTGACAAGGCCCATGGAGGTTTCAATGGGCGTGGGTATAAGGCAGGTGGCTGTTGGCTTCTCCAGTGTGGGTAAAGGTCTCCTATATCCTGCCAGCACCCTCCTTAGGTTCCCTTCTCCTTGCCCAAGTTTCTTAACTGTCCTCCCGCAGCGGGCCTCTCACACAGTGCCAGAACATCTGCTTCTCACCACTGTTGTTACCACTCCTAAAATCCATCTCCACCACTGCCTTCACCTTGAGTCACATTTGTCACTCTCTCCTTTTTTTCCTACTTTCTGTTCTTCCAGCCTCTTACATTTCCTGTCATTTTTTTCATTTGTCGTGGATGATGAGATATATAGATACGCCATCTAATGAGAATTTTTTCTTCCATTTCATAGCTACGGTAGTAATTTCACTCCTCAACATTCTATGACTCCTTCATTTGATGTTGGGTGTTCTCAGAAATTGGTTCCCTACTGCCGAGAGTTGTTTGCTTTGTGTTGTTCAAGCTTCTCGGGTATTTTTGCACCTGAAGTTGTTCCAGAAGTCTAATGGCTCCTGAGGACTCCAATTAGAATAGCCAGGGCTTTTCTGTACGTAAATTATTGTAATGCTTCTTAGTATTCAACATGTGCTGTATACCAGAATGTACAGAACTAAGTCAGAGGCTATGTTTTCCAGGAAGTCCATCTCAGTCCTGGGAAAGGGTTGCTCATGTTTTACAGAGATGAAATTCTACTCTCTGCATTATAGGTTTTGGGGATTGTGAGTTGGTGAAAAAATGATTTAGGTTGTAAATTAGTTATAAAGAAGAAATAAAACTTCTATGAAAGATTCTGGATACAATATGAGAAAACAAGGAGAGGGAGAAAAGGATTGTATTAGCTGGGAACTATTTAATTGTAAGTAACAAAAACCCAACTAAAATTGACTTCATGGAATAGGGGATTCATTGGTTCATGCAACTAGAAAGAATGGGGTGGAACTGGTTTTCAGTTCAGCTGCATATTGAGCTTGTCTCTCTGTATCTCTGGTGTCTCTGCTCCCCTTTGCCTGGTAGTGCCCTTCTCTCCTATGGCAGGTAGATTTTCTCCATGCAATATGACTAAGGTGGCTCACATGAGTTATTCATTGTTCTAGGCCTTTGGTTTAAGAAAAATCTCAGCCGATCATACAGGGAGAGATGGACATTTCTCCCCTTGCTTCCATGCCTATAAATCACAGGGAAAGATTCTAGTTGGCTCAACTAAGGTGAGAAGCCTATCAAATTGTTATACCTGGGCATACTTGGCCTAGCCCTGTTCACTGGCCCGGTCATGTGGCAGGTGGCATGTGTGAGTGTGTGTGTTTGTTTGTGTGTGTGATTGGCAACTCCCCAAGAACCACATTATCTTTTGAGGGAGGTAGAAGCAGTTATCTTCCAAAGACACAGTTACCTGGAAAAGGAAAAAAAGGGATTTTTAGCAGACAAAACAACTGATATTTACTGCAGGGATGAAAGAAGTAATTTAATTTTTTCAACTTTGGAAAGAAAGTAGATGGAAAGTAGAATAGTAATACAAAAATACATGAGAAGCAAGGACAAATTTGTAGAAGGATATGAAATAAAAATAATCACACTGATAAAGTACTTGAAGATCATCCAAAATATTTGAAGTTTTTAGGCATTGTAGAATAGTTAATTGTGGGATGTACTATGAAAAGTTGGATAAACTATAGATTGGAAATGATCTGAGGACTAGAGTAACATATATTGATAGAAAAACAAGTTGTCTCAGTACCTGGTTTAAATTTTATCTACTTGTAGGTTTAAAATGGCATTGGGTGGATACCCTGGCAGACTCAAACTTCAAAGTGAATTTGCAATGATAAAAAAGGAAGGAGCAGAAGTGGGAGTTTTATTTGGGAAGATAGGCAGATATGGCTTCAAAGCTTTAAAAAAGCTGGAAAGTGTAATGGTGACCTCAGCCAGAATTCCTATCTGTGAACCAACATAGCCAACTACAGGCAGCCTGAGCACCAGAGGAAATTTCCAGAGAGGACATAAAATAGCCTCATCTGGACAGAGGCCTGTGCCAAAGTCAGGAATCACACAAACAGTACAATACAGGGAAGTGTGGCCTACGTTTGGCTCTGTAAGGTCCGAAAGTTCATGGATTATTCTTTCCTTAGGAAATAAACAGTTGAAAATCAAGTGAGGTGAAAGGAAAATTACTCAGTAAGAACAAAGTATAACTTCTTTAGGGTTCCTGATTAAGTAAGTCCATATGCATAACTGCTGGAGAATTCAAGATTTTTACAAATGCCTATTCTGTTCAGTCCCCTTAACTGGTGTAAGATGCTGATCATGACCTTCATCTGTCTTCAGACTATAGTAAAATGGGAAAAGAGAGTGGGTCTCAAATCCTAACTTTACCACTTTGGTGTGAAAAGTCATTTAACCTTCTGAGCGTTGGGTTGCCCATTTGGAAATGGGGAAACCTGGGACTAAGAACCTAGATCTCTTATTTCTAATTAAGTGTACTTTCCCCTAATCAACATTATTTTTCCCTCACCAGGGTAGTTGTGCAAACTGAATGATAAGAGAATACATGAAATCACTTTGCCTAGAATCCACTTCTGGCTCTTTTTTATTCTCTGGGACTTGGTTTAGATGCCATCTCCATCCTATCTAAATTAGATCCCAACCTGTTATTCTCTTTCACACCATCCATTCTGTTTCTTTCATGAGTCTTCTCACCATCTGTAGTTTTATGTTTGTTTCTGTCTCCTCCCACTAGTCACTGAACCCCCAAGAAGAGGAATTCCATCAGTCAGAGTTCCAGCAGGAAAACATGGCACACTATCAAAGCACACTTTGAGCGAGGCTTAATATTGGGCCTAGTTACGTTGGTTGGGGAAGGATGGAGAAAAGCCGTAAAGCACAGTTCAGTATTTCAGAGCTAGTAAAAGTGGGACCATTGACATCCTAAGATTGAAGGGGTGAGGGAAGGGAGCAGTCAGAGCTGGAGAGAATCATGTGTAGAGCAGGACCCTGGGTGGAATAGGCCCCTGTGATTGGGGGACATGGCCAACCCAAGCAGGCTCTGCAAGAAGGGAGCCGGGGCATACAGGCCTCCTACTTCACTCTCCTTTCTCTCTTTAAATTTCTCCTGGGAACGTGAGGTCAAGGATGCCCTCTGATGTTTGGCAGAGAGGAGGGTGGAGAAAGGTGGAGAATGGATATGGAGATGTCCAGTACAGGAGCCATGCCGGCCTAATTCACCTCTAGCCCCAGTGCCAAGCACAGAGCCATGTTGTACAAATCAATGCATAATAAATAAAATGAATATATGTCCTGGTATGTTACTTAATGCACTTTCCTTCTTCAATTCTCATTATTTTGAAGTGGATGCTATGGAGAGTTGCCTAACTCAGATTAGTCTGAGCACCATTAAGTAGATGGGACTTCCCGGCATCCCTTTATTTGAGGAATGAGAACTTGATGGGGTAGAGGGCAGTGATAATCCATCAGGGGCAAGGCTATAAAAATATCTTCACCCTTTAGAGAGCAATAGCTGGCTTTTAACTCTTCTCATACCGGATAGGGAAGGAACACACCTGATAGAACACAGAGTCAGGCTGCACAAGCTTTGGGAGGGAGGGGAATGGCAGCTGTCACTTCACTAATACTTCCCAGTCCCTTTCTTCCTTCCCAATGGCAAGGAGATTATAGAATCAGCAAGCACCTGGGACCCAGGTATGAAGCCCGGTGTTCAGGATGGCAGAACTGCTTACCTCTGGAGTATTCCATGACAGAAATAAACTTCTATCTTATTTAGCCAGCATTTGTCCCTTTGTAACAGCAGCTCAGCCTCCATCCCACTTAAAGCAGAAAGCTTCCAGAGGATTAGGGGATAGGCACCCAGCGCTGTGTGTTTTGGGTGAGTCTGATAGCCATTAGAAGAGGGATTCAGAATAAAGAATGACTGAAATAAAAGCTGTGTCAGAGGGAGTTTGAATATGAAACTAAAAGAAGGCAAATTGCCACTCCTCTGTGGTCTCAAATGGACATAGTGAAGGTGGCATGTGGATTGTCCACATGGCAGGATTGGCACCCCGATATCATCAGAACTGTTGGGGTATGATCTTGGTGACCTGGCATCAGGAGCCAGGTGGGAATGCAGAAGAAGGTGGCAGATGGTGGGATATTTGGACGTGGCTTATTTTGAATAGGAGGGCACAGTTTTGATGTTCATTGAGCAGGTTTCGAGTTAAAAAAAAATTACTACATGATTGATTTTCTGACCCTTTGTAACCCAGAGTGGTAGCCCTGAGACATGCCTACTTATGCCTACTTATTTTGCCTACTTATGATGGAAGAGTTTCAGGCCAAATCAAAATCACTGTACTTTGTTTGGTTAGAGAAGGCTGACACTAAGGGACAGGAAGAAGTCTGTGTGCCCAGAGACGACTCACCGGTTGGTGGGAGAGAACAGAGTGTGTGTCAGTTTTCTTAGGAACTCAGTTTTCTAAATGCCTCATACTTGACCAGCTCTTCGGGGGCTTAATCAAGATAACAGAATCTCTCAGGAGATGGATATGTAAATCAGAATTTGAATTATTCATTATAAAGTAGCTATTTTTTCCAGTGCCTGAATTATAGAACTATTATCTATGCTCTCTATTTCTGGTATTAAAGTACATAAGGAGCCGAGTTACTGCACAATTTTAAAATATTACTGATAATTAGATTATACCATGGATGAATTACCATTTTTTTTGAAAACAAAACCAATCCCACATTAAATGTGCTTATTTGAAGATGATTCCAAATGTTATGAAGTGTAAAAATGTGGAAATATCTGCATCATCACTTAGAAATGACAAAGTAATGTAATGAATCTGAGGTTCCTTGATGAGCAGAGGCTCAGAGGAAACCAAAGGACCTGCGGTGACATTTGGAAAGGGGCATGAGAGACCTGCCTTCCTGGGAAAGCAAGTTAAGTCATTCCAGGAGAAAGAGGTAAGATGTGTGATTTTGAAAAACATATTCACTTTGCAATTGTTTGGATTTGATTTTAGTCACACATATAATTTAGCTTTAATTTCAAATTACCCTAAAAGAGGATACAGTTTTCATATTTTAAAAACTGAAGATATATTTCTTAATTCAACAAATATTTGAGGATCTGTCACAGGCCAGGCACCATGACATGCTGAGAGCACCGTGATAAACGAGACAGACTCTTCCCGAATGGAGCTGACAACTCAGTCATAAAAACGAAGGTCCAGGTCCTTGGGCAGCTCAATGAACAGTGACACCACTATATTAGAAAACATTCCAGTGGCTCCGTTCAGTTCCTCCTCTCAGAATAAGGTTGTATCAACATGCACAAGTTCTTGTTCTCTGGCCCTTCTCTTTCTAGGCTCCTTCCTTGTGCACCACCTTCTTTGTGTCTACACATTCTCTTTTTTAAAATAATAGCATTGATTAAGCTTTAGGTTTTTTTTCTTTTTCTTGTTTTTCCATGAATGCATTCATTTGCTTTCCTGTCCCTGATCTTTTGCTTGCAGAACATAATATTTTATGAAGTGTTTTCTGGAAATAACAGATCGTATCCTTTAAGAACTGACTTACTTGTTTAACCTTCAGAGAAAAGCCTTATTTCCAAGCTCTGGTGGGCATCTCAATGTCACCTAACTTCAAGGGTAGAATATGCCAATCACCATCGTCTACCACATTTATTGAGCACTTACAATGTGGCTAGCACTGCGCCAGACATGCAGGGTACAAAGATTAAAAGATATGGTTCTTGAGCTCAAACAGCTTAAGACTGAGGTGCACATGCATAAAATTTTTACTAGTCCATTGAGACAGCTTATGCCAAATAAAGGTCATAGTCAGGAAGCGCTAGAGAGTTCCATGGAGGAGAGATGTTGGCTCCCAAGATTTCAGCAAAGATAGGCTCTTTTCATTTAACTCCTTAATTTTATCCCCATTACTTACAAGGTAAAAGCCCATTCACTCCTAACTATTTAGGCCAAGCCTACCTTTATAACTCCATGTCAAATTATTTGCCAATATATGATGAATTCTCTTAGTTTGGGTTAAATTTAATCTCTACCCAAGTTGGCTCAGACAAGCAAAAAAACAAAACAAAAAGTGATTCTTGAATATACTGTACTAGGCACAACATGAGAATAAGACAACATCAGGCATCTCTTCCTTCTTAGGAATTTGTAGTCTGATTTAAGACTGTTAGATGAAAATCCTGAAGTTAAGACACAGAATAATATAAAATCTAGACTTTACTACTAAACTGTGCAATGCAATTAGGGAATCTCTACCAACCTTGCTATTGGGAGATTTTCATTTCTCTGGCAAAAGCAAATTTTTTCCATCACCAATGGAGTGAAAGACAGTTCACAAATCCAGTGGGACTACAAACAAAGTGAGTCTGGGCAGGGACAGGTTGGTTTCATCATCTGTGGTGATGGGTCGTGGCAGCTGAGGAATAGGAAGTAGCTGTTTTAGGATTCATGCTGGCGAGGGTATTACTCTCCTGTGGGCCAGACAACATAGGCCCCTCAGGTGGGACAGTACCCTTCCCAGGCTTTCCCAACACATGCTTAGAGCTCAGGTGTGCTTTCCACTCAGGTTGGCCATTGCTTATTGAGCATATGCCATGTTCTAGGCATCATACAGGATACATATTTTACTTACAGTATCTCCTCTTCTTTTCACAAAAGAGAATCCATGTTGTCATTCGCTTTTTATAGGTGGCAAAAGTGAAGCTCCTGGAGTCTGAGTGACTTGTCCCAGGTCAAATGCTTAGTCACTAGCACAGCTGAGATTCAAACATGTCTCTGATTTACCTGATCCCTAGACCTGTGCATTTCCTATGCCTTACTCAGAGGGGCTGCTGAAGGCACAAGTACCTCTCTCGCAGCAAATGCATAGGCCATGCCCCCTCAGCAGGGCAGCAGTCTTGCCTTCTGCAATGCAGAAAAGAGAAGGACGAGAACCATATTTCCAAAGGCTTCCCTGTGGCCTGGTCCATGTTTTTAGTTATAGGTTTCTGCCAAACTAGTATCACCCACATGCACCATATTTATGATTAGAAATTATTAGTTTAACTCCAGTGAAGGTAGTGAGGCAGCAGAATACAACATCCCCTTGTATGTTGCAGGCATGCAATAAACATTGAGCGGGGGAAAAAAGTCTCAACATGCCCAGATGATGAAACAGCTGTTGTTCATCAAGGCATTCCACTGGAAAACTCATGAAACTGCACACAAATCTGTTTAATCCTCACTTTCACCTCTTGCCCCCTGCCAGTAACTCTTGAAGAATAGTGACATAAAAGATATTTTCAGTTTAGAGTTTTCCTCACTTGTTACCAACACTCCCCAGTGAAGAGTTTTCCTGCCTTTTTACTTCTTCCTGATGGAGGGTGGAGGCAGAGATGCACAGTAAAATAAAACACAGATGAGGGAATTTGGAAGCCTGGATTCTAGTCCTCGCCTGCTGGTACTAGGTATGCAATTTGGGGCAAGTAACTTTTGATTCTCTGGCTTCCATTACCTCACTGTCCTCTCATTGGAACCAGTATAAATATTCAATGGTGCAGAAATTGAAACCGAGTTTAGGTCTCCTCAACCAACAAGAAGGATGCCCAGGAAGCAAGGATTTGAGCACGGCTGAATTTGTGCAGAAATGCAAAGCAAGAGTGGGGAGTAGAGTCATTTCTGCCCTTCTTTCTTTCTCACAGGAATGCACAATCATTTTCTGACTGATTGTTTTCTATTCTTTACTTGGTTTAAGACCAGTTGCCTAGTTATTAAAGTGAACTGAAAGGGATATGGGAAGAGGAGAGCATGCACTTCTGGGAGATGACAAGGAAATCTTTTCCTCTAGATGTTTAGTAGAGATTTTTTTTTTTTTTTTTTAAACAGGTAAGGTAGGAGTAGAACCTCAATAAGACATACCATTGTCGTTGTAACATTTCTTGGGAAAACAATCCTCCTTTATCATGATAATTAGAGAAATTCAAAAGAATTGTAAACATTAGCCTAAATTAAGGAAATGTAGCCTATCTTTGGTTCACATAATCTTTTAGCCATGGAAGAGCTGCCTTTTGGTAGTTTGTTTTTGCTACAGAAGGAGGTGTAAAAATTCCGACTTCACTATCTCATCTGGTTATTTACCCGTGTAAGAGCTTGCAAGTACTTACTCCTCTTTCTTTTCACATTTACAATCCAAGAACCTCTGTGTTAATAAATACTTTTAGTTACATGTGACAATAACACAACTTGAACAGTCTTCAGCAGAAAATGGGACTATAACAGTTCACAAAAACAAACTATGTGAAGGACAGTGTCAAGCTAACTTTGGAGGTATCTCAGCCTAGATACTTTCAGAACTTCAGAAATTCTCAAATGCTTTCAGAACTTCCTTGCTTTTTCTCTCATCTTTATTTCTGTTTCTTTGCTGTACTCTGTTTTGCTCAATTATAAGCTTGCATTCATTGAGTCTTTTAACCAAAGAGAAATAATCCCCAAAGCTGCTCTCTAGAGTGAAAAAAAGCCTTCTCTCTCCCAGTGATAATTTGAAAAATTCTGGCAAAAAAATAATTTTAATTGGTCTGATTTACATTCTATGCTCATCAACATGATAAGTGGAGGTTGCTTTGGAATTGTCCTGTTCTATTGGAATTTGAGCTAATGTCTCAAGAGTTTCTTATCTTCCCATATGATCCATCACCCAACTGCCAGCAGTGATCATTATAAACATAAATTTAAATATGCCACCTTCTTGATTCCTGCTCCATACAAGGTAAAATTCAAGGTCATAGCAAGGTATATAAGGTCTGCCACATCTGACTCCAGTCTAGGTTTCCAGCTTCCATTCTTTGTTCCACACCCTTTAAATTCATATTATTAGCTTGCTGCAAAAAGGGTTAAAAGGTTAAAAAATAAATGCAAAAACTGCAATTACTTTTGCACCAACCTAATAGATTACTTCTTTATGCCCAAACCAACTATGCACATTCATACCACTGTGCTCTTACACATGCTCTTCCTTCAACTGGAATGTAACTTCCTGCTTCTTAATCTGAAAAACTCTTATTTTTATGCTGGTATATAACTTTCCCTGTGTAATATTCCTAGATACCCCATCTAGTTGTTCTCTCCAAAACATTTTTGTACACATCTATATTATTACACATAATTAATTGCATTGTAATTATTTACTTATATATCATTCTTACTTATATATCTTACTTATATATCATTCTTTACTTATATATCATCCTCACTATCATTCAGAATGTGAGCTCTTCCGAGTTAAGGTCTAAATTTTGTTCAACTGTTCATTTTCCACAGCGTCTAAGTTGGAGCCTGGAACTTAGTAAGACCTTAATAACTGTTTGTTGCTAATAAGGGAGTGGATGAATAAATAAAAGTATAGGATGCTTGATGTGAGTTTTGAGATTCAATTGAAAAATACGTTAGCTCACCAATTAAAAGGAAGATGACTGGCAGAATGGATTTTAAAAATGATCTGACTATATGCCATCTATAAGAGACTCACTTTAGATCCAAAAATACAAATAGGTTGAAAGTGAAAATATGAGGAAAAACACCCAATGCAAATAGTAACCAAAAGAGAGCTAGATGGCTATCATAAGTAGAAAAACATAGACTTCAAAACTTGTTATAAGAGATGAAAAAGATACTTATATATTGATAAAAGGATCAATTGATCAGGAAGGTAAACCAATTATAAACATATATACACCAAACAATAGCACCTTAAAATATATGAAGCAAATCAACAGAACTGAAGGGAGAAATAGTTCTACAATAATAGTTGGAGACTTTAATACTTCACTTTTAACAATGGGTAGAACATCTACACAGAAAATCAATAAAGAAACAGAATTATAAAACTCTTAAATAAAAATATGAGAGTAAATCTGTATGACCTTGGGTTTGGGAATGGTTTCTTAGATACGATACTAAAGACATCCAAATAAAAAATAGATAAATTGTACTTCATCAAAATAAAAAACTTTTGCACATTAAAGGACATTATCAAGTAAGTGAAAGACAACCTATAAAATGGGAGAGAATATTTTCAAATAAGATATCTAATAATGCCCTAGGAGCCAGGATATATAAAGAACTCTTACAATTCAATGACAAAAAGACAAACAATTTAAAAATGAGCAAAGAATATGAATAGAAATTTCTCCACAGAAGGTATACAAATGGTCAGTAAGCACATGAAAAGATACTCATTATCATTATTCATTAGGGATACACAAATCAAAACTGTAATGACTTACCACTCCACACTCACTTGGATGGCTATGAAAAATGGAAAATAGCAAATGTTGGTGAGGATGTGGAGAAATTGGAATCTCATACATTGCTGATGGAATGTAAAATGGTTCAACCACTGTAAAAAACAGTTTGGCAACTTCTCAAAAAGTTAAACAGGATGAACATATACGTATAACCCAGCAATTCAACCCCTCATTTTATACCCGATAGAATCGAAAACGGGTACTCAAATACTTGTACGTGAATGTTCACAGCAGTGTTATTCACAACAGCCAAAGGTAGAAACAACCCGATGGCTCATCAGTGAATGAATGGATAAACAAATTGTGGTTTATACATGCAAGAGAATGCTATTCAGCCTCAAAGAGAATGAAATATTGATGCGTGTTACAATGAAGGTGAATCTCAAAAACATTATGCTAAGTAAAAGAAGCCAGAGACCAAAGGTCATATACTATATGTTTCCATTTATGTGACATGTATAGAAAAAAGTAAATGGAAACAGAAAACAGATTTGTGGTTGCCAAAGGCTAGCGAAAGACAGAATGAGGAAGTAACAGCTTAATGGGTACCAAGCTTTATTTGGGGGTAATAAAAATGTTTTGGAACTAAATAGAAATGGTGTTTGTACAACATTGTTAATGTACGAAACACTACTGAATTATTCATGTAAAAATGACATATTTTATAGCATGTGAATTTTACCCCTCCCTCCCAAAAAAGGTAAGAAATGAACATGTCTTCACAAAAGCAGTTCTTTATTATATCAAAACAGAAGTGCTTTGATATAATCCCATATTTTTTAAAATCTCTGCCATGTCGAATTTTGGGAACTCAAAAAATGTTGAAACTCTTAAATTGAAAGTTAGCACCACTCCATACATCGGAGAGAATCTCAGAATAGACCAGGAAGATGCAGATTCCTTGACATGTATATACCTGCTCATTATATACATCAATCATTAACAACACATATTTCAGTAATCAAGCCTGCAGTTTTTCAATTTATCACCTCAGTGGTCTGACCGTAGGTCCCTTTCCATTCTCTATCCTTCTTTGTCCTTTAGGACTGTGGGTTTTTTTCCCCCTTCTTCCATGGAAATTTGTGGTCTGTATGAAAAATCAATAAATAAAGGCCTAAGAAAAAAGCTCGGGTGGAGAAGGCTGAGTGTAAAGAAAGGGAATTGGAGTGGGAAAGCCCATGGAACAGTGTCCAACCCTTGTCATTGAAGGAGACCATAGCTCATGTGGTTTTGAGTGCATACAAAGCTTTGCTAAACACTACCCATTCTGATTTATTTAGTCTGAGAGTTTCTTATTTCTATTAAATCCCACAGTGAATTTTCAACATGACTGAAAAATCCAATAGAGAGATCTTGCTATGCTACCAAAAATTGAACCACTCAGTTTGGAAAGATTCTGTACAAAGTGCAGACAGCTTGGTTATACACTTTGTTTACGTCCTCACTCTATCCTCTTAGTGTGTCTAAACTGTAAAGGCACTTTCTTCTGTAAAGTTTTCAATGACCACATCAACTCACCCCCAGCAGCGAGCAATGTTCAGAAATGTTTTTCTCTCTCATCAAATTTCCATTTTCTTGTTAAGTGAAATAAACTTGCCCATAAAATTATTTCATCAAACCCTATCTTTGATTCCCTGGGGTTTCAGTGCAGTACATTGTGTTGCTCATGACATCATGGTCTCCATGGCAACACCCCAATGAGACTTTTCAGGTCAAAAGAAAAATAAATGCAAAGAAATTTCTGTTCAATATTAATAGCATTGGTTATTTATTATTGAGAGAAGAGAGAGTGGAAGGAATTGAATTATATTACTTGAGGCCAACCACAGAAATTTCAAGCCAAACGTGTAAGATTTTCAATCAGTAATATCTATTCTTCCAATTTCTTCCTCATCCTCTGCATAAAAGGTGTGGTAACAGAACTGTTCTGAGGCTTGCTTGAATAGGTGTTCTGGGTATTGAGAAGTGAAGGAGGTCTTGACTAAGACTATGGACGAGGCCCCAGAGGCAATGTCCCAGGATTAAGGCCCTTGTCATGGTAAACAGGTTTCTGACTAACTGCATGATCCTCAGCTAGTCAGACAAATTCTCTAGGTCAGTTTTTAAAAATAAGGCAGCACTTGTTTTTGCCCCTTCAAAAGGTACATTGTGAAGATAAAATATCTGGTTTTTATATATGCCAAACTAAACATTTTTGGAAACCAACTAGTAAAAAATATAATATAGTTATCTTTCATAATAAATTATACAACATATTTCAATCATGATGGTTGCCACACCCATAAAACTTTCTAAGAAAATATACCTCCTGATAAAGAAGGGATTTAAATAGCCATATTTAATGTGATATAACCCTGCCGCCTGCCATAGCCTCCAGGAGAGCATGTAAAACATCCATAATATTGCCTTCTACGAAGAAGAAATGGACAAACCAGATTCTCTCATCTGGAATTTTCCCTGGAAGATTATTAGAATCAGGATCCATAACTGAGAGCATAGGAAAGAGTAGTCATGAAGAAGAATCAGGGCCAATGGAGACAGTGGCGGGGTGTTGGGAGGAAAGGGGTTTGTAAGAAAATAAAGAAGAATCAGGATATTGGCAAAGTAGATGTTATAAAGCAGCAGATACTATGAATTCAGTTAAAACTATAGAGAAAGGATGAAAAGGTTAAGTCAGTTGGTAGCAAGAGAAAAATAGTGTATGTTTCGTGTTTCCCCAAAAATAAGACCTAGCCAGACCATCCGATCTAATGCATCTTTTGGAGCAAAAATTAATATAAGACCCGGTCTTATTTCAATATAATATAAGACCGGGTCTAATATAATATAATATAATACTGGGTCTTATATTAATTTTTGTTCCAAAAGACACATTAGAGCGGATGGTCTGGCTAGGTCTTATTTTTGGGGAAACACGGTTGCAGAGGGAAATAAAAGTGCAAGAGATACCGCTTATTCAGAAGACA
Organism: Rhinolophus hipposideros; assembly: GCF_964194185.1. Taxonomy (NCBI): domain Eukaryota; kingdom Metazoa; phylum Chordata; class Mammalia; order Chiroptera; family Rhinolophidae; genus Rhinolophus; species Rhinolophus hipposideros. Next base: position 65,172,996 of record NC_138056.1, on the reverse strand, counting down.
TTAGTTGAGTGCCTACTGTATAGTGCTGAGCCTTGGGGATTCGGTACCAAGACAGACAAGTTCTGACTTCATGGAGCGAACAACTGAAGAGACTATTATTTTTAAAAAGACTCCCCAAGTATTCTGATAGAGAATATATGGGGTACTGTGGAAGAACTAAGTATGGGCAATTCAAAAAAGACTTTCCAGAAAAAGTGGCAATTTAAAATGTATTAGGTCTGACCTAATAGGCAAGTAGGAGTAATTCTGGTGAAAAGAGACAGATAGTAAAAATGTATTTCAAACTATTGAATAAAATATATGAAAAGGGTTGGTAGTGAGACATCAGCAGTTTTTTTTAGCTCCAAGACACATGTATTTCTACAATTAATTTTATTCCCTTAAGCTTTCCTTTGAGCAAAGACCTGTAGCTCTAGCTAAAGTAAATGGCTACAGGATTTAAAACAGTTTACATGAAGCTGAGGTGGTTAGAGACGTGTAAGACATGGTCTTGCTCTTAAGAAGCTTAGGGTGTAAATGAGCAGATGGGTTATCAGCAACAAATAAATAGGAGAACTAATAAAGAAATATGCTATGTTCTAAGTGCCAAGTTATAAGTACAGATAGTAAATGGTATATGAATTCAAAGGTAACAAACATTTTAAAATATAGACTTCTTTTAAAAATAGATATTTTCTTTGTGGTTATTATGGGGCTTACATAAAACATCTTATAGTTATTTTAAATAACTATCTTTTAACTTTTATAGTAGAATTAAAAATTATTTACACATCATTACAGTATTACAGCATTCTGTTTTGTATATACCAGGGGTGCCAAAAAATGTATACAAGTGGACACTTTGGTCAACATTGCTCAAGCAGTAGTTCGCCATAGTCAGAAGTGTCTGGATGCTGATGGTAATCACTTTGAGCACCTCTTGTAATTGCAGAAGTCAAACGTGACTTGTATTCATCTTTTGTTATTGGTATATATTAAGTATTACAATTTTAATACAGTTTTCCTTTCTTAAAACCTGTACACTTTTTTGTACCTTCTGTATATATTCACCTTTACCATTAAGTTTTATACTTTTATATGCTTCATGTTTCTGTTTAATGTCCTTTTGTTTCAACTTAGAGAGCTCCTGCATTTTCTTTAAGGCAGGTCTAGTGGTGATGAACTCTCTTAGCAATTGCTTGGAAAATTCTTTCTCTCCATTTCTGAAGAAGAGTTTTGCTTGGTATAGTATTTTTGGTGATAGTTTTTTTCTTTCATTACTTTAACTATATTATACCACTTTGTTCTGGGCTGTAAGGTTTCTGCTGAGAAACCTGCTGGTAGTTTTAGAGAGGTTCTCCTTTACATCACAAGTCGCTTTTCTCATGCTACTTTCAAAGTTCTCTTTTTGCTTTGACTTTTGACAATTTGATTTGTTTCTCTGTATAATTTCAAATCACTTATCTTAAAGTTCACTGATTCTTTCTTCTACTTGACCTAGTATGCTGTTGAATTTTTTAATTTAATTTTATTGAAGTTCAGTTATTGTATTCTTCAGTGCCAAGTTTTTTGTTTGGTTCTTTTTATTATTTTTCTAGCTCTTTGTTTGTAAAATTTTTCTCCTTAGTTCATTGACCATCTTTATGATGGTTATTTTTAATTCTATGCTAGGTAACTCCTGTATATTCATGTCATTAGTGCCAGTTTCTGGAGTCTTATCTTGTTCCTTGATTTAAGGCCTATTTCCCTGTTTCTTCATTTTCCTTGACTTTGTGTATTGGTATCTGCACATTAGAAAAAATAGCCATCTTTCCCAGTCTACAAGGTACACAAAAGAAAAAGAAGAATCAAAGTGTATCACTACCAAAATAAATAAATAAATAAATAAATAAAAACCACAAAGGAGGACAGTAGGAAGAAAAAGAGGAACAAAAGAGGTATCAGACAGAAAATAAAATTAACAAAATGGTAATAGTAATTCCTTTCCTATCAGTAGTTAATTTAAATATAAAATAGATTAAATTCCCCTATCAAAAGACATGAAGTGGCTGAATGCAGTAAAAAACAAAACAAAACAAAACAAAACGAAAACCCAAGATCCAGCTATATGCTGTCCATAAGAGATTCACTTTATTTATTTTAAAATATTTTTTTTTATTTTTCAATTACAGTTGACATACAATATTATATTAGTTTCAGGGGTACAACATAGTGATTAGACATTTATATAACTTACGATTACCCCGATAAGTCTAGTACTCACCTGACACCATACACAGTTGTTACCACATTATTGACTATATTCCCTATGCTGTACTTTACATCCTTGTGACTGTTTTTATAACTGGCAATTTGTACATCATAATCCCTTTCCATTTTTCACCCCTTCTCCCAACACTTCTCCCATCTGGCAATCATCAAAATATTCTCTGTATCTATGAGTTTGTATTTATTTATTTATTTATTTATTTATTTATTTATTTATTTATTTAGTTTTGTTTTGTTTTTTGAACTCCACATATAAGTGAAATCATATTGTATTTATCTTTCTCTGTCTTATTTCACTTGGCATAATATCCTCTAGATCCATCCATATTGTTGCAGATGGCAAAATTTTATTCTTTTTTATGGCTGAGTAATATTCCATTATATATGTACCACTTCTTCTTTATTTATTCATCTATTGATGGAAACTTAGGTTGCTTCCATATCTTGGCTATTGTAAATAATGCTGCACTTCACATGGGGATGCATATGTCTTTTTGTATGATGTTTTAGGTGGTGTTTCATATGGTGTTTCTGCAGATAAATATCAGAAGTGGAATTGTTAGTTTCTTCTTTGTCTGTTATTATAGCCTTTTTAAAAAAGTCTATTTTGTCTGATATAAGTATTACTACCCCAGCATTTTTACATTTCCATTTTCATGAAATATTTTTTTATGAAAAGATGTGTGCGTCTTTCAGTCTGAAGTGGGTCTCTTAAAAGCATATATATATGTATAAGAGATTAACTATAAATTTAAGTATCACATGTGGGCTGAAAGTAAAAGGATAAAACAAGATATCCCATGGGAATGATAACCAAAAGAGAGAAGGAGTATCCATGCTTACATCAAACAAAATACACTTTAAAACAAAACTATTATAAGAGATAAAGAAGAATTTATACAATCATTAAAAGGCAATTCACCAGGAAGATATAACAGTAATAAAAATATATGAACCCAACATTAGAGCACCTAAATATATAAGGCAAACATTAAAAGAAATGAAGGAAGGAATAAACAGTATAATAATAGTAGTAGAATACTTAAATACCTCACTTTCAATAATGGATGATTGAAACACCTAAAAAAAATCAATAAGATAACACTGGACTTGAACAGTGCTATAGATGAAATGAACCTAATAAATATTTACAGAACATTCCATCCAACAACAGCAGAATATATTCTTCTCAGCGAACACAAAACACTCTCCTAGATAGATTACATATTAGGTCATGAAGCAAGTACTAAAAAATGTAAGAAGAGTCATCAAAATGGCGGCATGAGGTGAGCCTCTGTATATTTCCCCTGGAATTTACAACTAATCAAACAACAATAACTCCACAAAGGACTCCCTGCACAGCAGACAGGCAAGATAAAGAGGCCCACTACTGAATTCACCTAAAGGTGGGCGAATCACGCGAGCGGGGAAGGAGGGAAGAGAGAAGTGTGAAGACAGAGTCGCGCGGGCGCAGGACACAGACCTAGCTCAGTGCTCCAAGCTTGCTGCATCCCGGAACTACCGCAGCTGTGGCAGAGGGACAAACTCGGACTGCTAGGGCTACGCTTATGGCCCACAGGGCTGAGGGGGCAGCATATAACACGCTGTACTCAACGCTCACGGCAGAGACCTCAGAGAAAAGACTGAAGGAAGAAGGATGAAAACAGTGGTTTAAACCCTCACTGCCGAGCAGAGAACGGAAGCCTTAGGCTCTGAGACTAGCCACCTCCTCCTGACCCTCCCAGGGCTCACCCTGCCCCCACATGCCCGGTGCTAGAAGCAGAACAGTAGCAGTGTCAGATCAAAAGAACAGAATATTTGCTGTTCTGAGAACTGTGCACCGCAGACATAGATTCGCAGCCCAACTAGTTCCAGCAAAGGGGAGGAAGCTGTGAAAGCAGAACAAGCTATAATGGTGATAGCTGCCATTGTTCTGGCCCACCTATCACAACTCACCCCGCCCCTGGCCCCACCTATCTGGGCAGATCCCTGAGAAGTAAACAGAACTGCTGAAACATACAGGCTCTGAATCTGGTGCATGAAGAGATTTGGAACTTCAAAAGCTCTCCACATACCCACACGGACACTGAGCCCTGTGACCCAGGTGAACTATTAGCAGAGGAGAAGCCCATCTCCCAGGGAATTCCCCCATTGTGTGAAAAGCTGGAATAGTGCAGAGAAAACATAGCACTACCGTGTGAGAGAGAAAAAAAAGGCTGCAGTCAGAGAGAAAATAAAACATTCTACCAACAAGTACAGGAAAACAAAAAAAGACCTCTTCCTATCAACCTGTTGCAGAACCCACTCCTGTAGATGTCTAGGAAGAGAAATAATAAATCAGTAATTGCCATGAATAACCAAGGCAACAAGACAGCTCAGAAAGAAAGTGAAAAGTCTCCAGAAAAGGAACTTAAAGATATGGAAATATGTGACTTAAATGACAGAGAATTCAAGATTGCAGTTCAGAAAAAACTCAACGAGATGCAAGAAAACACAGAAAGGCAGTTTAATGAACTCAGAAACACAATCAAAGAATAACATGAGCATTTTACGAAAGAGATTGAAATTTTAAAAAAGAACCAAATGGAATTTCTGGAGATTAAGAACTCAATAGAAGAAATTAAGAATGAAATAACCAGCTTAGATAGTAGAATTGACCAGATGGAGGAAAGAATTCGTGACATTGAAGATAGAAACCAGGAAATTACATAGATGAAAGAAGAAAGAGAATTGAGACTTAAAAGAAATATAAGAACTCTACAAGAACTTGCTGACTCCATCAGAAAGAGCAACATAAGAATAATGGGCATATCAGAAGGAGTAGAAAGAGAGAAGGGAACAGAGAATATATGCAAACAAATTGTTCATGAGAACTTCCCAAACTTGTTGGACAGAACTGGATCCTCCAATCCAGGAAGCAAATAGAACATCTAATTACCTCAATCCCAACAGGCTTTCTCAAAGGCACATTGTATTGAAGCTGTCTAAAATCAATGACAAAGAAAGAATCCTCAAGGCAGCCAGGGAAAAGAAGATGGTAACCTACAGAGGAAAGCCCATTAGATTATCATCAGATTTTTCAGCAGAAACTCTACAAGCCAGGAGGGAGTGGAACTAAATATTCAAAGTATTGAAAGAGAGAAATTATGAGCCCAAAATAATATATCCAGCAAAGATATCCTTTAGATATGAAGGAGGAATAAAGACCTTTACAGACATACAGAAGCTGATGTAATTTTCTAATACATAACCTGCACTACAGGAAATACTAAAGGAGGCTATTAGACCACCATCAACAGGGACAACTTGTGGCAACCGAAACATCAAAAAAGGGAGAGTAAAGGCCTGAACCGGAATATGTGAATGGAGAAAGTAAGCGTGCTGAAGAAAATGGAATACTCTAAATATCAAACTTTCTTTTACATAATCTTAAGGATAACCACTCAAAAAAAATCCAGAACTGAAATATATACTGTAATAAAAGAAGAAACAGAGGGAAACATCATAGAATACCACCACACAGAAATAACAGACAACAACAAAAAGGCAAAGAAACAATGGAGACACAGCCTTACCAGAAAACTAAAGATAGAATGACAGAAAATCCTCACATATCAATAATCACCCCAAATGTAACTAGACTGAACTCACCAATAAAAAGGCACAGAGTAGCAGATGGATCAAAAAACTAAACCCAACCATATGCTGTCTCCGAGAGACATCTCAACTACAAGGACAAGCATAGACTCAAAGTGAAAGGTTGGAAATTGACACTCCAAGCAAATGGTACCTAGAGAAAATCAGGTGTAGCCATAATGATATCAGATGAAACAGACTTCAGGGTGAAAAAGATAACAAGAGACAAAGATGGACATTTCATAATGGTAAAGGGGACTATACAACAAGAACACATAACAGTCATCAATATTTATGCCCCCAATCAGGGAGCACCGAAATTACCAAGCAACTACTAACAGAACTAAAGGGAGAAATTGACCAAAACACAATTATACTATGGGACTTAAATACATAATTGACAGCTATGGATAGATCATCCAAACAGAAAATAAATAATGAAATAGCAGCCCTAAATGACACATTAGATGAAATGGACATCATTGACATATATAGAGCACTTAATCCTAAAACATCAGACTATACATTCTTTTCTAGTGTACATGGAACATTCTCAAGGATAGACCATATATTGGGACATAAAACTAGCCTCAGCAAATATAAGAAGATTGAAATCATACCAAACATATTCTCTGCTCACAAGGGTTTGAAATTGGATATCAACTGCAAAAAGAAAGCAGGAAAAAACACAAATACATGGAGATTAAACAACATGCTTTTAAAGAACGACTAGGTCAAACAAGAAATTAGAGGAGAGATCAAAAGATACATAGAAACAAATGACAATGAAAATACATCCTACCAAAATTTTTGGGATGCAGCAAAAGCAGTTTTGAGGAAAATTTATATGATTACAGGCCTATCTCAAGAAACAAGAAAAATCCCAAATGAATAACCTCACGTTACACCTTAAAGAACTAGAAAAAAAAGAACAAGATAATTTTTGAGAAAGAAGCTAAAAACATACAATGGAGAAGAGACAGCCTCTTCAATAAATGGTGCTGGGAGAATTGGATAGCCACGTGCAAAAGAATGAAGCTGGACTGCTATCTGTCACCATGTACCAAAATTAATTCAAAATGGATCAAAGACTTAAGCATAAGACCTGACACAATAAACTGCATAGAAGAAAACATAGGTACTAAGCTTATGGACCTTGGGTTCAAAGAGCATTTTATGAATTTGACTCCAAAGGCAATGGAAGTAAAAGCTAAAATAAACGAATGGGATTATATGAAACTTAAAAGCTTCTGCACAACAAAAGAAAGCATAGACAAAATAAAGAGGCAACCAACTGAATGGGAGAAGATTTTTGCAAGCATTGCCTCCAATAAGGGGCTAATATCCAAAATATACAAGGAACTCATGAAACTCAACAACAAAAAAACAAACAATCCAATTGAAAAATGGGCAGAGGACCTGAAGAGACATTTTTCCAAAGATGACATGCAAATGGCAAATAGACATATGAAAAAATGCTCAACATCACTAATCATCAGAGAAATGCAAATAAAAACCACAATGAGATATCACCTCACCCCAGTCAGAATGGCTATCATCAACAAGACAAATAGTAACAAGTGTTGGAGAGGCTGTGGAGAAAAAGGAACCCTCATACACTGTTGGTGGGAATGCAGACTGGTGCAGCCACTATGGAAGGCAGTGTGGAGGTTCCTCAAAAAATTACGAATAGAATTACCATATGACCTAGCAATCCCTCTCCTGGGTATCTACCAAAAAAATCTGAAAACATTTATTCATAAAGACACGTGTTCGCCAATGTTCATTGCAGCTTTGTTTACAGTGGCCAAGACATGGAAACAACCAAAATTTCCTTTGACAGATGAATGGATAAAGAAGTTGTGGTATCTACACACAATGGAATACTATTCGGCGGTAAGAAAAGATGATATAGGAACATTTGTGACAGCATGGATGGATCTTGAGAGTATGATGCTAAGCAAAATAAGTCAGACAGAAAAAGCAGAGAACCATATAATTTCACTGATATGTGGTATATAAACCCAAAACAACAAGAGAACAAGACAAACAAATGAGAAACAAAAACTCATAGACACAGACAATAGTTTAGTGGTTACCAGAGGGTAAGGGGGTTGGGGGGTGGGAGATGAGGGTAAAGGGGATCAAATATATGGTGATGGAAGGAGAACTGACTCTGGGTGGTGAACACATAATGGAATTTATAGATGATGTTATACAGAATTGTACAGCTGAAATCTATGTAATTTTACTAACAATTGTCACCCCAATAAATTAAAAATAAATTTTAAGAAGATTGAAATCATGCCAAGTATTTTTTTTCTGACTAAAATGGAATAAAACCAGAAATTAAAGGCAGAAAGAAAATTGGAAAATTTACAAATATGTGAAAATTAAACAACACTCTCCTGAATAACCAATGGGTCAAAGAAGAATTCGAAGAGAATACCTCAAGACAAATGCAAATGCAACATACAAAAACTTATAGGATGCAGCAAAAACAATATTAAGAGGAAAGTTTATAGTGATAAGAACCTACATTAAAAACACAGAAAGATTTTAGATCACAACCTAACTTTGCACCAAAAATAATTAGATAAAGAACTAAGCTCAAAGTTAGCAGAAGAAAGGAAGTAATAAAGATCAGAGCAAGAATAAATCAAATAGGAAATAAAAAAACAATAGGGAAAAATCAATGAAACTAAAGGTTTTTAAAAATGATTAAGAAAATAAAGAAATCTTTAGCTTGACTAAGAGAGAGAAGAGTCAAATGAATAAAATCAGAAATAATGAGGAGCCATTACAACAGATGACACAGAAATAAAGAGGATCATAAGAGACTACTATGAACCATCATACATCAAAAAGAAACCTAGAAAGTAAGACTAGAAATTAAATGTAAAACAACCATATGATCCAGCAATCCCACTTCTTGGTATTTATCCAAAAGAAGTGAAATTAAGATCTTGAAGAGACTTGCAATCCTATATTCTTTGCAGCATTATTCATAACAGCCAGTATGTGGAAACAACCTAAATATCAAAACATGAATGGAAAAAGAAAATGTGGTATATGCCTACAATGAAATATTGTTAAGCTTCAGAATATTATTCAGAACCTGGACTAAGTTATGTTAAATGAAATAAGCCAGACACAGAAATACTACTATTGCATGATTACATTTGCATGAGGTATCTAAAATAGTCAAATTCATAGGAGCAGAAAGTAGAATGATAGTTGCCAGAGACTGAGGGGAGGAGAAAATGTGGAGTGGCTATTCAACTGGTGTAAAGTTTCAATTATTCAAGATGAATGAATTCTAGAGATCTATCGTAAAACATTGTATCTGTAGTTAAAAACGCTTTATAATACACTTAAAATTTTATCAAGAGGATAGATTTTATGTTGAGTGTTCTTACCACAAGAAATAAAAAAGAAATTTGGCATGTGTCAAAGTTTCATTTAAGTGATTAATGGAAAAGGAAAATAGAGGGATCATCAGAATAACAAAGCTAGTTCAATGAAGTTATGAGAAAGTTATGAGAAAGTACTAACTTTAGTTAAAAACATCTGTACCCTAATCAATTGTTAGTCAAAATTACATTTTTTGAGAGATTCAGATAAGTTTCACATAGGCCCGAGTATGACATTTAAAAAATTATACAATTATCTCTTTGCCTTATTTTCAAGTTTTAGATAAATTTACCTGAACACTGCTCTGCCATTATAAATAAACTGAATATTATTCTAGATAATGTATGCATGTCCATGTCCTCATACACACATAAAAGGTGATCTCAGGTTTTTGTGCTAAGATCATTAATTGAACTTGTAGCTTAGTTAAGTGCCTTTTATAGTTTTTAAAGGTAATTGAAATAAAACATAAGCTTAATATATAGCATACTTATAGAGCCATGACTCATATACTAATGATAAAATAATTTATATTATTATACCAATTCAGTGGTAGCTATTAAACATAGTCTTATCAACTGGGTCTTTATATTGTGTAGATTCTTTTCTATTTGGCCTGATTCATTTAAGTAAGTGCAGTGAGTAATGCATCATAAGCCTTTTGGATGCACTGTCAACAAAACCAGAAAGAAGCTCACCTAATTAATTTGTCTGGAGATTATGAAAAGAATCTAGAGCTGCATTTTCAATAGTCTTTATCACTCCAGAGATTTGTTTTCTACTACTCTTATCAGCTTATCTATTCTGAGGCTAAGAAACTGCAACTAAGAAATTAATCTCTACCAGGTTTTACCTGCAATACCTATAACTGTAAATGAATTCCTCTTTTTTGCAGGTTTCCCCAATTCAATGAAATTCTTAACCTTCCAGGAAGCAATCTTCTTTACTACCAGCTAAAAGACATAGACTTCCCTAGAGGTCTTTGTAGATACTGATTCTACATACAGTAGTCCCCCTTATCTGTGGTTTCACTTTCTGTGGTTAACGATGGTTTGAAATATTAAATGAAAAATTCCAGAAATAAACAATTTACAAATTTTAAATTGCATGCTGTTCTGAGTAGCATGATGAACTCTTATGCTGTCCCCCTCTGTCCCCTCTGGGCTGTGAATCATGCCATCTTCCAGCCTATCCAGGCTGTTTATGCTACCCACCCATTGATCACTTAGTAGCCATCTTGTTTATTAGATTGACTGTTGCTGTTTCTCCGTGCTGTGTTTAATATATAGCATACTTATAGAGCTTAATATATAGCATATTAAGGGTTTAAGTAACCCTTGTTTTATGTAATAATGGCCCCAAAGTGCAAGAGTCGTGATGCTCCAATTCAGATATGCCAAAGAGAAGAACTAAAGTGCTTCCTTTAAGTGAATAAGTGTGTACACTACAATAAGACATTTTGAAAGAGAGAGACCATATTGACGTAACTTTTATTGCAGCATATTGTTATACTTGTTCTATTTTATTGTTAGTTATTATTGTTAATCTCCTACTGTGCCTAATTTATAAATTAAACTTTATCATAGGTATGTATGTATAGAAAAAACATAGTATATATAGGGTTGAGTACTATCCACAATTTCAGGCATCCATGCGCCGTTTGGAATGTGTCCTCCATGGATAAGGTGGGATTACACAACTCTTATTCCTTAATGGTGGGCCTTTCATACATGATTAAATGGAATTTCTTCTCCGATAAGACATTATCAGCATGCCTTTGGTTGCACAATGGATCCAGTTATACCCTGGCCTAAAAACTGATTCTTTAAAATCCTTTGTAAATAATCACAATATAATTAAAGGTGAAGAGTCTCAGTTCAGGTAGTTGTAATTAGAGCTATTCACTCTCCTAAGTATTTTGTAAAGAAGGCAATCAATGTCTTACATGTTTCCATAGAATCATCATAGATTGTCAAAGATTATATCTGCATAGACTGATTATTTACACATGAATTACAATTAGAAATTGTAAAATCTGAACTTAGTGAGATCTTACTTCTTTTTGTCCAAGATCTGTTGTGGTTTTTATAAGCTTAACCAAACATAAAAGCATTATTTTGGATTCCAGTAACCAAACTCATCATCACCTTTACGTTCCCTTGATGATTCATTCACTTATAATCTATACTAAGATTTCTCAGAGGATATTTTTACTTAATTCTGAGGATCAGCGTGTATAAAAACATTATAAGAGTGTTTCTTTTAGTGTGCACAAATACAACCTGTTAAACTAAGCATTAGAAATAGAACAAGAAAAAAGAAAAAGGGAAATCTTTTATGTTCATTACAAAACAGAACATTAAAAACACTATCAGCAATATTTTAGAACAAATAATCACATAATTTTTCCTCATTGATTTTATTCAGTCCTATGTAACTTATTTATATTATGTTGGATCTTTCGTAAAGTTGTCTCCTGGATTAAAGCAGTACTGTGAATCCTGATTCAGGCCTCTGGTGAAGTTTGATAAGTGCTGTTTATAGTGTTGACGTCAGCTTGCTTTGGAAAGACTGTATTCATGAGTCTTTTCCTTGCAGCATTGGTAGGACCTACTATAACCCTCTCCTCCAAAATTCTAAGATGATCCTTCTTTGCTATTTCTTTTAGAAGGGCTCATTTCTGGCCTATAGCTGAAAATGGAGGCCTTCATGCAAAGCGAGAGAAGATACCACCTATTAATGACAAAAATGAAAATTTGGGTAAATTTTTATGAATAAGAGAATGAGGAAAATTTGGGAAAACAAGTAAATAAGCTATGCCAACGAAGAAAATTAATAGAGTCCCAAAAATAAAAAAGGTAAAGACTCTAAGAAATAACAAAAATACTGAAGTATCAATACTCAAATATAAATAAGTAAAATACTCAAGTGTAAAATGAGTTTGGAGAATTACTGAGGAAGTAGAAAGTGAAAGAAAAGAAAGGAAAGGAATGACATTGAGGTCATTGTACTTAGAATAAATAGGGTTATAGTTTATGAAAACAGTTTCAGATTTGTTGGAAAAAGAATTATAAATATATCAGCCAATGAAGACTTTATATACTTAGAGTTAACCTGTGAGGATTAAGTGAGATTAATATTTTGAAAGCAGGAGTCAGTCAGACGGGAGGATTTCTGTTGATTATAGTGCTCTTAAACAATATCAAAGAGTGATTTATTCAATATGTTAGTGTCTACTTGGAAATTACTGTGAAAAAAAAAAAGGGAAAAAGCCATGTCAAAAAATTACTGTTAAATGAAATGAAGCTCATTGATTTTAAGGAAGCTCATTATTCCCCAAAATAGCTTTTCGGCTATTTTTTGAATACTTTTTCTATCCTGTCCATTGGCTGTTTAACTACAGCTAAAAGTCTGGGTAGGTATATAATTATTATTTTTCCAGATGAAAGTTAATGGGCTTGGAGCCAGATTTAGTTTCCTAAAATGAGAATACATTTAGAAGAAACTAAATATGAAAGACATGTTCATCCATTTTTCCAAGATAATAGTTAGGAGGCCCCTCAACCCTGTGGCCAGAGAAAAGAATAAACCCATCTCTTGTCTTTTCTTTTAGTGTAAACCCCACTAATAAGGTAACCTAACACCTGTTCATGTCCATCTCCTTAGTCTACTCATGTCCATATGGGTACTTTTCTCTTCTTCCAAAAGCCCTCATTCCATCTTTGCTCATCTTTGCTCATTTAACTGCCAAGATCTAACTCCAAGTATACTTTCTCTGTGAAGTCAGTTCTACCTCTCGCTTTTATTTATCTTCCATTTACAGTCCAAACACAGTATTCAGAGGATATTCCATGGTGCCCAGAATTTCTGAGTCAAATGATACTTCTTTGGTAACATAAAAGTCACACTCATCTGATAGTCATTGCAATCTCACATAACGGAAAAAATTCATAGGATGAGCGTTCCCAGTCTTTTACCTCCTCCTGCCTACTCCAAAGGATTGTGACTTCATTTGGTGACTTCCTCTCCCCAGTTCTCCAAGTTGCCAGGTGATTACTTTTGCACTTTTTCATGCGCATTCAAGAGGAAGAGGGAAAGGGAAGAAATAAGGACTTTGCCTTGAAGGAAGAAAGTGTATGCCTCAAGTGATGAGAAGAGTAGATGCAAGGACCAAAAAAGTGTTAAAGAAGTATAGCTTCAAACTATAAATCACTTTTTATTAATAAGTCTTTTTATTCTACCAGTGAATAATATAACAACAGCACAAGTATTTTTTCCCACACACAAATGATAGTTTTGACTTACCCATTGATTACCTTATGATTGTTTTTTTTTCCTCTTAACAATAAAGATTTTTCACTGGGCAATTTATATCATTTTACCTAGTCTCTTGTAACTCCCAACATGTTTGATGAGAAAGTTGACTAAAATATATGGTATAATTTTTGCCTAGGGAATTTTTTTTTCTGTGTTTAAACAGAAAGTTCTAAGAGTACTGGACTCATAACCTGTTTTTCAGTGCTACGCTGTAAAAGTGTTTATGTACTAATACTAAATACAAACTATAAATCTTATTTGTGGTGTTTAAAATATTCTAATAGGAGTCTTAAATAATTCTTAAATTACTTTTGTTTTGCCTGACAATGTTCTTTTGATGACAACAAAATTTGGGGACTAATTTCATGGGTTAGGGTTTCATAACTGCTCCATTTGGTATCAATTTGTTGAGAAAATATGTGCAACCCAAAATCAAGAACATTTTCTTGGAGTGGGGAGAGAGGATATTGTATAGCTTTTTGAAGCGGAAGGTTTGATTCCAGTTCTCAAATATACAGCTTGTGCAACTTTGGGCTAAATATCTAAATAATCTAAGCCTTAAACATCTTACATATCTCATTTTATTATTCTGTAAAAGAAAAAGAATAATAACAACATGATGATAATGATGATAGTTCCTAACCCACAGATTAGTTGTGAGGATTAGATGAGTTTAAAGTACCTAACGACATGCCTGACACCAAGTAAATAAATACTCATTAATATTAACTATTTTTATGAGTGCAATCTATATATGGTTAGTCCCTTTGGAAAGAATGCTAATGGAAAGGGGATTAATTAGTTTAGCTAAAGTGGTTCAAGAAAGGAGGTTACTTCTTATCACATTACATTCTCATTCACTTTTGCCTTCAAAATTGTATGAAATATGCATATTCACTGTAGAAAAATCATAAAATATAAAAAAGGAAGAAGGAAAAAGTCATCTGAAGCATCATCTTTAAAAAATAATTACTATTAATGTTTTTCTGTATGTTCTTTTAGATTTTGTGTGTGCATGTATCAATCATACTTTTTGATTGATATTTGTTATAAAAAATAGGACACAATTATATATAATGTTTTACAAACTGTTTCTTACACTTAATATGTCATAAATATTTTTCCATGTGAATAAATATATATATATATATTTATACATATAAATATGTATATATATAAATGTATATATATAATATGTTCATCTGAAATCTCTGTACAGTATTCCCTTTTATGGATGTTTCATAATTTAATTAATATTGAAAGTACAGTTTTGAGCTGATGCCTAATTTGTGAGAAGGAAGCAGTCACATGAAACTAAAGTCAGAGGTAATAGCAATTTCTAAAGCTCTGACATGAAAATCAACTTTTTCAAGGGACTGGAAGAGGGCCTGTGTGATAAAGAGGATTTCGAGCAAAAGAATGACATGATCTGTTTATCACAACTTTTCAACCAATTCACTAGCTTGTGAAGACTAGAATGAAGGCTAGGGGATGGGAAGAGTGGAAGCAGAGACCAGTTAGGGAGACTTTTGCAGTTTTTCAGGAAGAGAATGATGGTACGTTGGACCAGGATTGAAGCTCTGCTGTTGCTATCTTGAAATTCTTAGTAATTTATTTTTGAATTTGAGTTTTGTAAGTGAAAGTTTGATGGGACAATAGATCGTGCACAGAGCAGAGGAGATACATGCATCATCTCTTGCTGTCCCAGTTGCATACAGAACTTATAGTGCCCCATAAGCCCAAAATTCTGGAAGGATCACCATATGTGGAGTTCAGCAAGACTCTGAATGAGTACAGAGTAAGTATGTTATATCTGAGACTGAATAAGCAGGGGACACTGACAAGAAAGCTTTCCATTTGAACAAAGCTTTTTGTTTGAACCAGAACTTGCTTCAAAGTCAAAAAGAAGGCAGTGGTGTTCTACAAAACATGAACTACCAAGGAACTCTATCATATCTTCTCTTAATTGTATTACTTCCTTGTATTAGCTAACCACTTACACTGAAAACGATGACAAAAAAGAAACAAGGAAGATAAGGCAGCCCTTTTTCCTTTTCTTATTTGTCCCTCCTTTCTTATCAGTAAACTAAGGATAGAGAGCATGGTAGAATGTGCATGTATGAAGAAGTGAAATAGAAACAGTTGAGTTAGTTTTGTGCAGTGTTTCCACTATTCTGATAAGAATAAAATACACATGTATAAACTAGAAACTATGAATTGTTTAATTTCAGTGATTTTATGTACAAGTTAAGTGTTCTTATGGAGTACTTAAAACTGGCTTTGCACAATATATATGAACAATAAAATACGCTAATAATTTACATTTTAAATTTTTTTCAATCACAATGACATTAATTGCTATGGAGAAAAATTAAGCAAGAAAGAGGGACTCAGATTCGGATGTGAGGTTGGTTCACTGAGACTTTAAAATTTGAGCTAAGACCTGCAGGAAGTGAAGGAGCAAATTATGTGCATATCTGAGAGAACAACATTGAAAGAAGATGGAATCAGGGCTCAGAATAGCAGCTCTTAGAAACCTGCAGAGCCCAAACATACCCTAGAGGGAATGGCTACGGTGAAGGCCCTCAGGAATTTGCACAGCATGTCTGGAAAACAGCTAGGAGATCAGTGAGTTGGAGCAGAGTGAGCTAGAGGGAATGTGGTCAAAAAGAAATGAGAGATGAGGTGATGGGGGGCATGTATAACCTGTTGGCCCTTGCTCATGATTGTAGGGTCTTTCACTTTTACTTTGAGTAAGATTGGAATCATTGAAGGGCTGAGGGCAGAGTAGCGAAAAGAATGAATATATATTGATTGAAGTGCTGGCTCTACAACTTATCAGTCATATGACTTAGAGTGTGTTACTTAATAATTCTTCTGAGATTTACTTTCTCCTTTCAGATGGGGTTAATTATTGGACCCAACTCAGAAGGTTGTTAGAATCAAATATTATACTTTGCATAAAGTACTTAGCAGTGTTGGCCTGTTATAAATGCTCAATAAATATTATCTATTATCAATGTATTGTGATAATGAGAACTCGTGAAGAGTAACATTTTCCTTAGTGCGCACTTATTATTTCCCAAGAATCAGGTAAAGTGATCATATTAAAGTAGTTCCTACTTAGGTGAGAATGACAAATATACTTTAACCATTTAGAGTTATTTCCCATTTTAAACAAGGTTACTTATTAATCCACTCAAGTTAAAAGTAGTTTGTTTCACAGCTACATACGATGTCAAGAGAGGTAGTAGATTGTGGGAAAGGGGTGATCACTTTGTGAGGGGTATAAATGTCTATTGCATTGTTTTGTACACCTGAAACTAATACAAAAGAAAAAAAAAAGATTGAGCACACTACTTAGAGAAAGGGAATATAAAAAAAAAGACACAAATTGAAATTCTAGAGATGAAAGCTACAGCATCTGAAATGGAAAATATGCTGGGTAGAATTAGCAGCAGATTAGAATTGCAGAACAGATTAGTAAATTTAAAGGCATAGCAAAAGAAAGTCTTCCAAATGAAACAAAGAGAGAAAATTGACTGAAATAAAATTACTAGAGAGTAAATGAGCTATGGGACAACTTCCAGTGGCCTACAATATGTGTAATTATAGTCCCCAAAGGAGGGGAGGAGAATAAATATTTGAAGAATAATAGCTATAATTTTGATAAATTCAATGAAAACTATAAACCTAACAAATCCAAGAAACTCAGATTTCCAGCGCAAGAAACATGAAGAAAACAACACCAATGCCCTTCATTATTAAATTACTTTAAACCATCCATAAAATAATCTTAAAAGCAACCAAAGGGAGGAAAAACATAATTTTCACTGGAACAAAAATGAGTTGAGATCAGACTTCTTGTTTGAAATAATGCAAGTGATTGAAAAATGGAGACACTTCTTTAAAGCACTGAAAGAATAAACAATCAACTCCATAATTCTATGTGGAATGAAAATACTTTTCAAAAATAAAACTAATTAAAGAGTTTTTCTGTCATATAAAAGCTGAAAAAGAACAACAAACCTTCACAATGACTATCTTCCTAAAAAATGTTCAATGACATAAAGTGATATATAGATGATGTATTACAGGATTGTACACTTGAAACCTAAGTAATTTTACTAACCATTGTCACCCCAATAAACTTAATTTTTTAAAAAAAGTAGTTTGTTTCAGTGAAGCAAAAATATTAAAGTCACTCAGGAGAAAACATTCTGGCTAGACTACAAGGTTAACACTGATTAAGAACCTATCTCCAGTCTATTCCTCTAAATATTCTTTATAGTGTCTTCTTCGAATATTCCCTTTTAAACAGCTTTATTTAGACATAATTAGCATAAATTGCTCATGTTTAAAGTGTATAATTTGATATGTTTTGACATTTTAAACCCATGAAAACATCACAATCAAGATAACGAACATGTTCATCCCCATCAAAAGGTTTCTTGTGCCCCTTGGTCATCCCTCCTCTTCCCCCTTCTTACTTCCCACCATCAGACAATCACTGATTTGCTTTCTGTTACTATAGATTAGTTTGCCTTTTTGACAATTTTATATTAATAGAATCATGTAGTATGTGCTCTTCTTTGCGTGGCTTTGTTCATGCCACACAGTTATTTGAAAATTCACTCATATTGTTGCATTTGTCATTAGTTCATTCCTTTTTATTTCATTTGTTTATTCATCTGCGGATGGACATTTGGGTTGTTTCTAGTTTTTGGATATGCAAAATGCTACAAACATTTTGTAGAATTGGTATTATTTCTTCCTTAAGTGCTTGATAGAATTTACTGATGAAGTAATCATGGCCAAGAATTCTCTTTGTGAGAAAGGTTTTTTTTTTTTTTTACCACAAATTCATTTTCTTTACTATATGAGGCTACTCTTGAGAGTCAGCTTTGATGGTTTGTGTCTTCTAAGGAATTTGTCCATTTTGTCTGATTTTATCCATTTCACCAACCAAATCAAGTTAACTGATAATGTTGTTCAAGTGTATATATCCTTGCTGATTTTCCATTTACTTGTTCTATTACTTATTGAAAGGGTGGTATTTAAATCTCTGAAAATAATTGTGGATTGTCTATCCTTTGAACCCTATCACTTTTTACTTCATGTTCTTAAAATTCTTTTATTAGCATAAACGTTTAAGATTGTCATATCCTTTTGATGAATTGACCCCTATAATTAAGAAATGACCTTTTTTTTAATACTAGTAATATCCTTTTCTCTGAAACTTACTTTTTCTGATGTTAATATAACCACTTCTCCTATCCTTTGATTAATGTTAGCATGGTGTATCTTTTTTCCGTCCTTTTACTTTTAAGTTACTTACATCTTTACATATAAAATAAAATGTTTATAACCAGAATGTTGTTGTGTCTTCCATTTTAAAAGAAAACCTAATCTGACATTTTCTGTCTTTAGTTGGGGTGTTCAAACATTTATGTTTACTGTAATTATTGACATGGTTAGTGTAAGTCCATGTTCTCTCTATTTGTGTTTTATTTGTACCATCTGTTCTTTATTCCCCTTTTCTATCTTTCTTCCTTCTTTTGAAATAATTAATTTTTGTGTGTGTGTTTCCAGTTTTTCTCTTTTGTTGACTTTTAGCTATAACATTTTGTTTTGTTGTTTTAATGGTTGCTTTAGGATTACTAGTAGAGAGCTTTAATTTATCACAGTCAGCTATCAAGTTATATTCATTTCACATATTGTATAAGAACCTTCCAATAATATATTTCTATTTCTCCCCCTTAGTCTTTATGTTACTGTTGTCATGCATTTTCCTATTCCATGTGTTACAAACCCTAAACTACATTGTTACTATGTTTGTTTAAATAGTCAATTATTTCAAAAAATATAATAATTTTAAAGGGATTTAAATAATTTAAAAATATCTAACATTTCACCTATGTCGTTACTCCTTCTGTTGTTCTTCACTCTTTATGTTAATCCAGATTTTACCTGCTATCATTTTCCTTTCAACTAAAAGAATTTCTTCAACATTTTTTGTAAAATTATCTGTGAGTGATGACTTATTCAGGTTTTTAATGTCTAAAGAAACTTTACCTTAATTTTTGAATGATATTTTTCCTGGTTCTAGAAGTCTATATTGACAGTTTTTTCTTTTGGGAACTATAAAGATAATGCTCTGCTGTCTTCTCACTTTTGTCTCCAATGAAAAGTCTCATATATATATTTTTTCTTTTGTATATCACATGTCATTTTTTGGCTACTTTTGCAATTTCTCTTTATTATGGATTTTGAGCAATTTAGTTTTGATGTGCCTAGGTTTATGTTTCTTGCTAGGGGTTTCTTGCTAGGGGTTTCTTGAACTTCTTTGATTTATGGCATTCATTAAGTTTGGAAATTTTCTGTTATCTTGAAATATTTTTTCTGTTCCTACTCCACCTTTTCCTTAAAAGATTCCAATTAACTGTATATTAGGCCACTTAAAGTTATTCCACAGTTCACTGTTTCTCCTTTTATCTTTATGGATTTTTTTTTCCTGTTTCATTTTCTATAGTTTTTATCACTATGCTGTCACTAATCTTTCCTTCTTCAATGCCTAATTGACTATTAATCCAAACCATTGTATTTTTTTTTAATCTCAGGCATTGTAATTTTCAACTCTAAAAGTTTAATTTGAGTAACGAAATCGGTGAAAGAATACATAGATCTATGGAACAGAATAGGGAGACCAGAAATAGACCCACAAAATATCGTCAACTGACCTTTGACAAAGGAGCAAAGGCAATACAATGAAGCAAAGATAGTCTTTTCAACAAATGGCAGTCGAACTGTACATCCACATGCAAAAAAAGAAAAACAAAAGAGAAAGAAAAAAAGAATCTAAGCATAGACCTTACACTCTCCACAAAAATTATCTCAAAGTGGATCACAGACCTAAATGCAAAATGGAAAACTGTAAAACTCCTAGAAGATGACGGAAAAAAGCTAGATGACCTTGGATATAGTGATGACTTTTAAAAACATGACACCAAAGGCAAATCCATGAATAAAATAATAAGCTTGATTTCATTAAAATTTAAAACTTCTGCTTTGTGAAAGACAATACTAAGAGAATGAGAAGAGAAGCCACAGAATGAGAAGAGAAGCCACAGAAAAAAATATTTGCAAAAGACACATCTGATAAAGGACGGTTATTCAGGATATACAAAGAACTCTTAAAACTCAACATTAAGAAAACACACAACTCAATTGAAAAATAGGCCAAAAACTTTGTCACCTCACCAAAAAAGATAAACAGACGGCAAATAAACATATAAGAATATGCTCCACATATGTCATAAGGGAAATGCAAATTAAAATGAGACACCATTATACATCTGTTAGAATGACCAGCTTTCAGAATGGTGATAACAGCAAATGCTGGCAAGGATGTGGAGCAACAAGAACTCTCATACATCGTTGGCGGGAATGTGAAATGGTACAGTGACTTTGCAAGACAGTTTGGTGATTTCTTTACAAAATTAAACATTCTCTTGCCATACTATATAGCAATTAGCAATTATACTCCTTGGCATGTACCTAAAGGAGGTGAAAACGTATCTCCATACAAAAACTTGCACCTGGATGTTTATAGCAGCTTTAATCATAATTTCCAAAACTTGAAAACAAACAAGATGTTCTTCAGTAGATGAATGGATAAACTCTGGTACGTTTCGAGAATGGAATATTATTCAGCTCTAAAAAGAAATGAGCTATCAAACTATGAAAGGCATGGAGATGACTTAAATGCATATTACTAAGTGAAAGAAGCCAATCTGAGAGGCTACTTACTGTCTGATTCCAACTCTGTGACATTCTGGAAAAGACAAAACTATGGAGATAGTCAAAAGATCTAGGTTGAGTGAGGAGGGATGACTAGGCAGGGCACAGAGGATTTTAAGGCAGTGAAAGTATTCTATATGATTACCATAATGAAGGATGCATGTTATTGCACGTTTGTCCAAACCCACAGAATGTACAACACCAAGAGTGAATGAACCCTAGGGTAAGCTATGGGCTTTGAGTCATTAGGGTGTGTCAATGTAGGTTCATCAATGGTAACAAATGCACTGCTCTGGTAAGGGATGTTGATAATGGGGCAAGCTAGGCATGTGTGAGGTCTCAGCATTTATGGGGCAGCTATGTACTTTCCCATCAATTTTTCTGTGAACCTAAAAGTGCTCTAAAATAATCTTAATTTTTAAAAAGTTCATTTTGGTGTTTTTTTTAACACCTTTATCTGTTTACTTAAAATTTGAACGTATGGAATACAGTTATAATAGTTGTTTTAACGTCCTCACCTGCTAATTTTAATATCTGTATCATTTTAGGTTGGTTTTGATTGATTGGATGTTCTTCAAATTATGGGTCACATGGTTCTGTCTTTTCACATGGCCGGCGATCTTTGATTAGGTGCCCGATATTGTGAATTTTATTTCCTTGGGTTCTGGATATTTTTATATTTCAATAATTCTTGATTTTTACTTTAAGATGTAGTTAAGCTACTTACAAAGAATTTGATCTGTTTGGATCTTGCTTTTCTGATTTGTTAGGTGGGACAGGACTGGGGATCATTCTAAAGATAATTATTCCCACTACTGAGCAAAGACCTTCCTGAGTACTTTGCCCAATACTCTGCGAATTGTGAGCTTTTCCTGCCTTGCTGGTGCACTCAGGTATAGTTCCCAGGCAATTTCCTCTAATCCTTGTTAATGGTTCTTTCCTTAGCCTTAGATTCCTCACATGCATAAGTACTCGATTGAATACTAAAGGGGGGACTCTGCAGATCTCTGGAATTCCTTTCTGTTTAGTTCTTTCTTCAATTTTACTTTGTTCTGAGAACTGTGAGTATATTGCCTTCCTCAGACTCTCAGCTTCATCTCTTTTATTCAGGAAGACCACTCGGAATCTGGTCAGGTTACTCTCACTGCTCCTCAGTCGGGGAACATTCTCCAGGGAGTAAGCTTCTGCAGTTGTAGGTTGTTCCTCATTTGTTTACTGTATCTTAGGAATCACTGAGCTTGGATGCCTGATATCAAATGCTTATGTGCCTTCTTAAAAATACATACCTTTATTTTTTGTCAAAAGTTTTAGTTGCGTCAGGTCGGAGGGTAAACCCTACTCCATGGTAACTGGAAATTGAAATTTTCCTTTAACCTTAATACCCAATTTTTCCTTAAATTTCCAAGACTTTGAATGCCCCCATTCCCATCGATTTTACCCAAGCTTTCCACACTTGTCTCTGTCTTACTATACCCTCTCATGGGTGATCACTCTCAGAGAGAATTTACCCATTGTTTTGAATAGTATTTACATATATTAACCTGATTTTAAATTCATTCAATATGTGAATGTTTATCAGATTCTCCCTAGGCCACTGGTTTTTCTTTATAGAACCACGAACTCTGCTCGGGAAAGCTCGTTAATTCATCTCAAGGTAGGTACCTGGTCAACATAACCAAGCCCTAAGAAATAACTAAAATGGCTTTTAAATTTTTAGAGTTAGGAAATGTGTCTGTTTATTGTGTGCTTGACCCATCAGTAATGTAGATGTTGATGATGATGATGGTAAATATTCATAGGGAAACTGTGGGTTTTATTAATTGACTTAAGTGATGATTTACTCTTTGAAAAACAACTGAAATAAATGTACTTTGAAGAAAAATCATCTTCTCTTTCTGATAAGTTTTTTTATTTTTCTATGTGCATGTGGGGGTGGGCACATACACACACACTCAAGTTTTTTAGTGAAAACTCGCTGTATCCCCACTGCTATCTGATGTAGGAATTGCTTGAACCTACCACTCTCTTACCTCCAAGCCTTTACACATGCTGCTTCCCATGTCTAAAATGACAGCTCACCTATTTGTTTAATTAACTCCTCATACTTCAACTATTAGTTCAAATATTACTTTCTTAACATTTTTTAAAATACCTCTTAGACCTAATTTTGATCTCCTTAGTCTGCATTCTCTGAGCTCCTTTCTTCTTATACAACTTGTTGTTTCTTACTTAGAGTTTGTCTTTCCCACTAAACCATGAACTCTAATGAGGAAAGGGACATTGATTCTTTTTAATAATAATGTATATCCAGTGCCTAGAAGATCTCATAGTGAGTGCCCAATGAAAATCGATCATACTGATTTAAATTTCCTTTAGATTTGTCAAGCTAAGAAAATATTTAATTATTTAAAAAATTAATGACCAAGAAAATATTTCTCAGCACTTGCTTTAAAGTCGCTACTAAGATGTGAAGACACTGAAGGGCATAACAAAAAACCCCAAACTACATGAGCTTTGACATCAAGACAAAGTTGGGGTTGAAATTTTGGCACCATTTCCTATTAGCTAGGTGACATGGAGTAAGTTATTTGCTTTCACTGAGCCTCAGTTTTTAAATTAAATTAATTTTATTTTATTTTTGTTTTGCATTGAAACAATAACAGCTTCGTCTTAGAGTTGTCATGACAATTAAATGTCAGGCTACCTATCTAAAAGTTTCTAGCACAATGCTTAAAATACAATAGATACTCCATAAATGCTAACTTTTCTAAATTTTGCCACTCCATTTTACTCTTCTTCATTCTCCCCTTCTTCTGCTTTATGTCAATGATTTTTTCCTACTAAGGAGAATTCTGAGAGAATTATCAATACTATGTATAGTAACAGATGGCATAGCAGAAATTGTTGCCTTCTCTAGATCATTGGTAGGAATTTAGATAAACACAGAATCACAGAGAGTCAGAATTGAAAGAGGCCTGTAAGCTCAAAATCCTCATTCAGATGAAGCATTAATATCCAGAGAGAAAAAGTGAATTGGTCAGGGTCCAAAAACAAAACTGTGAGGTGTTTTTGGAAAGAACACATCTAAGTAGCTCAGGGTAACTAAATTTATAAGCTTGTTTGTTCTCAGATTATTTGCCATCAACTGATATTCTTAAATACAGCCTTATGTTGAGTCCTGTTAAGATGGTACTTATGATGGAGTTGAAGTTGTCAAACAAAAATGCGGACGTTGGGTCCAATTCTATCCTTTCCCTTATTTCTAAAAAGCTATGACTCCTTATGTAAAAAGTTCAGGCAACCGTCGATTTCAGATAGAATTCTTGCTGCGTGTTTATTGTTTCGAGCAGCCCATCTGCTTAATCCTTACCATTAACTGTGCCTAATTCTATGGTGTAAAGCAGTCAAGTGAGTAGCAGACCTACAAAGTTTTGTCCATATGTTGTGCTGTGGGGGTGAGAGGGGTGGTTAGGAAAGAAATGATGAACTTTAGTGTCAGACAGCCCTGATAGAAATCAGGCCGTTGATATCTAATGACTATGTGTTGTTCCTTTCAGTTGATCTCTGGGATCAGTGCCAAAAAAATAAATGAGAACCAGAGACCAAATTAAATGTTGCCTGATCATTATGTCAAAGACAAAAGCAGGAAGATAAAAATCTCAAAGCCAAATAGATCCAGGACAA
This sequence comes from Rhinolophus hipposideros, assembly GCF_964194185.1. Classification (NCBI taxonomy): domain Eukaryota; kingdom Metazoa; phylum Chordata; class Mammalia; order Chiroptera; family Rhinolophidae; genus Rhinolophus; species Rhinolophus hipposideros. The sequence continues at coordinate 65,147,898 of NC_138056.1, read as the reverse complement.
AGGGGCAATCATGACAGCTGTAACCATAGTGTGGAACTAAGAAGTGGAACAAATGAAGCTAAACTTGCTGACCATATGTTCAGAAACAGGGGGCCTCAGAAAATGTTCTGGGCTTAGGATCTGGTGATGGGCTATCACATCCTTGCTCAGTTTCTTGTTAATGGGGTGACTTGGGGAAGGTATCCTATTTTATCTGAATTTCAATCTTCTCATCTGTTAAATGGAGATAATGATACCCCCTTTTTTCAAGATGAGCACATATTAGTTCTCTAACAGCTTTACTCGATCTACTAACTTCCTCCCACCCTCAGCACACAACTTCCAGCTTCAGTCTTTCGAGGACCTCCTTGTTCTTGCTAGAGCCCTGCCCATGACAGGCAATGCTACTGTACTTTAGCAGAAAAATACAATGCAATAGCAAGAATGCAGGATTCTTCCTAAATCACTCTAGAGTTCTAATCCTTCCTCTGTTCATGAATGATCTTGTAAAATAATATTTTTCTTTTCTGGGCCTCAGTTTATTCAAACTCACAAGGTTGTTGTGAGGATTAAATGAGATAATGCTCACAAAGTCCTTAATGCAATGTCTGGCACACAGTAAAGATAGAAAAATATGCATTATTATTGTTGCTAATATTGTCAAAGTATACATTTAAACATTTAAAAACATATAAAAGTATATGGAGCACATGTCAAAGATCTGTTTAACTCATTAACGAGGAAAGCAGCAGAATGATAAAGGAGACTCTGAAAGAAAGAAGTATATATAGTTGGTGAAATTAAAAACGATGAAATAAGGTTGTTAAGTTATATACAAAACTGTTAATGCCATAGGAAGCCGATAAAGTGGCAAAGACCGATGATGTTTTTTTTTTTTACTGGACATTTATTATTTTTATCTTGACTGGACAAACATACCTCACAAGTTATCAATCTTCTGTAAGTTAACACTTAACTTTACACAGAATCGGAGCCCTAACTAATAATAAATATTAAGCCAGACTAAACAACAACGCTGGAGAATCAGGAGACACACGGCAGGCTTGTTAGAAATTGCTCTAATATAATCATGAAAGATCTGGCCGTGACCTTCTTGCTTTATTTCTAAGTTTTAGATAATTATTATTGCTTTGGATTTGGTCAATAAATCATTGGTCTGACTGAGACTTTGGTGTTCTGGAACCTGGGCTTTGGTGATCAAGCTAAAATTTCTCACCCTTTGAGTCTTTGAAACCACAGTCAATCACCATAAATATCTCTGTGTTTGAACTTTGTGAGGACATTTAGAAATGAGGAAGGGAAAAGAAACAGGAGCCTGGAAAAGAAACAAGTTTAGTTTTCATTTTCACATAAGGTGTGAGCTCTTTTTCTCGGGTATTTAGAAGTGGGGAAGGCTTCACATTTGCAGCAGCCATCTGCATGGGCACATAAAACAATCCTGTTTATATCTGACCAACATACTCCTTGAAGCTCAACTGTTATCCTTTCCTCCCTGTCATCTTCAAATGAGTTTCCTGTTTGTTTTTTCAACCCATTCATTTCCCTTTATTCTTTATCTTGCTCTCAAATATTTCCCTCCTCCTTGTCTACCCTTCCTGGGTCTTTATATTTACTTCAAGCAGTTTTTCCTTTTTTTCCTTTTTATGACACTTCTCTCTTGAAGTGGTTGAAAGCAGAAAAGATGTGTTCTCTTTTCACTCTCTCTGATTCCTTTCTTTAGTTTGCTTGTATGATATCTATCTCCCAGCTGTTTCTCTGGTTGCCACTACCCAAACCCTTTGCTCCTCGATTTCTCCTTTTGGCCATTTTACTCATTCTTAGGTCTTAGTTAGAGGGAGGACAAAAAGAGAAGCGAAACTCAAGATAAATGACTACATTTTGGAGGAGAATCTTTAATTGTTCTTTAATCCTTGATGCCTTTTTTTTTATCACATTTAATAAATTAAACAAATAAAAATTACTTTTAAAACTGTAAAGATACTGATACTACCATAGATTTTAAAAGAAATATTTTTTCCATAAGACTGCCTCATTAATATAAACATTTTCATTTCTCTATTTTCCCTTTGTCTTCGGATATACATGTTTTTCCGCATGATTGTGAAAAGTATTCATTTTGTACATACATTTTAAAAATCTCTTTATTTAAGGTTGTGCCATGGCTATGTGAGCATATCTTGCAGGTGTAGTAAGGAGTAGACAAAAGCTGGTGATCTAAATAAAGTGTGGGGCACTATGGTCTTTTGGTGTGGGAAACAAAGACTGACCTGCAGGAAGCTGTGTCCATCCTCATGCAGGGTGTCATGTAGGGTTTGAGTTTCCTTGCTCTGAACACATGGTCAGGCAGCCACAGTTCTGCCTTCTACAAGTAGACAGTCAGCAAGGGACTTGTTTTCTAAGTCATTTGGAGAAGAAGGACAAACTAGTTAATAAAGAACATTCTAATAAATGAACAAAGAACATGTATTGTGTGAATGGAATTTGGCACATATTGTATAGCAGTGAAACCTGAGATCTGGAGTGAGATCTGAGTTCAAGTCCTGCCACTTGCTAGTTGGGTAACCTAGAGTAAGTCACTTAAGTTCTCTAGGCTTTAGTTTCTTCTATACAGTGGACATATTAATAGAGATATTGATCACCATTTTGAGGATACTATACAAATATGATGTCGACAAAGACATATGTTATATACACTCTGTGACAAAATGCATTATTATAATTGCTGAGGAAATGTTCTAAATCTCATGTAATCACTTTTTTTTTCTGTTCATCAAGAATGTTTGTATTGAGGAAGTGAAAATTCAAGGTTTACTATAGATCTGTATGATTACTATTTTTTTCCACAATCTCTTCCAACTTACAGGTAGATATCTGCTGGACAAATGGGAATAATTAAAACTGTACCTAATTAAAACCAGTCTGTTACTGAGATAGGACTAGATTAATAGATCAATGAGATAGTGTGCAGTTCAGAAATAAACCTGCATCTATAAAGAACTTCAGTATATGATAAATATAACATTTCAGATCAGTGGCCATTTGGATTAAAATATACCCTGAATGAAATATGAAAGGCCCACATTACTAATGACACTATTTAAAGAAGGGCCCCAAATTTTTTTTGAAAAATTTACTAAATTATACAGGATGGTGAAATACATTTTCCCAAATTCTTGATGAAATCAGAGAAAAGGTACTTTAAAATCAATACAAGAAAAATGCTGTAAAAAAAAAGTGCTATAGGGAATAGAAATTTAAAAGCATTTTTGGAGGAAAGAAAAAGGGATGGATTATTGGAGACAACCAAGAATAACTAGATATTTTAGGAAAAGCAGCAGAAAAAGAGAACCTAGAGGTAGACAGAAAAATCAGAACCACTGATTCAGGAAACAAAAATGAACTTGAGAACACTCTAATCTATTATTGTTAGAGATGTTTAGGAGACTATTTCAGCCTTAAAATAGGAATAGGCTGCAATGAAGGAAGAAAAATAAGAAATGGTTCTTATGTAAAAAAATCATGATTGTTAAATTTTTGTCAACAGAGGATTGAAGGCCAAGTAATAGATCTAACAAATGAAGATAATGACATTTCCAAAAATGCAGGGAAAAAGCCAAAAAGAAAACAATAAAATTATGAAAGAAAAATAAAATGTTACAGAGCTCAAATGTAGAAGTTATGAGGATATGCCACAAGGTCTCACAAGCAATGTTACAAATTCGTAAAATTTTACTTTATTTCCTCCCATCCTAAAAGTTTATGGAGGTAAGCGGAAAATGAAGTAGAAGGCAAAGGCTGGTGTAAGTCCTCCACTCTAGCAGGCCTGAGCAGGGAAAACAATAAACAGATTGGGAGTTTTCTAGTCCTCTCTGTTGTTCTGCTATGTTTAGAGAAAGGCTATTGCTCTTTTACAAAACTGAAAAGGAATAGGCACTAACACTCAAATCGTACTCTTTTCTAGTTTTTATCTTTCCTTGAGGAGAGGAGAGGTCTAGTTATGTGAATACTCCCCCAGACAATTTATACAACCTCACCTATAGAGAAGCTCGGAGATGTGGATTACAGAATCAAATAAAGGGCATGAGGTTGCGTCAGCCATTTTGTAAGTTCAGAGCAGAAAGGAAACATTGATTTTGTGTCTTGCATGTTTTCCTCAGAGTGGAAGGAGGGAGTGAAAGCAGGACATGGTGCTCTGTCAAGGGACTAGATTTCACCAGTTTCTCAAACTAGAGTGCATGAATTCTTCATGGTAATTGAAATAAAATTTCTGTACGATTTGAAAATAATCTAAGCACATGAACACAAACACGTTTTGAGCCATCCAATGATTACCCGAGTACAGCAACACTATTCTGGGTTAGAGTGGAGCCTTTGGATTTATACCTTTATTGGCCTCAATCAGAAAGGAAAAGAACAGTGGGGAAAAAATTAATATATTAGTGAAGGCCAATGGCATCAAGATGCAGGCTGTGAACAAAAGTTTCATAGTAGCTTAAATAACTGTGCCGGGAACATAAAGTTCTCTCGTAGTGCATAGTAGCACAGGCTGCCAAACCTGAAAGATTCGTGCTCTGGCATTCAGTACCACGTACTTAGTCCCAGAGTAAAGAGTGATTTCATTTCAGCAAAGCAACATCATCCGTTACATTGAATATAGAGAGCTAATATGAATTATATTGGTGCTATGAGTTTATAGGTGTGTGAGCATAAAGAATTTATACCCAAGTTTATGTTTGTACATATTTAAATAGCATTCCAATAAAAGTAATTTAATTAAAAGCAAAAGTTCGTCGTAAGTACTAGTGTTTTTATTAGCCAGGAAACACATCAAATTTTATCCAAGCTAGCTGACTCTAGTGGTTCCTCCAGGCCACAAAGGTTGTTGCATGTGATTGAACTGGAGTAACATCAAGGGCTCATGTGACTTGGCTCTGGGTTTCTTCCTGAGACAAGCCCCTCTAGGGTATCCTCTGCAATTTCTCGCCAGTTCTTTTTTTGTTTTAATTTTCTCTTCATGACTAAGTCTCTCTTTCCTTGGTGTTACTTAGTCGTGCACACTTTTCAGCAGATGGGAGAATGAGACGTTTGGAAGGGCAGGCTTGGGATCTCCTCTGAAAAACGGTCTTTCGTGGCTTGTAACTAGTTTAAAACAAGGTTGCCTGGTTCCCAGACAATGTAAGAAGCCTTTGAAAGTATCCCAACCATCCTGTGGGCAAGACTAGTGCTCTGGTAGGAATCATAACCACTCTCACCCAATGGAGAGTTGGCAAAATCCTTTTCTTTGAGACAAAGACCTAAGGGCTTCTGGAACTTTTATGGGGTAATTGTTACTCAGGTGGGAAGTTGGTGCATAGTTCAAATTAAACTAGAAAAACAATATATGAATTTACGATGAGACTATAACTATTTTAGCAGATGAAGTTCTCCTACATTTTGATTAGTGCCTTCTCTTCCTATAGTCACATTATAATTGCTGTGGTCTGAATGTTTGTTTCCCACCAAAATCCAGGTGTTGAAATCCTAACTCCCAAATGATGGTGTTAGAAGGGGGGGCCTTTGAAAGGTGCTTAGGTGACGAGGGTGGAGCTCTCATGAATGGGATGAATGCCCTTATAAAAGAGACCCCATAAAGATCCCTTGTCCCTTCTACCATGTAAGGACACAATGAGAAGTCAAGAAGTCACCGCTATGAAGCAGGAGAGGGCCTTTGACAGAATGTGACCATGCTGTTGACTTAATCTTGGATTTCCCAGCATCCAGATTGGTGACAAATAAAATTCTGTTGCTTATAAGCTGCCCAGTCTGGTATTTTGTTATAGCAGCCTAAATGGACTAAGACCATGATCAAAGGATTACTTGATGAACAGATAATCAGAACCAGGGGAATTAGCAGGATTATTTATCTAGTTTGATGAGAACTTGATGGACTGACCCAGCCATCTCCATCCCAGGGATGGGAACTTGGCACACAGAGCTCGGAGACACCCCCGTCCTGGATTGTGGTTGTGTGAGCCCAGCCAGCATTTGCTTCTGGGTCATGCTTTGAAACTTTTCTTTCTGGACAGTCTCTTTCTGATTAATGCATTGTTTCTTTAAATGTATTGCTGCCCTAAATCTTTGTTTTTAAGGCAGCCTTATATAAGTCAGCTTTGAGCCACTGTGTGTTGAAGCTAATCTTGTTAACTTTATTTCCAAATTCTTAGCATCTCCTTATTGCTTAGATATGAGTTCTCACAATTAAGCTCCTGAACTCATCCTAGAAAAAGTGCTAATTAACTCATGTTGAATATCTTCACTATGTTCACCTTCGAAGTACTCCCCCTGGGAAGCTAAACACTGATGCCAGCACCTAGTCCACCCTTCAGAGCAATTTTGGAACTCTTTTTCTGGAATGGCCATCAGAGTTGTCATCGTATTACCCTTGATGTCCTGAATGTCATCAAAGTGTCTTCCTCTCAATATTTCGTTTATCTTTGGGTAAAAAAAGCAGCCATTGGGGGCCATATCAGGTGAGGAGGGAGGGTGTTCCAATACAGTGATTTGTTTACTGGCTAAAAACTCCCTCACAGACAGTGCCGTGTGAGCTGATGCATTGTGGTGATGCAAGAGCCATGAATTGTTGGCAAACAGTTCAGATGGTCTAACTTTTTCATGCAGCCTTTTCAGCACTTCCAAACAGTAAACTTGGTTAACTGTACAGTTGGTAAAAATTCATAATAAATAATCCCTCTGATATCAAGAAAAGTTAGCAACCTCTTTGCATCAAGTTCGCAAACTTCATGGTCAGACCTGGTATATACAATGAGTGTGTGTGTGCATGTGTGTATGTGTCTGTAGATAGACACATACATAGATACATAGATAGATGATAGATACATAGGTAGATCTACATATAGTTTTATTTTTAAATGTAGAACTACACAGTGTATAGAATTTGCCATTATAACCATTTTAAGAAACCTGTTTCATGGCATTAAGTATTATCATCGTCTGATCCCTAACTTATCCCACCACCAGGCCCAGAAGTCACCATCTCAGCATCATCCCTGAGACCCCCATTCCCTGGAACACCATACACCACCGATCCTGATGAGGACTCCACCCCTGGACAGCCCCAGCAGTGGCCAAAAAAGGGGGCACCTGTGGGGGTGGGGAGGAGAGAGGGCAAAGGAGAGAGACGCAGGGAGAGGGAGAAAAGGAGAGGTGAGTAGCAAAAGACTACACCTCTTGGTACTCACCGGGTCCAGGCCTGTTTAGCTTCTGAGATCAGAAGTGACGGGCCCCTTAGGGTTGTCTTGTGATCACAGCCATTGGCAGCTGAGGCTGGTTACCCCAGAATCCCATGATGCACGGCCCTGCCACTCCAGGCTCCATTCCCCAGCAGGCTGCAGAACCTTGGGTCCCCCCCAGCCTCCTGTGGACAGGCTCTCCTGACCCATCGTCTAGTACTCTGTGGGCCAAACCACCAGGCTGCATCTTCTGAGTTCCCAGGAATTTGTGCACATTCGGGAGTGTGGCCAGTGGCATCACTGCCCAAAATAGCTGGAAGGGCTGAGAGGAAAGTCAAGACTTCTGTATTTCAATGCTGCCCCAGAGCTGCTATCAGAGCTGCTATCTTCTCTTACTCAGTATGAACCGCTCCTTCTAGGCTTTCCCCAAACCCAGTCATGTTGCAGGCTGGGATTCCAGGGACAGCACTAACTATAGCAAGAATTACAGGGTCTCACAGTGACCAGTCGCTTGCTGGACCAGGAACTCCCAGAGCACAGAGAGACTGTGTTGGGGCTCAGCACCCAGGACCAGAATGACTATCGCTGCCATCATGGAATGTTTCTGGTGACTCATCTTCAAAGATGGCCATCCATTCCTTTTCTCCTTACACACACACACACCACCACATCCCCCAGGCTTACACACACAGAAGATACATCCATACATATGTGTCTGTATGTGCATGTATATAGTTGAAAGACCACTGTAGTATGGACCCCTGTATTGACAACCCTAGTCAGTAAATGGGACATTGCCAGCAGCCCAGAAGCCACTGGTGTCCTTCCTGACAACAAGCCCTCTCCCCAGGGTAACCCATACCCTAACTTTTATCATGCTAAGTTCTGCTAAGTCTCAGAGTTTAACTCCCAGGTGGGCACCTCTCAGCTGAGGCATTGATTTTGCCTCTTTTAATGGATTCAGATGGATTATGTTGTGTGCCCTCTTTGGGGACTGGCTGCCTGGGCGATTCACCCTGCTCCTGGGAGCTGCCAGGGCTCATGCATTCCCATGGCTGTTTAGTGTTGTGGGCATAGGCCACGTTCATCCATTCTCCTGTTAGACACATGAGGCCCATTCCAGCTCAGGGCTCCAGGACCACACGGACCGCGCTGTGTCACACGTTTCCCTGCCACTGGTGTTTGTACCTCAGAGCAGAACTCCTGAGTCAAGGGTGCTCTGACCTTCCTGGGCAAAGCCACCATCTTTTGTAAAATGGAGCACTGTTGTATGCCAAGCCCTGTGCTGAGCTGGAAGATGGGTGGGGGCAGTGGTAATCAAAGCATGATTCAAAGAAATGTAAGGCCCAGCCTGGAGCGTGCTGTGGAGAAGGGCAGGCTGCCTTGAGAGGGATGAAGTGGGGAGACCTGGCTGAGTTTGTGGAGGGTGGACAGAGATGCCCCTCTCGTTAGGGACAACTGCTGAGAATAAACGATGGGCAGGCGGTGTTAACTGTGTGAAACACTCCAGGCAGGAGGAGGAGTGTGTGCAAAGACTCTGAGGCTGGAGAGGGTGTATCAGTCGCTCTGGCTACCAGGTCAAAGTGCCACAGAGGAGCAGCTTAAACAACAGAAGTGTGCTTTCTCACAGTTCTGGAGGCTACACATCAGCGAGCACTGTTGTCTCTTCCCCTTGTAAGGGCACTAGCCCTACAGGTTCAGGACCCCACCCCTATGACCTCATTTCACTGGAGCACCTTTTCCCAGGAGCCATCTCCAAGTACAGCCACACTGCGGGTTAGGGTTTCGATATCTGAATTGGAGGAGACAAACATTCAATCACCAACAGGACATGAGGGGCATTTGAGAAACTGGAGCAAGTGTGGGGAGAGCGGTTAGGCAGTGTCTGGGTCATCGGTTGTGGGAGAAACCACCCTGACATTTAGTGCTCTAAAACAATGACCTTCATTTATTTACTCAAGATTTCAGTTTGGGCAGAGCCCAGGGGACTGCACCTCTCTGCCCCATGTGACATCAGCTGAGGCCCTGTTCACAATGGCTAACACTGGGAGCTCAGCTGGGGTGATGGCCAGGGGCCTGGGTCCGCCTTCATGGGGCTTTGTGGCCTTCTTCCTCTCAGCGTGGTGGCTTGTTTAGAAGAACAACAAATCAGCAATTGCCAGTGATTTAAGGGTTAGGCCTGGCCTTAGTGGGAGTGTCATTCCTGCCATTGTAGAGGTAACAGAACCCAGGTACAGCTACTTAATATTGTTATGTTTTGTTTTGTAATAAAAATGCTATATATTTATGGTGTACGACATATGTTTGCAAATATAGTGAAATGATTACTACAGTCAAGCTAATTCACACATCTGTCTCCTGACATAGTTACTATTTGTGTATTTGTGTGTGTGTGTGTGTGTGTGTGTGACCTGAACCCTAATCTCAGCAGATTTCCACTATATACTACATTAGATCTCTAGACTTATTCATCCTACATAAGTACAACTTTGTACCCTTTGACCAGCATCTCGCCATTTCCCCCACTTCCTGGGCCTTGGTGACCACACAGACCTCATCTTCTCTCGGCCAGGTGTGGCAATAAACACTGTCACCTTTTATGTTTGGCACCATCTCCTGGGCTATATATATCTCCTCACCCTTGAAGCATATATTGGCCAGTTCTTTCTCCAAGCTAACACATCCCCCAAATAGTTCAGACACATAGTGAAAGCACACAAAAGATGTGAAAGTGGCACAAGCTGTCCCAAATGCCACTATCTGGGGTTTGTTCCTTTGTGGCCAGTGTACAGGGGTTCCATGAGTGGTTTTGTAGTGGAAGATGTGCATTTTTCTGGAGTGAGGTCCATGGCTTTGATCAGATTCTCTACCAGGAGATACTCTCAGACCCACAGGTTAAGGACTCAATCCCACAAGACTGCCCGCCCCATTCAGATGCCAATCACAAGTCCAGGATATCACCTGTGCTACTGACTGACTGGCTGTCAATCATAGGTTACCATACCCCCATCCCCATTCCTTGGGTTTGATTAATTTGCTAGAACAACTCACGGGACTCGGGAAACCAGAGTACTAAATTACCAGTTTATTATAAAGGATATTAAAGGATACAAGTCAACAGCCAAATGAAGAGCTAGATGGGAGCAAGTCCCAAATAAAGGAGCTTCTGTCCTTGTGGAGTATGGGGCCTAGCACGGTGGCACATCGAAGTATTCTAGTTCCCCAACAGGGAAGCTCCTTGCACTCTCTTCTTTTGGGTTTCTTGGAGACTTCATTAGATAGATTAATTAACTGATTGGCCACTGGAGATTGATTCTACCTCCAGCCCTACTCCCCTCCCTGGAAATCAGGGTGGGACTGAAATTTCCAATCCTCTATTCATTACCGGGTTCCCTGGCAACAAGCCTTCATTGTTAGGTGCTTTCCAAAAGTCACCCCATTAACAAAAACCCAGTGGTGGTGGAGAGACTCATCGTGACTAACAAGAAACTCATTTCACCTTGATAGCTCTGAAGTGATTTCGGGAACTGAGGCCAAGAGAGCAAATGTTAAAAAATGTTCCCATTGCTCAAATCGCTCAGGAAATTCCAAGGCTGCTGTGAGCCAAGAAGCCCCGATGAAGACCAAATACACATGAGGAATATATTTTGATCACCTGAATGACCTAACATCCTCAGGTTATAACACTCTGATGTGAGCTTATACCACCTTAACTTCAAGAACATATCAAAACTCTGCTCCTTCCCAGCTCTGATCCCACCCAGTTGTTGATGTGTCCAAATTACATCGGTATGCACTGTGTGTCCCAAAACACAGACTAATAATTGTTTTTTTATACATTAGTCTCTTAAATAGAAAACACAAAGTAGAGCTACAGACCAATGTTACAATAGTACCGGTTTTTAGAACCGTCCATGCATTTACTTTGAGCAGAGATCTTTATTTCCTCATAAGGCTTGGAGTTACTGCCCAGTGTCCTTTCATTCCAACCTGAAGAACGCCTTTCATGCAGAGCACGTCTAGTGGTAAAGAACTCTCTCAGCTGTGGTTTATCTGGGAATGTCTAAATGTCTCCCTCATTTTTAAAGGATGCATTTGCCAGATATAGGATTCTTAGTCGACAGCTCTTTTTCTTCAATGCTTGGAATACATCAACCCACTGCCCTCAGGCCTCTGTGGTTTTTGATGAGAAATCTGCTCGGGAACTTATTGGCAAAAATAGGATGAAAGATAACTCCTCTCGGCTTTATAGATGTTAATAATGTACCTTATCTGATCCTATGTAATGGAACATTTTCCTATAATATCAGTTCAGTTGTAGCATCATTTGGAGACCAATCAGAGTTTAAGAAAAAAAAATTGAATATTTGAAGTGCAGACAGTATAGGTCTTTAAAATACAAAAATTATGACAGATTTTCAAATTCTAAATGAAAAGTTCACTGTAGCATCCTACAAAGTTTAATTTCTAATGAAGTAAATATCAGCCTTTAATATTCCACAGGAACAAAAAGCTCTTTCAGGTTCTTTCTTTTTTTCAGAGGAAAAGGGTCTTGACACCAATAAGTGAGAAAACCACTGTGGCTTATGCCCAGTCATGAGTGTTCATATCTTGCTCCGACCCCATAAGGCACCACCATGATGGAACTACAAAACCTCCTATATAAAGTCCTGGCTGGGTTGAGGTTTTTGTCTGTTAATAGTCCAGCTGATTTGTGGTGACCTGTTGGACTGGACCAGTTAGCTTGTTTTCTCCTTTTATTTTTTTCTGTTTAGTTTTTTTCTTTTGTCTTTATACTTTTTCTCGTTTACTTTTTTCTTTACAGCTTTCTGTTTCCTTATTTTTCTTCTCTTTTCTCAGTCTTCTTCTTCTTTTTTTTCCCCAGTCTTCTTTTTTCCTTTTCTTTTTCTCAATTTTCTTTCTTGGTTCTTTTCTCAATTTTTTGTTTTTTTTGTTCTTTTCTTTTTTTGTTTTTGTTTTGTTCTGTGTTTTTTTTTTTTTTTTTAAAGATTTTTAGTTAGTATAGTTAGCATTGTTAGTACATTTAGTACGGTTAGCATTGTTTACTTTTATCAGCATCATTAGCATAGTTAGCATTGTTAGTATTAATATCAGCAGAGTATCATTTATTGGCATCATTAGTATGCATAGTTAACAGTATTAGTACTTGTTCACTTGCTTAGCATAGTTAGTACTGTTTGTTAGCAGAGTTAGCATTGATAGTATTATCTGCTAGTGTAGTTAGTAGGTCACCATGTCCCATGAACTTATAGCCATCTCTACTAACGAGGAGCCCGATATTGGCCACTACAAGCTCCTGGACACCATTGGCCACGGAAGCTTTGCCAAGGTGAGGTTGGCCTGGCACATTCTGATGGGGTCAGAGGTGGCTGTGAAAGTCATTCAACAGCAGGGCTACTGTAGACATTCAGAATTTCACTGCCTGAGGGTACTGAACCACCCTAACATTGTGAAATTATTTGAGGTTATTGATACCCAGACAATACTGTACCTTGTTATGGAGCGTGTGCACGGATTGGACATGCACGCTTAACTGACAATCCATGGCCGCCTGAACGAGAACAAAGCCCAAGGTATTTTCAGGCAGCTGGGATTCACCATGAAGTACTGCCACCAGAGGGGCACTGTACACAGGGACCTGAAGCCAGAGAATGTGCTCCTGGATTCAGAACGAAACTCAAAACTTATAGACTTTGGCCTGAGCAAAGAATTCATCAGCTGTCAGCTGAGCACGTTTTGTGGTACCCTCCCTTATGCGTCCCCAGAGCTCTTCCTGGGCCAAGGTTATGACGGTCCAAAAATAGATGTGTGGAGCCTGAGAGTGCTGCTCTATAAGATGGTCACTGGGACCCTACAATTCATGGAAACAAGCTTCTATCAGCTACGGGACCTGATACTGACAGGGCATTTCCAAGTCCCCTTCTACCTATCTTTGGACAGCATAAAGATGCTGAAGAAGTTAATGACAGTCAACCCCAGTGACAGAGGAACGCTGGAAAACCTGATGAAGGAGCAATGGCTAAACCTGGGCCAAAAGGAGGAACTCAGGCCTTACACTGAGCCACCCTGGGACAACAAGGACTCCTGGGTGACCCAGAGGATGATAAAAATGGGGTTTGAACGGGAGCATATTGAGGAGTCAGTGACAAGCAGAAGTTACAACAGACTGATGGCCACGTACCTAATTCTCGTTACCACAAAACACAAGGTAAAGGGCCGCACCATCAAAGTAAAGCCCTCCTATTCCTCGGAGTTGTACAGCCCCGGGCCTTCTCCAACCCGCAAGATTCAGCCGTCAAGCCAGAAGGCCAAAGAGCAGCCAGTTCACCAGTCAGTATGCAGTCGAGAAACGCCACTTCCAAATACAGCCGGGAATCCAGCACCAGCATTCCCCAACGCAGCCTGGACTCTAGGACCAGCATTCCAGCCCGAACCCAAATACCAGCACTCCACAGCCCAGCCAGAAGCCCAGGCCCAGCACTCATCAACCCAGCCTGAAGCCGAGGACCAACCCTGCACAGTCCAGACCAGAGTCAAGGACTGCCACACCCTGCTTAGCCCCCCAGAGTGGCCCTTGGGGGTCCTGCTCCACCAGAGAGCAGCAGTAACAGCAGCACTCACTAGTGCGGCCCCAGAAGGCACAAGCTTGGAACACTCTCGCTGTGCTGGGCATCCTGATGGTGTGACCCCAGCCTCTTCCTCAGGCCAACGGCAGGGCTGTAAGCGGGTAGCTAGGAGGTTCTTGACCTGTATTTTAAGACACTTCTGCTGTTGGCCGTCCACCAAGAAGCAACATGTCAAACGAAACCAAGTCAAACCAATATAATGTTTAAATTGTGGATGGCCAAAGCAGGACCACAGTCAAATACTCAGGGAAGGTCAAGCCGCTCTCTCTGCACAGTAAATGCTGAATCAGAAAATGCAGAGCACCAGGGAGGCCGGCCACATGGTGTGGGAGATCAGCTAGAGGCTGGAGGCAAGAACTACACGGCGTGTAAAGGACTGGGTCCGGTGGACGATGGAGGAGTGCCACCTGCCCAAGCGTTCTCTGTGCAGAATTCAAATCCGGATGGTACCCAGCATGTCTGTGTGGCCTTAAGAAGCATCATACCCAAAATACCTGGTGAGCCTGGAGGATGGCCTGGAGACCCCAGGGGGTCTAGAGGAGAAGCTGCCCTCACTGCAGGTCCACCCCTCGCCCCCACCTGGGTGAAACTTCAGAGACTGGACTGTTGTTCCGGGGGCCATTCTCCCCACGCCTGCTCTTTTCTTCCATGGTTGTGGGGTGTGGGTGGTTCTTATTCAAGTACTGGGTTCTTCCAAATCTTGTAAGATGCTCCAGAAAGATGTCTCAGATGCTCTGTTTTGCACCTCCCTGCACAGAATTGGAGCTGTGTATCCTCCAGGTTGAGAAACGTGTAGTGATGTCGTGCTGGGACTTAATCAGGACAACTAATAGAAAGATGACTGAAGACAATGATCCCGGCAACTCCCAATAGCAAGGAATGTGGTTCCGAAGGGAACAGTCTGTGAGCCGGACTGCAAAGCAGAAAGGCAGAAATTGTGTGTTACCTTCCTATGCTCCCATTACCTAGCGTTTTCAGAAGGACCGAGGGGGACTTTTGGTCCTACGGCCTGTATTAATTAGGATAGCAAAGTCCCATGAACCAGCCAGTTTGGGGTGTCATAGAAGTGGCCGGGGTGTGGGCCCCAAAGCAGCCCTTAGCTGAGCAGTTGAGTTTCCTAACTAAGGCAGGAGGCGGGACTCCCCATTTCCACATCAGGATGGGGCTCCAATATGCAGGTTTGACCAGTGAAATGGAGGGGAGGCACAAGGGCAGGAGGAAGCTGGAGTGTTAGGTGCATACAGGACAGAGGTGGGGGGCAAGGCTGAGGAAATCCCTTGTGCCTAGGACCACCCCCACTGGTGAATTTTGCTCTGCGTCTTCAAACTTAAACATCCCTCAGCTATGGGCCTGGACAGCAGTTGCCTCCCTCCAATGATAATGCTCTGCTCAGGAGACTTTCTCCTTCCGTGAGCTCTGGCCTTGGCTGGCTGGCCCAGTAGCTGCTTCTGATCTCCCTCATGATCCCAGCTCAGTGCCACAGGGGCTTTGGGTTTTGTTCTGAAGAGCTGGGGATCCCGAGCAGGGAGGGCCACGATCAATGGCCATTGGACAAGACGCCTCTGGCTGCTTGTGCACAGTGGGCTCATGGTGGGAGAGAGAGGGGCTCAGAGTCAGTAACGGGGTCCCACTAGTGACTTGTCAGCAAAACTGCTGAAAATCACTCACTGGCCCACAATTTTCAGCTGCTTCCTGAATTAGGAATTACTTAATGCAATTTTCTCATGGACAATCTCTCATCAAGGATGAACTCAGAATAGGAAATGGTGGGTGGTAGCAGGGAACATTAAAAGACATCCAGCTGGCTCCCCATAACCTCGCCCTCTTCTCTCTCAGAGCAACCTATCCCCCAAGTTAGAGCTGGGAAAGTGGCCGCCCAGCTCTACAGAATTCCCAGCCTCTTCTGCAGCTAGGCTGGGAGTGCGACCACCCTCTCCCTCCAGAACAGGAAGGGAAGCAATCTGTACAACTTGTAGGATCCTTCCCAGGAGAGAAAAGGAGGCCTTTCCTTCTTCTTCTCCCTCTGCCCTGCTGCGGGGAACGTGAACATGTGGCTGGAGCTCTGTCCTGGACCATGTGGATGAGGGCAACTCCCCTGGGATGACAGGGCATCAGGGAGAGGAGCTTCCTGGGGCAGCCCTGCCAGGCCAACCTTGGACTGTCTGCCTCCAGAGTGAGCGGGAGAGATGCAAACTTCTGTCTGCCACTCTCAGGTGGGAACCTTTGTTAGATAAACTGAGCCTTGTCCTCACCAGGACAGTAGTCTTGGAGGGGACTTTTCAGTGTGGTTCCCTTGGGTCAGTCTGCTCCAAGAACCACAGCTGTCTGAAATTGTCAGCCCTCTGTTCCATGGGGTGACAGCCAAGCTCAGCACCAGCCCACTCTCCTCTCCTGGCACTTCTCTGGAAATCTAACCTGTGAAGATGGAGGCTCCCCACTAAATGAGTGTGGAGAAAAACCTTCCAGGGATGTCCTGTTGTTCTTTTCTGCCCCCACTCTCTCCCAAAGACTCAGCTCCTTTGGAAATACGTTGTGCTGACTCTCTTCCTGCTAACATCTGCAGATATTAAAGAACTCAAGGAACAGGCTGTCTCACACCTGCTGTAACTTGATTATTGCTAGAAATATGAATTTGGAACTGACAAGTTCCCTGCTAAGTGGACTAGTTTAAAAGCCTATTTCTAAAACCATCCAAATTCCATTCACGGTGTGAAGGCAGAAAGTGGACTTGATCAAGCCTTGGCCGGAGCTCTCAGGCTGGGGAGACAGATATTTAGGACTCCCCAGGTGTCTTGTCTTGTCCATATAATTTTATGTGCACTCCATTCTCATGCACACTGCAATTTTATGGGGAAAGGCAACTCTAATATATATTAAAACATTAGAGTTGTTGAGGACATCGTACAAAGAAAGGTATATAGTTCATTTTTTCTTCATATGTTTACTCTAAGCACCTGCAAAATGTCTTGTAGGGCTGGTTTCAGTAGAATGTATTAATGGAAAATGTGAAGTTCAGTAAGGCCAACAGATCAAGAAATGACGGCCAATGAACAGGTAGTTTGTTCCTCACAGTTCCCAGACAAGGGGGAATGCCACACCTTTCACAGTCATACAGAGAAGCACCAGGATCACTCAGGAGGCAGAGGGAGCAGAGGAGACTGGGAGAGATTTTCCTTCCTGAAAACAGAGATGAGCAGGGAAGGAGGTGCCCCCATGCTTTCAGCTTGAGCACTATGCAGATGTGATGGCTGGAGTGGAGGCAGCCATCCTGCAACCCTGAGGGAGTGACGCCAACATTCCGTGAATGGTGACATGCAGAGGTGGTGGTATCTGAGTCACTGATGACATGTTTGGACCACCAGACCCCCTTTGGACCTCCCATATCTCATATCTTTAAACATTGAATGTGAGATGCCTTTGTAATAGTTTAAGCCACTCCTGGCAGGGTTTCCTGTAACTTCAGCCAAACACATATGTGCATGATACAGCCTTCAAGTCTCAGTGGAAAATTCTCTGTCCTGAACTAGTGCCCCCACCCTTCACCCATGAAAGCAGCCCATGAGCTGTGGTACTCTGGCTGGCTGGCAGGAGGCTTGTTTGTCTTTGGTCGGTGACCACCTGTGGGACAGGCCTCTGCCTTTTCTGCTCTGTGCACTCTGAGTCTGCACACAATGTTTCTTCAGGACACCAGAGGGATATCACTACTTACACCCCCATTACGGCCAGAATCCTTCAGCCATGAAAAAGCCTGTTGATTCACTGTTGCCGAAGCTCAGCTTCCAGACCCCAGGGGCTCGTACAGCCTCTTTCATGTGAAATGTGAGGTCTTAGCTATCAGATCTCACCTCACATGCTCCTTCAAGTACTGAGCTGGCGATTTGTTGTCAGCTCTGTCTCTCCTGTGGCAGCCACAGGAGGCCACGGTACCGAGAAAGGAGCACATGAGCTGAGCTTCAAGGGAGCCATGCACAGGGCAGGGATAGATACATCCCGTTCCAAACAGACTGAGCTGTCTGCGTTTTCTGCAAAAGACTGCTGGTGTGCAGGTGCACTTTCCCTTTATGGAAGCAAGTGGGTCCCAAGGCCCAGAGGAAGGAGCTGTCCCAGGTACGTTGGGGACGAAAGCTCTTGTAGGAGCTCCAGATGCCGGCCTGTAAATGGGGAACTGCCCATGTGGTCACATGAGCATACCCTATAATTGCCGAGCAAAGCAAGAGACAGGGGAGCAGGGCTTGGGGGAGCTGGGAGGGTGTGGTGGTGCCGGTGAAGGAAGGTCTCCTTCCTCTCTTCCACGCAAATTGCTTTGGGGAGACTCCTAAGGGCCACATGGCCGTTACCAAGTCTCAGGCTCAAAGTACCCCAGGTGTGGGGCTGGCAGCCTTAGCCCCTGTCACATGGACATGACACATCATGCGGCTTCTCAGAGTATGCGCAGCAGAATCTGGGGGTGCAGTCTGGCTCCACACTTCCTCACCATTGCCCAATTATGTCCCTTCTCTGAGCCTCAGTCTTGCCCTCCAAAATGGGAACATCAGTTGCTACCTTAACAGGGTTAATCCCTTGAGGATTAATTTGGGTAACGTGAGTGGCCCAGCCTGTAGCCGGCCCTCAGCAGACATTGCTTAAATCCGTTTGGATCTCCACTTTAGACTGGAGTCTTACAGTGTTATCTGGAAGTTCTTCCTTGAAGCTAGCCTAAATCCATGCTGTTGCACGCAGTTCCAGGGTGCTCCATTTCCCAGCTGGAATGAACAATCAGAACTTTTTAGATAGCAGGTGACAGGAATCCCAAAGTGGCTTCAATAAGCAAACAATCAAAGCAGGAGGAAATAATTTATGTAACCAGGAATTCTAAAGGCCAAGAGCTTCAGACAAAGCTTTACCTGGATGCTCGATGAGCAGGAATCATCTCTCTCCTTACCTATTGGCTTTGCCTCCTTCCTTCTGTGCTGGTGTCATTTTCAGTTGGGCTTTCCCTTTGTGGAAGCAACATGGCTTCCTACAGACACTGGATGACGTCATATTCCCGCAGGACCCCAACGGAAATTGAGCTTCACTGATCCCACGATCCCAACACGAAGGGCTGAACCCAAGGACCTGATTCGTCACATGCCTGGCGCTGAACCAATCACTGTGGCTGTGGAGGATGGATGATGCTGATTGGCCAGATGACAGCCATGGGACCCCCTTCACCAAGGATACCTGTGAGGTGTTCCCTCTGTTTCTAGGGTGGGAGATAGTGGGATGCCTGAGACAGCAGGATTGAGTGTCCAGCGCTGTGTTCCTCTAGGCTTGATTTCCTGGGATATACCTGCTCATATCCTCTTTTCACACCCTCTGTGTCCTGTTTACAAAACAATTCATGGCAGTACTGCTTTCCTCCCCACGGTCTCTTTTTCACAGACCAAAAAGGAGTGAGACCTCCTGTTGGAAGACAGGATTTGGGGTCCACTCCTAGCCAAAAATAACTAGACATTTTAGGAAAAGCAGCAGAAAAACAGTACCTAGAGGTAGAGAGAAAAATCAGAACCACTAATTCAGGAAACAAAAATGAACTTGAGAACATTCTAAACTATTATTGTTAAAGATGTTTAGGAGAATATTTCAGCCTTAAAATAGGAATAGGCTGCAATGAAGGAAGAAAAATAAGAAACGGTTCTTAATGTAAAAAAATCTCAATTGTTAAATTTTGTCAACAGAAGGATTGAAGGACAAGTTATAGATCTAATAAGTGAAGATAATAAAATTTCCAAAAACGCAGGGAAAAAGGAAAAAAGAAAATGAAATTATGAAAGAAAAATAAAATGTTAAGGAGGTCAAATGCAGAAGTTCATTGCCTGTTTACAACATTTGACACAGTTTGATGCAACTGGGAATAGATTGGTGGATCCTTGGTGTGGCACCGTGGGGTTCAGCAATTGACCTGCATTTATATGGAAATATATATATATATATATATATATATATATATATATATATATATATATATATATGGAAAAGGTGGCATTTTAAATTGGTCCTCATTTGAAAGAAAGGGTTCATTGGCTTCTGGGAGCATTATTCGCACCCCTGCTTTACTCCCAAATTATATAATTATATGCAGAACTTATGTGGATACGCCAGAAGGTCTCACAAGCAATGTTTCAAATTCGTAAAATTGTACATTTATTTCCTCCCCTCCTAAAAGTTTATGCAGGGAAGGGGAAAATGGAGTAGAAGGCAAAGGCTGGTGTAAGTCCTCCACTCTAGCAGGCCTGAGCAGGGAAAACAATAAACAGATTGGGAGTTTTCTAGTCCTCTCTGCTGTTCTGCTATGTTTAGAGAAAGGCTATTGCTCTTTTACAAAACTGAAAAGGAATAGGCACTAACACTCAAATCGTACTTTTTTCTAGTTTTTATCTTTCCTTGAGGAGAGGAGAGATCTAGTTATGTGAATACCCCCCCAGACAATTTATACAACCTCACCTATAGAGAAGCTCGGAGATGTGGAGTACAAAATCAAATAAAGGGCATGAGGTTGCGTCAGCCATTTTGTAAGTTCAGAGCAGAAAGGAAACATTGATTTTGTGTCTTGCATGTTTTCCTCAGAGTGGAAGGAGGGAGTGAAAGCAGGACATGGTGCTCTGTCAAGGGACTAGATTTCACCAGTTTCTCAAACTAGAGTGCATGAATTCTTCATGGTGATTGAAATAAAATTTCTGTACGATTTGAAAATAATCTAAGCACATGAACACAAACACGTTTTGAGCCATCCAATGATTACCCGAGTACAGCAACACTATTCTGGGTTAGAGTGGAGCCTTTGGATTTATACCTTTATTGGCCTCAATCAGAAAGGAAAAGAACAGTGGGGAAAAAATTAATATATTAGTGAAGGCCAATGGCATCAAGATGCAGGCTGTGAACAAAAGTTTCATAGTAGCTTAAATAACTGTGCCGGGAACATAAAGTTCTCTCGTAGTGCATAGTAGCACAGGCTGCCAAACCTGAAAGATTCGTGCTCTGGCATTCAGTACCACGTACTTAGTCCCAGAGTAAAGAGTGATTTCATTTCAGCAAAGCAACATCATCCGTTACATTGAATATAGAGAGCTAATATGAATTATATTGGTGCTATGAGTTTATAGGTGTGTGAGCATAAAGAATTTATACCCAAGTTTATGTTTGTACATATTTAAATAGCATTCCAATAAAAGTAATTTAATTAAAAGCAAAAGTTCGTCGTAAGAACTAGTGTTTTTATTAGCCAGGAAACACATCAAATTTTATCCAAGCTAGCTGACTCTAGTGGTTCCTCCAGGCCACAAAGGTTGTTGCATGTGATTGAACTGGAGTAACATCAAGGGCTCATGTGACTTGGCTCTGGGTTTCTTGCTGAGACAAGCCCCTCTAGGGTATCCTCTGCAATTTCTCGCCAGTTCTTTTTTTGTTTTAATTTTCTATTCATGACTAAGTCTCTCTTTCCTTGGTGTTACTTAGTCGTGCACACTTTTCAGCAGATGGGAGAATGAGACGTTTGGAAGGGCAGGCTTGGGATCTCCTCTGAGAAAAGGTCTTTCGTGGCTTGTAACTAGTTTAAAACAAGGTTGCCTGGTTCCCGGACAATGTAAGAAGCCTTTGAAAGTATCCCAACCATCCTGTGGGCAAGACTAGTGCTCTGGTAGGAATCATAACCACTCTCACCCAATGGAGAGTTGGCAAAATCCTTTCCTTTGAGAAAAGACCTAAGGGCTTCTGGAACTTTTATGGGGTAATTGTTACTCAGGTGGGAAGTTGGTGCATAGTTTAAATTAAACTAGAAAAGCAATATATGAATTTATGATGAGACTATAACTATTTTAGCAGATGAAGTTCTCCTACATTTTGATTAGTGCCTTCTCTTCCTATAGTCACATTATAATTGCTGTGGTCTGAATGTTTGTTTCCCACCAAAATCCAGGTGTTGAAATCCTAACTCCCAAATGATGGTGTTAGAAGGGGGGGCCTTTGAAAGGTGCTTAGGTGACGAGGGTGGAGCCCTCATGAATGGGATGAATGCCCTTATAAAAGAGGCCCCATAAAGATCTCTTGTCCCTTCCACCACGTAAGGACACAATGAGAAGTCAATAGGTCACCGCTATGAAGCGGGAGAGGGCCTTTGACAGAATGTGACCATGCTGTTGACTTAATCTTGGATTTCACAGCATCCAGATTGGTGACAAATAAAATTCTGTTGCTTATAAACTGCCCAGTCTGGTATTTTGTTATAGCAGCTTAAATGGGCTAAGACCATGATCAAAGGATTACTTGATGAACAGATAATCAGAACCAGGGGAATTAGCAGGATTATTTATCTAGTTTGATGAGAACTTGATGGACTGACCCAGCCATCTCCATCCCAGGGATGGGAACTTGGCACATAGAGCTTGGAGACACCCCCGTCCTGGATTGTGGTTGTGTGAGCCCAGCCAGCATTTGCTTCTGGGTCATGCTTTGAAACTTTTCTTTCTGGACAGTCTCTTTCTGATTAATGCATTGTTTCTTTAAATGTATTGCTGCCCTAAATCTTTGTTTTTAAGGCAGCCTTATATAAGTCAGCTTTGAGCCACTGTGTGTTGAAGCTAATCTTGTTAACTTTATTTCCAAATTCTTAGCATTTCATTATTGCTTAGATATGAATTCTCACAATTAAGTTCATGAACTCATTCTAGAAAAAATGCTACATACCTCATTGCTGAGGTCACCTTTGAAGTACTCCCCTTCGGAAGCTAAGCACTGATGCCAGCACCTAGTCCACCCTTCAAATCAATTTTGGAACTCTTTTTCTGGAACGACCATTAGCGCTGTCGTCGTATTACCCTTGTCCTGAATGTCATCATAATGTCTTCCTTTCAATATTTCCTTTATCTTTGGGTAAAGAAAGAAGCCATTAGGGGCCAGATCAGGTGAGTA